>NC_046331.1:26996946-27678946 GCF_009819535.1 Lacerta agilis | reverse complement strand
ATGCCTTCACCCCCAACCCCAGGATGGGCACAAAATCCGTGCAGGATAGCTCAGAGCAGGAGACTCTTAAGCTCAGGGTCTTGGGTTCAAGCCCTGTGTTGGGCAAAAGATTCCTGCATTGCAGGGCGTTGGACTAGATGATCCTTGTGGTCCCTTTCAACTCAACAATAATAATCCTGGAAGGGAGGCACAAGTTTCCAAGAAAGGGCAAGAAGTGAGTAGGGGTGGGCAAACCTGTCCATTTCACTTCCTCCTTTCCTCAATTTTTAAGTTGAGTTCTTTGGCATTTCCATTACCAGTCTGCAACCTTTTTAAAAAAGTCCTCATGAAATGTTGCCAGTATTTTAGTGCTGATTTGTTCTAATATTCATACCCTTTTATGCAATCTTGTGTAATATCCCCCATTTTTGCCAAGCAATGATCCCTAATACAATGTGTTGTTGTGCATCCCCCCCCCATTAATTTATGCATTTCCCTGCATGTCATTTGGTGGAGATGGTGTTGTAAAAATGTGAATTTCGAAGGTTAGCTGTGCTTTGGTTCGTGAATTGTTTTGGAAAGTGTGAATTAAATAGATTAGTTTTTAAATGTGGACTGAATTGAAATTTCCTCCCATCCCAAAAGCAAGCAGAGCCAGGCATTTTTCGGACAGCAGTGGAGGAACATCTGAGGATGTCCACCCCTCCTAGCAAAGCGCACCTTTAGTTCATGACCTGCTCCCCCTTACCTGGGAAAATGCTTGTGTGGGAGCAGTGCCTGTATCTGGGAAGCTGCCCACGGTTTGAATTATGCACCTTGCCCTGCAGGGTGATGCTGTGTGGCTTTGTGGGAAATTTACAATTCTGAGCAGTTTTCCAGACCCAGCCTCTGCTGCCAGATAAGCCCATGGTAGCTTCCTACATTCCAAGAATGATGGGTACTGATATTGGTTCTGACTCCATGTGTTGAACCTGCAGTTCTGTAGGCTGTAGGTTCCCCACAGGCTCTGTGCAGATCCCCTTCTCGACATGTGGAAGCTGATTCCAGAAATAGTATGTGAGGTGAGTCCTAAAGTGGCCTGGGGAAGCATGATATTTCTGGGACATACTATTTCTAGGTTGCAATGCCCTCCGGCTATGTTATGCCTTACCTTGAAAGGTGAGTGCTGCTCTGGCCTGAAGATCGCATGCTATTTCTGGGACATGCTCTATGTGAGATGTCCTCAGGCTGTGTACGTACGGCCTTGCCTAGCACCCAGTATAGCACTGGTAATTCCATTGACTCTAGCATTCCTCAGGACTTTGGAACATGCACAGGGAGACTTAGGTACATGGAGAGGACTTCCTAAGGAACAGAAAACCATGGAATGGGAATGGGAATGGGAATGGAATGGAGTATCCTTGGAAACAGAATGACTGACTGGCTGAAAACTTGGAATAGGAAAACTCCATACAGTAACCTTTTGTTGCATGCCCCATCTTCATGTTCCATCAAAGCAATTTCATACCACTTCAACAGCCATAACTTCCCCCAAATAATCCTGGGGACTGTAATTGGTTAAGGGTGCTGAGTTGTCAGGAGACACGCCCCCCCCCAACAATTCCCTGCACAGACATACAATTTTCAGAGTTCCCTGGGAGGGAAGAAGGACCGTTAATCCACTCTGAGAATTGTAGCTCTGTCATGATAACAGGGGTGTCTCTTAACAACTCACAACACCCTTAACAAATTCCATGCCCTAGGATCCTTTGTGAGGGGGGGGACATGGCAATTCAAAGTGGCATGAATCTGCTTTAAATGTATAGTGAAGATGGGGCCTGAGAGTGCATTGCAGCAGCTAGACCTCACTTCATTTGGTGTGGTATTTTACAGTGATGCCTTCCAAAATGAAATTTATTGGTCCTATTTAGGGCAGGATGTAAAACCAAGGGAAACACCCCACCACCACCTTCCTAGCAAAGATGGCAAGACCTTTAAATTGCCTTTACGACTTTGTAGTGAGAAGGGTCATGACTCCTGACATTAATATTCCAGTTAGTCCAGTGTTGCACAACAGCTTCGAACCTGGGCATCCGGCCAACATTGCATTAGTTAAAGACACCATTTAATGAAGCAAAGTTTGCATCCTTAAAGCAATTTATGAAATTGCTTCACATGTTTTAATTTTAGGTTTCGATTCCACACCACTTCCTAAACATTTATTTTAAAAGATGGTTCTGTGTAATTATCAGGGTTTTTTTTTTTTAAAACTCCAAGTCTAATACATCCAGTAGCTACTTGCATATAACAAATCTTCCAAACTCATGCTGTGAGGAAGAAATGAAGCAGTAGCATGAATTACGCCGTGTGTGTGAGTCTTAATTAAAGCACTTGAATAGGAATGCACAGCCCTATTTCATTGGCAGAGCTAAAGGCCAAGCAAAAGTTAAGATGGTGGGCCTGGTTGTAGGAATCTGGGTCTTTGCATCTAAAAATCAAAGAGGAAGGCATGATTTGGATATAAATAGGCAGGGGTGCCAACTTGAATAAAATAAGGGGGGCAGGTAAGCCCTGCCCCACATAATTGATCACATGACATTGTGTATGCAACATGGCAATGACCATTAACTTTGGGGAGTACCAGGCCCCTCGAATGTTTTATTGGGAGGAGGCAATGGCACATTGGCCCCTAGGAGTTGGCTCCTATGTAGATAGGGGTGGGGTACTGGATCCCTCCATTAGCCACTCCCCCTCTCCCAAGATGCACATTTGTAGCGAGGGGGGAGGGGAGAAGAGAAGCAGTGGGACATGGTTATGCACTCTCAAGAGTTAATCTGCACCATGCATTTAAAGCGCATTTAATGCACATCTGATGCACAGTCCCGCCCCGCCCCGCCCCTGCAAACATTCTCCAGTTTTACTTATAGTTTCCAGTCCCGAACTCTACTAATGTTAGGGGAGTTCACTTATCACTATTAGGCAACCCTCTTCCATTCATTTCTATCCTCCACCCTCAAAACCATGCCTTTCCTCTGCACTCAGCCTCCAGGATCTACTGATACTGTACATCTCCAGGGAAGGAAGCCTAACACACTCCAGGGGACTGGCATTTGTGGAGATGCATAAAGGATCCAGCACAGTACAAGAGAGACTACAGAAATACTCTAAAATAATTCAGCAGAAGTCAGCTTCCTCAGCAAGGAAGTGCAAAGAAGGAGGGAAGAGCCTCGCTCCCCCACCCTCAGTCAAGTCCAGCTGAGCAATTAGCCTCTCCCAGGCCATGACTTCAAGAACAGTAGAAGCAGCTGGGAAGGGAGAAGAGGAATTCAGGGGTTTAAAAAAATAGTAATTTTATAAGTTGTGTGTCTTTGTTTCTCAATTTGATCCTTTTACATGGTTTTTTAATGTACCATGGAATTTTATGCATTGTGACTTTTAGTTATATTTATTGATCGTAATTTAGTAATTAATTTTTGTTAATTGTTAAGAGTGAATTCCTGTTTAATTAGTATTTGCCGATGTTCTGAGAGTTAATTTTTCTGTGTACTACAGTGGTACCTCGGGTTACAGACACTTCAGGTTACAGATGCTTCAGGTTACAGACTCCGCTAACCCAGAAATAGTACCTTGGGTTAAGAATTTGCTTCAGGATGAGAACAGAAATCGTGCGGCGGCGGCAGCATGGCGGCAGCGGGAGGCCCCAGTTTCAGGTTAAGAACGGACCTCCAGAACGAATTAAGTTCTTAACCCGAGGTACCACTGTATTATATTCTAATAGATCATTGAATATTACTTTATTTGTTATGTCGTTCCGTTTTAAAGTTTAATTTTATTGTGACTTTTTTTTTGTATTGAACCAGATTATTATAAGGTGTACTGTCTTGGTTGTGTATTTTGTTGCTGCAAACCGCCTTGTGTATCGCAGTACAGAAAGGCAGTACATAAATTAAAAGTGGAATGAAACCTCTAGTTTGCTCCTTGCACCCAGAAAGCACGAGCCAGTGGCAGTCTGAGGAATGCCGCTCTAATGATCCAGAAAACAAATGTTGTATGACTTTACCTTTCTATGTAGCACAAAATGTGCCGAGAAGCAAGTGAGAAAATAGAAAACAGGGACTGGGGCTTTCTCACCTCCTGAGCTGGGAGGTTGATTTTGCTTTTTACATTTAAAGCCCTCAAGGTGTGAATCCACACAGGCCAAAACTTCCTGAGTGCTACTGGCAAAGAAGAATATATGCCGGGTTGGATCAAATAAACCAGAAACACCATGGACACGAATTCAGTCTTGCAATGCTACGTATCTACCTAAATTGCCATTACCTCCCCTGCGCGCGCAAGGTAGAAAATATGATTTCCAAAATGCACTCAACAGTTGCTCTTAACCAACTGCTGTAAATTTTATTTCTTCAGTGCTTCCCTCCCATTATGCTATCATCCTGGTTTTGGTTACCCACCGTACATTTCTCACAGCTGCTGTAATGAAAACAGTAATTTCAAGAAATGCCCAACTGTGAAAGAGCCGAGGACAGGTTGAAAAGAAACTCAGCTGGAATACACAGGCTTTTTTAGTGGGCATTTCCCCTTAGTAACTGCCGTCAATATAAAATGCCAGACTCTGAGGAACTGCTTTGCTGAAAAAGACTTTAGTGCAAGTAGCTGACGTGGTTTCGTGGTGGTTCATATTGTCAATTAAAAACCTGTGCTCAAATAAGGATGCATCAAATGTCCTTAAACAGAATCCTTTGTTGAACATTTTATAGGAAGATGATCCAAGAGCTGGTTGACCTCTGTTATTTATTAAGAAGCATTTATAACCTATCTTTTAACTCAAGGTCCTTCCAGAAGTCCTTTTCATTGTGCATTCATGATTATTTTTGCTCATGGTGGTATTCGGAGCCGTTTGACGCAATCTGGCTTTCAATAATACCATTTGCGCTTGTAAAAGGTTTGGGTGAGGACATACTGCTGCTTAGTTTCCAATTGACGCATGTCCCTGAGCTTCTTGCTGAAAACCCTGTACCTTTTCATGCCACAAAATGTTCTGGTCGAAACAAAATAGAAAATTCTTTCCAGTAGCACCTTAGAGACCAACTGAGTTTGTTCTTGGTATGAGCTTTCGTGTGCAGAAGAAGAAGAGGAGGAGTTTGGATTTGATATCCTGCTTTTCACTACCCGAAGGAGTCTCAAAGCGGCTAACATTCTTCTTTCCCTTCCTCCCCCACAACAAACACTCTGTGAGGTGAGTGGGGCTGAGAGACTTCAGAGAAGTGTGACTAGCCCAAGGTCACCCAGCAGCTGCATGTGGAGGAGTGGAGACGCGAACCCGGTTCACCAAATTACGAGTCTACCGCTCTTAACCACTACACCACACTGGCTCTCAAGTGCATGCACACTTCTTCAGAAAGCTCATACCAAGAACAAACTCAGTTGGTCTCTAAGGTGCTACTGGAAAGAATTTTCTATTTTGTTTCGACTATGGCAGACCAACACGGCTACCCACCTGTAACTGGAAAAATGTTCTGGGTTATTGTTTGTTGTTCAGCGCAGACACTGAGGTCCAGCTCCAAGGGTCTTCTGGTAGTTCCCTCACTGCGAAAAGCAAAGTTACAGGGAACCAGGCAGAGGGCCTTCTCAGTAGTGATGCCTGCCCTGTGGAATGCTGCATAAAATAGCACTGATCTAGGAAAATAGCAATGATGATAATGATGATGAGGATTCTTCACACTGCTTTTGTCCAGATGGCAATAATGTGATAACTTTAGGGAGACATCACATTTAATAAAGTTGAGTGATGTTTGGATAGTCCAGTAAAAGTCCACCACTAATGCACTATTTTGTCAATCACATGTTGCAGAATAAGCCCACAAAAAGGAGTCCTAAATGAGTTTAAAATATAGCTTGCCCCCAAAATACAAATTTAGCAAAAAGGAAAATATAGCAATCACAGACTGCTAGAAAGAGTATCTGGGAGGCCATTGGATACTGTGGACCTTCTTTGAGAAATGGGTTTCTGGGGGTAT
This sequence comes from Lacerta agilis, assembly GCF_009819535.1. NCBI lineage: Eukaryota > Metazoa > Chordata > Lepidosauria > Squamata > Lacertidae > Lacerta > Lacerta agilis. Next base: position 27,672,968 of record NC_046331.1, on the reverse strand, counting down.
GTAAAAAATGTGCTCTGGTCCATGGGGTCACGAAGAGTCGGACACGACTGAACGACTGAACAACAACAACAAAAATGTATTGGGGAGCTGCTAGATCCATCCAATTCCCTAAACATACTTCCAAAGTGAAATGGAAACTGTACCACTCCTGGAGATGCCATGGTTATTTCCCCTCCCACTGTACCCAATGGGAGGGGTAATTTTAAAAAGAAAGAAAGAAAGAAAGAAATGGAATTGGTGAGGGACACAAAGGTAAAAAAGCCACCTTTACCTTCTGCTCTAGCCAGAACAAGCCTGGTGGGGCTTTGGGAGTCCGAGTCCACGACAGGCTTTCCCTACACCCAGCCACCAGAGAATTGCTTTGTAAAACAGACTAAAACAATAGCTAGCAGTACAGTCCTATAATATCTACTTTTAAGTCAGTCTTACTTAAGTAAATGAGACTGTTCAATGCTTATTTTGCAGAGTTTTAGGCAACAGACTAAGATAGTTTTATTCACCCAGGCTTTTAGACTGCAGCCCTATATTACAGCTTAAAGTTGCTACCTAAAACTCAACAAAGTAGGCACCTGGGCATGGTTGGCCCAAGACATTTGGTGCATGAGGGCTAGACATTGTTTTCCATTCCACTCTGCATTTGTTGCATGCAGCACTGTTCCATTGGGCTGCAGTTCGTGTTTTGCTACAAAAAAACTGCAACACATTATTCACATTGCTGTCAGCTGTGGCAAAATTACATAATCCACGCAATTAATTATGTAAATCACATTTTCATTATGTTAGTCCACCCATTCATTCCAATGCAAAGGAAACACAATGCATAAGGGGTGGAAGAAATAATCAATTACATATTGTTTGCAGACTGAAGGCAACAACAATGGGGAATACCAATTGCATTCATGGGATTGATTTTTTTAAATCCTGAAAACAGGACAAATAAGCACTGGCAATTTCCACTCCATTTCTGTTTCATTCTGAATTCTCAGATATCCCTGCCTAAGGCAGACAAGAGGTTCCATCCCATTCCATATTTAGCAAAATGGACTGGCAGTTCAATCTTACTTCAGCATTGCCAATAGGACAGAGTCCTCCACTGCATCTGAAATTTCCTCTTCTACACTTGCTGAAAAACCAGCTTCCATACTAAAGGTGCAGAAACCCTGTCATCTTTTGTGCCTGACCAACCTAATTGTAATTGTTGCAGGCAAGAGGAACTACCAAGGATTAGATCTTCAACCCATAATCATATGAGAAAGTTATCCAAAGGGAGGAAAACAGACTGTGAGAGACAACCACAGTCTCTTAAGAAGAAAGTTAACTACAGTGAAAGTTGGTGCGCGGTGGGGACTGGTAGGGCAGAAAGCAGAAAGGCCAGAAGTAAGGGGAGCTAGAGCAAATGGCTGGAGAAGCTAGAGACTATGATAGGGAGAACCAACAACTAACTTTGGTTTTATCCCCATCTTCCCTGCTGAATTCTAAAATGGTGATATAGACTAAGGAGGAATCTGACAACCAGTGCCATTCTGTAGACTGGATGTAAAAAGGAGGTAGGCAGGGAGGCTGGCTGGCTAGGGGCAAACTAAGTTGGCAGGGCAAACTTGCCCTATTGAATCAGTCTCTACTATGCAGGGGTATTTTACTGGCTATGTCTATCTGCTGGTGGAAGTGAGTGTCATTGCCTTCCTACTCCCATCATGGGCTTCCCAGAATAATCTTTCTGACCACTGTGTGAAACAGGATGGTGGAACAGACTGATGCTCCATCTAATCCAGCAACACTGTTGACCTTTACTTATGGAGTATTTTATGTGTGGGAGCATTAGAAGATTTGATTATATTCCAACTGTACTTCGGAGCATGACGAGAGGCTCCTGCTGTATGAATCCAGTATCAGAGAAGGAGGAAGCCAACCAACCAAGAGCCTGCAATTCTGGGAAAAGGAGGAGTGTGGCCAGCATGGCACCCTCCGGATGTTTTTGGGACTACAGCTCCCATCATTCCTGGTAAGCACCCAAGGATAGTTACCCGCGCTGTGATGGCTAGATGTGAGGCAAAAGACAAAATGAAATGTGACAAGTGTGATAGCGTAGCTGCACACTGCAGCGGAAAGTAAAGAAGGAAAATAGGAACCATCATTTTCTGTTGCATATTCATGCACGTAGATATTGTGGTCTTAAAACTAAATGCCTTTTGTTTACTGGGACTAATGAAGTATAACAAAGCTGAATTCTGGCGCATAACAGCTTAATTATGTCTCAGGGGTTATCATTTTGAGTAGCTTCAGGAGTGTGTGTGTGTGTGTGTGTGTGCGCGCGCTGTCACATGCACAGAACACATTCAGTGGGAGCGCTTCAAGGGACGTAAATGGAAATTTTGGTGAAGCAGGTGGAAATAGTTGAGTGCAGGTGTCTTTTTTTAGAGGGAAAAAATATAAGCCAAAGTAACTTACACACACACACACACACACACACACACACACACAATGCACTAGCAATTTTGCTATGGTGACTCTGAAACCTCTGTCCAGGGGTTGGTTAAATTGCCTTATTCTCATAGAAAAACCTAAGAGTCTCTTGGCTGTCGTTGGCTTGGCTCTTTATATCTGCAAAGAGGGCCTAGGCTTCTAATGTGGCCTCCACACAACACACCATGTCTGGGATCTACATTGAGGGTAGAGATGGTGTGTCTCCAGCACATGACAGAAGCTGCGTAACAAAGATGCACACCTTTGTCAGCAGGGAGTTCCACAATTCAGTGGCTGCCACAGAGAAAGATCTCTCTCCTGGGCCGCTCACACTTTTGTGGGTGGAAGAACTACAAAGAGGGCTTCCAGCAGTGGCACATCCAAGTGGAGTCCCGGACATGATGGTTAGGAGTCAGCAGGCATGGGCAGCTCAAGCTCTCTTTCCCCGCTTGCCACAAGCCCAAAGGTTGTGAGATAATGCCTTAAGTCATCTTCAGGAGAATGCTATAAATTTACCTAGTAGCTTTAAAAGAAGGAAGGTGGCCAGTTTTGAACAGGAACCATATGGAAAATCCACAGCAGCTACTGAAATTTATCTACACCTCTCTTCTGGAGTCAGTGTACAATAACTGTCATGAACTGGCTGGGCGAAAAAGTGTGGTGGGAGGCACCCGCCAGTGGACCCCCAGGGAATCCCCAGAAGAAGAAGGCTCAGAGCCAGGGGATTGGTGGGGGGACAATGAGGAGAGGTCAGAGGCAGAAGATTGGGAGTAGCTTCCATTTGCAACATGGTTTAGTGAGCAGGAAGAACCTGTGACAGGGAGCAGTTCAGGCTGAAGCAGAGGATGAGGGTCAAGGGACTGCAAAATAATTCCAGGAGTCTCCCTCTCCTGCTGTGACAAACTTCCCTCCCCTTGGTCTCTGAGAACTCGCAGAGTAATAAGAAGAGCAGAACAGAGGTCAGAGGTGTGCAGGTGCAGTTTGAGATTGCTTAGGAAACATCTGGGAGAGGAGGAGACTTAGAGAGGGCAGAAAGCAGAGACCTTCAGTCCTGTCAACGGCTCTATAGGAAGTGTTGATGAGACCACTAGGCTGGGTTGTATGTTCGTTTCTTTGAGTAAACAGTCAACTTCACTGACCACATAGATCTGCTTCCTTTATTGCTGCCCTGCGTCTGACTCTAGCCCTGACAATAGCACAACAGAACACTGAAGCAAGCCTGGAATAAGTTACAAGCTTCTTTTCAATCCGTGCTTCCTCGCTTTCTGACACAGTATGCCAGTTCATTATCACAAGGCTCACCAAAAGGTACTAACCTTTCTACCAACAAGATCGCTGCTATATAAACCCAACACAAGGCTTCAAAGATTTGTGACACCTTTGGAGCAGTTAAATCAAACTTGTAAATTGCAATGATGAGCTTCAAGCCAGCATTATGATTTTGCTGTCGCTCTTCCAGTGACATGATTGCCTCATCGCCATGATGGATTGACTGGGTCCTCTTCCCGCAATGCATTTGTATAAATCTATTCCCCCTCCCCCTCTGAGTCTTTTCTGACCCAGAAAGACTATCACAGAGCAAGCAAGGGCAAAGAAAACTCCAGCCTTTGTTAGAGATTGTCACTGTTTGCTAAAAACACTTTGCTAAGAGTCAGTGTCTCATTTCAGAGACAATAAAACAGCACTCCTTCCTCAGGTACACACCCTGCCTGGTTTGAGACTTTAAACAACAGCTGAGTTAATATAGTAAGGCAGAAAACACACAGCTGTGCAGGAAACCTTAAGCTACCAAGATCTAGGAAATAATTCTGTCGTGTGTTTTTTTTAATGGTGCTGTGGCATGAGCAGGTGCAGAGTCATCTTGGAGGGAGGGAGGGAGGGCCAAAGGTTTGGTCACTGTGACGCAGGTCACACCCACATTTAAAGCACATGACTTTCCCCAAAGAATCCTGGAAAATGTAGTTGACCTCTCACAGAGCTACAATTCTCAGCACCCTTTTAAAAAAACCTGATGCGACCTCAGCCTAACCAATCTCACAGACCCCTCTGGAGGATAAAATGCGAAGAGATAGCTTCATATATGCTGAGCTGAGCTCGTCGGAGAAAGGGTGGGATGCAAACATAACAGTCTATAAGGCCCCCAATAGGCTACCACATGAATCTGTCTTGAGCCTTAAGAAGAGCATCACAGGCTTCACTCTCTGGCTCATCATTAGCATATATTCAATTGGTAAATATGAGGAATATGGCTGCCTTGGTGGTGGCACCACATTTGTGGAACTTTCTCCTTGGGAAGATGTGACAAGCCGAAAGGGGATTTTCTCCAAAGTGAATACCAGATTTAAGAAAGGGGTTCTGCCCCCTCAGAAGTATTGCAGAGAGGGAAAGCTCCGTGCTACATCATTAACCACATAGCTTACAAAATCTGCATTTTTAAATACGAAACCCCACTTCATGTTAGATGTAAAAGTGCTTTTAGAATCACCTGTGATCAAAACTACCAACCCTAGGTTTAGTAATATCTATATATTACTCTATCTCTACCTCTATATCTAGTCTTGCTCATCTCAGGTCCATCTTGTTGGCTCATCCCATCTCGTTGGCACAAACCAATCCACAAAAATCAAATGTACGTTAAGGAATCTTACGTGATAAAGTGGAACAGTGTTGCTCTCAGCTAAGGAGAAATTCAAGGCATCTTGCTGTCCGGATTCAAGCCGTACGTTTATGGAAGAGGTCAACATGGATGGGCTTATGGGATAGTTGGGGCTGCCACTGTTCTTGCCCTTTTTCCTTGATCTGCGACCCGTATCCCGCTTGTTGTCCTTCTGAGTCAATGGCTCTTCCTGGATCACCAATATTTTGTCATCACTCAGGTATCGCAGGAGTGAATTCTCAGAGTCTGTTATGGGGTGAAAGAGAAAAAATGAGGAAGAAGGTAGGAAGCTTCAGTTTAATGCTGATGGAAACTCAAACATACTTTTGTGACCGGTGTTGGGGTGGGGATACATAAAGAGAAGCCCAAAGCTGCTTCTTTCTTGATGTCTGTAACAAGACATTTTCAGGGGAACCCACAAGCCACAATGGTTTGCACCACTGCATGTCATTTTTAGACCTGAATGTTTTGTTAAAATGCACAAAGACGCACACGAAGAGGAAACGAAACACAGCTATTCTATCAGCTCTTCCCAGTCTATTGATCCAAAGAGCCTTCTTTCCCAGAAAGAAAAACAATCCTTTTAAAATTACTGTTCTTTGGCACAACAAACCACTGCTCTGTATGGCATGATAACTACAAAATGCACATTCCTTTTGTGCTTTTCCCTGGGGAAATAAACAGAGACATTGTCTTTTTGTTTTTGTATTTATTACACAGGTCCTCCAAAACCATGTCAAAAAAAGTCTACAAAATAGAATTGCCCACATCGTTTGACCAGAAGTGAAATTCTGAGGTGAATTTAGAGCAGGAGCAGATAATCTGTGGCCCTTCAGATGTTGCTAACAGCAGGCCCCATCAGTTCCCAGCCAGCATGGTCAATGATTAGGGATGATGGCAGTTCTAGTCCAACAATGTCTGGTGTGTCAAAGGTTTCCCAACCCTGATTTAGAGGCGCTTGCTTGGGTGAAATGTCTGAGGACTTTTGAAGGAAGCAAATGAGCTAGATTGGCAAAGGTCATATGTATAAAACCATAACCATGTGCATACCCCTAAACTGTCCCAGAAAAACCAGGACACGTTGTTCTTTCTGTAAGAGCACAGTGGCCATTTTGGGCACTGCGATCTCATGCAATTTTGCGCTGAGATCTTGCCCCTATAAATCTTGCACTTTTTCGGGGCTGTGATCTCTTGCAGGTCAAGTGACTCACATGGGAGTGTGGCCCCGGAAGATGGCAACCCAGTTTTTCGTTGTGACATGTTAGAGGGTAAGCATGCGTGCTTATGTGTGTATACACAAACCCCAGAATAATGTTTTTGTAGTTATAACAGTATTTCCTGCTCTTTACCAGCATGGCCCATGGTGGGTTTCAGCACTTTAACATTGAGAATCAAAAACAGTTTAAACAAATAACAGTCACAGCAATAGGGTGGGTCCTGAAAATCCACGTCTCAAGTGCTTCCAGTTGTGCATACACTCACCTCGGCTACCCCTCTTGAACATATTTGGCTCTTTTGATTCTCCTATCCAGCTGTATTCTGTAGGCATAGAAACTGGTCTCAGATCACCTGGGGAAAAGGTGAAAGGGAAGCCAATCAACATTCTGGAATTCATTAAAAGAAGAATTAGTTGGATCTAGAAAGGCATAGTGCATGCAGAGTTGGTAGGAAAATCCTAGTAATTTGATGCAGTTGATGGTACCTGGTTCTAGTCTCTGGAATGTAATGGAATTGCAAAATAGCAAGTAGCCAATGGTTCGCATGTTCATTCCCCTATTCAGAAGGCAAGGCCTGCAGGGAAAAATAAGTTCTCACTTCCTCTGTAGGACAAATATGGTGAATCTGTGGCCTTCCAAGTGGTGTTGTACTCCATCTCCCATCAGCCCCAGTCAGCACAGCCAGTGTTCAGAGATAGCAGCAGCAGTGGTAGTTCAACAACAACCGGAGGGCCGCAGGTTCTCTATTCTTGCTTTAGAATGAGAATATGGTCTAATCTTCAGTATCATTTAAAGCAGTATTGCACTACTTTAAACAGGGTGTTTTTTGTTTGTTTTTTAAACAGGGTGTTTTAACAGTCAATCCTTCTCAGGGAACTCTGGGAATTGGAGCTTTCTGAAGGGAACAAGGGTGTCTCCTAACAAGTCTTGGTACCCTTAACTAACTACAGCTCCCCGGATTCTTGGGGAGGGCATGACTGTTTAAAGTGGTATATCCTACATTATTTCTGTTTTGCTTGTTCCTGAGATCATTAAAAGCAACATGTAGAGCAAAATAGTGCTTGTCAGGGGTGATAGAAGGTGACTTTTGGCTGAACCTCAATCCAGTTTCATTCACGTCATGTGTTATTCTTTTAATTTTTGAACAAAAAAACCCCTGTTGTTGTTGTTGTTGTTGTTGTTGTTGTTGTTGTTACTATTATTATTAGTCCTCTTTAAATTTCAAGAAGAAAACCCAAGGCAGTTCACAGAAAAATAAAAACCAATGGCAGAAAAAACGATAAAACAAATTATCAAAATACAGTAACCTGCAATTAAAATGAGTAGTAAAATAACTACATTAAAACACTACATAGATAAAATAAATAATAAATAACCACAACAGTTAAAACAGCAATCAAAGCAGGGGATTCAAACAAGGAGATTGGAGAAATGTTCATCTGAACAGGTGTGTCTTCAATAAATGATGGAATGCCAATATCCAGTGGGGACTCCTTTATTTAATCAGGTGGAGCATTCCACAATTTTGGTGGTAACGTTGAAAAAGCCCACCCTTGTGTTACCATGAGCTGATAACCATCAAGCTCTGTTGCAAAACTAACCAGGTTCCATTTGTTGAACTTAATGCTGTTACTGGGCAGCAGAGGGATAGACAGTCTTTTGGGTAACCTGGTCCAGGGTTATTGAGAGCGTAGGATGAGAGTTATTAAGTAAGCGACAGGATATGGTTCAGCCTCCAGATTAGCTGCAATGGAAGCCTCACATTACAATAGTCTAACAACAAGGTCACCAACGCACATTTCACAGTGGCCAATTATACTTGTCCTATTCTGTCCTATGCCTAACCATTGGGTTAAGAAACAGGCCACCCTTTCTCTGAAGAATCATGGACTTGCCACCATTGTGATGCTGGATGTTGTAGAATGATATCCAAAACTGCATCTAAGTTGATTTGAAACACAGATCTAAAACCGATGTTTTATTCATACAAATCTTTCAAGTGTGCCCTGTCATCACACTGGCTGTGTATTTCAACACTTTTAACTCTCAACCCAGAAAGCTAGGGGAAGCTGGAGAAGTGGCAGCATTAAGGGAGACACAGTTCTGTAAAACTGGCTATGTGGGATCATATTTCTGACATTGTCATTGCACATTATCATCAACACATAAAAACCACCCTCCAGTTCATGAGTCAACTCTCATCTGAAACACACAGCCGACTTCTACACACACACCTACACACACACACACACACACACACACACACCCCACCTTAGCAAATGTCAGTCTGGCTCTGGTTTTGTGGCTTGTTCGCTAGAGACACTTGGGTTATTTTCTGAAACATTAGACATTGACCAATCTTCCAGCTCCCAAAATAAACCCAGAGCTGGAGAAAAAAAATACTGAACACAATCAAGAGTTTCTTTTCTCTTTTCTTCCACTCCAATAGCTCATTTCCTCAATTTTGCGCTCTCTCTCTCTCTCTCTCTCTGTGTGTGTGTGTGTGTAAGGAGAAAGCAACACACACATACACATCAACAAAGATTCAATACGCAGCTACGCAGATGGATAAATGAAGCTTGCTGCTTACTGATTTGTGACACACATTCACCGATTCTTCCGCCTGCTAAATGAGATGCCATTAATTCAGAATGTCATTACATGCTTTGAAGAGGCCAGGTTGCACCCCCCTCCCCGATTACAATCTTGCAGAATATGATGAAAGCAATTAGGTTTTTATTTATCTTGTTGCCTTATTACTATGAACTTTGCAATAATCAGTTATATATTAGAACAGAGAGGCGGCGGCGGGGGAGATGGGGGAAGCACAAGACTCAGAAGCATACCATCTGCATTCCAGAATCTTCATATTACTAAATATACAATGTGGTTTGTGTACTTGGAGCTAGACCAGGGGTTCCGAAACTAAGGCCCGGGGGCCGGATGCAGCCCAATTGCCTTCTAAATCCGGCCCGTGGACGGTCCGGGAATCAGCGTGTTTTTACATGAGTAGAATGTGTGTTTTTATTTAAAATGCATCTCTGGGTTATTTGTGGGGCATAGGAATTCGTTCATATTTTTTTCCAAAATATAGTCTGACCCCCCCACAAGGTCTGAGGGACAGTGGACTGGCCCCCTGCTGAAAAAGTTTGCTGACCCCTGAGCTAGACCATAGCTCAATAGTTGAATGCAGAAGGTCTCAGCTTCAGCCTTCAGCATCTTCAAGGGCTGGAGAAAGACTCCTGGTTGAAACCCTGGCAAGGCCACTGCCTATCTGTGCAGACCATACTCAATTAGATGGACCAATGCTCTGACTCATTATACAACAGCTTTTTATGGTCCTTGTTAAGATTCCTGCTCCGTGTTTGCAGTCATGAGATTGTTGTCTATCACATGACGGTGTATGATTTCATTCCAGTGTGGGAAGTGATGGAGACCTACCTGCATATAGCTGTGCTTCATTCATTCCAAAGGATCAACATATTAGCTTTCCCTTTTCAAATACCAAACCCTCTCCCACCTGCTTCCTGCAAGCATTTTAAAGAGAAATGTGTATGCCCTTCATAACAACAGATATCGTATATGTTAAAAATCCCCATTATCTTAGCAGATAATATTTGTTCCTGAACTGTGGCATCACATGCCCAGAACTATTGTTTACAAAGCACACGAAAAATTTTCACAAGAGTAGAATTTTCAGAATTGTTATTTGATGTGTTCAACCTGGTGATAGTGACAGATGAGTGCTCCCTGGCTCGTAATAGATTCAGGTTTTCTGAGCTTTCTAAGAGGTGTGTAAACCACAGAGCCTAGGGCTTGCTGATCTGAAGGTCGGCGGTTTGAATCCCTGCAATGGGGTGAGCTCCCGTTGCTCGGTCCCTGCTCCTGCCAACCTAGCAGTTCGAAAGCACATCAAAATGCAAATAGATAAATAGGTACCGCTATGGTGGGAAGGAAAATGGCGTTTCCATATGCTGCTCTGGTATGCCAGAAGCGGCTTAGTCATGCTGGCCACATGTCTGCAGAAAAACGCTGGCTCTCTTGCCAGTAAAGCGAGATGAGCGCGGCGCCGAAACCCCAGAGTTGTCCGTGACTGGACCTAATGGTCAGGGGTACCTTTACCTTTACCTTTAGGGGAAAGTTTGAGTCATGCTAAATAGGTTTTTTTCCTCAGAACTTAAAACACAAAGCAAATTTGGGGAGTTCAACCAAATTTCCTTGCTACTTGAGCAAACCTACTCTTGTAGGTGAGGAGAAAACCTATGCTCAAGAGGACTGGGAAACTCTGGCCCATGTGTTAAATGTGGGCCTGGGATTCTCTTTCTGGCCCTCGGGACTCTACCAAAGCCACACCCCTCACTGTCTTACTTCACATTATCCAGTTCTTTTGCCTGATGGGAATGCATCCTTGAACTGTAATGATGCCTCTTGCTTGCCTGGATGGAGAAATGCATGTGCATGGCTGGACCATAGCCTACTAGAATCACACCTGCTGCCCCACCCACTACTACACATCCATTGAGCCCACCCTATCACTGGTTCCCCACACCCCTTTGCTAAGGTAACTTTGCTTGAGAGAAGGATGAGAAGTGCTGGAGAGATCTACCAGCAACTATTAGCCACAAATAGCTAAATAGGACTTCTAGGTTCAGAAGCAGTATATAATGGAATACTAATTGTCAGCAGTGGACACACCAGGGAAGAAGGCTGTTGCCTTCCTGGTGAAGTGCCATAGCTCAGCTTTGCACGCAGATGGTCCCAGATTCAATCCCTGGCATCTCCAGGTAGGGCTGAGAGAGCTGCTGCCAGTCAGTGTAGACAGTACTGAGCTAGATGAACCAGAGGATTGACTCAACATGAGACAACTTCTTATGTTCCTGCCTGCTTATGTTCTTGTTAGAAGAACATGGGAGACAGGGATGGATGGATGGATCAGTTTATTTCTGGTCGATGCACATTTTGCCTGTTTTCACTCATAAGTCAGTCCTCTTTCTGTTTACATCGCAATCAACGGATTAGTTCTGGAGGTGCAGATCAGGTCAGTTTGCACTGGGGTGCATAGAAACTGAAGTGACCAGGCATCCCTGGGAAGAAGTAGGGTGGTGTACAGGATGGACCTTTGGCTCTTTGGAGTGCACTTATGAAGATGGATGCATAAATCAACTGAAAGAGAGAGACTAGGGTTGATGTCCAATGTAAATCATACTCTCTGAAATCAATGGACATAACCTATTCATTCATTCCGTTGGGTCTATTCTGAGCTGAGCTTAGTTGGACACAACCCCAACCATGCACCTGCTCACCAGCAACTTTCTCCACTAGCTCTACCACTAATGCAATTTGTCTATACCTGAAATAGCCTCCCACTTGATCTATACTTTTGCTAGCACTTTTGTTACTGAATTAAAAAATTAAGTTGGGAGGGGAGTGGGGAGGATCAGATCATGGATGTGCCAAAATAAACAAATGAAACAGAAATATCAGTTCAGAGAATGGCATCATCTGCAATAGGCTGTTTCCTACAAAGCAATATTTCATCAATTACATACTTCCTTTTCCTTTCTTCTCCAACCACCTTTGCTTTGTTATTGTCTCAAGTTATCCTATCTGCATCCCAGGAGACTGCAGGTTGTTTACAGCAACCTCTCTCTCTCTCAATCACTCTCTCTCCTGCTCTGAGCTACCTGTCTGCAAAGCACCTTTGTGTGGCACAATATATTAGAATGACAGGAGAGAAACTCTTAATTTGGCAGAACATAAAACTCAGCTCTGCACCTTTTCCCCTTGTGGGCATAGGTCACCCCATGTTCCCATAACCCAACAGCTATGCCTAAAGTGTTCAAGTTGGGCATAAAAACACTCAGGGTCAAGGGTTAAAATTAGGACTTAACAAATAGACACTTTCTTTGCAGCTTTGAGGCAAATCCATCTGATTTCAAGGATGTAGCAAATTTCAAACATGGGGCTGTGAAGCTCACCTTTGTTCTTCTAGGCTCCTCCTAGGCTTATGGCTGGTTTGTTTATTTCCTCAAAATACCTCCAATGATGCTACAGCTTGACACTGTTTCACTCTGAGTGGCATTCTGGGGCAAAAAATATATATGGTAGCTTCGGTAAATTTTGCCCCCAACCCTGAAATCTGAAAATGGGGAGGCAGTTTCTCTGCTCCAAAATTTGGGCTAAATCTGTTGGTATTATATTATTATTATTATTATTATTATTATTATTTGGGTGAAAGGGTTCTACTACTGCTAATTATAATTATATCCCACCTTTCCTTCAAGGACCTCAAGGAGACATATATGGTATTACACTGGTTCCCACTTGAGAACTTATGGACCCAGCACTGGGGAAACCCAGCCAAATGTACAGGGAATAGTAGTAGTAGTAGTAGTAGCAGCAGCAGCAGCAGCAGCAGCAGCAATAATAATAATAATAATAATAATAATAATAATAATAATAATAATGGGAGAGCTGGACCATAAAGAAGGCTGATCGCAGAAGAATTGATGCTTTTGAATTCTGGTCCTGGAGGAGACTCTTGAGAGTCTCATGGACTGCAAGAAGAGCAAACCTATCCATTCTGAAGGAAATCAGCCCTGAGTGCTCACTGGAAGGACAGATCCTGAAGCTGAGGCTCCAGTACTTTGGCCACCTCATGGGAAGAGAAGACTCCCTGGAAAAGACCCTGATGTTGGGAAAGATGGAGGGCACAAGGAGAAGGGGACGACAGAGGATGAGATGGTTGGACAGTGTTCTCGAAGCTACCAACATGAGTTTGGCCAAACTGCGGGAGGCAGTGAAAGATAGGCGTGCCTGGCGTGCTCTGGTCCATGGGGTCATGAAGAGTTGGACATGACTAAATGACTAAACAACAACAAAATTGCTCAAAATGAGAATTGCTCCACCTGAGAGAGATTTTCTGCAGGCAATGGCTTTTCCACCTGCCTTGCCCAACCCTCCAACCCTCTTTGGGAGCCTTTTCCAGACCATGACTTTCCCCAAATGTTTTGTATATTGTATTGTATTGTTTTTGTATGTTTGCATTGTTGTACAGTATGTTCTTTTCAACAATAAATGCATTTCTAAGTTTCCCCCTAACGTATGCAGTTTTATATACATTTTTTGCTTGGAGAATTGCATGACAAAATTAGGAAAAAGTGCGACTGCATTTTGATCTGCATATTGTTTTGGGAAGAGCAAATTACGTAGGTTCTCATTAAAATGTGAATTTCTCCCTCATACCTAGGTATGTGATAACTTCTAGGTGTTTCCACATCTGCACAAAACCTCCTCCTGTCCATCTTAAGAAGGCAGGAGCTTTTCATGTTGTCAGCGATATCCTTCCTCTCACCAATCCTCTTTCAGTTTTTTTTTATATGTTTCATTAAGCATTCAGCCTTCAGAAGAGTTCTGGAGAATTCAACAGCTTGGTCACCACTTTTTGATGTAGTTAACCAATCCTAAGAAAAGTATTGCACTTTGTTACTATTCTCTAACGGAGCAACGTGGTTCTAGATGGGTAGCTATGAGAATGCATTGCAGCTAAGGATGGGGCAGAAAATCAATTCAGATCACATATAAAGGTGGGCCAAGTTCATCTGCACTTTGAGAAAGAATGTGCGAACTAAAGCACAACCATCTTTCAAGATTTACAATGAATGTGAACAAAAATGCATATATTAGGGAAAATAAGATACAAAAACTCACACCAGTAGGCAAAACTGAATACAAAATGTGCATATTAGGATAAATTTTCACAAAAATTTTGATGCATTTTCATGAGGACTTTTTAATATCTTATTTAAAATAAAAAAAACTGATGTGGAAATGTGGAAATGTGAAGAGCTGAACTTAAAATTGGAAAAATGAGTAACATGAGTGAGGAACTGACAGATTCCCCACCCCTTGTTTTGCTAACCAACATGAGATTTTGTGTCACTTTGAAAAGTATTACATTTGTTGTGACTTAAACTGATGTCGTGGCCTCTTCCCCTCCACCCTCCAAGAGCTTATAAATCAATCAATTTGTTCATCTTAGGGTGGCATAGTACTCCACGCAGTTCATCTATGTTTTGCAGAAGCTTTGAAGGAGCCATGGAAATATATATTTGCATGCTAAAAGGAATCAAGAAAGCATAAGTCGATGGTCCACAAGATTTTTTATGAATGCATCCATCCCACTAAAATGTATCAAATGCATCAAATCTCAAAACTCAACCTTAATACTTTCCTTATGATGCCTATGGAGCTATCTATTTAATGCGTTAGAAAAAGACCAGGGAGATTGCCGGGGGGCAAGGGGAAGCCTTAAAACAGCTACCAGAATCTGTGCTATAAATTCTAGAAATGACTGTCATGTCTAATCCTTTCGGGAGCAACCAACACTTTGGAAATTCTCATTTCAAAGGATGCAGAGAAAAGACAGTTCAAATTTCAAAGAACTGTTTTTCAAAAGTAAGAAAGAAGAAGCTATTCTACACTATGTGACAGATACCCACTCTTCAGTGCAATCTCTGCATCCAGCTTCCTGGCTAATGTGTCTTCTTTCCCAGAAGAACCTCTCATGGTGTTGCTTCAGAGGACTTTCATTTCCTTTGCACCTGACTTTTAAAACCCCACTTTGGACATGACCTAGTTACAAGTCCTTTTAAACATCTGCCAAAGGAGAAACCACAGATGTTCTACTCAGGGGCATGGATACATATTTCTGTTTCCTCCTCTTCTTTTTTACTTATTCATCATATTTCAAGCCTGTTGTTCCTGCACGGAGCTCAGGGGAAATGTATGTAAGATTTCCCCTCACTGATACCCTTATGAAGGTAGGCTAGGCTGAGTAAGAGCAACTAGCCCAAGTTCATCCAATATGTTTTATAGCAGAATGGGGATTTGATCCCGGGTGTCCCCATTCCAAGATCAACACACTGTACCCTATGCCATGTTGACTAATTGGGAGACGATGTTATAGAGCAGTCTTCTCCAACATGGCACGCTCCAGATGTTTTGGACTACAGTGTCCACCATCCCTGACCATTGGCAATGCCGGCTGGAGCTAATGGGAGTTGTATTCCAACAACTTCTGGTGATTGGTAATACTAAGCTGGATGGTGTGACTCAGTATAATGCAGACTTATGAAGGTGCCTTACATTAACTCTGACCACTGGTCCATCTATTTCAGTATCATTTACTACACCCATTTCAGTATTTACTACACCCATTGGCAGCTGCTGTCCAGAATTTCAGACCGCAGCTTTTTTCTACTCCTACCTGGAGATACCAAAATTGAATCTGGCACCTTTTTTATGCAAAGCCATGTGGTCAGTCAATGAGCTACGGACTTGAGCTCAAACTAAGGACTGATTTGATCCCAGCTGAAGTCAGACGGATGCCATTGGGAAACTGATATGCAAGACATTATGGAGATGCCCATTCCCTCTTTGCCTCTCAGCAGTATGCTGCATTTAAACACTGAGGCTGCATATAGCTATCATATATGACAGGCATTGATAGATCTGTCCCCCTTGAGTTTGAGCTACTTAAACGAATCATTGCAAGGGAGCCACTACAGCACTGGAATAGAAACTGTTCTGTGCACTGTACAAGTTCCAACAGGTTACCTGGTGCGTCAACAAGACATCCATCTCTCAGAATCTGATTTATTGTCATTTCTTTCAACAGCCATGCAAAAAGTAAAGACTGGGAGCAAAAGCTAATGAGTTTCCAGGCCAGCACTTCTTGGCAATCGATTACCAATCAGCTTCAGAACCTGTCCAAGTGAAACCGGGAGAGCAAACCCCTTTGCAATAATATAAGCAATGTTTATTAATGCATGCACAAGTTGGACACCTGTGTCTGAAAAGGAAACAATGACTATCCTCTCCTATTCCTCATCCTCTTCTCAAATGGAAGAGATTCCCACAACTGGAATCATGGTATCAGTGAAATATCTAAGCGCTCATCACTTGTGCAAAGCTATTGGAGAGCCTAGGATGGTGCCTTATACCAGGCCAGGTTATTTGGCCACCTATTTGGCCATTATCAGTGGTGCCTGGTGACCACTGGGCAGGGAGTCTAACCATGGGTAGCACCAGAGCCAGAGCCAGGCAAAGCTGACTCATTCTAGATTTACCCCCATCCTTCTCCTTGCTGAGTTTTGCAAGGCTGCACTGTGACCGAGGAGGAGGAGGAAGAGGAGGAAGGTGACAGGCAGTGCCACCCTCTGGAATGGACTGGTTGTAGGGGCTGGCTAAGGACAGACTGTGGTTGGTGGGGCAGTGACCCATTTGCCCTAATGGACCAACCTTCTCTGGGAAGTATTGCCTAGTAACCAGCTGTCATGGCTGTGTGCTGAAACGCAGATTTGGGGTATGGGTCACCCTTAGGAAACCACCATTTTCCTTCATGGCCATTCAGAATAAGGCCACTGTTTCCCAGCTGAACTTAGGCTGTGGAGCGGCTTACCATTGTATGAAATAACAGCAAGAAAACAGAAGGCAAGTGTACCATGTGTGGGTGTCTTTTCTCTTCGTCGCACCCCTGTCGCTCTCCCTCTTTCATATTCAGAGCTTACTGGGTGGCCCTCGCCTTCGATTAACGTGTAATACTTCCCGCTTTCGTGCTCCAAAAAGTAGCTGGGAGACTCGGAACCCTTCATCCCAGACTTTCCACCGCCATACTTGCTGACATCATCGCAAGACACCATTCCAAGATCATCTCTGTAGGGGAAGAAATGAGCAAAATGGCAAATCGGAGGAGCAGCAGTAATGAAAAGCTGCAGAGAGATAACCTATGCTTTCTCATCCAGTACAAAGAATAAGCATGCCATATATTGCTGCACTATTATTATAGATCGTATCCTGCTCTCCCCCAGAAAGCACATGTGGGGCTCTCATTGGTCTCCTATTTAGTCCTAAAATAATCAACAAAAAGGGGTGCAAAGTCAATGACAGGTGCTTGAAAATATAAGTCTGGTATGGTGGGAGATCATTTCTACTTGGGGGAAGCAATGGTTTTTCTGTGCAAGTGCCTTTGAGACATCCAGTGGTGGGGAGGGAGTCCTGTGGGTTAGCTGCTCCAGGCTGTGGTTGGCTTGATGCTGTATTTTGGATTTTGCTTTAAAAATGCGGGTAGTCAGGGGCAGTGCTTGCAGACCCATGAAAGCCTTGGAAGTATACTTATTTATTTATTAACTTTGGATTTCTGTGCAGATTTTTAGGAGCACAGAAAGCTGCCTTTAACTGAGTCATCTAGTTCAGTGTTGTGTACAACACCACAGTTGGTAGAGCATGAGACTTAATCTCAGGCTGGTGGCTTCAAGCCCCACGTTAGGTGAAAGACTCCTGCACTGCAGGGGGTTGGATTCAATGAGCCTTGCAGTCCCTTCGAACTCTACAATTCTATGATTCTATGAAATGGCAACAGCTTTCCATGTTTCCATGCAGGATCATTCCCCAGCACTACCTGGACATACCAGATATTGAACCTGGCATGTTCAGTGTTAAAGCACCTGCTCTGCATACCAAGCTACAGCTCTTCTCTCATTTTAAGGGTTTCCCCTTTTAAATTTGCATGCACACAGGATGGTCCTGGTCTAACACTCAAACCAATAAGCCACACTATCCCTTCACATGATAGCAAACCTTCTCTGTCCTAAAACAGATTGGATTATACACTTACCTGTTCTCTCCTTGTGTGTATCAGGGAGTGGGAAGGCCCCTTCACTTGCCTCCCATCAAGCACACTGTCTTATGGCCAGTGCCAGTAGACTTGCACATTTGGATTCATATTCAAACATGGGTGTGGAACCCATGGCTCTCCAGATATTGCCAGCTCCTATCAACCCCAACCACTGGTCATGCTGGCTGGGATGCATGGGAACTGGAGTCCAACTACACCTGGAGGAATGCACTCCCTGAAATTGGGTAGATATGCATGCATCCATATCATGGGGTCGAATTGCAGATTCCATCTGGGATATTGATTGTGTGGTCTGGACATATGCCCATTGATTTTAAACATGCATGCCTTAGTTATGCCCACACTTGAATGTTCAGTGGCATCAGATACGGGACAGGAACACAGGGTTTTCTCATTCTCTACCATGCACAGGAGAGTGATAGGGTAAGAGTATTCTCTGCTCCAATGCACTAATTGCTGTGACCTTCTTTTTTTGCATTTGAATTAATGGCTCTACGTGCGCGCATGAGTGCACTTGCAAGGGAGAAAGGCTGGTAAAAAGAGAGACTCTTTCTGTTCTCTAGCCTGAAATTACGGCTATGCAAAGCCAAGATTATTGTCAAAGGGCAAGGGATACCTGGGGCCATAGAGTCCTGACATAGGGGAGAGGATGAAAACATCTTGGAGAGTCGAGCTGTCCATTTTTGAGCCCATGCCCATCGTGCTGGTTGGTGTTGTGCAACTGCTAGTTGGGCTGGTTGGAATAACAGGCTGGAGAGAGAGAAGGAGAGAGCACACAATGAATACTCTAGCCAGTTCTACCCTCTCTCTTTTTTCTTTTTTCTTTTTTCTTTTTTGCCAGTGCAACAAAACTGGAATATTCACTGCCCCAGCAGGCACCCAGCAACTTATTGGAATCTCTCTCCTCCTGAATTGGCTGCAACAAGAATTTCTCCCCAAAAGAGATATTTGCAGAAATTACTCTATTTAGTAGAAGCATTGGAAGCTCCAAGAAGATGGCACAATAGCAAAGCCCACTCTTTCTCTTTCCACCCCACCACAATCTTTCATGCTTTAAAAAAAAATAATGTAAATAACACCTTACTAATGGTAGTATATCGCTGGTAACATGGGATAACGTTCAATATCCAATCCAGGTCATCTCCCATTATGGAATCTCAAGGAGCAAATCAAATCAAACAACAACTTAGATTTTGCATTTTGTATCTGAGCACAGATGCCCCTGCAGACTCTAGTGAAGTGTACCAGCACCTTTTGCAGTGGCAAGGGGGCTTCAACTAACCAAAGGAGTTATGGAAAAGCAGTGGGGATTTAACAGGATAAAACATAATAGACCCTATGTGCCCTGAAGCGTGTCATGGCACCTATAAAATGTGATCTATAAAATGTTTAAAAATATTATTTTTATTATGTGTTTTTATACTTTTATTATCAACTTTTTAATTAAAACCTCATCAAAAAACAAAACAAAACAGAAGGGGGAGTGGGGAAGTGTAGGAGAAGCATTTTATAGTTTATCATGACATGCCCTATCCCCCCCACATATATATGTGCTGTTCCATATTTCTCCCTTCCCCAAGATTCATTCATGTATAATGTGCTGCTGATTTCTCTTTGATTTCATTACATTCGTATCTCGCATAAGCTGTGATGTGTTCACTTGCTTTCCTCTGCTGCCTTCAAAATAAGTATTTTTTTTAAGAAATAGATTTTATTGGAATTTAGAAAAAGGTTTACAGAAATTAATATCAAGTATATTTTTTTGTCAGAAGTAAAACGCTAATCTCGATAAAAGCACAAACCGCAAAAAGGGGGGGAAGGAAAAGAGAGAAAAGAGGAGAAAGTTAGAGAAAAGGAGAAAGAAGAGAGGAAAAGAAGAAGGAAAAAGAAGAAAGAAAGAAAGAAAGAAAGAAAGAAAGAAAGAAAGAAAGAAAGAGAGAGAGAGAAAGAAATTCCTTTTATATGTACAAAATAAATATTGTTTTTTAGCCTCTTGAGTTCTGTTTGGTTACCACCCTCTCACCTGTTAGATCAACTTAAGTACATCATTTTTAGGTCAGAATAAAATCCAAAGCATTTCAGAAGAGGTATATGTTTTGTCAATGCAAAGTAAAAATGCACATGACTCAGAACTTCCAGGCTAATTACAAGTAGAGCACAAGTTTGAGATCAGTTCATAATTACCGTAGCTAGCTTTCATTTCTCCTTTTCACCTTATGGCTTGAACAGGGATGAGAAAAATTGCAACTGTCAGCCTTCTTTAGGGAATGGCAATATTTTTGTGTTGGGAGCCCTGAGAAAATTATTCTCCCAAGGCTTCTGAGCCCTCACTATGGGCAAACAAGAGCCAGGTCACAAGTTTTTACTTGGCTGTTTGTCACTATCCACTTTTCCCACTACCCATCCAGTTTCCTCCCATACTGTTAAGGGGTGTCCCGGGGACCACAAGCCCTGAGTCTTTTGTGATAGGCCCCCTTTCCTGTTGCTTAAACTTTGCTTATAGGGTAGCTTGGTTTCAGTGCAAAGTGCAGTACTGGTGAGACTCCAACTACTCACTGTCTTAAATTTCTCAGAGGCATATAGACATATAAATTCATATATGCAAATTTTATACAAATTTGTATTATGGGGGAAAGTGGTGGGGAAAAGGCAAGACCCATGCCTAGAAAATATGGGTAAGTGGAAAACTTATCAAACTCATATTTTCCAGGCACAGAACAAGCAGAAGTGTTGGCAAGCCATGAGTCAAAACCGCATTTAAAAATGTGCTTATTAGGAGAAATTCACACTAAAATGCTGCATTAAAAATAATTCCAAATTGTTGTTGAAATGTGAGGAAATGAAATTAACAGTGAAAAAGTATGAAATGGAGACACACTAAAATTGACAGATCCATCCATCGCTACTATCAATACAGCAGGTCAGGACTCAGTCAGACCATTTCCTGGGCATCTAACAGCCCTTGAGGTCAGATTTGATGCTCCAGTGAGTCTGACACTATTCTCGAGTATTTCAGAGGAACTGGTAAACAGCCACAAAGCTCCAGTACAGCATGTCTAATTCATAAATACATTCCTGCCAATATGTGTATTCAGATACCACTTGCATTTGAAATATGTTGCTTTTATACTTTGCAAAAAATTAATTTAAGCCCTAGGTTAGTCAGTGTTGATGCTACAATGCTGTGCAGTAAGTCAATGAAGTAATCAACAGCTCTCAACCATAAATATTCATAAAGCAGAGGAATGAATGAGTATTTAGCAGTGCTGCAAGTACTCGGCGAGGAGGGGGACTCTGAACAGTAACAGTAAGGAAATGAGGCCATCTCAAACACCCACATGGGTTCTGATAAGAAAGCAGACCACTCACATATGGCAAGGTCCACTGGGGGCGAACACAGCAAGGCTGGCACGACTGCCATGTGTTCTAATTAAAAGCTGGCAACAGCGGAATAAAACAATGTCACAGGATAACGTCCTTCTGCTGATTCGCGGAATGTTGTGGCAAAGCCAAACCGTTGATGGGAAATGCTGAGATGGGGCCAAGAGAGATCTTTCAGGGGCTTCACTTCAGTGGCTTTTGTTACACAGATACTGACGGCCAGTTCATACATGCACGCAGCGTCACTGCTTATTGAACAGAGCATCTAATGATGGTTTCAAATCTGAATTTTCCTACTGACAATAACAACAAGCACGGGATATGGGTGGCACTGTGGTCTAAACCACAGAGCCTAGGGCTTGCCGATCAGAAGGTCAGCGGTTCGAATCCCCGCAACGGGGTGAGCTCCTGTTGTTTGGTCCCTGCTCCTGCCAACCTAGCAGTTCGAAAGCACGTCAAGTGCAAGTAGATAAATAGGTACCGCTCCAGCGGGAAGGTAAATGGCATTTCTATGCACTGCTGTGGTTTGCCAGAAGCAGCTTAGTCATGCTGGCCACATGACCCGGAAGCTGTACATCGGCTCCCTTGGCCAGTAAAGCGAGATGAGCCAGAGTTGTCCGCGACTGGACCTAATGGTCAGGGGTACCTTTACCTTTACAACAACAAGCATAATGCAATCAACTAATATTCACCACAATCACTAATTATTAATTAATTAATTAATTAATTAAATTATTCATTCAATTTATGTCCCACCCTTCCTCCTGACAGGGACAAGGTCCAAATGCACCCCTCCAAGCTTTTTCACTTGGCCCTTGGGACTGTCCCCAGGTCATGTACTCTGTTCAGCCACCCACCTTCTTCCCACATCACACCCTTTACCAGACCTGCTTCACACCCCCTTTTAGTGTTTTTGCATGGCTAGACTATGTCCTTGAAACGGATAACACCTCTTACTTGCTTAGATGGAGGACAGAGAGTGGTTTGTGAGTTTGTGTAGAAACTAGCCTACTGTGCAAAGGTGAAGCTTACATGTGTTGCTCCACCTACCTTCCCCTTTTTGTCAAGCAGAGATGTCAAGCAATCCTGTCTGCTAAAAGCACAAAAATTGGGCAGCACTCATTGGCTGGTATATAACACACACCACATTGAAATGCAAAAGAAAAATTGATGATGAGTGACAAAGCATGTCATTTAAGGAGAAAATATTCCCTACTTTTGAGAAATCTCCTAAATAAACTCTCACTCACTCATTCAGCTATTACAGCCGTGATGACAATGGAAGCATCAGTCATTCAACAGAGAGCATACCACAATACATTTTCACTCTGCAGCGACCACTTTCAGTGCCATGAAAGAGTGTGTGTGTTTTACTCCTTTCCAGATCCTTAACCACAGGGCAACAGAAAGGAGGGCCCTTACTCTGCCACCACCCAGAAATTCTGGGTTGTTGCCAACTGAGTTTTACTCAAGAGTACACCCACTGAAATTAATGGGCCTAAATTAATCATGCCCAGTAACTTCAAAGGGTCTAATTTGAAGAAGTGTGCATGCAAATGAAAGCTCATACCAAGAACAAACTTAGTTGGTCTCTAAGGTGCTACTGGAAGGATTTATTATTATTATTTTTTATTTTGTTTTGACTATGGCAGACCAACACCTGTAACTGGATACAACCATTTATTTTAAAGCTGATTTTTGTTCCAGTGAGCAAAAAGAGCTCACACAGGAATGTCAAGCACATGGTTCCTTCTTTTTTAAATAACATAATGCAAATCTCTAAGCAGCTCACAAACAAACAAACAACAACAACCATGTTTGTTCTATGTATGTAAACCATGTTGAAGCACTCCAGTAAAAAGAAAGGAGGTGATTTTTGTTTACTGTGAAAATCTACAAAGTTTTGGACTTTTGAACACGTTCATGCATTTTGTGTTACATGTGTTCTGGCCCTTTTCAAGTCAGGGTTTTTGTATACCGGCAGGGCCAGCCCAGCCCTACTATTAGGCAACTACTGTGGGGTTGGAAGAAGCAGTGAGGTTTTGGACTGCATGCTTGCCCTCCAATGGTGCCCATTCGGACTGGTAGGATGAAAAGCAGAGAGGCCAACAGCAGGTGGAACCAGTGATAACAACAGTGTCAACTAACTCTGGCTTTGTCCCCATCCTCTTCCCTGCTCAGTTCTAAAAGGGCAAAGCTGAGACTAGGGAGGAGGATGAAGACAGCCAGTACCAACCCCTAAACTCTTTGTAGATAGGAAGAAAGCTGGACTTGGAAGAATCAGTTCAGGGGTTGGTGGGGCAGTGCCCCTTTTGCCCTAATGGGCTAATCTCCTTTGCTGCCCTCGGGTGCAAAGGTGTACTCTGCTCCGTTGCCAGGGCTGAAGCAAGATCCAACAGCCAGCAAATTTGGCTTCTGTATATGGGATGGGGAGGCACCATCCTGCCTGCCTTAAGGCAGCAAAATGTCTTGGGCTGGATTACTTTGAGCTGCCTGTTCCAAATCACGCAGAAAGCTCCAGCAACCCCAGCAGGCGAGAAAAACAACACCACCAGGCCAACAATAACTCATGATAGCTTCGATTGTTTTCATACTGGGAAATGAATAATACTTGTCTTCAAACTCATAATCCTCTGGAACAAAATCATGAAAGCAAGCAGGCTGTGAAATCCAAAAGGGATTTTTAAATTTCTTCTTGAAAAGTGTAGATGAGAAAAAGGAAGCGGTGGGAGGGGAGGAGGAGAGTGAATAGTGGTGATATGATGGAAACAGAGAGTGATGTGGCCTGATAGTATTGACTTTGCCCAAGAGATCCCAATGAATGAGTAGCGCTTTGGCTGAGGGCAGTGAGCAGAAAATGTGTTGGTTGTAATTGTGCTCTCCCTCCATTTGGAATCCCGGTAATAATAAAAAGATATGAAGGGGAAGTCATTAGATTTATGTCCTCTCCTCTCAAAGGAACAATTCTCAGAAAATGCATTGCTCTCAATTTGCAGGTCACTGCTGAGTTGGGAGAGCATAGCGGCTGCCGAGGATGGGAGCCAGGAAGTTCCATTTTCAGATACATCAGGACTGCAATCCTATGCGCACTTCCCTGAGAGTAAATCCCACCGCACTCAGTGCAGTTTATGTATGAGTAGAGATCTGTAGGACTGCACTGTTAAAAATCATGTTGGTGGCTGTTTAGGTAAGCCATTTGACGTAACAGTTTTTTGGATTTGATATCCCGCTTTATCACTACCCTAAGGAGTCTCAAAGCGGCTAACAATCTCCTTTCCATTCCTCCCCTTCAACAAACCCTGTGAGGTGAGTGAGGCCGAGAGACTTCAGAGAAGTGTGACTAGCCCAAGGTCACTCAGCAGCTGCATGTGGAGGAGCGGGGAAGCGAAC
Source organism: Lacerta agilis (assembly GCF_009819535.1). NCBI lineage: Eukaryota > Metazoa > Chordata > Lepidosauria > Squamata > Lacertidae > Lacerta > Lacerta agilis. The sequence goes on along the minus strand of NC_046331.1, from coordinate 27,648,163 downwards.
CTGGTTCACCAGATTACGATTACAAGACTACTGCTCTTAACCACTACACCACACTGGCTCCACCCATCCAATGATATTATAGATGGGCACCAAAGGCAGAATTAGTTGGCTCTGCCTACCATTGGCCCTAGCTCCATATTCTGTTGTCCTTTCTGTCTTTCGCCCTACCAGTTCCAGCAGGCACCCTTCACTACTGTCCCCCAAACCAAGAAGGCTACATATGTTGAGCCTTTGCTGCTATGTGTGCAATTTTTAACTCGGCCTGTTGAAGGCATCATTGTTCTCTCCCCCTACCACAAAGAAGAGAGAACTCTATAGTGATTTGGCCCTTCATTAAACAGTGTTTGCCAGACAGAAATGCAACGCCAGGTTTGCCTTACCTGCAGGGCAAGAGGCTTCCACCTCACATTCTTCAGAAGAGCAGGAGCAGACACCAGGGTGTTCTGAGGCCGTTTCTTCAAGGTTAAGATCACTCCATTTGGGTCTTCACGCAAAGCATTTACCAGGTTCTTTAACTGCCAGCCAACCTGGAGAAAAATCCCATAATGGAATTTTGAAAGGTTTTTTTTTTCTTTTCATTTTATCTTCCCAAAATGGTGAAGGGCATTTTGTTCAGATTTCTGTATGGCGAATAAGGGTTGTCTTATTATCAGCATTCTATCTATCTTTCTCTCTTATAAATAGTACTTATCATTCTTTGCAAGAAACAGACATGGTAGCTTTTCTGTTAAAACCAGTTTTGGGTTATATCCAACAAAGTTGTACTCTGAGTTAGGGTGGGGGGTTAACTTCAAATTTAGTTTGCATTTACAGGCGAACCTACCTAATTCACATTTTCCAAAGCTATACATGAACAAAAACACAACCATCTTTTTGAAATTTACACTTCTCCAAATTTTGCAAAACAGCTCTCCAGTGAAGTTTCCTGTTTGGCAGGGGCTTGGACTGGATGGCCCTTGTGGTCTCTTCCAACTCTATGATTGTATTGCATTGTGTATGTGCACAAAAATGTATATACTGGGGTAAAGCATGCATTAAAAGGCATGTATCATTGAAAATACCATATAAAATGCATTATATTAAGGAACACTGTTTTGCAAAAAAATAAGTAAATTAGGCAAAATTATGTATAAAGGTGTACACATTAGGAGAAACATACGCTAAAATTGTAATGAATTTTCATGAGGACTCCCCCAATCACAAATAATAATAACAACTGCAAACTGGTGTGGAAATGTGGAGAATTGATCTTAACATTCAAAAAAATGAGAAAACGAAATTGACAGATTTGCCCATCTTTACTCAGAATAGACCAATTGAAATTAATAGACCTAAGTTAGTTGCACCTATCAATTTCTGTAGAAATTGGATGTAACCACCTGCTTCTTTCTCTTCAACCGAAAAGGTAATGATAGGTGCGCTCTTATTTCAATAATAACAACTCAGTGATATAATGTCATATTCCAAAATGCACAAACGTATTTTTAAGACACTGATGCACTGCTCTAATTTTTATACCCTCTAAACAAACTGAGTTATTACTTTTAATTATCTTTTCTACTGAAGTATCACTGTGTTTCACTGGGGGATTATAGAACAGCAGCTTCAGAATAATTACAAAATGAATCCTGGCTGTTGTAATGGAACCTGTTAATTTGGTGATGATGGGGGATGGGGGGAGGGAGGTTTGCTAGCATATTGTAGAACAATATTGGTGCAATTTCTTCAAGGTGTTTAATTAAAGATAAAACATCATTTATTTGAGTTACTGAACACTCCACAGAGAAGAACTGCATTTCTTAAGTCATTGCAAGCTATAACCACCATCTGAAATTAAAGCTTCACTAACACACAAAGGCCACACGTTTGACTTACCCCTCTAAAACAGCTAAGAGGTGCTCCATGCTTTTTAAAGCATTTAAAAACTCTCCTTTGCTTTTCTCTTTGGGGGGCTCTGCATTGCTAAGAACACAGGAAAAGCGCCCCACTTTGTTCTCATGAATAAACATGGCACCGGCTTGTAAAATGCAATGTTTAAACAATGTTTTGAAACAGCTCCAAAGCAAACAGTCTAAACTCATCAATGGAGCATAAATAAATAGATTTTTCTTTAAAAACATTATTCCCAGACTATTTCCACAGCTGCCACCTGAGATTTAAGTGGTGGGAGGAGATATGCAGCTGGGGGCAAGGCTATCAGCAAGATTTAAAACCCCAGCTTGGGTCAAATTTGGGGTTTTGCTAAGCCTGCCAAGACCACCCTCTTTTGCAGAGAGATTGCCATTTTTGGCCACACAAGTTTCCACACTCAGAGGTGTGGAATGCAATTCATATACAGCAGGTTGGGAACCTGTCCTCCAACTCGCATTAGCCTCAGACAGAACAGCCAATAGTCAAGGGTGATGGGAGATTTAATCCAGCAACAACCGAAAGGCCACAGGTTCCTTCCATCCTTGATAAGCAGGATTTTGTACCTCCTGATTACTCCACAGATAAAGCAGTCACCCATTTGTGCATTTGGCACACACACTTAGTATCTAGGGCTTTTTAAACCCCCACCCATACTTACCCAGAGTCCTCTTTCTTAGCTAACTTTGCAGCATGAGAGCCACTGCAAGGAGGTTCCTCCCTGCAATGTGAATCTATTTGGAACACGTGCTGCCACTAACTGAATGGGCATAGTCCAAGCTATAACCCCTTCCTAATCATTAATGTGCCTGCTTTCAAGAGAAGGGGCAATGGAGCATGTAGGAGTGGCAGTGGCCTGGGTATTTCACATTGCCTTAGGAATACAGGAAGCTGCCTTACACTAAGTCAGACCATTGGCCCATCTAGCTCAGTGCTGCCTACACTGACTGGCAGCAGCTTTTCAGAATTTCAGACCGGGGACATTCCCAGTAATGCTTGGAGATGCTGGGGCCTTCTGCACGCAAAAGAAGGGCTTTACCACTGAGCTATGGCCCATTTTAAGCATCCCCCCTTTATATCTGCATGGCTTCTGTGAGACAAAGGAATTTATAACAAACCTGTTGTAGATGGAGGTAGAGTACTCATAGAGGACACAGCCCTAACTCTTGGTTTATGCTACTCAGGCACCTAAGTCCATTCCTCAATGACAGGCCACTGCAGGGCAGAAGGATTTGCAGCATCAGTGATTAGGCTTATTTGCTGTTATTTCTTTGGCTATCATGAACAAGGCTGTCTCCCTGGAGCCTCTTTTGGCTACACAAGAATCTGGCTGACCACTGTGAGAACAGGATGCAGGGCTAGATGGGTTACTGGCCCGATCCAGCAAGCACTTCTTAGGTTCTTATGTTCTAATGGACAGAAATAGACACACTCTTGAGGACCTGTGCTTTGAAGCATGAGGGGAAGGGAAGACCTCCTTATTACCACCCTGCTGCCCTCCATGAATGCTCTGGTCTGCAATGTCTTTACTGATAAAGCAGATAGTATCCTGCAGTGCACAGTTGAAATTCAGCCTTTTCTGGAAGGATTTTTTAAAAATAGAATTTAGGGTTAGGTTACAATTTTGAACTCACTTACTAGGGAGTAACACCCCACTACAAAAACACAGTAGAACTTATTTCTACTGGGTAGAGGCTTCCACTACTATTAAAATTAATTTAACTCACACAAGAGTTCTTCTCTTCCTTCAGGCATAAATTAAACAGTTTTATGAGGTGATTTCTTCTCACCTAGAGAATGTCCTTAGATATAAATTCACCTTCAGTTTATTTCTAAAATATCTTCCTTTTTCTTTCCTTTTTCTTCCTCTTCATCTCTATGTTTTCAAGATGTGTATTCAGAAATGTCTGATTTTCTTAATGTTTGATCATGTCTGAGAGAACCAGATGCAATTCTGAAGCTGGGGGCAAACGTTAAAAAATCCAGGAACCTTGAAGATTTTGCAAGCTCCTTCTCACAAAATAATGCTAAATAATTAATGTCCTGAAGATAAATTGCTCTAAGGAGAAACCTTAATGAGGGAACCATTAAAACACTAATAATATATGCAATTTAGGGCAGCCTGCCCTGAATGTCAGCAGGCTAAGATGGAAAGCTCTTAGGACATTATTGATGGTATTGCTGAGATATTACATTTAGGCAAAAATAGTAAGATGACATCATAGCAGACTAGAATACTACATAGAGAATTGAAATTGGGCTTAGCACCAACATTGAACTAATTTGTCTTTAAGAGCTGCTAGGCACACCAGAGAAGGTCATTGTTGGGACTTACATCCTCCTTGTGTTAGACTCAGAGGAGAGCTCCACAGATGAGGATCCAATCATGAGTCCCATAATGAATCAGGACTAGGGGGACAGAGTATTCAGTACCCTGAGACCATAGCTCAGAATAATACCCCCACTCAAGGAACCAGCAGAATCAGATGACCTAATGTGCCCTTAATGGAATCATCTATCTCTGGGACTCTTTGCAATCACCACTACTGGGTCCTCAGGAACAGCAATGGCAGGAAGCCTGAACTCAGGCTTGAACCTGAAAGTGCTGTGCTTGTTTGTCAACACAAAACATCCCAGGTCAATGGCCTATTCAGAAAAAGGCAGCATGGTCAGGATCAGGGCCTCACAAAGACAATGATAGGGTAGGCAGCCTGAGTGCTTACACCAGGAATGGAGAACCTGTAGCCCTCCAGACATAAATTCCATCATTCCTGACCTTGCTGTTTGGAGCTGATGATAACTGGAGTCCAACAATATTTCAAGCAACACAGGTTCCCCTTCAAAATTTCTGCTGCTGCTTGGAAGATGCAAATGCTATAGTTGCCATACACGGTATGTGATCCTAGTTCAATGATCTTCTGGACAGCTCCTCTGTTGATAAGCAGTAGACCCTCTTTCTGCTTATACTGCTGGACAGCTCCCCTGCTGGGTTTGGGAGACCAGAATGTCAGAGGTATCAGCTCGGGATCATTCTTGGCCAAAGAGAGAAGTATAATGCAGTAGTCTTCAAATTTTGGAATCCACCTTCAACAACTTGAAAAATGAGGTCAACTTTTTAAATAATCCACATATGATCATATTTCTCCTCTTATCTTTTCTTGCTTTCCCCTCATTTTCTTGATTTATTTCTCCTGTTCCATCCTCCTCTATTCCTTCTGCCCCTCTTTCCTAAAAAAATAGTTATGTCAAAGTATGACTTGATCATGTCCATCCATTGAAAACCAGTGAGGGGTGGGGAACTTGTGGCACTTCTGAAGTTGTTGGATCTCAGTTCCCATTAGTCCCAACCATGGTCAAAGCTGAAGAATGATGGGTGTTGGAGTCTATGAATACTCTCTTCCTCACTCAACGGCAATAGGCTGTCAGAGTCGGTCATTAAGTCCTTCCAGATCAGGCTGCCTGACCAACATGTAGACTCTGTTGCTCTATCTCCTCACTACTTCAGTTTGACTGAGTGGCAATTTAAGAGCTGTGTGTCAAGATCGCATGAAATGATGGCCTTCTGTGTTCTATTTAAGAAAGGTAGGGCACTCTCTACACACAACAACAAGTGGAACCAAAATCAACCATATATATATAATATCCTGCGTTTTGGGAGATCAAGCCAGTACACGTGGTTCCTGCTTTTTTACCCTCAAAACAACTCTGGGAAACAGGTTGGGTTGAGAGTGAGTGGCCCAAGGTCACTTGGTGAACTCTATAACTGAGTGAGGCTTTTAATTGGATCTTCCTGGTTCTAGTCAGAACCTCTAACTATAACTGTCATGCTGTAATGAACTACAAAGGCTCACAGACAGTTTTCAAAATTCCCATTTTGCAGATTTCAAAGCTGGTTATATTCCTCTTATGATATTTATGCACCTACAGCTCTCACAAATGGTTTAACACACATCTGGTATTTGGATAAAGTTAGAATTTTGGCAGTCTGAAAATTCTTTGTTTGGGGCACTCTCTCCAAACTGAAACATGTCTGAAGCCATTTACAAAAGCTGCCACAAGTAAAATTCAAAAAGTCATATTATATTTCAGGGATGGAGAATCTCTGGCCCACACTTGGCTCCATTAAACATCAGATGTGGAACAGAAAAATCTGCAGCTGCAAGGGAACAAACAGAAGCCTTAAAATGTGCTCCTGATTGTTCCTCTGACAGCAGGGCTTGCATTCAGTTTCTTTTCAATCTGGTGCCAAAAGCAAGCTCCGCTGGGACTGTTTTCTCTCAAGAGCTTCAAAATGGGAGCTGCTGAGTAGAGTTGTTCTCTGCTGAAACCACAGCTTCCAGCTCCACTGGAATTGGCTCTACTCAGAGCTTCTGACTAGAGACAGCTCCTGCCAAAAGCAAATCTTTAGATTCAGCATAGACTGTAAGCTCCAATTTCAGTGCAGATATTTGCAGCCACAACCTGAATTCAAATCAGGGTTGCAAAGGGAAACCAAGACGGCACCTGAAGTGCATTCCTGATTCTTCCTTTGAAGTTAAGTCATCTGACATCATACGATGCCCCAGCAGCCAGACCCATTTTTGCACCCCTATTGTGGTAGAAACAAACAGCTTGATTTCACCTTAAGGCAGCTAGGAAGAGGGATTCTCTTACCATTTTTCGGTAAACCATTTGTTTACCCGAACATTAAGGTCCTGTTTTGAGGTCCTGCTTCCCACATAATCGTGTGGATGTGTTTGGTATGGTACGGTTCAGTTATATACCTCTTTTTTAAACCTCAAGCTCCCAATGCATAAATAACATAGATATATACGATGTGTTTTTAGTTCATTGCTGGTTTTAATTTCTAGAACATTTTAATGATTTGATTTAATTGTTTTTTATTAATAATCCTATTATTTTATTTGTCTTAATCTTTTTGTAAATTGCTTTGGGTTTTTCTACAATCAAGCAGTATATAAATGTCATAAAATAAGTAAGTAAATAAATAACTTGGCCACAGATACAGATAATGTAATAGGAGCCGATTACCACCAGGTTCAGTGCTCGGGTGTGTATGTGTGTGTGTGTGTGTGTGCAGAACTCTTTCATCTACTTCAGTTCTTTCTGGGAGTGATGAAGTAATCAGGACCAACTTGTAGGCATTTCTTCTTACATACCATGTTAGCCAAACCCCCTCAACATACTGGCTGTATTACTTTCTGAAACTTGTTCCACATTCTGCCACCAAAAGCCATACATCTGGATGGAATGAAAGGTTGTGAAGCTGCAGAGGCAAAAAGCAGAAAAAGACTGGACGGCATCACAGCAACAGGGATTTTAGGATGGGCACTTGTGCCCAGATTAAGAACATAAGAATTTAAAGAGCAGCCTAGCTGGATCAGGCCAATGGCTCATCTAATCCAGCATCCAGCATCCAGCAGTGGGCAACCTGTGAACCCATAAGAAGGACTTCAGTGCAACAGCACTCACCTCTTCTGCAGTTTCCAGCAACTGGTATTCAGAGGCATTGTTCCTCCAACGGTGGAAGCAGAACATAGTAATCATGGCTATTAGCCATTGATAGCCATAGATTGTTGAATCCTCTTAAAGTCATCAAAGTTGGTGGCTATCACTGCCTCTTGCAGGAGCAAATTCCATAGTTTAATTACATGCTGTGTCAAAAAGTCTTTCCGTTTGCTTGTCCCGAGCCTTCCAATATTCATTGGGTGGCCCCAAGTTCTAGTGTTATGAGAGAGGGAGGAAAGCTCATCTCTTGCTCACGTTCTCAATACCATGCATCATTTTATACACCTCTGACATGTCCTCCCTTCCCCTTAGAGGCTGTTTTGGAGCCTTAGAGGCTCAAGCAATCCAACCTGCCATGTCTATAGCCTCAGACTTCACCTCCAGCCATCTGTAGACTACTGATAGTTTCAGGCCCTGGCAACACAAAGCACCCTTCCCACCACAACCCTTCCCTTCACAATTGGCTGTAGCACTCAAAAGTGGTTATATATTCAGGGTGTGGGTCACATCAGTTATGGGGAAAATGTGCAGATTTAATGAAGAAGGATCACCCAAGAGGCAGAATCCAGTGGAGGAAGGCATCATGTTCACCTCTGAAGTTGGCTTCCTAACTACTGGAGTGATCCATGGTGTTGCTCATATTTTGTAAGCCGGGGGAGTTGGGAGCAATGGAAGAGGCAATTCCTATATCAGAGGAAGATAATTTGAAGGAAAGCAGCAATAACATGGCAGGTCTGAAATTCAGGAAGCCTGCTCTGGTGTCTAGTGGGTGCTGCTAGGTCAAGGTATGGTCAATAGGTAGAAGAGCTAAAAACCAGAAAGTGGGATTGGCAGAAAGCAAAGGAAGTGTCCAAAAACTTGGAATAATCAAGATTAAAACATGGAACAGATAACCAAGGGTATCTGGGAAAATGTGTACTGCTTGCAAAGCTGGAAATACATAAGAGCGTTATTTAAGAGAATTGCAAGTGTTTTGAGAGTGGGTTCACTTTTCATGCTACACACAGACATTTCTTTTGAAACCATTTTAAAATGTGCAAAACCTGTTTGCCAGAGGCAAAAGTGGAGTGAGCAGCCATCCATCTTTCAAATGGCTTCCAGTGTGCTGGCATCCACAACTACCATCTATTGTCTGTCTTCTGCCTATGAAGATTGATGGGCAGCTCCATTAGGAAAGGTGCCCACCACAGAACATTTCTATTATCTACAAGTACCTGCTGAAAATAGAACTATTAATACTTTAATACATTCCCTACTAGAGAAAATAGCAGCTGGAAAGAGGGGGGGGGAGAGGGAACTTTCAATTACTGGAGTGGAGGAAGTATTAACCAGGAATCGGGAACCTGTGTTTTCCAAATGTTCTTGCAACTCCCATCATCCCTGACCATTGACCATGTTGGTTGAAGCTGATGGGACAATAGCATCCAAAGAGCCACAATAACAACACTCCCCCCACAGAACTGTTTTTGTAAAGCGATGAGAGATCTAATGACAGATGTCAATTGTCTTGATTTGTGTATCATGCTTTACCTCGGTTTAAATCAGTTTAAAACTTGCTCCCTCTGGCTTGAATCACACCACAGCCATATGTGTAAGAAAATCAAATATTTTAAAGCCATCCAAGTGGGTGGCCATCATGGCCTCCTGTGGGAGCTAATTTCACAGTTTACCTATGTGCCATGTAAAATGCACTTTCTTTTATCTGTCCTGAATCTTCCAGCATTCTGCTTGCATGTCCCAAAGCTCTACTGTTATGAGATAGGTAGAAAAGCGTTTTTTTTTCCTTCCACTTTCTTCACACAATGTACACTTTTATCTCTTTCATGCCCCCACATTTTTTGAAATGAAGAAGACCCTAAACGTTGCCACTTTTCTCGGAGGAGAGTTGCTTCAACCCCTCAATCATTTAGCATGTCCTTTTCTGAACCTTTCCAGCTATGCAGTATCCCTTTTGCCTTAGTTAATTTTGTTTTTTCTTTCTGGGCATGTTGTATTTATGTCCCACCACATTCCTTCTAGCATTGCTTGAATATAGTCTATAGAATATACATAGATATATTCTATATCAGGCATGTCCAACAGGTAGAACTCTCCCCCCAAAGAAGCTGAATAACTGTGCCCCCCCCCCCAGAAAAAGCTCAACATTTTACCTCCTCTCTGAAAAAACTCAACAACTTTGACCTGAACCCCCAAAAAGGGGATAGATCACTGCCAGTTTTTAACTCTGTGAGTAGATCGCAGTCTCTTGGGAGTTGGCCACCCCTGTTCTATATAGTCTACGGAATATGACATGCATATTCCACACATTACATACAAGCAATGCTAGAAATGTATAGCCAGTTTAGAAAACTAAATGAGGCTTCCAAAAAGCCTGCATGGATTATCTGTACTGCAATGCTTCCAAAAGAGGATTAACTCCCTTTTCATGCAGACATTTTTTGCATAGTGGCTGGTCCCTATCTCACTTGTTAGCCCCTGGAGAGAATATGATCATTAGGTTGGGAAGATCTTCCCAACTGGATTCCCCAACATGATGACACCAAAACATGTCCTACAGCCATGTTGTGAGACAATACTATGAGATAGTGGGTTTGTTTTTCAGTGCCCACCTGTAACAACTCATATGGGGTAGATCAATTAAATAGCTATTAGCCATTATAACTAAATGTGTGCATTTGAACTATTTGATGGGTTGATGGAATTTGTCTGACTGCATCTCCCTGTACTGGATTTTCATGCTGTGTTGGTTTTGCTGCTTCAATCCCATAAATCTGGGGGGAGCACAAATCCCATAAATCTAATAGGAGAGACCCCCCCCCCACTGCAGGCAGGTGTGTGTGTGTGTGTGTGTGTGTGTGTGTGTGTGTGTGTGTGGCAGCTGTGGGCATAGCAGGACATCCATTCACAGTGGCCTCCTCCTTGCAGTCAGGGAATCCCCTGCAGTTGCCCCTCCACTTCCAGGTATTCCACCTCTCCTCCAAGGAGACCCAGGTACTATGTATGGTTCCCCTGCACCACATCTTACACGTTTTATCCTCACAGCCACCCTTTGAGGTACAATAGGCTGAGAGGCAGTGAAGGCCTGAAGTTGCCAAGTGAGTTTTGTGGCTGAGTGAGGATGTGAAAGTGGCTCTCCCAAGTCTTAGTCACTTTACAGGGAACCAGGCAGAGGGCCTTCTCAGTAGTTGCGCCCGCCCTGTGGAACACCCTCCCATTCGATGACAAACAGATAAACAACTATATGACTTTTGGAAGACATCTGAAGGCAGCCCTGTTCAGGAAAGGTTTTTTTATGTTTGAGCTTTTATTGCATTTTTGATATTTTGTCAGAACTGCCCAAAGTGGGTGGGGCAACCCAGTCAGATGGGCGGCATATAAATAATAATAATAATAATAATAATAATAATAATAATAATAATAATAATAATAATAGTTATTATTTGCCCAGCACTATAACAATTATACCACAGTGGCTCTCACCAGCAATCTGGGTGAGGATCTTCCTCTTCCCCTAATATGCTCCCAGAATGAGAAGGTATGCCCCCCCTTGGAGCTTAAGAACTTATTTCCCTTCCCACTTTGATAAAATGGGCGGGGGGTATTTTAAAACAGGGACAAATCTGTTTTGACTTTAAAAAAAACAAACCAGGGTAATTCCTTCAATTCTTCTCTTCTTTATTATTTCCCTGTTACTGATTTATGTTTTTACTGAATTGCTGTATATTATGATTTTGTCTTTCTTATTTGTGTAGCCTAGAGAAGGGTTTCCCAAACTTAGGTCTCCAGCTGTAGTGTTTTGTTTTGTTTTTAACAAAACAACCTACAATTCCCATCATTCCTGACCACTGGCCCTGCTAGCTAAGGATGATGGAAGTTGTAGACAAAAAACAGCTGAAGACCCAAGTTTGGGAACCCCTGGCTTAGTGCATTAGTCCTCAATTGGTGGTTTGGGATCTAGCACTGGGCAGCACTGGATCACAGCCTGATCTAAGCAGCACTACCACAAATATATTGATTTTGGTTGATATATGTAAACCACATATGCATTTACTGAAATATAAAGCAGTGTACAAGTATTATTAATAACAGTATGCAAGTATTATTAATAACAGTAACAAAGAAATTGCTTCCCAAACGTATGTTTTGGTTAAAGATGGTTTGATACTAGCCTAGAGAATATTTTTATTAGGTGAGTCACAAATTGAAGCAAGCAAGCAAGCAAACATTTAAGATCCACCTTTCGCCATAGTTCAAGGAATCTTACAATCAAAATTTGCAACATACAACGCAATACAATCAGCCCTGTACAGACATGAAAGAACAGCAATGAATTCCAGCAGTCAAAAGCGTCATAAAACATTAGAGAAGTCAGGGTAAGAAAAGAGGGATTGTGCATAATTATGATGGTAGGCAAGCAATTGAAAAGAGAAAATAAAGAACCAGCTCATAAAAGCCAAAGAAGGTTGCATTGTGGTGGAAGGCAAATACAGAAGGGGCAAGGTGAACCGCTCTAAGGAAGAGTATCAAATGCTGGGTGAGGACAAAGAAAACTCTCTTCCTCTTTGTCCCAGCCAAATATGGATTCGGAACTAACAAGAAGGTTTCTGTAGATGATCTTAACAATGCCCACATATGGGGGCAGCACACCTCTTTTTAGTAGATGTCATTAAACAACAGAGGTAGGCCATTGCCTTTATGACTTGTTCGTGAGCTTCCAGAAGCAAATGGCTGCTCCTTGTTGGTCACAGTTTGCTGGACAGGATGAAACCCTAATCTGATCCAGCAGAGCAACCCTCAGATTCTTAGAAAATTGAACTAGGCTTCCCAACAGCCTGCATGGGTATCTGTCTTGCAATGCTTCCTAAAGAGGATTGAGTCCCTTTTCATGCATGTTGACAGCACTACGGGTGGAGAAGAGAATTGTTTTAAAGTGGCCTATACATATAATATGGCAGTTCTAACCTGGCTAAGCCTAGCCCACACTAGACTGCCTCTTATGCTGAGATCACACTTACACCCAAGCCACATTTGCCTGATTCTGTGTGAGCAATGCAAAATTATACACAGAAAAATATATATCATGTGCATTCTGCATATAAAACACATTAACATATACATTAATATGTATGGAAGAGTCAAGCTCTATGCTGTATTATATTTCTGCAAAGTATTAATACATTGTATTAATGGGTAATTTCATATAATATATGTTGCTGTATTTATTTTATGTGCTGGTTAATTAAGGAAACCTGGAGAGTATGTGCGCATAACAATGCACACATAATGGTGTACATATTACTGTATGTATGAATTGCTCACATTTTTAGCGAAACTAGTAAAAAATAATAATAACTCACTTCTCATTGAGATCAAGGAACAAGATGAAAATTAGAAAACAAAATCCCTGCAGATAACGGCCGCATGGAGCTTTTCAGAAAATACCACACCTCTAGTTGGCACTTGTAACATCCAAAGCCAAGTTGAGATCTCATAAGGAGAGGTTATTGAAAACCAAATCTGCCCTGACAAATTCAACTTCAGTTTAGTTTTAGTATGCGCTTATTGTTTGTATTTCTTCAAACATTATTGCTCAACACAGGTGGCTTGTAAAACAAAGATTTTTGAAAAATCATAGAGCCAATAATTTAAATCACCAAAATAAAAATATATATCTCAGAGTATAAAATAAGTAATAACGAGATTAAAATAGAAAATAGCACCAAAGACAACAGCATGTGCAAACATGACAATCCACCAAAATTTAGCAAAAGATGAACCAGGAAAATATTGTTGTTTGGGGAGTTCTAGAAGCAGGGCACTACCACATAAAAGGCCCTGTTCCAGTCACTACTTCAAGTCTTATCTGAAGACGGGAATGCAGAGAAGAGACTCCAATTAATATCTTAATTATCAAGCAGGTTTATATGGCAGTAAACAGTGCAATCGCAACAATAGTATTATTAAACACTTTTAAACTGCTCACCATTTTGTAAGCACAGTACAAGAGGGAAGACAGTCTCTGCCTGCAGGCTCACAATCTAATGGACATGACATAAAAGGGAAAAGAACTGGGGAGGGGAAAGGAATGCAAGCACTGGAGCAGCTGCTCCTTCATTGTACAACGGATGTGGCTTTTTTCCATGATGCACTTCTTGGGAGGCAGGGGGTCAGCCTATTTGTGGCCAAGAGTCACATGGCTGGTGGCATAGGCCAGAGCATGCCTCCCTTCCAGTAACAGGTAGTTAGAGTAGAGTGTTCTTTCATGAAGGGAGATGGGGGGGGAAGCAAGCTCCCTACAGCTGCTCATTCTTGGGACAACAGATTGGGACAGGTTAGTCTCCCCCTTGCCATAGGTTGGGGTGTAGCCTCCCACTGACCTTGGCCCCTTGACACACTCCAGGATGTGCCTCCCTTTGATTCTGTAACCCTAGAGCAACATAACTTGGTCCATAGATATCAGGAAAGCAGAGAGGTGCCTTATACCAGGTGAGACCATTTGTCTATCAAGTGCAGTATTGTCTAGCCATGTAGGTATACAGAAAGCTGCCTTCCGCTGAGCCAGACCTCTGGTCCATCTAGCTCAGGACTGCCTACACAGACTGGCAACAGCTCTACCATGTTTCAGACAGAGAGTGTTCCCCAGTCCAACCAGTAATTGCCCTACCAATGAGCTATGGCCCCCTTCCCCAATTGGAAAAGACCTTTCACATTGCCTGCTTCCTTGTCACTTTAACTGGAAATGCTGGGGACTGAACCTGGGAACTTCTGCCTGCAAAGCATTGAGCTATGGTCCCAAACCAAGAAGGGGTTGCCATTATAAGCTAGTTGGTAATGGCTCACAATGAAAGATACTCTTACCTGGCACTTCCTGCTTACATTAAAACATTAAAGGCTTTATCCCCTCCCTCTGCCAAGAGCCTTTGTTCTGAATCAAGCCTGAGTATGCATTCCTTTTGGCAAAAAAGACAAATCAATATATTTCCTACTTTCCCCCAGCAACATCAGGACAAATTAGCAGCAGAAATTGTGCCTAAGGATAGCAACTCTAAATAAGCATTTGAAATAAGCTGGTGTTGCTAACAAGGGGGAATCTTTATACCAGCCTTCACCAACCTGGTGCCCTCCAGGTGTTTTGGAGTACAATGCCTACCAATCCTAGACAGTGCAGTTGGCTGTGATGGCTGTGACTGATGGGAGCTGTCAGAAATATCTGAAAGGTGGTGAACAATGCAGCCAGGTGGAGATGAATAGAGACACTTGGCTTAATTGGAAAAGTACTCACCACAGTTTGATGGTTGACCTGGATCACTTCATCCCCTGCATGGATTTTCTTGCACTGGTCTGCTGGAGACTAAAGGCAAGAGAAAGGTGGGGGGGAGGGAGAGAGAAGCTTGACAATGGGAAAACCCAGCGGTGGAATTCTTCACACTTTGCAACTGTACTATTAAAATTCTAGTCCATGGCATAATTCTGTCTGGCACCAAGATAATATTGATTCATTCTTTACAAAGTGACACTCCTAAGCCCTCTTCAGGCTTTCAAAAGGAATGTGTGAGGACTGGGGAGGGAAGGGTCTATCAGTTTTGGTTCTTTCTGTTTCTCATTTTCCCCAATCTTAAACTCAGTTCTCCATGTTTTGCAATGATTTACAGGTTTTGTTTCATTTCTAAACCCTCATGATAATTCATCAGCACTTTAGTGCACATTTCTCCTAATGAAGGCATTTTTATATGCAATTTTGATTAATGTACACATTTTGGCAAGCAACTTCCCCTAATATAATGCATTTTTGTATGTTATCTTTAATGCTCTATATGATTTTATGCAGTTTCTTCATAAATGTGCATTCTTGTAAACATGGTTTGGTTGGAGAACTGCATCATAAAATTTAGATGTAACTGATGACTTCTTCCCTCCCCTACATTTGCATTGCATTTCCTTTGCATTGAAACAAATGGGAGTAGAATAATGCAGTGGCAACATAATTTATATAACCTAATTACATAAGTTACATAATTTTGCCACAGTGGACAGTGGGACAAATAAAGCATCTTTTAGCAAAGACGATATGCAGTGGAACAGAAACAGTGGTTGGGGCACACTGTCATAGGTGGGAGGCACTAATGGAGACTTTGCAGGAACACTGGAACATATGAAGCTACTTTCTGCTGAGTCAGGCTGTTGGTAAATCTAGCTCAGTATTGTCTACACTGACTAACAACAGCTCTCAAAGATTGCAGACAGGGTTCTCTCCTCACCCCATCTGCAGATGCCAGGCATTCAACCTAGAACTTTCTACATAAAAGGTAAAGGTAAAGGACCCCTGACAGTTAAGTCCAGTCGCGAACAACTTTGGGGTTGCGGTGCTCATCTTGCTTTACTGGCAGAGGGAGCTGACATTTGCAGACAGTTTTTCCGGGTCATGTGGCCAGCATGACTAAGCCACTTCTGGTGAAACCAGAGCAGTTCACGGAAACACCGTTTACCTTCCCACCAGAGCGGTACCTATTTATCTACTTGCACTTTGACGTGCTTTTGAACTGCTAGGTTGGCAGGAGCAGGGACCGAACAACGGGAGCTCACCCCATCATGGGGATTCGAACTGCCGACCTTCCGATGGGCAAGCCCTAGGCTCAGTGGTTTAGACCACAGCGCAAGGTAGATACTTACTAATGAGCTGCAGCTCTTACCCTTGCTGGAGATTATGGGGATTGAACCTGGGAACTACTGCATGCAAGTAAGATGCTCAACCACTGAACTGTGGCCCCTTCCCCCTCCTGCGTGGATCCAGCCCTGCACCAGAGATGGAATTTTCTAATCAGACCAAACATGTGATATTACAACAGTTCCCACATTCAACTGGCACTTATTATAAGGTTACCAGATTTTTTTCAATGAATCCGTGGACACTTTTCAACTTCAATGAATTTTGTATGGGGACTGATGTGTAAATCTGGGGACTGTCCCTGGGAAATGGGGATGTATGGTGACCTTAACTTATTAAGCATAGAGAAATCAAGCGAGATAGATGCATGTGTGAAGCAGCTGTCTGCTGGGATGATGCTTGATCCATTATGTCTCATTCTCCATGAATATGTACGAACTCTCCCTTAGATCTCTTCCAACATAAGCTGCAAAGGTTCAGGCTAGGCTTGTTTTTCAAGTTGCCTCTCTCTCTTCCCTGCCCTCCCCATCTCTTGACTCTGACCCAGCTTTTTCTGCTATCTTTTTCAATTACATCTTGGTTGGGGTCAATTATTCCTTCAAAAGAGAAGCCAAATCAATTGGTTGAAGTACTAGGAATGAAACATCTTTGATGTTGCTTCTCTTTCACTGAGCATTTCGAGCAGAAACAAAGTGGCAAGCTGTGGGTGTGTCCCACTTCCTTATGTTTGCTGAACAGCAGCCCCAAAGATGAGGGACATTCGCCACTAAAAGATTTATGCCTTTCATTTGGTCGTCGACTGACAAATTTCTCTTATTAAAACATTTATAAGCTCTTTAACAAAAGATGCTTCTTCTTCTTCTTCTCTGCCACCTCCCCTATTCCTCCTCCTATTTTTCTTTTAATAAAGTATGTTGCTTTCGGTAGCAAAAACGGCAGTGGAGGTGGGGATTCTGTAATAAGATAGTGTACAATTGATTTTGGCTGGAGTTCACGGCAGATTCCTGGATCTGGAAAATACTGTAAAGTATATCCAAATACCAGAAGGGTATAACTAAAGAAGACACTTAAGGAAAGTGGGAGGATTTTATTGCACTTGTCAGAAACCAGATGCTTGAGAAAGCCAGGGCACAGCTAGCTGTAAACAAAAAAATTGTATTAACCTAAGAACAGCCCTGTTGGATGAGGTCAAAGGCTCATCTAGCTCTGCATACTGTTCTCACAGCAGCCAACCACATGTCTATGAGAAGCCCACAAGCAGGACATTGAGTGCAACACTAACCACTAACCACTAACTACTTGTAAAGGTAAAGGTACCCCTGACCGTTAGGTCCAGTCGCGGACAACTCTACTTGTAGTTCCCAGCAACTGGCATTCAGAGGCATACTGCTTCTGCTGGTGAAGGTAGAACAAAGCCATGGTGGGCAGCAGTCGTTGACAGCCTTATACTCTATGAGTTCATCTAACCCACTTTAAAGACATCCAAGTTTGTGGCCACCACAACCTCTTGGTGGGGAGAATATCATAGTTGGAACTATGTGAAGAAGTACTTCTTTTTGTCTGCCTGGATAAGGCAAGGTCCAAAAGCCCAACCTACCAAAGTGACTGGTCTGCTCAGAAGGCAACAGGACACATGGGAACATAGGAAGCTGCCTGAGGCAGACCTATTGGTTTATCTAGCTCTGTACTGTCAACAGTGAGTGGCAGAATCTCTCCAGGGTTTCAGGCAGGGTTCTCTCCCAGATCTACCTGGAAATGCCAGGGATTGAACCGGTGGCCTTCTGCATGCAAAGTGGATGTTCTGCCACTGAGTTATGATAACCCTTCCATATATAATGCCTCATTATCACAATGAACAACAACAAAAAAGGGCTCCCACTTGTGCTAGGATACCTTGGTTGGCATTTCAATTAAATTTGTGGCCCAAAGCATACACAAGAATTAATGGCAGATGCGTGGGGGGTGGGGGAAGATTGCAAAGGAAATTGCATTTCTTCACTGGAAGGAAGGTGTGACAAAGGGTTTCTTGGTGACTGCAAAAAGAGGACAAAACTCAAAAATCGGGCGATAATAGGATGGTTTAGAAACAACTTCATCTAGCATCTGGCATGGACCCTTTTCCAAAAATACTGAGAAAGTATGGAGAAAGTTATTTTGGGACAGTTAAGAAGACATGCTTGTCTTTCTTTACTCTGGCTGATAAACATGTATCAGGTTTTAGGTTTAAATATTTTACATCTTCTGTACCCCTCTGTTTGTTTACCCTTTCTGAGAACTAGTTTCTGAGAACCAGAAGCTAGGATTGTGGGCTTTTGCCTGGGTAAGGATTAAAACCTCAGGCTGAGAAACCACAATCAAAATGGGTCAGGAACTTAGGAAGCTGCATTATAATGGGTCAGACCCATTATAATTCTGGCAGGGGCCCTCCAGAATTTCAGGCCAGGGACATTACCAGCACTATCTAGAGCTGCTGGGGAATGGAACTGGGACCTGTTAGGCTATGGCCCTCCCAAACTACATTGCCTATTTCTTTCCATTTCCTTTCTTCTTCTCTCATGTAGACTTTGACCCACTCATTCCCTCCCCCACAAAAAAACAGCCTACATCCTTGGCATTGTGGTGCTTCTTTCCAGCCTGTCTCCCCCTTTCTAATCATGGATTTATAATACTGGAGAAGATTAAAATATAATGAAGAAAGTGAAAGCCTGCTGCTGGCATCTTTCATTTCTTTTTCTTTAACATATAAAGCTTTTGACGCTATAAAGAAAATTATTATCTTGACACAAGTGCTATTTTTTTTTGCTTCAGAATGTAGAAGTTTGCTGATTCGAGGCTTCCACCATCATTTTTTCTGCCATCATTAAAATAGCACTTTATTCAAAAGCTCTTTACTACTTGGTTATTGCTGAAATGATCTTTACCACTGCCCGTGTGTTTGTTTATCACATTTGCACCCCTCCTTTCCTCCAGGATGATATTATTTTATTTATTAAATTTACATACTGTCCTTCTTACAAAGATCTCGGGGCAGTTTACAGCATAAAAATGCATTTATGATTTTGTAATTTTATGATGTTTGATTGATATTGTTATACACTAACATAGTATTTTGCTTTGAGAGTTAGCAGTTTATAACATGTTCTTATAAAACAAACAAATAAATACTTTAAATAAAGAAATGCACTGATCTTAGGAAACTTAGAAGCTGCCTTATACCGGATCAGACCAATTGGTCCAGCTAGCTCAGCACTGTCATGGACTAATTAGACACAGAGGAATGGTGGAAGGAAGCAACTGGTGAACCACCAAGGGGAGAAGGCTGAGTCCAGGGACTGGTGATGGGATGACAATGAGTGCTCAGAGGCAGATGAGGGAGAAGACTGGGAAGAGGAGGTGTCAGAAGCTGAAAAAGGTAACAGGGCTTAGTGAGCTGGGAGAGTTAGTGGCAGAGAGAAGTCCAGAATCAGAGGAAGAAGCTGAAGCAGGAGAGTGGGATGAGGGAGGCCAAGAGGCAGAGATTAGTCAGGCTGGAGAAGATTCACAGATGTCTCCCCCTCCTGCCACGACAAGCTCTCATCCCTCCTTGTCTCCCAAAACCAGAAGAGAGCTGAAACGGGCAGAGCAACAGCAGGCTGCACACAAGTACAGTCTCTGGTTGCTTAAAAAAAACAACCCTGGAGAGGAAGGGACTTAGACAGCTGTGGGGAGGCAAGAACTTCATGAATCAGTCTTGGAAACTGATTCATGGGGATGAGCTGCTGCACTCATTAGGCCTGACACCCTGTCAAGTCTGTGGAGGTGGTGTTTCTGCTAATGAAGAGTTAACTTCAACTTTGAATGGTGTGATTTACTGACAGCTTAGTCTTTGACAGCATTGCCGACAGTGCCTCTTCAAGGTTTCAGGTGGAGAGGGTGCTTCTCCCAGCCCAACCTAGAGATGTTAGGAGTTGCACCTTGGATCCTGTTCATGCAAAGCATTCACCCTACCACTGAGCTACAGCCCTTCCCTATTGTGGACCTACTCTAGCCTCCTTGATCTCCACTCATCCACCATTTTATTGCTGTTTTTCTCCCCAAAAGGCATGGAACGGCTTGGCTCAGCTGTTCTCCCCTCTTCAGAATGATCACTGGTAATAGTGCCAGGCTCATTCCTACTAGCATTTTCCACTAGCCTAAGAAAAACAAAAACAAAAAATAATCAACCTTCCATCCCCTGCCTGAGAGCTGGGGGTAATGTTTCTAAGCAGCAATAAAATTTGCTCTTTACCTAGGTAAGCAAAAGCACAGTGCACTTCAACCAGAGCAGGGACAATGTGTCATGCTTCAGAAGATGCTGCTCGCTACTTCCTGGATGCGTTCTATCTCCCCATCTAGGTTTCATTTGAGGTTTTTAATTGCAAATATGCCTGCAGACAAAACTCAATAAAAAAGAATGACAGAACAGCCCTCCAGACCTCATCTTAATACTAATAGCTAAGAGCACTGAGTGTCTAAGGTGGTTCACATATTAACTTTGTCCTGAGATAGCAGAGGGGCCAGTGGGTCTAATTAGACCCACCAGGACTAGGTCTGGGTGATATCTGCTTTCCAACATCGTAATATATCGCCAGCTAAACTTTGCGATATGGCGGTATATTATGATGTCAGAAAGGAGGTGGGGAGGAAGAAGGCAGTTGCTGGTCACAGAGACAATTAGCACAACTGTGTGAAGCTTCTGCCGCACTGGCCCTGGTGGCACGTCCATTCTTTGTTCAAATGCCTCCAATGAAAGCTGGGCTCTGGTCATGCAAATAATGTCAAACCATGGTAATTTGTAGACTATGTTTGTAGACTGTGGTTTGGCATTCCATATAACTGTGGCCTCTGTAGTTGTGGCTAGTAAAAAAAGGAACAATTCTGCAAAACGGTTAGAGCAAGGTGCTGACAATGCCAATGTTGCAGGTTCTACCCCCACACTGGACAGCTGCATATTTGGGCTGGACTAGATGATCCTCAGGGCCCCCAACTCTATGAGTCAACATGTGCCTTCTATGAAAATGGACAACACCCGTCAAATTAGCTTGACATGTAAAACTTATTCCAACTGTAACATTTGCGGGGGGGGGGAGTTGTTAGCTTGGCATAGGATATGGGGTGGGTTTAGTGCAGCGTGTGCACAGCCTTTCATACTGTGTCAATGAACAGCATTTAAAAATCTATCAGCATTAGAGTCCATTAGAGTCCATCAGTGGCCAGCTACCCTGCAGCTGGCAGACGAGGATTGAAAGGCAGGCCAAGCCCTTGCATTAGCCTGCTGAGAACATTTGCAGTGCTTCCTCAAGCAGTGGAAAGTTTCAGGACCCTTGCTTTTCACAGATTCAGTTCCCTTTGGGGAAGAAACCACTGGAGACTTTTGTCCTGCTCTTTTGTTAACTTATTTGTTTGCATCTTGGAACAGGGGAGTGTGTGGAGGAAGGCATCCATACAGTTTTATAAAACTGCTTCCTTTCCTCCTGCCATCCCACTAAGGTTACTTTCTGGTAGCTTTGCTGGCTCTGTTCAAGTTGCTACATTGGGGATGGGAAACTTCAGTCCTGATGGCCACATATGGCCCCCTCCTAGCCTCTTTGACTGGCCCTTGGAACTCTCTCCAAGCCATGCCTCATACCGTGCTTTCGTCGGGGTGGAATGTGTCCCTGAACTCTGATAGCAACTCTTGTTTGCTTGGATGGAGGATAGAAAGGGGCATGAGAGTGTCTGCAGAAACAAAGCCCACTGTGCAAAGGCAAGATTGCAGCAAACTTTTGCCTCTCCCCCACTGGCATGCGGCCCCCTGAAGGTTACCCAGAAGGGAATGTGGCCCTTCCTGGCTTCTGTGCTAAAAAAATCTCCTTCAGTCCTCACCACAGGAGTTTTCTGAGCCCTTCCTAGCTCAAATAGGGCACCAGTCTCTTTCTTATATATGCCAATATTTCCTTTAAGTTATCTTCACAATAGAAAAAAGAAGGGAGGCAAATGGAGAGAGGGGGAAAAGAAGGGAGGGATAAACGCTTTGCAAGGTCTACCAAATTGTCATGGATATGATGCGATATAAATATCACAATAAAATTAGTGTGCGCGTTTTGTTGCTGAATTAGAATAATTGCCACAATTTATTCTAAATAGATTTTAGAGACATCTGTGAAGACAATATAATAGGCCAATAATCTCTCTTCCATTTCCTAGCAATCAGAGTTCCACAAGCAATACAAATGGTTTAAGGCTTTCTCATCTGAAACTGTGTTATCCCTCCTACAGCGGCCATGTGTCCTACCTTACAGAGGAGTCCGTTTCAAGGGCTGTCAGAAGGCAGCCCTCAATTGGAGGGAGTATTTTATCTGGTCCAAATCTGGCTCAAATCTAAGAAGGAGAGCAGGAACCTTGAACTTGCCCACCAACAGTGACCACTTGGACTGCAGATTGGGCAGGCACACATGGGACCTACAGTATTCATATATCCTTCTCCACAATATACTGCCCTGTTTGAGTCCTATTTGAATTATAAATGGAATCATGGGGTTGTAGCCAATGATACTTTTACTCAGAAGTAGACCCATTTAAATTAATGGAAATCACTACCTTAGGACTATTAATTTAAATGGGTCTAATCGGAGTAGAAGTAAGTGTGCCACAACCCACAGTCTTTCTATTTAAATCATAACAATTATTTCCAAATTTGCATCTATGCATACAAACTAGCATATGCATTTTTAACGCAAGTCTGTGCCCTCTTGTTGTTGTTTTTTTAAACGATGCATAAATGGCCACTCTTTTCTTCTTCATTTGAAGGGATAATACTCTGCTTTCTAAGTGTCAAATGAGACATGTCAGCTTAGCTCCAAAGCAGGGGTGGGGTTCTCTTCTAGGAGCAGCGTTTGTGGAACCTCACGCCACCCCTGCCCCATCCTGAGATGAAGGTGCAGCTGTGGCAGGGGCTCAATCTGTGTGTGGGGGGGCTGGTCAAGCAGGGGAGGCCCCTGGAAGATTACCTGTGAGGCCCCTAAGATTCTGCAGACAACATCTGGCCCACAGGTTGGCAGTTCTGCAACCCTAATGTATGAGTTCTTAAGCCATATCACGTGATGTTTTCTGGGCTATCATGATGCACAAGTAGTTTCTTTACTGCTTTGCCTCCTCAACGTCACTTGCAACGGTTTCAGTTTAGCTGATTTTAAATGGCCCAGAACACTAGCGGGTATAGTCCTCGCTAACAGGGAAGGATTGAGTGCTTGAACTAAATGGACTTTCCCCATCTCTTGTTAGCAAGGTTCTGCAGCTTAATTACATATGACTGTTTTATAAGCCCACCTAATTTCCTGGACCCAAATATGCTTCATTAAGCTCAAGGCTTTGAAACAGAACTCTATAGCAATCACAGTGAGGTTATAAATTGGAAATTGCAGGTGGGTGGGTGGGTAGGTAAGCGGGGGAGTGGAGGAGACAGAAATGGCAGGAGGTTCAATTAAAAGTGAGTTTAATGATCTATTATCAGCAATAAAGATTTTGCTATGCCTTCACCATCCCGGTGCCATCCAGCTGTTTTCAACTACAACTCCCATCAATCCAACCAGAATGGGACTGATGGGAGTTGTGGTTCAAAAGAGCCATGTCAGTTGAAGGGCCAAAGGTGTGTCACTCTCCCCTACTCGCCTACAAAGACGCTCCAGTAAAGTTCATCCAGCCACTTTTGGACAGACAACAGATTCAGATTCTGTCTATGTGCTGAATGGGTTAGTGCTAGGCTATCTATATTATGCACGTCTATATTGGGGGGATTGTGTGTATGCATTTATTGGTAACAGGCAACAGCACTCTGGGATCATTATTACTATTTTAAGAAGGAAAGGAAAGCTATTTTTCAGGCCTATTCACTGTGGTGGGGAATTTTTCTTCAATCTGAGGTTCACATTCACTCCCAGGCAATCTTCCATGGGTTGCACGACTGCAGTGGATGGAGGCAGCTGCAAAATTGGGGGTGGACTGGAGGCAAAATGTGAGCAGAACAATAGATGTAACTCTTACCTTTGCACAGTGGGCTACATTTGAGCAGCTAGATGCAACTCAGAGATACCCATACCCAGAGAGGCATTATCATAATCCAGCCAGGCAAAAGCAACAGTGGAGGGCATGGAGCAGGACCACTGAGGGGGTCTGGCTTAGGGAGGTGTGCCTTGGGGAGATACCTGAGGGCTTGATAGAGAGGCTTGGAGGGTCACTTTCAACTCCCACAGATAATGTCAGGCTAAATCACAGAGCCATTTAATCTAAGCAGGACTTCCAGAGATCAAACAGCAGGCATTCAAATCTTTAAACAGTTGGAAAGGTTATCCCCCACTATGACAAAATCAGAACAAATTATGCATAAGGAGCCCAAGCAAGTATTCATGATTTGTAGAATATTTAGAGTTCAAAATCCAGATTTTGTTGGTGCTGTATCTGGGCACAAACTTTCTATCTTTCCATTTTTATTTTTATTTTGCATGTTTAGACCTTTTGCCTTTTGCCTAAATAAATTCACACAGGAGTCAGATATTTGGTTTGGTTTTCGGCAGAAATTTAGGCCACAACTTTATTGATTACAATCAAGTGAGTGGTTGCATAGGTTCTGGTTCGACTATCTCCCTGCGCCCATGCAGGCAGCGCTGTCAAGAGCCACATTCATAGGACAGCCAAAGGATGAACATCAGGGACAGCTGATGGAGGGAGAACCAATCAGCCGCCCTGGTGTCCCCTGGACTTGGGCACGGGCCAAACTCCTTTTGGGGTTCGCCAAACCAGTGAGTCCCTGGATTCCTTTACCAGAATACCCTTTATTGCATGGGTGTGGCCACGTCACGTGCCACGCCTATCACCTGAACCAGAGCCTATCCGCAACCTTACAAGTTGTGATGATTTGCTACGCGGCAGGTGAAACCCAAATGGCACCAGCCAATCAGCCAAGTGGGGAAAATTCCTACCATGCCCCTGCCCCCAAAGCAGGTGACACACGACGACATAGCAAGGCCTAAATATAGGGAGAGGTGGGCGGGTGTTCCGATGCACTAGCCCAAAGAGGAAGCTCGTAAGCCTTGCATAGGTTATATAGGTCCCGTGTTGCTCCTTTTTTGAGGCACCCCATTGGTCAGATTGCACCCAAACAATGCGGGACCCACCTATCAGGGGCTGTGGCTGTTCCAGGATTACCCACCCACAACACTGGGTCAGGTGGCCAGGTCGCACCGCAACACGTGCCCTCTTTAATGGAGGACCTTATTTATATTTTTAAAATGCTGTTATGCAGCTTGGGCTGGTTTTTAGTGACGAAATTGAAGTGGCTGATGTTTTGTGTTTCAGATGTGCTTTAAATGTTTTAACTATTGTCTCCCTCCTTATTTAACTTATATGCAGAATTCATCATGCGAAAGGCTGGACTGGATGAATCCCAAACCGGAATTAAGATTGCCGGAAAAAATATCAACAACCTCAGATATGCTGATGATACTACCTTGATGGCAGAAAGTGAGGAGGAATTAAAGAACCTTTTAATGAGGGTGAAAGAGGAAAGCGCAAGATATGGTCTGAAGCTCAACATCAAAAAAACTAAGATCATGGCCACTGGTCCCATCACCTCCTGGCAAATAGAAGGGGAAGAAATGGAGGCAGTGAGAGATTTCACTTTCTTGGGTTCCATGATCACTGCAGATGGTGACAGCAGTCACGAAATTAGAAGACGCCTGCTTCTTGGGAGAAAAGCAATGAAAAACCTAGACAGCATCTTAAAAAGCAAAGACATCACCTTGCCGACAAAGGTCCGTATAGTTAAAGCTATGGTCTTCCCAGTAGTAATGTACGGAAGTGAGAGCTGGACCATCAAGAAGGCTGATCGCCGAAGAATTGATGCTTTTGAATTATGGTGCTGGAGGAGACTCTTGAGAGTCCCGTGGACTGCAAGAAGATCAAACCTATCCATTCTCAAAGAAATCAGCCCTGAATGCTCACTAGAAGGACAGATCCTGAAGTTGAGGCTCCAGTACTTTGGCCACCTCATGAGAAGAGAAGACTCCCTAGAAAAGACCCTGATGTTGGGAAAGATGGAGGGCACAAGGAGAAGGGGACGACAGAGGATGAGATGGTTGGACAGTGTTCTCGAAGCTACTAACATGAGTTTGGCCAAACTGCGAGAGGCAGTGAAGGATAGGCGTGCCTGGCGTGCTCTGGTCCATGGGGTCACGAAGAGTCGGACACGACTGAACGACTGAACAACAACAATGTCTCAGTTTGTATATTAATTGCCTAGAGAATGTTGTTGTCTGCGTGGTCACTGAACATTCTAAACAAAGCAAATTAATAAATTCCCCCATACTCACGGTGGCTCTCAATGTATTTAAAAAGCAAATCATCACAGATTAAAATCACAGATAAAACAGACTCCTCAAAATCTCAGTGTGTTAGAGGAATAGGTTTAGCTCAAGAAAATACAGGAGAGAAAGGTCTTCACAAAATGGTGGAAGGCCAGTGGAGAGGGGCTGAAATGGAGCCCCATATTTATTTATAATTTATTAATCTATACAGTTTTTAGACTGAATTCCATCAAAGGTCCCAAATGGTTTCCACCAATAAAGACACAGATTAAAAACAGATATAATTTAAAATCAAAGCAAACAATACAAAATACAGAATAGGATGGGTAGGCTAAACAACTCATTGACTAGATGATGAAAGGCCAATGATGTCATTGCCACCTGCACCTCTAGGAGGAGAGAGTTCCACACCCAGGGTACAATCACCAAGAAAGGCCTGTTCCAGCAGAGCAGAGCAAGTAATACTCACTGGCAGCATTGCAAGCACAGCGCCCCCACTAATTGATCTCAGAGATTGGGTACGCTGATATGGCAGAGATGCTCCATTTGGTAGCCATATGTAGGTTCCATAATATAGGCATGGCCATATGTTTCTATACCAGCTAAGCATCACCCACCAACAGGATGTAAAGAAGACTCAACATCCACTTTTTCAAAAACCTACTGTATTTTAGAAAGGCAGATTTGATAGCTGCAAGTTCCCCTTCAGAGCATGGGTACAAAGCAGATCCTATGGAATATGACAGAGTCCCTTTTGGAATGACACACTTTGATTAAAACTGGGTATAGTAATCAGGCAGAGAGGGGCAGATAAACTTGCTTTAAAGCCAGATCTGGCCCAAGGTCTGTCAAATGGCCACCCGATGTGAAATATATCCAGGCCCATTAGAGTTGCGTGAATTGGCTGAGAGTTTGTACACCCTCATCACTTTCACATCTAGGTAATGACAAAAAAAGTGATGGATGTAAAAAACTTAATGAACAAAATGGCAAGCGAGGGAACTTTGCTCATCAATCACAATTCAGTGGCTAACTTAGGTTTTCATGGCTCAAACTAAGCTCCTTTCCGCAATGGACAATTATGAATTATGAACTAAGTCCAAAGTATGGTCTGACCATTACTAAATCTTCATTTTCATCTCCATTACCAAGAACCTGATTCCATCATCTTTCAGAATTGAACTAACCCCCTCATTTAACATCAAGATATACTCTCCCCCCCCCCCGAAACTGTTTTTCTGTTCCAGTGTGTTTCTGAAAACTCCTAATGATTGTGAGTAGACTGCTTGTATGCACTTTGCACTTTGAAATACTGTAAATGGGATGACTAACATATCCGGTATTAAGAAGATTTCAACAGAACTTCCTTAACAGGGCAATTCTATTTTCCTGATCTTTGCTGCTAGAATGGGTTAGGTCCATTTCCCCCAAACGATGCCCATCTTCCCCACACCTAACAACAGGATACTTCTTCCTGCTACTCCTCAATCCTTGACCAGAGAAATTGTTGACTGGGGGATGAGGTGTGGGGACCCTCCCATGTTATGACTCTGTGCCAGGACTTGTCTTCAGTGCAGTCCAAAAACCTAGGCCAGACATCATAATTATAGCAAGGTTCTTTCCTCTGGAATGTCTGTTACAACCTCTGGGAGCAATACACGAAGTGTCTATGCACTGTTGAGAACCTTGATTTTCTTTCTTTCAGGAAAATAGATGCTATTTGTGGAATTTACTTTATTTCATATGGAAGATAACTGGAGAGGGCGAAAATAATGAGGCACAATTTGCCGGGAACATTTCCTGTTCTTGTCTTACTGAAACAAATGAAGCAAATCCTAGCATACTCTGTCCATGGAGGATACCCAGTAAAACAGTTGTAACATTCAACTTATGGAGACAGAAGAATAAAGAAAATGATCACAGTGAACAAAACCTACGTTTTCCGTCGTTCCAGTGATCACGTGCAGCCCGTCATACGTTGACTTGATATACATCCCCTGAGAAATAATGAGATGAGTAATGATTAATATACAACAGGCTATTAAGAATTTTCAAACAAGTGGAACCTGAAATCAAATGCTGCAGTGTGGAATGCACCTGCTCAGGGTTCCAGACAGCAAGCTAAAGTCTCTTTTCATTCTACCTCCCCACCATCCCAATTTCCCATTTCCCCCTATAAGAAACAGCATCATGTCGCCAGTAATGATGCAAGAAGGCACTGCTCTCCGTCCCATCCTGTACTGATTACATGCAGCACTGTATCCATTCTGCTGCAGCTCATCTTGCACCCAAAACTATGTTATTCAACTTGTTATCCACTGTGGTGAAATTAAGTAAATTATGTTATTACACTGTCATCACATTATCCCTCCCTGTTCATTCACTGCAAAGGAAATGCAATGCAAATGAGGAAACACAATCAGCTGCATATCGTTAGCAGACTGAAAGCATCAGTATCAGCATCAGCAAATACCAATTGTATTAGCTGGATTGATCACTGTTCCAGACATAGGGAACTGTCAAACTCAGTAGCCATTAAATGAGGGGTCTCAGCAGCTAGGTTTTTATCACAACACCAGTTTTAACTAAATAAAATATGCATGTTCTCATTTTCATATGCTGGGGGGGGGGAGGCAAATAGCAAGGAATTGCTGCTTCCATCAAGCCCTCCATATGTGCTCCCAATGTTCATCACTGTTAGACAAAGAATGCTGGGCCAGATGGGCCTTTGGTCTGATTCAGCAAGGTAATTTTTGCCTGTCAGGAAGAGAAAGTGCATTTTGGAAGACCCGCGCCTAGAGATTCTAGAGCTGGGCTGAAAATTCCACCATACCACCCCAACCGCAATTCCCCAGCCCACTGATTGGCAGACACATTTTGCGGAGGTGCCATTTTGGCAAATGTTACCCTTCTCCCAAATGGCTATTGGGTGTTTCTTGAGCTGTCACCTCCCCCTGAATTTTTATTTTATTTTTTAATAAATAAATTTTCTGGGAGGAAAAGGGGGCTTCTGGTCATCAAGATAAGTTCTGCTCTTAGAATGAGAAAAGAATGAGAAGAATGAGAAAAGAGAGGAGAAAAGAGCTACTGTACCACCAGTGATAAGCTCCCTGGATCCTATGATGCAACTTGGGGATCCCAAAATCACTATCTGGGGTTTCTGCACTCCCCAGGATTTGAGCCACCAGCACTCGTTTTGAAAAGAGCCGCTTGCAAGAACTCAGCCCCTCAGCAATTCATGACAAGCGATTGTAAACTCTGCAAGACTTCCAGCAGCAAGTCAGAGATCTTCAAAAACTTGCTAATAAAGTCTTTTTGTTTCAAAGTGCTCACATCTACCATCCAGTTTTAGTACAAATCAATGCAAAATGCCTGAAAGCCTGATCCTATGTGAGCCATTGTATCTACAAATGAATGGTTAGGATGGCAGGGGTGGGGCATAGCAGCTGCTGCCTCACTGTTCTGCTGGATAGATTTCTAACTTAAAAGGAAACAGGTTTCTTTTCTCAAACTGAGCAAAATGTGTGAAATCTACCTGAGAGCTGAAATGAAAGTATGTCCTAAAAACTTCCCATTCCCTTGATCCTCAAATAGAAAAAGCTAACGAGGTTGCGTTTGTTGTTTCCAGGCATTATCATTGCACATGAAAATCCAGAGACTGGGGGGGGGGGGACGGGGGCGGGCGGGGAGAAACAACAGTATTTCAAAATGAGAAGCAGAAATGTGAATAAGATTTTTTTAAAGGAGTATTTTTTATCACCAGAACCTACTTCTGTCATATTCTCTACATTGAAGTACAGAGCTTCGTCTCATTAAAAAAAAATAAAAAAAATGAAAAATTATATGCTGTTTTTATTCAGCTTGTCTAGATGCATTGCTTTGTACCTAGAGCAAGATAGCTTTGACTCCATTTTCTATTTAGGAAAGATGTTCTGCTATAGCACTTTGAAACTGGCATGGAAAATGAACAACAGGCAAGGGCAGTCTTTGCCAACCTGGTGCCCTCTGGAGATATTTGGGGCTACATTTCCCATTGGCCTCAGCCAACAGGACCATGCTGGCTGGGGCTAATGGGAATTGGTCATCCAAAAGGTCTGGAAAGGGCAATCGGTTGCCAAAGGTTGGTCAAGGGTGTAGCTAGTCCCCCTTGCTAAGTGGGATTTCAAAGAAATGGATGGGAAATAGCCAAAGAACATGTCTGGATGCCTGTTGCTAAGCCAAAGCTATGTGCATGAAGACTGAAACCTGTACACATTTACCTGGGAATAGTCCTATTGAGGGGTGTATGTGATGTTAGGGGGAGGGGAGGTACCTCTAGTGGGCAATATGTTGTGCTCCTTCTGGGGTGGTTTGGCCACCTTTGGTCCCCACCCTGCACTCAGCTCTCACCCGTGGCTCCTAGAAGCTGTCAGCAAGCGACAGTGGAAAATGGCTTTGGCTGGCCGGTTAAATCAGATGAGGGCAAGCAATATTTATATTTTACATTTTTATATCTTCATTTTAGATCTTATGATTTATGTGGAAAGTGTTTGATTCAGTTGGTGGTTTTTTATGTTTTATTTATTGTTTATGACTACTTTTGTACTTTTTCATGTTGTAAGCTGCCTTGAACGTGGCTTGAATTATGGGAAGGTGGCATACAAATACAATTATGTATGTATGTATGTTCTGCATGCAAGGCAAATGCTCTGCCATTGAGCTACGGCTCTTCCCTCTTGTAACCACAAAGATCTACTTTAACTTTTTCTTGTGCTCGCTGCTAGGGAGAGTCTCTAAGGGCCAGTTTATCCTTCATGGTAAGAAGATTCTGACACTAAAGGAAATGTATTGTTTCTGCAAGACAGCCTATGTCATGATGACACTGCTTCAGGGACCATTCCGCATTATGTTTAATCAAACAGGCAGCTCAAGCTGTACAAATTACCTGCACAGGGCTTTTCCTCAGTTGCCATCAGTTATGGGGTGGAAAAGGAGAAGCTGCTGCAGGCTGTCTTTGGCCACACCAGGAAGTTTCTAATTTATTATTATTACCAGCAAAGAAAGTCAGGTGTGCATGGCTGGTCTGTTACAAGTAATTCTCTCTGTTTGTGTGTGTGTGTGTGCGTGCATGTGTGTGTTTATGTATGTTTGGGGAGGGGTGCATTTACATGTGACCTCTCACCGCCAGGGTGGAGAGGCAGGTTTTGCCACCAATGGAACAACAGCCCTTAATGTACTCTTCATTCTTTCCCACAAGAATAGATGACCAAGTGTGTAGGAACCCAGGTCACTACCTCTTAGCGAGTCCATCTATCTCAGCATTGTCTTCTTAGACTGGAAGCAGCTCTTCGGGGTTTCAAAAAAACCCAGCTTTCCCCAGCTATACCCGGAGATGCCGAGGATTGGACTTGGGATCATCTGCATGCAAAGGCAAATGCTCTACCACGGAGCTATTGCTCTTCACTACTGATTTGATAGTTAAGACTTGCTTCCCTGCCAGTAGTAACTGTGTCATTGTTAAACTCTGTGCTGGAAACAAGACAGGCACTGCTGACAGTTCTGTTAGACTTCTTTTGCAGTTTTGATACCAATGACCGTGTTGGACCACCTGATTTATGGTGGTGGTGATCACCCCTGGAGGGTGGGCCTCAGAATGGTGGTTAGTAGGGATGGGTGAATCTGGCCGTTGCGGTCTCTCATTTTTCCAAACTTAAATTCATATTTCCATATCAGTCTCCAATTTTGATGCAAACTTCTAATATACGTTTGCATGCAATTTTGCCTAATATGCACATTTTTGCAGAGCAATTTCCTTTAAAACAATGCTTTTTTGTATGTTATTTTCACTAATATATGCATTTTCATGGAATCACAGAATTGTAGAGTTGGAAGGGACCCAAGGTTCATCTAGTCCAACCCCCTGCAGTGCAGGAATCTTTTGCCCAATGTGGGGAAACATGGGGAATATTTGTGTACACAGTACTTGGCTGTAGAACTACACCACAAAAGCTATGTGTATTTTAAAGGATACCTGTGCTTTCTTTCACAATTGTTTGGGAAAGTGTGGATTAGGTAGGTGGGTTTGCCTTGAAATGCAAACTAATTCACATTTCTCCCTCTTCTGTAGTAGTGAGGGTTTCTGCTCATCCCTGTGACTTTCATTTTATTGGGGTTCTGCGAGGTCTGCTCTTGTTGCTCCATCCTGTTTAACAGCTTTGTGCACTAAATATGCTGATAATTTAAAGCTCTATCCATAGCTCAGTGAACATCTGATAGGTATGCAGAAAGCCCCAGATTCAATTCATGGCATCTCTGGATAAAGCTAGGGGACATCCCTGTCTGGAACCCCGGAAAGCCACTGCTAATCAGTGTGGACAATCCTGAGCTGTAGGGGCCAATGACAGCTTCCTGTTTTTCTATGTTCCTTTTCATCT
Organism: Lacerta agilis; assembly: GCF_009819535.1. Taxonomy (NCBI): domain Eukaryota; kingdom Metazoa; phylum Chordata; class Lepidosauria; order Squamata; family Lacertidae; genus Lacerta; species Lacerta agilis. The sequence goes on along the minus strand of NC_046331.1, from coordinate 27,615,311 downwards.
TGTCCCAGAAAACTGTAGAGGATGTGAACTGACAAATGGATCATAAGATGATTGTTATACATTTTATGAAGCAAACCGGTGTGTGATTTGAAAAGTTATTGTGCAATTTTATGATATCATGAAATAGACGTCTGTAAGAAATGGCTGATCTTAGCTTCACTTTTATTATCTGGATGTAGCTGAAGGAATAAAGCTAATCAAGGTTTGTTTTTAACATCTGTGCTCTCTCGCTACCCACCTCTCATGTTTGGTCTTTTGTAAGGAGGGGCTCCTGATCCTATATCCTAGAGTGCTAATGAAATGATCCTTCGCCAAAACTATCCGCACACTCTATCCTAGGTTCTAGTTCTCAGTAATACTAAAGTATGACAGAATGTTGAGAAAGGGCACTTTTACACCCAGGGCCCATTGTTCACCATTTCCTGCTCACCAGAGCAGGCAATGTACAGGACAGGAGCCAAGTGAGAGGCAATGAAGTGCTAATTCCCCTCTATTTTTCAGGAAGAAGGTGGAGGCTGAGATGGGTAGTCAGGTCCAAGGCAAGCTCCAGACCTTGTCAGAACAAGGTACTTTGAACTAACCATGGCCTTGGAACTTGACTCTGACTCTACCTGCCTGAGTGAGTCACCTTCAGGATTTTTTCATGCCCCATGGTAAGAACTGGATGGGGAAGAAATTTAGTTCTGTTTGCATTTTAATGAAAAATTACCTATTTCATGATTAACAAACCAGTGTGTGTGTGAACTGAAACACAGTTATCTTTAGAAAACTGCACAGCAATGTTTGAAAAATTTAATAAAATATTACATTACAAAAAAGAAAAAGAAAACTGCATTTCTCAGAATTTTGCAATGTGGTTCCTCAGCCAAATTTTGTGTACAAAAAGGTGTATTTTGGGGAAAGACACAATAAAATGCATTATACAAACACGTGCATATTAGGAGAAATTTGCACTAAAATGCTGGAAATTTTACATGATTTTAAAAAAAAACTTTGCAAACTGTTGTGGAAAACTGAATTTAAAATTGGGAAAATGAGAAAACGGCATATTCACCCATCCCTAGTGAAGACTGGACAATGAGCTTTCTTGCATTTAAACACAAACTGTTTCAACAGCTATCAGAGAGTGCTTGGCAATATTGGGGGGAAGAGGGGGACATAAATGTCACAAAATATTGCAAACAATAAACATGAAAAATAGCATTCAAAGATGAGCCACCTGACAACAAGCTACATTAAACTCAGCTAGGAAAAATACACTAACAAAATACTCAAACAAAAGAGTATAATTCTATAGCTTTGAGGCTACCAGTGCAAAGGACCTTCTTCTGACAGTTATAGTTCTAACTTCATACACCAAAGGACTATGAGATGAAGCCTGATTCAAATAATGCATTCTTAAATAGCCCTCTGCTTGGTTCCCCAAATTTCTCCTGGGAAATGCTCCTATTTTCGCATTGCTGCAAAAACCTTACCATACAAGCAGAGCTCTTGAATCAAGTAAAAATAAAATTGCATTATTCTATACAATGTTTGTGCTTGGAGGGAAACAAATTATAAAACTCCCCTCCCTGAAATAACTCATAGTTCTGCACTGTCTAACAATCATACAATGTAATTCATTCTGCTGTAATCTATGGGCTCCATCCACCAAACACTGTTCTTGTATAAATCCCATTAATGTAAATGGAGTTTGCATAGGAACGACACTTGGTTGAATGCCTCCTGTATTGACAAAATGCTAGGTGAAGTGAACCAAGAATAGCACATCATTCTGAAAAAGAGACATCTCTGTTGGTCACCAGGGAAATTTCGTATATCAAGGATTTGCTTGCAGCAGTTCTTGCCAGACAGAAGGGAGATTTTTGACAACCGCATTTTCTGGAAATTGGAAAAGAGTGAAATGGACTTCCCATGTTTCAGGCACTTGAGTTGAGTGCCTATGAATTTGCAGGAGCAGAGAGGCCACAGAGAAGAAGCCAGAAGAAGCAAAACGTTGTTGCTAGGAACGTGTCTGAATCAGACCCTGCAGAGATCTCCTTTGAGGTGCGAGACCCCCAGAGAACCCTCAAAACTGAGAAACTAGAAGAACCTGTAACAGCCCCAAGGCAGCCTGAAGGACTTCATCAAGGGACATTTACGCCCATTGGTTTCAATGGGTCTACTCAGAGTTTGACTGATACTACAATCCTCTTCCTACTTACCTGAGATTAAGAGTCAAAGAATTCAACTAAGTTTTATTCTGAGTAGACATGATTAGGACTGCAACATAAGGCAAGCACTTACTGACTTATGAATGAGCACATACAAAATCAGCACAGATTGGAAATAGACTGGCCAATACATTCCTATCATAGCTGTCAAGTTTTACCTTTTCTCATGAGGAAGCCTATTTGGCATAATGGAATTTCCCTTAAAATAAGGGAGAACTTGACAGCTATGATTCCTATCATATTTAAATTTCATTCATTTCAATAAAATAAACCTGATTATAGGGGAGGAGGACAAATTCTATACTTCCCAAAACAATATGTGAACCAAAACAGCTCTTCTTTGAAATTCACAGTTCTCTGAATTTTGCAACGTTGCTCTCCAACAAGGTAATGAATACAAAAAATGTGTATATTGGGATGAAGCATGCATAAAAAGGCACAGGTTGTGAAAATAATGTACCAAAATGCATACTAGGGAAAACTGCTTGTAAGAATGTGTACATTAGGAGAAAGTGCATGAGAAACTGTATATATTAGGAGGAAAATCCCAAAGAATTTTCATCAGGACTTCCTCAAAAAAAAAAAAAAAAAAAGTTTGAAAGCTGATGTGAAAGGTGAAGAATCCAATATAAGACTGGATTTTTTTTTTTTAAGAAATCAAGATTGCCAGGTTTGTTCAAAACTACTAACTCTGGCAGGCAGGTTGCCAAGTTCAGTAAAATAAATGTGTAGCGGGATGTGGGACTAAGCCTCAAAGCCTGGGTGTCCCCACCACTTCACAAGCACACTTTAGTATGAGGTTAGCATTTCATGCATTAAATGCCTACCCAGCCTTGCTAAAACTACCTTCCTAGATTGCTATTACTTACCAACCCTTCACTGGGCATGATGCTGGTAAGGTGAACAACTTCAAGGTGAGCTGATTGAGACACCAGAGAATCAGATGAGAGCGAAATGATGTGATCACAGATGCCAGAGAGCGTTTTACACTGGGGAGAAGAGAGAGAGAGAGAGAGAGAACATCATAAGCTTTTTTTATTTTTTTAAGAGAAGCACTAAACAACTCAGTGTTAAAACATTACTCACTGGAAATAATTCAGTATCATGTATTTTGCAAAAATTGGCATTCTCTACTTGCTACACAAAATAATAAGAGGCAAGCCCCTGATCAAATGACATAACCAAAGTTAGCGTCTGAATACATGGGTGCGAGGAAACCTACAGCAGGGGTAGCTAAATGGTGGCTCTTCAGATGTTGTTGGACAAACTACCCAAATCCCTCACCATTGGTTATGCCTGCGGGGGTTGATGGAAGTTATAGTTCAGCAAAATCTTGTGCAAGGGAAAAATCAGAGACGAACCCACTGGCCTCTTACACATGTCCCTGCTGCCATTCCAGCAATCCCCACATACTGGGCACTGAACAGCTATTTTTAGAAGGGGTCAGCTTTATTCAAGTAGGCTCCATGTTAGATTAAGAACTCTGAAGATAAAGATTCTCTGTTGTGCAGGGAATTCACTAGAGTGGAGCAGGCACTCCCCCCTGCAAGTATTCATCCCCCAACATGGGGAGGGGGCTTACAGAAATGGTGAAAGGTGAATGCATGTCAACAGGCTGATTCCCACACTCCTCCTTTCATGATGGCAATCACAAGGTAGTGGAGACTGAGTGCAGAGGTTGTCTCTGTCCAATTGAGAACCGAGGATTCCCACACACAAGGAGGGAACTATGCATGCATAGCTTCCATGCAGACTTTCCAATGGATGCATGCAGATTAGCAGTAGAGCATATGGCTGTGACCCTGTTCCCTCTGCACATTTACAAATCAGACTTATGCAGTGTGAACTGCTATATGGCAACCTGTTCACAGAAGGGTCCTTCTCATCCTCATCTCCAGCTCTGATGTCAGCAGAACTTTCCCCTCCAAGTTAGTTTTCATTTTACACAAAAATACCAAATTCGGAGCATCTTCAGATGCTGTGATCCTCTGCTGCCAGGGGAACGCATAATCACTTCTGTCGTCAACTGGCAACACAGAATTGCCTTGTGTAATGTGAAAAACTGAGCAGGGAAGTTGTTCAGACTGTACATCCTCAAACCTGTGAAGCTTCCCTTTACAAGAGAGTTCCCCTTCAAGACATGTCAGTTCAGTGTGCATTCCGCTGGCTGCATGGGGCTGTCCCATCTGCACATTTATGACATAACTGATCTTTCAACTGCCCACATGGAATCCTAACAGCTAAAACAATCATTTAAAATAGGCTGAACTTGAGCACTAAAAACACAACAGATGAACCAGTATTCTATTTATTTTGATTATTTATTTAGATCATTTGCAGCATGAGAGCACTTCTGCGTTCATGTCCTGCTGTTGGGCTTCCAATAAGCCATCTGGTTGGCCATTGTGAGAACAAGATGCTGGACTAGAAAGGCCAGTGGTCTGATACAGCAGATCTCATCTTAAGCTCTTATGGCCTCTGCTGAAACAGCTCCCACAAAGGCTGTATAATCAATTAAAAACAAGACAGCTCCTGCTTTCAGGCTTACAAACTAAACAACATCACAGAAAGTTGGGGAGGGACAGAGGAGGAAGAAATAAAAAAGCAAACTCAGGGTCTAGATCCTAAAGTTAAGCAGTAGTTCTTCTAACGGGCAACTTTAAGAACAGAAGAAGAATTAACTCTCTTCCATTTTCTTTTACAGGCAGCTCCACTCACAAAACACTAGTTAACAATAGGAAGGAAAAGAGATTCTAACCCATTTGCAATAAGAGTCAGCATACTAAAATGGTACACTGTTCCATTCATTATTCCCCTTCACTTTGTTTAAGTATAACCTATCACCCCACAATGGGGTAGACTATGACCAGATATTCTGCGTGCCTGCTCAGACTCTTGTCTGGGTCTTCAGTGTTGGTGGGCAATTTCAGAGTCCCTGCCTGCTCTCCCTTCTTCAGGTTCTTTTAATTCTAAACTGGACTTGGATCAGGCAGTCCTTCAAACAGAGGAATGTATTCTGCAAAGTAAGACACATGGCACTACCCTAGCTCCCCACAGTTAAAGTGCAAGTGACCCATTTTTTTGTTATTTTGGTAGCTGAGGCAGAAAATTCCATTGGCACCTCTCCGGCAGTAAAGTATCCGTAATATCAAATGAATTAACTAGGGATGGGGGAGAAGTTCAATTCAGTTCTTACTTAAATGTGAATCTATCAAATTATTGCTTCCTGAAAAAAAGGTGAGAAATACAACAGATTTCTTCATTCCTTCAAAATTCACACTGATCTGAATTTTGTGATGAAGTTCTCCAACTGAACAATAATGCATATTTCAGGGGAAAGTGTGTGTAAAAATCAATACATTAGGGAAAAGAACATTACTCACAAAAATGTGTACATTAGTCTCATGTACATAGGAAATTGTGTTTATTCAGAGAAATTCCACAAAAGGTTGATGAATATTCATGAGGATTTTAAAATAATAATAATAATAATGCAAATTGCTTCAGAAATGTGGAGAATTGAAGAGTGGAAGAATGGAAAGCTAAGAGAACTGTAACTGACAAATCATTCCATCCATAGAAATAACCATTTGCTGTACCCTTTCATGACACACAAAGTCAGATGCCTGAGACGGCAGCCCCATTCTGCCTAACAGTAGTTGTTCTACAAGTTTTTCCTTCTTTTTACAGTGTTCTCTGGATGGAGTTTGAGCCAGCTGGCACCTGCCCTAGCATCAAGCTTATCTAAACAATGGATAGTTTGTTCCGCTGTCCTGTCAGGGTCAAAAGTGCTAGAGATAACAAGCAGTGTGTCATTAGCATACTAATTTACACATCTTTGTAGCAGCTGCAGACTCATTTAGACAAGGAGCCATCAAAGCGGCAGGAGGAAGATCAGAGTGACAATTGCCAAAAACAACAACTGTGAGGTCTGTGTTGTACTGATGCTGGGCTCACAAACTACCGGTACATTTTTCCAAGCTTATACCTGTATCTTGGAAAACTACGTTTTTTCAAGTTTATATCTTGGAAAATAAAAGCAGGCCTGCTGGATCCAAGCAAATATCTGCATCCTGTTTTCTGTATGGCCAACCTAGGAATGTGAGAGTTTGCTCCCAACTCTTTCACACTTCCTAAATCAAAAACGTGAACCAAAACTCTGATATTCTTCAGAATCCAGATATCTTTTCATTTTGAAATGCTGTTCTCCAACCAAAGAATGCACGCAAGCGCGCGCGCACACACACACACACACACACACACACACACAGTGTATATTAGGGGACTGTGTGCACATCAATGTTTACATTGGTGAAAATAGCATATATTACAATAGCATCCTACATTATATTCAGGAAAATTGGTTACAAAAATGAGCATGTGAAGCAAAATGTGTACAAAATGTATATTAAAAGAAAGATATGAATAAAAATAAATGCACCTGGAAATAATGAATAAAAATACATCACCAACGGATGCAAAAATGGGGTGAACTCAATTTAAGATTAGAAAAATGGGGGAAACCCAAAACTGATAGATAGATCCATCCATCCCAGGGCCAACCATCTAAGCCTGATTAGGCATGTGAGCTGGAGGTTTCTCAGTGCAGCTATAGAAATTCTAGATGCAGAACTTATTTTTGACACATAGCAAAAGTACATTGTTTGGCACTAGGATATCTGAAGTACACTAGCAGCCATATGAGCCTAATTATTAAGATCGGGATCTGAGGTATGGCTGTGCAGTATGTCAGTAAGGGTTGCTGCAGTTGTTTGTGCAAGGGAGAGGGCCTTCAGAGTAGTAGCCCCACATCTCTTACTACCCTGCAAGTAAATACTGCACTATCTTCATCTACTTTATTTAACTAGCTATTGTCCTTGACAATTTCGGGGGGGGGGGGGGGGGTAAAGAAAGGAAAAACATCAAAAATTACCACTGAGTTGTTGTTGTTTTTTTTTAAAAAAAATGTATATGGAAATACTTTTTACCCAGTGACTTGTTACAAATTATACTTTCAGTCTGAGATGATTTTGGCTTAATGGTTGATATTGTATTTTTTATGTGTTAAGAAATTCTTTGGAGACCACCTCATTGAAGACAGGAAGCACACCCTGCTTAATAGATGAGTCAGATAGTCTTGGAATAGATGAATGAAATAGTGGTAAACAGATGCTTCTGACATCCTCAGCTAATGTTCTCTCTTGATTTCAGAGTTCCAAATTACTGCGTCTTAGTTCCTTAATGGAACTGATGTGTTAGAAATTGTTCATTGTTCCACTTTGTGTTTTTCCCAGAACACTGGGCATGCACATTGGCTTTCTTCAGCTTTTATATTCCTATCTCCCTCTCTGCCCCATCAACTCTGTAATACCAGTGTACATGAATCAAACAGTACATTTATTATTTATTTCACAAACTTTATATAATTGCATACATTAGTCCTATTCAAACATTATAGCTCCCCGGTGTCCCGGTGTCTGCTGGTTGGGAGTCTTTGCATCTACATTGGTCCATGTGAAAACTTTCACATGGAGTAGAACCTCAATTGTCCTTGATCTTAATTGGGGATTAGCCTTGGGCTTTAAAAATGCTGTTTTATTTTCCTTTGGGGGGGATTTTATTGTTTCTTTTTATTTTCCTAAGTTTATTGTTCTAGCCAAAGGCCATGACGAAACAAATGATCTCAGCTTTTACAAACTTTGAGCAACATTCTAATGGTGTGCTATTGCTCAAGAAGGGGGGTGGTGGTAAACATTTCCAGTAACTGTACTTAGTGGGTTCACAGAGAAACAGCATGCTAACCAGAGAAATAACATTTTCATAACTACAGTACTTGTTCATCCACAATCAGCTAGGAACTTATAATGCTCTGGTTTCTTTCAATAGAGCTGATGAAAGGAAAAAATGGAAAGCTGCAGTCAGAAAAACTGCTTTCTCTGGAGTTGCCTTTTAAGTGGCTTGTCCTGGGATTTTGCTCAAATTCTTTGTACTGGAAGTATACTGGAGGGGGGGGGGGTTCTGCTGGAAGATCGGCACTTGGCTAGCAACACCTCTGAGCACTAAATGCTGCATGGAGATTCATATACAGTAATAGGAGAATTTTCCAGAGCTAAGCTTGGAAGGGGCTCCCCAAAGAAGAGCAAATTTGGGCTCTGTTCATAAATGTGAACCCATTCAAGCCCCCGGATCTTGTGATCTCAATGACATAGTTGGGAACATGAGAAGGCACTCACGATACTGCCACTGTCCAATTAGAAAATATCCATGTTGTTACCACCCGGAAGGCTTAGTACAGTGGACGCTCAGGTTGTGAACGGGATCCGTGCAGGAGGCACGTTCGCAACCCGCAGCGCCTAGCAATTTGAAAGCGCACCGGTGCAAGTAGATACATAGGTACCGCTGTGGCGGGAAGGTAAATGGCATTTCCGTGTGCTCTGGAACTCGTCATGGTGCCGTGTTGTGCCAGATGCGGTTTAGTCATGCTGGCCACATGACCCAGAATGCTGTCTGTGGATAAACACCTTCTCCCTCTGCCTGAAAAGCAAGATGAGTGCCACAACCCCATAGTAGCCTTTGACTGGACTGAACTGTCCAGGGGTCCTTACCTTTTTTACCTTTACCAATGAGAGGGAGAACTAACAAATTATAGTTTTGCTCACGCCCGCCCTCTCCCTGCTACCGGTAAGTTGTGCAAGGATAACACTGAGTCTGAGGAGGAGAAAGTTGACAGGGAGTGCTACCACCTGCTGCTCTGGCTTATGTAACTCGGGAGGGAGGCAGGTGGGCTTGGAAGGAATCAAGACTGAGGTTGTTGGGGCAGTGCCTAGTTTTCCCTAACTGACCAGCCTCTCCTGAAGTAGAACATTGCTGTGTGAGTTGGGAGGGCCTGTACAAAGGCCAGAGTCAGGGCCAGCCAAATTTCAAATGAAACCTGCATTTTGGTACTGACTCATAATTGGCCTATAAATTCCAGAATGTGGAAGTTCATACTCCCAATTCAAAACAGCAACATTCAGAAGTAATTGGATTTCAGCACCCTGCTGTACCTGAAAAAAAGACAGTATGGATCACTCAATTGCTAAGGAACATTAGCTAATTTAACTGCAACTGAGACACCAGTTAGGCTAGATTCTGTCAAATCTAGCCTGATTAGTTCTAAAGCAGGGCTAAAATCGCCCTTCCCGTTTCCTGGAAGAATTATCTGCCTGCAGAAATGGTGTCTGATTATCTGCTGCTTTCAGCCAGGTTGGGATTTTTTATTTTTTACATTTTCAGGAGATGATTGCTGTTTACCAGTGTGCTCTTACTAAGAGGTGTGACCAGCAGAAAGTTGTGGTGACATGCTTTAGGCTGCTTCCCGATCCCCCACTCTCCCAAATCTTGGATACCATAGTTCACAGAACTACAGCTCTCAGCACCCTTAAAAAAACAGCTACAGTTTCCAGGATTCTTTGGCATATGTGCTTTAAATATACAGTGTGTACACAGAGCAAGAATCAGAGGCCTTTATAGTTAAAAACATAAGGTTAAGTAGGACCAGTGCCATCTCCCTTCTCTCTTGACAATTTCAGTTAAATTCCATTAACTATTTCTGTGGAGAGGGAGAATTTTTGTTTTAATTGCCATTTTAACTGTTTTTAATTGTGCTATTTTGATGGGCTTGAGTTAAAGACATTTTAATTTTTGATGTTTATTTTAATGTTTTGATGAAATTGTTTTATTTTGTATTTTAATTATGTCTACCTTGGTTTCACACTTGTAGGCCACTTAGAAGCAACCTCAGCAATTAAGTGGTGTGTAAATTAAATGATAACAATAATTCCTACTCATAAAATGGTCAAAAAATTTCTTTTTATTATTTTAAATAACTGCTTTTATTAATTCTTCTCAAGTGTGTGAAAGAAGCAAGAACTCTATTACTGCTGTGCTTGCCTGTTTTAGAAAAATTTACACTCCAGTTGTCATTGAGTGATGAAATTCTAGGCATGACAATTTGCTAAAAAAACTACCCTTAGCATAATCTATAAAGAACTGCAATCCCACTGTGAGTTATCGAAACACAAGACTATAATAATTAACATGATGCATCAATAGGGTTTGGGGTTTTTGTTTTTTTATTTTAAAAACCATTCTATAAATAGCAAAATGGTTACAACATCTCCTTTGAAGCCACTTGGCAGTCAATATTGATTTAAAACCTATACTGAGTTTTTAATAAAGTGACATTTACTATAGCTTAGTGGAAATGTAGACCGCCTACAAAGTTAATTATACATCTTTGCTTAAAAGAAATGAATTTCTTTTCTTTTACTTTTTTTTCTAAAACAGGTAGCCCTAAAGATTATTTCAAAGCAGCAGTTTGCTAATTTTAAACAAGATTCAAAAAAATATGAAGAACCTACTCTTATTCCACATGCACAAAAAAATATATGAAATTTTGTCCAGAGGAATAACAACAATCAAAATGTATCATTATTTTTTTAAGTATGAGTATCTGTTTCATTAAATACTATGGTAAAATCCATCATTAAGAGAGCTGGAAAGTGAACAAGGTACGACTTATTTCACACTGCATACATTTAGGTAGAAACATCAACTTCCTTTATTTTATTTTATTTTAAAAAATGATAATTGGAAGAAAGATTTATTATTACCAGATTTATTTATTGTTATTCCAGACCCTCAGATATTCAGCAGATCACTAACATTGGCAACTGGGTGAATTTAGTATACTTATTTGCCAGGCTGAATTTTTGTTATCATTGTACAAGATTCTCGATTCTTCTTATTTATTCTAAAAGTGGTTCAAATCAAACAAGGGTTCTGAAGCATCTTCTGGCATGTATTAACATCCACCATGTCCAATGGGCCTTACTCCCAGATAGTGAGAGGTTTGATGAACTGACCAAATGACAGCCATGTTTGAAGGGCTGTCACTCAGATGATATACAAATCTGTTGCTCCAGAGCAAAGATCCTCAATCAGTAGGGTTGACTTACAAGGACAAAGATTTAGGGAACAATCTAAACCTAAGGTCTACCGGGATGAATGGATCTCATGTTATTATTTAAGGGATGCGGGTGGCGCTGTGGTCTAAACCACAGAGCCTAGGGCTTGCCGATCAGAAAGTCGGTGGTTCAAATCCCCGTGATGGGGTGAGCTCCCGTTGTTCAGTCCCAGCTCCTGCCCACCTAGCAGTTCGAAAGCACATCAAAGTGCAAGTAGATAAATAGGTACCGCTCTGGCGGGAAGGTAAACACTGTTTCCGTGCGCTGCTCTGGTTCAGCAGAAACGGCTTAGTCATGCTGGCCACATGACCCGGAAAAACTGTCTGCGGACAAACGTCAGCTCCCTCGGCCAGTAAAGAAAGATGAGCGCCACAACCCCAGAGTCATCCGTGACTGGACCTAACAGTCAGGGGTACCTTTACCTTTAATGTTAATATTTATACCCTGCCCATCTGACTGGGTTGCCCCAACCACTCTGGGTGGCTTCCAACAGAATATAAAAAAACACAGTGAAACATGACTGAAGGGATAGCTCAGTCAGTAGAGCATGAGATTCTTAATCTCAGGGTCATGTGTCCAAGTCCCCAAAAGATTCCTGCATTGCAGGGAGTTGGACTAGATGAGCTTTGTTGTCCCTTCCAACTCTACAATTCTACAAAATCAAACATTAGAAATTTCCAGATATAAGGCTACCTTCAGATGTTTTCCTGAATGCTGACATCTGACAGGAGGGCATTCGACTGGGCAGGTGCCCAGAAGTGCCCCTGCCTTGTTCCCTGTAACTTCATTTCTCGCAGTGAGAGGTCTGCCAGAAGGCCCCTGGAGTGAGATGTTGATGTCCTAGCTGAAAAATACTCCTTCAGCTATACATATTCTCTATTTTATGGTTCAGCAAGCTCAGGCAGGGAAAATCTCAAAAAAGGGCCATTCCAGGGAACAGACAGGACATAGCAGGGGGAGACTTACCTCTATTACAAACTCTGTTCAGTTCAGCCACACACACACAACCTAGAGTTGTGTGACAGCAATTAGTGTGCATGCACATGAAAGTTCATACCAATAACAAACTTAGTTGGTCTCTAAGGTGCTACTGGAAGGAATTTTTTTTATTTTATAGCAATTAGTATGTTGGGCTAAAATTTGGGCAACTAGGTTCAAATGCCCATGCCACCCCAGAGTTCACTGGGTGGCAATGGATGACAGTGGATGACAATGTCTCTCAGACAAAACTGTGAAGATAATATTGTTACAGGAACAGCCATATACACCTCCTTGTGCTCCAAGGAGGAAAGGTGGGGTGTAAAAACAAAAATAAGATCCTGTGTACAAGATTATAACATGGAGTGGCTTCCTATGGGACAGACATGTGCAAAGCACAACCATAAAAAAATGTCAAAATGTGTACTTACCACGTGAAGAATTTTATTTTCTGTTTCATACACTGTGCAATCCTGTAACAACAGGAGGGAGAGAGAAGCAGTGTTTAATATCCTTAGAAATCCACTTTGCCTCAGCTATGTTAACAACTCATTGAAAAATAATGTGCCACTCTAGCCATGACTGATTCAAATTGCTTTTAACAAAGGTTTATAAGAAAATCTCAGAAGCTTTTCCTTGCTCTTTCTGGGATGCAAACAGCAACAACCCCTCTCTTTCATATGGATAAATGTTCATTGAATTTACAAAGATGCTTTCAGTTCAAACTTTCATCAATTAAAGGAGGTTAATCGTACACATCAAAGAGAAAAATCCAACCAAGATGAATGAAAAAGAATGCAGAAAGAGAATTGCTGGAAGAATCCTGCATTCTGTTCCTACATTGGCCAATCAGCAGGACATGAACACAACAGGATTCTCCTATTTGTGTTTCCCAATAACTGCCTCTAAACTTGAGGAAAGTATACAGCTCACATGACTAGAGTGTCTGGCTCCCACTTATGGATGCAGTATTCAGACTCTGGTCAACTATTGCTGAAGGTCTTTCCCCCCAAAACCACTATATGCTTTAAACGTAGATTAGATGACACAGTTCAGAAGTTCAAATCTGAATTTTAAGGCACATAAACGGCCATCAGCTGAGATAATGTCTCAGCATTTGACATATCCCCTTGTCTCTCTTTCAGAAGAGCGGGGGGGGGTCACAATCATTTGTAAGGCTCCCACCCTGTGAGTACTCTGGGTCTGCTCACACCAGCACTTTCAACAGTGTGTCCTTAAAGAAAGGTGTTCACAGTCTGACCTGGGCTCAGGCACCTCCCCAGTTGCTGGAGGAGATGTTGTGAGCTGAAGGTGGGACAGGGGCATAGTGAGGTGATTCTCCCTCCTCTGTTGGAATGTCTGAATCTCACAAGGCGGGCGCATATCTGGGTAAACCACTTGGCCCCTTCTCTGGATCAGGCTCCATCATCTCACCCCATGCCTGCCTTCTCCCTCTCTGACCAGTCATGCCAGGAAATCTCCATGGGGCTCGTGATATAGATATTGGTAGTTGTATCATACACAAATCTGTTTAATCCCTTTCTAAGGCCAATGAAGATAGCAGCCACCAGCTTATCTTGTAGTAACTACTCCCCCAAGTTTATCTATGTAGTAATGCAAACTACAGGGAACATACCAACCAATAGCCATGCCCAAAGGACCCATACCAACATTGCCATCACACACCATTCAACAAATGGCATGCAGATGGCATCCCCCCAGGTTAGCCATGCATGGACTGAGCCAAACTACACATTTCACCCTGTCCTAGGGCTTGGGAACCTTAGGTCTTGGGGCCAAATCCAGACCTCCCTATCTCTCCCCCAGAACTCTCCCCAGGCCTCATGCCACAGTGGCCCTGCTGCACACCATGAGTAGTGTTTGCCTGGCTGGAACGTTTCTTTGAACTCTTAAAATGCCCCTCACTTGTCTGGGTGGAAAATAGAAAGGAGAATCTCTGTGTGTGTAAAAACTGGCCCTTCTTTAGGAGGGCAAAATTTACATGTGTTCCTCCACTCACTTTTGCTTCTGGACCTAACTACCAGTGGCACATGGCATTCAGGAGGTCACACAAAACGGAATGTGGCCCTTGGTCTGAAAAGAGTTATCCATCAATGCTCTCTAACCCATAACTTGTCACAGCACCCTCTACCGTCACAGCATCAGCTACTATGGAGCCACCAGCAAGAACCCAGAAATGAAGATAAAGTACTTTGGTGGAAATTGCTACATACAGGAGTCTGAATCCCTTCCAAGTTGGCAGCCATCAGTAAATTTTGTGGTGGCAAATCCACGTGCTTATGAAGAAATACTTCCTTTTGTCTGAACTATTTCCACCTTTCAGCTTCATTAGATTATTTCAGGTTTTAACATTATGGGAGAGGGTAAGAATGCTATCTACTTTCTCCAGAGCATGCGTAATTTTAATATACCAAATTGGAAAATTATGTGTACATCAAGAGCTTTTCCTGCCATGTGAGGAAAAGCTAAAGGAGGGCATATGATGCACCCACCCACTTGATGCTATGCAGGTTTGGATCTGATCAGTGCTTGGATAGACCTACCAAGGAGAACCATGCAAAGCACATGATGGCAGGAAAACAGCCCGAGGACAGTCACCATGATGTTGTCTTTCAATACTGCACATAGCGAGCAGTGTTATAAACAGGGCTGTGTTCATTTTATAGACAATCATCACCTGGACCAAAGTGGTAGGAAAGGGGAAGTGGGACACTGGGTGTACTTCTCCACTGGGAGTACTGGTTTTCTCTGCCTAAGGTTTATTGTATTTGAAAGATAGGGTTTTACAATTGCAGCATGGCAGCTTTCATTAAAGACAGGTCTTGTTTCAGAATAAGAATTAGTGTTAGCTGCTTTGAGCTCAGATGGAAAAAGAAGCAGACTGCTGTGAGCTGTGCAATGCTGTCAGGGTCGGGTTTTGGTCAGTGGGATCTGTTGGAAGAGGAGGAAACAGAGGGAGGACTGAAACAGGAGGACCTTAGAGGAACAGGATCTCCCCTTTCTACCCTGACTTCAGTCACATTTGAAGGGGGAGCAGGGATGTTGTTTCTTCCATCCAGCCTTCCTGCAGCATCAGGAAGGGCTCTGATCAACGAAGAGGAGTGGCTGAACAGGAGGCAGCAGCAACTGAACAGCAACAGACTGAACAAGAGGGGGAAGTCTTGTCACCTGGATCCACCTTTGGAGATGGGAGCGGACCCAACTGATGGAGCCTGTGCTAGCAATCCCAATATTCACACAAAGCAAGAGTCCCACAAGTGAGAGCACAACACCTCATCTACAAATGCTTGGCAGGAAAGGTAGGTAATCTGGTTGAGACATCTTCAGTTCTTCTGCCTGATCATGGACTTCATACCCTGGTCCTGAACTTTGTGCCCTGCTTCTGAATTCCTGAATTTTAACTCCTAGATCCTGTGTCTACTGCCAAGCCTGTACTGTTACTTGCCTGAATAAATATATTGTCCTTACTTCCAAGTAAGTGTCTTTGTCTGTGTGTCTTGGGTAAGAGAGCCAGGATACATACAAATATTAAATTAAATCAATACTGTATTGCATTTAATAAAAACAAAAAGGAATATGTGGTAGCTGTTGCCCCAACCTTCAAATGGTTGGCAAGTCTAACTGTATATATTTCATGCAGCATTTTGAATCCTGAGATTTTAAAACCATAAAGGGATAACATTTGCTCCCTAAAATATGACAACGATCAGCTCAATACACTGTTGACACTAAGTCAGGCATGGCCAAACTTGGCCCTCCAGCTGTTTTGGGACTACAATTCCCATCACCCCTGACCACTGGTCCTGTTAGCTAGGGATGATGGGAGTTGTAGTCCCAAAAAAACTGGAGGGCCAAGTTTGGCCATTCCTGAACTAAGTGAACTAATTCATCTATGTAACTTCAGACTAGCTAGAACAAAGCTCTGTTTGACCATAATTACTGGCCACATGCAAATTAAATGTCATCAACAACAGATTTCAACTGACCACAAATACAGACAAAAAAAAAATCTGTTAATTGACTCCTTTAAAAATTACCTGCAAAATAAGCAAAATGCAGGCTAATTAAAGTATTTGGCAGCTCCACAGCATAAATGTGAGTGCCAATGTCAGCTTTGTTCTCTTGCAAAACTGGTTAGGATTGCAAAGAATCACAAAATATATTGTGGTGCTTAATTATAATGGCTGGGATCCAGCAGAGCTCCTGACATATGCAACAGAAGTTGTGCCTGGGTATATTTTCCTTTGTTTGATTTAGTTTGAAATGCAATTTCACACTGCATGATGGGGGGGGGGCGCTGCTGCAACAGTGTGGAAAACACATCCACTTCCCCTTTTCCAAAGACAGATGACATTTTGTAAATTGCAGCCATTGGCCTATAGATACATTTTGGGTGTAAAAAGGCTCTGATCTCCCTTCCGTCCCATGTTTGAGTAATATTTCTGTTCTGCCGCAGCTTGGCTTCCAACAAAAGATACGCTGTTTATTATTACATTATTCACACTATTCACTTCAATGCAGAAGCCATTCATTTCAATGTAAAGCTAGCACAATGCAGATGGGTGGGAGGTGGGGGAGTCATCAGTTAGGTATTGTTTGTGGACCGAAAACAACAACAACAACAATATCCACTCCCATTTTTGTCAGAATGGTTGCCATACACAATGCACACTGATCCCTTGAAAGACTGCATCTTTCAGCTCTCAGCTCTCAACAAGTTGTGTGAATAGTGTCCACCAGAAAACTTGAGCAACGTTCTAGCAAAGTTCTGGTTCTCTGCTCTGACCTAGAAATAGAGTGTAAGAAGAACCCTGCTGAGCCAAGACAAAGGCCCATCTGGTCCAGCATTCTGTTGTCACTGTGACCAATCACATATCCTCCAATACGAAGTGCCCCCAAACCAGGACACCATCTTCTGGGGCTGGACTCCCATGTGAGTCACACAACCTGCGGGAGATGTCAGCCCCCCAAAAAGCACATTTTCAGGCATAGAACCCTAAAATGCATGTTTTGAGGCACCATGCAAGATCATTGCACCAAAAGAGTGCTTTATTTTGGGACAAGAGTGCAGCCTGAAATCATGCAAGATTGTGGCAGCCATTCTGGATGCCCCGTTCTTTCCAGGACAATTAGTAGGTATGCAGTCAGATACCTATGCATAGCACTTATCCACTTATGGATATAAGTACAACAGCACTCTCCCTACTAGTGTTTCCAAGCATCTGCTATTCAGAGAAATACTGCCTCTGCTAATAGAGGTGATCTACATCATGGGACGCGGGTGGTGCTGTGGGTTAAACCACAGAGCCTAGGGCTTGCTGATCAGAAGGTTGGCGGTTTGAATCCCCACGATGGGGTGAGCTCCCGTTGCTCGGTCCCAGCTCCTGCCAACCTCGCAGTTCGGAAGCACGTCAAAATGCAAGTAGATAAATAGGTACAACGCCGGCGTTTCCGTGTGCTGCTCTGGTTCACCAGAAGTGGCTTTGTCATGCTTGCCACATGACCCGGAAGCTGTACGCCGGCTCCCTCGGCCAGTAATGCAAGACGAGCGCCGCAACCCCAGAGTCAGACACGACTGGACCTAATGGTCAGGGGTCTCTTTACCCTTTACCTTTACATCATGGCAAGTAATCATCAACTGCCTCATCAATTCATCTAATCCCTCATGGCTTTCCACAAAGGACCTTGAGAACTATAGCTTGTTGAAGGTACTGAGAATTGTTAGGAGAACCACAACCATCCCCTTATTTCGCACACAGAGGCAGAATTCCCAGTACTTACTGGGAAGAGGGATTGGTTGCTAAATCACTCTAGGATTTGTAGCTCTCTAAGGAGAAAAGGTATCTTTTAACAACTCTCAGCAGTTTTGACAAACTACAGTTCCCATGATTATTTGGGGAAACCCATGATATGATACTGCTTTTAATGTATAAACGGGGCCTCAATCACTAGTGATCTACTTGTGCACTGCAACATTTTAGCAACCTATACTATCTGGAGACATGATGGAGGGCATGGTGGGACAGCTGGACACTTTTTAAATAGTACCCTCTCAACATCAGCTGGAAAGGCAAAATAGAAACAATTATTTAGGGAAGATGCCGGAAAGCAGGGATTATTCCTGGTAAAGAGAGATAGCTGGAGGGAAATGCTATCTGTTTGGCAGTCCAGCCATTTACCTCCCAGTTTTTTTCAAGGCCAGATGTCAGTAGTGGAAGGGACCAGCAGCAAAAGTGGGTGGAGTAAGGAAGGTAAATTTTGTCTTTGTATAAAGAAGAGCTATCATCTACACACACCCTTCTCTACTTTTCATTCAGGTAAGCAAAAGGCATTTATCAGAATTCAATGACACGTTCCAGCCAGGCAAAAACGCCAGAAGTGTGAAGAAGAGTCAGGGGAGATGGGTGTGGCCTGGAGAGTCATGGGGGCCACGCAGAGAAGCCTGGAGGCCTGCATTTGGCCCCCAGGCCTAAGGTGCCCCATCACTGCTGTATTTTATTGGAGAGCAGCTATCGCCTGAAAAGTATACCTTGCTAATGCTCGACTGCATAATTAAAAAACAAGACCCCTCCTCACATTTTTTTCTCTAGCAACCTTTGACAGCAGATACAACATTTAGTAAATATCTGCTAGTCTGTTAATTTGAAGATCCTGTCCTGCAATAACATGCATCTGTAATGAAAATCTAAAAGATAATATGATTTTGCTACAGTACAGGAATTTAGTACTTAGGGGTTTCTTTTACAGATATAGAAGACTTTCTGAAACACCTTGGCAACGGCTGAAATATTTCAGAGATTTTCATCCTCCTGAAGACAAAATAAGAAAATCAAACATCCAGATCAGTGGTTTGCACATTATACAGAGAAAGCCATTTAATCACAATCAATTGCATAAATATATGCCTTTGTCCAAATTGTCAATTTTATCCTTTGAAGCACCATCTGGGATGCTAACTCCTCATGCAGAAATAAACTCCATTGAAAATAATGAGATTAACAGTGCAGTAATGAGATTAACAGTGCAATCCCATATATGTCTACTCAAATATAAGTCTCATTAAGTTCAGTGGAGCTAACTCCCAGGTAAGAGGGAATCTTGCAACATTACTTCCAGGGTATTGGTTGCAGGCCAGGCTTGTGTTCAGGGATAGTGTCACTTTATAGTTGAAATTACAATACTCAAAAACTCAGATATGAAAGAGAAACTAGACTGATACAAAATCACAGAAGTTTGAAAAAACAAACCTCTATTTGTAAGTATACACACATGAATGTACGTGTGTGTGTGTGTGTGTGTGAGTGATATTATGTCAACAGTTATACCTTAGCTAAATAGCGCAAAATGTATTATTATGGATCTAATACATGCTGGCAATTAAACAAAATGCCAATTTTCTGTAGTTACAATATTCTTTGGGGCCTGCCCATGATAATGTTGGGGCTTTTAAATGAAATATTGAAGCCTAGTTGAGAATCTGTGGATTGTTGCCAGAATAAATTTGGCACAGAATCATAGAATTGCAGAGTGGGTCATCTAGTCCAACCCTCTGCAACACAGGAATCTCAACACGCAGTCCCCCATCCAATTTGAAACCATACTGGACCCTGCTTAGCTTTGCAATTGTGCCAGCAGTTCTCCTCGTGAATCGGACTAGCTACAAAATGTAATAGATAATATAGATTGCTCTTGTTTTCAGTGTTTGCTTCTCTAAGTTGTTCTGAGTCACTTTGGTGAAAAAAGAAACTAATAATAAATATGATAATAATTACTATTATCCCATTCAGATTTATAGTGAGTCTTACCTGAATATTTTGTGAGTATATGAACATAGGAGGCTGCTTCAAGCCAAGTCAGATCACTGACTGATATGATGCTCCAGAGTTTCAGACAGGGGTCTTTCCTAGCAATTCATATAAAACAGGGATGGGGAATCTCAAGCCCAGGAGTCAAAAGCAACCTTTCACGCATCTCCATTTGGCCCTTGTATGTTTTCAAAAGGCCACACCACTCATGCACGATCACTCATGCAGACTGAGGCACTTGAAAAATAAAGATTGTGCTTTATTGTGCCAAGACTGGGTCAAGCAGAGCCCTGCTCCATGAGCAGGGTATGCCAGGCAATGCTTGACTCAAACTTGTAAGATTCATCCTCTACCTCTTCCTACCTCCGCATTCCCAAAGGTTAAGAATGACCATGGCTGGCAAAGTGGAAAGTGGTGGAGGTGGCCATGGTTGATTCCAAAGACCCAACACAGCAAAGACCCCAGTCAGAGATGGGACTAGACTGGGGAAACAACACTAGTGGAAATGATGTGAATAGCCTCATTTTCCTACAGGGGATTCCGAGACTGACAACCCCATGCCCAGGAGGGAAAGATGCTCCTCTAGAGTCCCATGAGCAGCTGCCACCACTTTCTAAACTTCCTACTTTGCTAGACCCAAAGTCCTTGACATATGATGTTGGGGAATGGAGATGCGTGGGAGGCCATTATTAAATGCAAGCATCTTGGAGGCTTTTGAAAATGCTCACATCAAGTGCCCGCAAGCCTGACTGGATCAAACAATGGGCTAGTCATGCTTTCTGAGCCTACCTATGCATCACTGTAGAAATGAGCTACATATTTTCCTTTCATTTCACCAATGAATCTCCCCCTTCTAACGTCACTGAAATGAACAGAAGTCATGGGACAATAAAGCTTGCCAGATTGTGTTCTGTTCATGATAAGGTCATGTGGATATGCACATAGTTGACATTATGGTCAAAATATTCTCATTTATTTTGTACATTGGTTCAGTCCCCTCTCCTTGTGCGTACATACACGTACACAACCATACATTCATATAGATACACCAGACTCTGGTCACATAGGGACATCTCTGCAATTTCTGCTTAGTTTGATTTGTTTGCTCACTTGTAAGCCTTCTTGCTCTGTATGGAAATCTAGCAAGGAAGCCAAACAGAAAGAAAATATAAATACCACTTCAAATCATATTCTGCTAAACGTAGCTGGGCAGTGGGAGCAGAAATAATAATGCTAACAACCACTTTCACTTCCTAGTGAACTGCGCATAGAATTATCTTTACCATTCATGTGCATTAATATAAGTGGTCAGGAAGGCTCAGGTGCATTAACGCTTTTATTTCAGCCCCAACAAGATGTACTTGATGTAGCCACTATTACCTTTGCAATTACATATGGGGACACACATAATCTCCTCTAATATGTATTCACTTAAACTGTATCTCCAGATGTGTTTCTTTGCCTTCATGCTGCATGTGGAAAATTATGCAGTCCGATTTGAATATTTATTTATTCTTTACTGATTACACTTTTTATCCTGCTTGTTCTATAATGAGGTTGGGTAAGCTGGGCCAAGAGGTGGTGACTGGCTGAAGGTCACACAAAGAGAACGATGGGTGGAATCTGAACTTGGACCTGCTTCACCGCATTGATCTGGTCCAGATTATACTGATTCTGTAACTGTGGTGGGGAGAAAGCCAAGTACATGCCTTCCTATTCCTGACCACTGGGTGTACCTGTCCTGCTGTCAAGATCCCTGGATGTCCATCTGCAGACATATCATTTGAAGAGTAGAAAAACTAGCAATTGTCTGTTCTAGTTAACAAATCAAACAAATCAACAAAATCTTCAGAGGCTTTTGGAGTGGTCGGTTGAACTGTCTGGAGGTGGTTGTGGTTGTGTCCAACCTTCATTCCATGTTAGGTCTGTTCCAGGCAAGTGTAAACACAGTCAGGCCAGAAATGATGTGGCATGGCAAGGGGGAGATGCTGGGAAAACACTGGCTCTGCTAGCATATACTGTAGAAAGGAAGATCGGCTGAAAGAAGAGAGATGGCGGCACCAAGAGAAAGCACTTTACCATACTGTCATAGGGAACAGAAGAAATACTGAGGAGGCCACAATGACAGAGGAGCAGCTAAAACCTAGGACTCTGTGTGAGGCACCCACACCATGCTGGATAAAGCAGGCAGCAGAGGGAAGAGAATTTGAGTAGCAGCTGCGGAGGCAACCTTAAGCCCCAAGAGGAAACTAATGATGAGAAGTCCTGAACTGCCTAAGGAAAGGACAAGACATTCACCCAGTATAATAACTAGAGGCAGACTTGGAGATTTTAAGGTCTCCTATGGTGCTGCTAATCAGATATGCAAATTCTGAACAAGAATCAAGGATGAGAAATAGTAGTGGGGAGGGGGGAGGCCAGACAGTTGGGAAGGCTAGTAGCAATGGTGAAAGTTGTAGAAGTCCTTAAAACAAACCTAATCCAACAGCCTGAAGTCCATAAAACTAAATGGGGAGGCACAGAGGCTAGCTGTCCTGACGCCTGGAACTTGTACATGCTCTTGTATATAGTTTTTCAATTTATTTTTTTTAATTACCATTTGTTCACGTACCTCCAGCACCTTGGAATATATACTGCAGAATATATAACACATCTGCACCACATATTAAAGGATATTGTGGCTTTTTTTTTTAGTGGGGTGTAGTCCCGCTTTTTTATTTTATTCTGCTGCACTGGGGTCCTTAGCCACAACAAGAGAACCCACACAGGAACAGCTGTATGTAGATAACCTACATGAAGGCATGAATGTGTGTGGAGCTCTCCACAACAGATGTTCACTCACTGAAGGTGTGTCCCATGAACCGATGTAATGATAAAAAAAAATTCTTAAGGAAGCAAATAAATCACAGCCTTCATTGGATGAGAATCGAAGCAAATTGTACAATGGTGTTGACTCTCTCCTGTATTAACCAAATGTGACATGCCTTGCCTACAAAAGGCTTTTGTAGAAAATAAAAACAGCTTCTCTGAGAAAAACCTGGCTTGTCACCTGAAGGATTATTCCAAAGTTCTCTACCTGCCAAGTTATCTGCTTCAAGTCTAGCATTCCACAAGATCCCCCCTTCAGCGACTTCTTTAGATTTTTCTCTTCTTTAAGCTGAAATGTCAGAAGATTTCTTTCAAGCCAAAGAGATCTGATATAATTGCACAGTGACGAGGAGGCAATCAGCCTCTGGCATTGAATTTGGCTTTCGGGGTGTGTGTGCTACCTTGCAAAGCGTTTCACCCTCCCCTCTTTTTAGAAAGAAAGAAAGAAAGAAAGAAAGAAAGAAAGAAAGAAAGAAAGAAAGAAAGAAAGGAAGGAAAATCATTATCATAAGAGAAACCTGCAATGTCTTTTTCTTAATAAATAAAAAATCTAACAGCAATTTTAATACAAGCTGTATGGTTTTAAAACTCTAGCGGCAATTGTGAAATTAACATTCATCTGGGTAAAAAATGCTTTGACTTGAGTAATCATTATATTATTTATATGACCTACTTCTCATCCAGCCTTAGAACTGTGCCCTGAAACTTAGTTATATGCTGAGTGATAGAAAATATTTGGGATTTTTGTTATTACTCTGTTGATATAGAGCTTAACAGGATGGTTAACTTTAATAATGGAGGAATTACGGCTAAGTAGGGCCTGATCAACTGTCATGCTAAAAAATCCAGAGCACTATTCCTCATTAGGCAATCTGCTAAATCCACATTATTGGCCCCGGTTATCTCCAATTGACCATTCAGCCTCTGCTCCTGCTTTTCACACTCTCATTAACCAGAATCACATCTTTTCCAATTCCTAGCTGGCAGCCAGGAGTTGATAGCAAGGCTTGTATCTCATCAGCTCAAGAATTTATGCTTGCACAAGAGGACTTTCTCCTCATTCTTCTGCTGGTGTGCCCCCTAAACCTGTTCTTGTGCTTCCCCTAAACCTTCTAGGGTGTGGGGGCTGGGGGGGCGCAGAAGAGACTGGGGAAAGTCTACCTTGGCAGGTAGAGAACTTTGTACTGGGTGAACAATATTTTAATTAGGGTTGTGTCTATTCTACAAATATAGTTCATTAAGTTTGTTGAAAAATTACTTCATTTTGTATTATTATTACTTTTATATTCCACCTTTTTTCTTCCAAGGAGTTCAAGGTTCCCTACAGTTCTCCCCCTGTCCATTTTATTCTCACAACCATCTTGTGAAGGGAGGATTTGAATCCTGATCTCACAGGTCCTAGTCTAATATGCTACCTGCTATCCCACATTGGCATGGATGTTCAACATGGAGCAATGATTTGCTCAAACAAATGTCTTTTCAAACAAATACCTGAAGGCTTCTCACTTAAAATAGAACAAAGCCCTGAAGATAAAGCACAGATAAAGAAGAAGCAAGGACTGTTCAGGGGAGCCTGGCCTAATGAGCATAATTACTTTCCTCAGTAGGCCTTGCTCCTATGAGGCAGTTGTGGAGACTGAAGCTTCCTGCCTTCCCACAGCTATCTAAATCTCTCCCAGGTCCTTCCCAAGCAATCTGAGACTCCACTGATGTGCCCATCTCAGCTCCTCCCTCTTCATACCTATTATGGTCCTGGGAGACTAAGGGAAAAGGGAGCTTATCACAGCAGGAGGGGGGGTACACCCTGGCTTCTTCACCAGCCTGACTCATCCCTACTTCTTGACCCCCTTCCTCTTGCGTCAGCTTCAGATTTGGGGCCTCTTTCTGCCACAGACTCTCCCAGCTCACTAAGTCCAACTTCCAACAGCTCTTCTTCCTCGTCTTCTCCCACTGACCACCACCAGCCCCTGGGCTCCGAGTCTTCTTCCCTTGGGAGTCCCCCAGCTGGTGCCTTCCACTATTCCTCCGTGTCTTGTCAGTCTTTGACAGTAATTTGTAAATTGTTATCAGCTTTTTCTAATGTTGCATTTTAAAGTGTTGTCATCTTCCCTGATATCTTAGGGTGAGAGGGGAAGGGGATAATAAATCAAATCAACAAAAAACACACATACAATACATTCCATTATTATTATTAATCTGGAAGTATGGAGAATCCCCATTTACTTACTAGAAGACCACCCCCCCCCCAGGGCTCTGTACAGTATTTTTTCTATAATATGAAGAAGAGAAAGGAAAGTGTGAACATGTAATCCAACAGTGTATGCAACCTGCAATGTAATGGAAAGAATGGTTGCTTTTTGTTTGTTTGTTTTTGTTAGTAAAATGAGGATATATTTTTTTAAAGAAGAAAAGGTAGGGAGAGATAAGAAATGTCTACAGTATGTTTAGAAATTACAAACATTAAATCAAACAACATGCTACGGGTAACAAATGTTTATCTTGGGAGCATTGTCTAATTTTGGTTGTGGGGAAGCATCTTTAGTTCGGTAAGCTTTATTAAGCTATACAAAACTGCAGTTCTGGCTGTTTTTTGTCTGTTTCTCTCCTCTCCTGGGGTTCCTATTTCTCTTTGGTAATTCAGCTTTATTGGAGTAAAGCCAAAAGGCCGTTTGTAAAATTAAATAACTCAGCAGTGCAATCCCAACATGTAGGGAAGCAAGGAACAGCACACACACACACACACACACACACACACACACACACACACCGTATTTTCTGGCGTATAAGACAACTGGGCGTATAAGATGACCCCCAACTTTTCCAGTTAAAAAATAGTTTGAGATATACTCGACTGCAGATTCTCCACCCGGTGTATAAGACGACCCCCGACTTTTGAGAAGATTTTCCTGGATTAAAAAGTAGTCTTATACACCAGAATATACTGTGTGTGTGTGTGTGTGTGTGTGTGTGTACTCACACACACACGCTGGTGATTTTGGGTTTTCCCCAGCTATCAAAAACATGAAACTCGTCCACACTTCTGATGCAGAAAGATTACAAAAAATTACGGAGGCATAATCCAATCATCCAAGGAGCACAAAAATATGGAAGGCTCTCTCTCTACACTTGATGGTCAAGTATGCCTTTGAAGTTTTCATTTCTGCAGCAAGGGAAGGCATTCAATCAGCTTGCCTGTCTGGACCCCAAGGCAATTCTCTCTATTTTACTTACTTACTTACTTACTTACTTACTTACTTACTTACTTACACACACACACACACACACACAGCCTGTACTAGTTGAAAATACTTCAAATGGAATATCCATTTTAGAAGACATGGCTTCCATTTAACTTTCAAACACCAAGAGGATAAATCAATCACAGCTGGGCTTTTGAGCTAACGATGCCAATCAAACATCATTCCTTTTAATTTATGCATCAGAAAGGCAACTCAAATTTCCTTTGCAGCAAACCTAATTATTTCAGGTCAGAGAATAAAGGCCTTCAATTGTGGAGTGTATCTGAAATTTTTCCCCTGTTTTGTAGAGTGGAATGAATTAATTTCAAAGAACAGACCAGGCCTGGGCAGAGAAATCTGATGGTTTTCTATTTGATAACACAAAGCATTCTTACCCCAGATTGATTGGGGATTCATATCACACAACAGAAAAATCTATTTGCTTTCTATACCCACCTCATTTAAATTAGAGCTTGGTTAGATGGAGCTTTCCCCCAAAATGTATAAAGGCAGTAAACGGCTTAGAAAAGGGCCAAAACTCAGGTAATCAGATGGTTAATTAAACAATAGAATCATTTACTTAAGGCCAAAGGGGTTATGTTGAGGAGAAACATAGGCAGGGGAGGACATGGGATATAGGTTTATAAAATGATGAAAACCATGAAGAAGCTGGACAGAAATATATAATTTTCTTCCTCTTATGCTACCAGAACTTAGAGGCACTCAGCAGACTAAATTAGCCATAGATATGGGACAAACAACATATAACATGCCCAGCCCTACCATTAGGTAGAGTGAGGTGGCTGCCTTAGACAGCATTTGCTAGGAGACAGGATAAAAGTTGTTGGAAGACAGAGATGAAAGCTGCATTCTCCCCCACAGTCCCAGCCACTATGGCCAACAGTCAGAGACAATGGCAGAGTGTACGTCCACACTGAGGTGGGCAAGCAGGGCGCACCCCCAGGGGGGCACAGAGGGCACACTCCCAAGCACTGCAGTTCAGGGTAGAAGAGGGGCGGGGAAGTTGCTGCTCACTCTCCCCCTGCTCTCCGTCACCAGGTCAGGCCTGACCCAGTGGTGGAGGTGGAGCTGCTGTGACTGGGCACACCACACTGGGATCAGGGTAGGATGCGCTCCGCTGCTGGGTCAGACATGACTCAGCAGTGCCTCACAGCCAAGGAGGGTGGGCGGCAGCATTACCATTGACTCTCCTGCTCTCCACTGTCGGGTCAGACTTGACCTGGTGATGGAGCCACTGCAGCCAGGCATGCCTCGCCGCGGTCAAGGAGAGCTGCTTTCCACTGCTGAGAGCCGCTGACACCGGGTGCAAGGTGTGCTGGAACCAAGGAGGGTGGGCAGCTGTGCTGCCGCCCACTCACCTGCTCTCCTCCCCCAGATCAGGCCTGGTGCAGCTTCTTCAGGTGTGGAGCCAGCCTCCAATGAAGGTGCCTGTTGTGAGGGCGCCTATTTGTGCCCCCTCAAAATTGTGCCTGGTGCCACAACACTCACGGCACCCCCCTACACACACACACACACACACACACACACACAATGCCTCTAGTCAAAGTTGATGGGAGTTGAGGTCCACCAACATCTAGAGAGCCATTGGTTCCTCATCCCTTCAGTAGGATATGGGGGTCATTGAAGTTTACCCAAAAACTTCTCTACGAAGGTGAGTTTTGAAGTGTGATTTCTAGGGAAGGAAGGGTCAGCAAAAGGACAAATGATGAAGCT
Source organism: Lacerta agilis (assembly GCF_009819535.1). Classification (NCBI taxonomy): domain Eukaryota; kingdom Metazoa; phylum Chordata; class Lepidosauria; order Squamata; family Lacertidae; genus Lacerta; species Lacerta agilis. The sequence goes on along the minus strand of NC_046331.1, from coordinate 27,587,445 downwards.
ATTCCATGAATTAGGAGTTTTTTGGGAGGTGAAGCACTTTATATTTCTGTCATTATTACATATCGTGAACTGATTCAATTCTAATTGTGCAATGTGGCATTAGTTGTAGAAAGTTTTCAACGATGTTGGAAGTGGAGGCTCATCTGGTGTCTTTATTATATATCTTTAGGAACTAGGGAGAAACATTCCTCTTCTCCCAGGCCTTTGGCTAATTAAACAATCTACAGTGGTACCTCGGGTTACAGATGCTTCAGGTTACAGACGTTTCAGGTTAAAGACTCCACTAACCCCAAAATAGTACCCCGGGTTAAGAACTTTGCTTCAGGATGAGAACAGAAATCGCGCGACGGTGGCGCAGTGGCAGCGGGAGGCCCCATTAGCTAAAGTGGTAGCTTTAACTAACAATTTCAGGTTAAGAACGGACCTCCAGAATGAATTATGTTCTTAACCCGAGGTACCACTCTATGGCCTTTTGTGGGGGGTATTGTTTTTGTTTATTACTGTTTTTTATGTTGTAAACTGCCCTCAGATCCACAGATTAAGGACAGTACAGAAATACATAATAAACTGCATTAGTAGGCATAATGCCTGAAAAGTGGTCTAGAAACCAAATAATGGAAATAAACGGTCATGGGCTAGAAATAAAGTAATCCACCTGACTTCACCCTTTTTTGCTACTGGCTAGCTCTGGTCAAAGAAGGGAACTGCAGGGGGTGGGCAACCATACCTACCCAAGATGTTGCTTTGTACCAACAGGTCAGATAAACCACCTTAAACCAAGGGTGAGAAACCTCAGGCTAAGGGAGGGGGGATGCGGCCCTTCAATCCTGTCTACCTGGCCCTTGAGACAGTCCTGCTCCACACCACCTTCTGAGTCACACACCCTCTCCCAAGGCCATGTCCTCCTATGGGTCTTCTGTTGCATTCTCCTTCAGTATTTTTGCCTAGTTGGAATATGTTCTTGAACTCTGTAATTCCTGTGGTTTAAACCATAGAAACATTTAAGGGTCAGGCTTTGTAAGCTGAGGAAACCCATTTTTGCTGGAAACCTCTGCTTTGATGTTTCTTGCTTTGCCTAAGCGCAACAAAAGCTGTGCAGAGGCCTCAGCAGCCAAGGAAGGAGACATATCTGCGTCCTTCCACTATGGAAGTAATTTAGGAGTAATTTAGTAGAAGATTAACTAGCTCTTACCTGCTGCACTATGGTTGTTAGTTCCAGGCACAGTTGAACAATGTTATTTTTCAGCAGTGAGTATTCTGTCACACTGACAAATGGAGACCTATTAAGAATAGGGGATTTAAAGAGAAAGCAAGTTAGGAGTCTTCACATTTACAGTTCCGGTAATCAGTCTAATGCTATGCACTATTCATATTTCCTATAAGGAGAGTCTGACTAATGAGCATGTACACACTGATTTTGTACAATTTTGCACTGTATTAATGGAAATATGCCAAACTATTAATAGGCCAAAGAAAGGGCAGGTTCTACAAGACCTAGTCAATTGCCTACATTGATCTTGGCTTCTTGCACTGTAATTATTAAAAATGGGACCGTGCACATTCTTTCACAAGACTTTCACAAAGCTCTGTGAAAGCAGCAGAGGGTCCTGTTGTTTATTCTGTGGCATTTACGCTAAAAAAAAAATCAGTCCGTTCAAATGGGCACATGACACAGTCTTCCATGTGTTTGAGAGGAAGAAGAAAAAGAAGAAAAGACTAAAAGAACCTGCACTTCAAAAAGTTCCCCTGCATGAGGAAATATAATACAACAGGAATGTTAACCATCCACATATGGGATATTCAAGTTGCAAACGTATGCACATATGTACCTGGGAATAAATCCCATTGAACTCAGTAAGAATTTATTCTGAATACACGTGAGCAGGAAGGGGGGCAGAGAGTGAGTGAGTGGGGAGATAATGTTTGAAATAAGCAGGCCCCCAATACAATCTGAGTTAGCAGGGTATAGTCTCCGTTTATAGTTCTTTGCAAACTGCTTAGAAGTTTTATTTACAGTTAAGTGGAATACTAATTTCAGTAAGTATAAACTAACATATAAATAACTGAGGAATGGTGTACATACATACGATGAAATTCAGACTGAAAAGTTGGGATCTCTCTCAGAGTCCTTGGAGACCCAATCACAATATAGGGTTAGATGGATCCTTCTGTTTTTGCTTGCTAAGCAGTTATGGAGAAAGCTGAGGACCTCTAGATGCTGCTGAACTACAAATCCCACCATCCCATGTCATTGGCCATGCTTGCTGGGAGTTGTAGTTCAGCAACATCTGGAGAGCCAAGGGTTCCCCACCCTTGTTGCAAATGATAGACTCAAGAATTGTTGGGAGGTGCAGAGTGGTGGGGGTGGGGTGGGAGTGGGAGATTGCCTGAATTTGAATCCAGCCTGAAAATGTTGCCTTTTACAGCTTGACAAATGGCAAATCACCTTCCCTGCTCAATAACTGCTTATCTCCTGAAGAGCAGATAAGACTGTCACCTTCCAATGATATATGAATTTGTTCACTCCAGGTAAACCTAGAATTCACCATCTAGAGCAGGGTTGAGTCCAACATGTGCCCTGTTCTGCCCTTTTCTTTTGTCAATGAAAAGGACAAAACATATTATTTGTGAATTGCCTTCTACATGTGTGTCAAGGCAATTTATTAGAAACATATAATAAAAAGCTAATTTTAACAACTACAAAAATAAATGAAGTCAGATTTAAAAACAATACCAAATGAACATCTATAGCAGAGACTTTTTCAATGAGCTGGACAAATTAATGTCTGTCACGTCTATTGGAGGGCCACCCGTCTTAAGATGTTTGAGTTGAGATTCCTGCATTGCAGGGCATTAGACTAATGACCCTTGGGTGTAGCTTCCAACTCTACAATTCTCTGGCCATTTCCTACAGATCCTTAGGTAGGAAGCTGCCTGTTACTGAATCCATCCAGCCCAGTACTGTCTACACTGACTGGCAGCATTGTCTTGCCCTACCCAGACATGTAGGTGGGTGTAATGGACTGGCTGGACTCAGAGGACTGGTGGGAGGCACCAGCTGGGGAACCCCCAAGGGAAGAAGGCTCAGAGCCCAGGGAAGGGTAGCGGATGATGAATGGTCAGAGAAGAGGGAGCAGATGGGAGGAGGAAATGTTGGAAGCTGGAGCGGTAACAGGCCTTAGTGATCTGGGAGATTCTGTGGCAGAGAGCAGTCCAGAATCAGATCTACCGGGAAGAGTTGCTGTGCTCACTAGGCTTGGCCTCCTGAGCTGCTTATTTCTTTGAATAATTTAACTTTACTGATGTCATGTGAGTTATTACTGACTTGTTCCTGGCACACACCCAGACACTGAATGTGGGGATTGAACCTGGGACCATCTGCATGCAAAGCAGCTGCTCTGCCACTGTCAACTTGTCAATCACTGCTGTGCACAGTGGGCAAACAGTTCTCTTGTCTGGCTACCCCTCCACTCCAGAATATGCCTGGTCAGTTCAAGGTTTTGTATTCTGTGGCCGTCATCACCTTCCCTGCTCCTTCCCCTTTCTAGGGGAAAATAGCAACCCAAATACCATACATACATCAGGAGAGCCTGCTGCTGGATCAAGGCAGTGGCCCATCTAGTCAAGCACCCTGTTCTCACAGTGACCAACCAGATGCCCCTTTTGGGAAACCTGCAAGCAGGATCTGAGCACAGGAGCAGCCCTTTCCCTTCCTGCGGTTCCCAGCAACTGGCATTCAGAAGCATCACTGCCTCCAACCGTGGAGGCAGAACAGAGCCATCCTGACTGGTAGCAATGGGTAACCATTCCCTCCATGAATGTGTCTCGTCTTCTTATGAAGCCATGCAGATTGGTGCCCACACATTTTGTTTGGCCTGAGACATTTTTCTGCCCATGGTGACAGAGAACCCTAGAATTGTAGGACTTAAGGGACCTCAAGGGTCATGTAGCCCACATACCCCCTGAAATGGAAGAAGGCAGCACACACATTCACTGGTTCCATGGACGGAGTCCAGCTGGAGGGGTGGCTGGGTTTTATTTTAGCTCCACCAACTCTAGGAGTTGATGGGATTTCAAAATTTGCCTAGAACAAAGTTAGGAAAAAAGGGTTTTAAGTGCTTATGCTCACAATGTTAAGTAAATAAACCAGGAAATAACACTTGCAACTGTATCTTATTTTTCCTTCTTTTAATAATTTCAAGAGGGGGGAGGTGACAAAAAATTTCTGCACTGGGTACCACCTGACATTGCTATGCCATTGGGTCGACAACTCGGAAATGTGGGGGGCGCGGAGGGATCTTTGCACCACGGCGCCAGATATGCTTAAGACGGCCCTGGCCAGAGCATGAAGCTCCGCCACTGGATAAGGTGATCAAATAATTAATGATAAGGTGTTCATCCTCCCTCTCATCTGATTTGGGGTGTGATCATGTAGGAGTGGCCCTGATCCAACCTGGAAACAGTCCAACCTGGATCCAGGTCCTGAACTGATTCAGGGGCCTTGCACAGTCATGCAATGCAGAGGTTCAAAGGCAGAAAATACAAAACCAGTCTTGTATCTTTCAAACATGTCTTTTTTTAAAAAAAAAATACTTCAATTACCTGTCCAGCCAGGCAAGCAAGTTCTTGGCAGCACCAATGAGGTCAACCACAGAGGTAAGAAAATCATTTGGCAGTCTTCTGGAGGCCCTGCCATCATAATGGCCACTCCTCCTCCTACCCGTGATGAAGTTCTGAAGGTTTTTTGCAGAGGCATTCAGCTTGTGGGAAAGAGTTCGCAGGTTTTCTGTCTCCAGTCCATAATTCTGAAAGCAAATGAGACATTTGGTACATTTAAAACACACACAATGAAACAGCAGTGTGCAAATATTTAAACTTTTTTTATTATAATTTCAGACATCTTTTTGAACTACAAAAGCAAAGAGAAAATTTATTATGATTATTTCTTGATTCTGTTTACAGGGCCACCTTTTGTCACCACAAATTAGTTTTCAGCATACAAATAAAATAACACAGGACTTAAAATTTGTAAGGACCATTAGGAAATTTTTTTTTAAAAGAACACCTACTTTATTATGCTGCAGTATTTGTTTTAATTAATAAAAATTAACAGTGCTGTGGCATCTTGTTCTCCTTGCCTACCAGCCTTGGGTTCCTGATTACTAGCACTTCTTTTTAATTGTATTTCAGTTCAACAATTACTTTGATAAAATACATATTTTGTTATGTGCAAATGGCTTTAGATACCTATTAGGTCCATAAATTACCAAACAGGTATAGCATATATTCAACACAAAAAACAGTGACGATTTGTTGTTGGCAAAGGACAACTGGACATATAAAGGGCCCCATTACCTTCAGTAGCTTAGGGCCTCATCAAACCTAAATCCAGCCCTGCACCTGGGATACCTCTTTTGCAAAACCAAGCAACAAAGTCAACCCCATATGCCTCCCAGACAACTAGTGATTCTGGCACTAAAAGCTTTCATTGGTAAGGTGATTCCTCAGATGCTCTACGAGGTAGAACTCTGGGGGTGGAACCAGAAGCTGCTAAATCAGCTTGAAATCCTTTGTTGTTGTTGTCCAGTCATTCAGTCGTTTCCGACTCTTCGTGACCCCATGGACCAGAGCACGCCAGGCACGCCTATCTTTTACTGCCTCCCGCAGTTTGGCCAAACTCATGCTAGTCGCTTCGAGAACACTGTCCAACCATCTCATCCTCTGTCATCCCCTTCTCCTTGTGCCCTCCATCTTTCCCAACATCAGGGTCTTTTCTAGGGAGTTTTCTCCTTTCTTAAAAGAATTCTAGGCCTCCTTCAAAGAACCCCAGCAGCTTTCCTAACAGTGGAAGTGGGCTTACCCTCTTTGTCTGCTAGGGCCCATTTAAGATTTTTGCACTCATTTATCAATCTTGCAAATGCCCTGGATACTTTACTGGCTAAACAAGCCTATGCATTTTTCCAACATAATTCCGCTTGGTGCCAAAACCTCTTAGATATTTTATCCAGATATACCCTTCCCGAGTTTAATGCTCTTAAATTTTGGAGCCCTGATAAAATTTGAGAATGGATTTTCGACAGGGATGCCTCTTTAGACATCATGAAGACAAAAAAATTCTGGGTTTTCTTATTGATTTCCTCGATTAAAAGCAGTCTGTGCCAGTTACCTGATGGATATCACTGAACCCACTCTTCGGAGAGCTTTTACTATGGCTCGGTTCCAAACAATACCTACAGCATACCTGGCCGGCGGATTTGCCAGAACCCTATTTGCTCCATGAGAACCAAAGAAGACCTTATACACTACTTCTTTCATTGTCCTCTTTATTCAAGTTTTAGAGGTGGGATTCTGCAAACTATACCCAACTGAATAAGTAACCCTGAAGATCGTGTAATTTTTTTATTAAAGGTAAAGGTAAAGGGACTCCTGACCATCAGGTCCAGTTGTGTCCCACTCTGGGGTTGCGGCGCTCATCTCACGTTAATGGCCGAGGGAGCCGGCGTACAGCTACCGGATCATGTGGCGAGCATGACAAAGCCGCTTCTGGCGAATCAGAGCTGTGCACCGAAACACCGTTTACCTTCCTGCCAGAGCAGTACCTATTTATCTACTTGCACTTTGACGTGCTTTTGAACTGCTAGGTGGGCAGGAGCTGGGACTGAGCAACAGGAGCTCACCCTGTCGCGGGGATTCGAACCGCCGCCCTTCTGATCAGCAAGCCCAAGGCTCTGTGGTTTAACCCACAGCACCACCCGCGTCCCATAAATTTTTTATTAGCTGATGCCAATCCTCAGATTTCTCATGTGGCAGCAGTCTACATGATGAAGGCCATGAAAGCCAGGGAAAGATTTTTGGTTGACAAGGATTGGGTCCCTTTTTCGTCTCCATAATCTGTCTGTATTGTACCTTTTTATCTGATGAAGCCATTGTTAAGGCTACATGTAATAAATGTTAATATTATTATGTAGATATATGTAAAGGCTTAGTCCTCACAATAAACTTTATTCGTATTTGAGTTCATATACCTCCCAGGTGCCTTCCCAGCTATCCAGACCAGTTATACATTTGTGGCTAGCTTAGTAGACAAGGGCAGTAGGAATTCAACCTGACAGCATTATGTGGGGAGTACCTGCATTCTCTAGCCACTCAAGCCATTGCTGGCATCTTCGTCTGTTCTTCTTGCTTGCTTTCCCATCTCCCATGCTAACAATACAAGCCACTGTGCCTGCCCACAATTCATCCCGCTCTAGCTACCCAGGGAGCATACCAATTTCCTACCAAGATAGACTATTATCGCTGTCAGAGGTAGACAATACTAACAGTTTCTAGTTGCTGGATTTCAGTCAGTCAGTCAATTCCCCAAGCACTGGATGAAGTGAGTCTGTGCTTTGTCAGTTTCTTCACCAATGGGGATAGTATGACACCCCCACGTGCTATGGAGAGTCGCAGCCACTCTTTTTAGGGCAGGGGTGGGGACTTCAGGGTCAGGGTCAAATCTTAGGTCCTTGCAACTCTCCTAGGCTATGTACACACCACCACTGCACCCTCCACAAGTGCTTTTGCCTGGCCAGAATGCATCCTTGAAGTGTGATGCCTGAATGGAGGCTGGAGAAGTGGGCATGGGCATGCGAAACCTCTGGTTTTTGCACAGCTGGAATGTAACCTACTGCACAACGGTCATATCCATGGTTCCACCTAGTTTTGCCTTTGGCATGTGGCCCTCACAAGGTTTTCTTTGAGGGAATGCAGCCCCTGAAAAAACTTCACTGCCACTGCTGTAGGCAGCATTGCACTTGATGTAGCAGTGGGCTGACTCAAAGTAAGTAAGCTTCCTAAGTTTCTTGTATCTTTGTCCCAAACCTATAATGCCCCGTAGAAGTTGGGACCAGGATAATTGAAAGACCACCTCCTCTGAGTCATTGTTCCATTGCCCACTATCTTCAGAAGTGCATTTGCCTAGGGTATGAAATAGGGCCTTTTCATGTGCACCATCCAGGCTTAAGAGTGTCCTGTTTTCACTGGGATTCTGAGTAAACAAGGCAAATGCTGTTGGTAATACTAATGGAGAATCAACTAAAGCGGCATCCAGGGCTGGCCCAAGGTCAGAGTCCAAGAAAATAGAAGCCACAACAAAGGACTGAGTGAGAGCTAAAGTCTGAGCTTAGGAGGTCCAGTAGCTGGGGGGGGGGGGGTAGCTGCCCCTCCCAATCAAGTACATAAAAAATATACTTAACTATCTGAGGTTCTGCCCCAATAAATCCTGGCTATGCCCATGGTTGGTACATATTGTTCTAGAAGCTCTTCCAGCCCAGCACTGGGATTTTTGAGCTGGAACAGCTGGAACCACAGCACAACCTCAGCTAATCCTTCTCAGCTCCCTTCTCTTCAGACCTTTATTCCCAATGAGTCCTTGGCTGTAGTCAGACATTTCTCCAGATAGGCTAGGTCTCCATCAGTTTGCGATTATTATTTTAAAAGGTCCTCGTGAAAGTTCACCAGCATTTTAGTTTCTCCTAATAAACACATCTTTCTATCCAATTTTGCCTAAAACGGTTCATTTTTGTATGCTATTTTCAGTAATTTGTGCATTTATATGCACACACATTCCATGGCTGGAGAACTTCAGTACATATTCAAGGATGTGCAAATTTTGAAGGCTGGCTGTATTTTGGCTCCATTATTGGTTTGGAAAGTTCACCTTTAAATGTGAACTGAATCTAATTTCTCTCCAATCCCTATCCAGGCTACAGAACTCCCTTAAAGAGGATTGGTGGTGAGGTTATTGTTGCTCGTTTCTTTGTTTTGTTAGGCAGGTTTCAAAAATATTTTGCTCCATCAAGCATTTGATTTGTTTGGAACTCCCTTTGGTGCTTGGCTGTGTGTCGATGGCTCTGTTTTAATGTTCTCTGTTTTATTCCATTTGTTAGTATACATCTTTATAGCTGTAAGCTGCCTTTGGGGCCCCTTTCCAAGCCCCAGTGGTGGAGAATAAATGATTACAGAAATAAAAATAAACATAAATGTTGTCCTGACCATGAGGGAACCTAGAAAGATCCAGGATAGTAGCTGAAGAGTGAAAACTACAAAGCTACACACACACACACACACACACACACACACACCCCAACCCTGAGGTAAATTAGAACCACTCTGTGAGCAGCATAATTGAACACAGATTTGAACCCAAGATGTCCTTGGTCCTAGGCCAGCACTGTGACCACCAGACCCAGCATGGAGACAAAAGCGTAGCATGGGGAGGTAGGGGCAGTGGCCCCGGGAGCAGAAGCATGGGGGGCATGAACCAGGTGCCCCCCACATGCCTCCAGCACACAAGCCCCCTGGTGTTCTTTACCCAGTGCCCCACCCTGCCTGCTCCCACCCAGCAGTTGACCGGCAGACCCACGCACAAATGGGGACAGGGTGTGAAGGGTGCTCTTCAACCTCTGCACCCTGCTCCAGCTGGCGGCGGCAGTGGCTTGGTGAGCACCAAGGGTGCTCTTCACCCTCCATGCCATGCCTATGCCTGGCAGTGGCAGCAGCAAGGGCTGAATGAGCATGCTCTGTCCCACCTGGGAAATGCACCCACCCACACCCAGCCCGGGCACCTGTGGACTGTGCTACGCTCCTGTGTAGAGAACCTGTTTCCCTCCAGATGGTATCAAACTACATGGGAGCATCATCCCCAATGACTACATGGGAGCATCATCCCCAATGACTACATGGGAGCATCATCCCCAATGAATGGCACTGCTTGGTGGGATTATTACATAAGGGCACATAGCAGGAGGAGCAAGCGTAATCACATGGCTACTGTGAAAAGGCTGTAGTGCAGTGGCACCTGTTTTGCATGCAGAAGGCCCCAGGTTCAGTTCCTAGCATCTTCCGGTAGGGCTGTTAGAGAGCAGCTCTCCAGGATTTCAGACAAGGGTATCTGTCAGTGCAGACAATACTGAACTAGATGGACCAGGGGTCTGGCTCAAAAAAAGGCAGCATTGAATGTTCATACTGCTTTACGCAGCACTTTCCTGTTTAATATTTGGCAGTACTCAGGAAGTTGCCTCTTCCTGAGTTGGACTACTGGTTCATGTAGCTCAGTATTGTCTACCCTGATTGGCAGCAGCTCTCCAGGGTTTCAGACTGGAGTCTGTCCCAGCCTTATCTGGAGATGCCAGAGATGGAAGCTGGGAATTTCTGCAAGTGCATATGCTCACAGGGCTATGGCCCTTTCTCAGAGGAACATTTCTTAAAAACCTAGATCCTGTTATTTGCATTTTACAAATTCAGATCACATGTTAATGCAGCTTCAGTAGTCATGATTTAACTCCTTAGACTGACTGTATCCTAAAGTGTTAACCCAATGGTAAATAAGTGCTTGCCCCAGAGATTTCAAGAAACTTTTAAACTTTTAAACAAAATAGCTTGTAACGAGTACTAATTATAAAGGGATGAATTTTTAAAAGAGAATTTGCAAGCTTTCAGGAAAACTGAAACACGCAACAGGAGAAAGGCATGCTTTAAAGACATTTTGTGTTGCTCATTAGCAAATATGACACTTAAGAAATTACTCTGATCCATTTTATCTCAGGCCAGTCAGTGAACAGGCACTGAAGAAGTAGCTGAGCAACAGAAACATTTAGAAAATCCTTATCCAAATGTTCTACATGTGTGTAGGTTGTTGTCTAAGAACATACATTTTCAGTGATGGCATCTTAATGGGGGTTCAGTTTCCACACAGCATCTGGAAAGTGTTGGGGTACAGTTTTTCTGGCTGTGTGAACAACACCAAACATCCTTGAGCATAGGGAAGAACATAGGTAGAGCCCTACTAAGTCAAGCCCAAGGCCTTTCTAGTCTAGCATCCAGTTCCCAAACAGGTGCCTCCTGGGAAGCTCAGAAGCAGGATAAGACCGCATCAGCACTTACATCCCCTGTGATTCCCAGCAACAGGAATTCAGGGACAGACTGAAGAACTAAGTAAGAACTAGCATAGAGAAACATCGTGCATGAAATAGAGAGGCTGAAAGAAAGTCATCTGAGTTTGGTATCAGCTCAAAGAGGGGCTCACTGCTGTGACTAGCCTTTTTGTTCCTGCTTCCTGTCTGTTCAAACAAAGAAATATATATTTTTAATTAAACACACACACACACACACATAACCTTGCAAAGGTAGATTTGCAGTGTTCCTTAGGAAGAGGGATTGGCTGTTAAACCGCTCTGGGAACTATAGCTCTCTGAGAGGAATAGGGGTCCCATAATAACTCTCAGCCCCCTTAGAAAACTATAGCTCCCAATATTTTTGGGCAGTTTTAAGTGGAATGATACTATTTTAGATGCAAAGTGCAGATGGGACTGCTGTTGCGCCTTCAATGTTTCTTTTGAAAAACTAGCTCTGAATTTGCATACATGCACACACACACACTGCACCTCAGTACCATTTGGCTTCTGTGCAATCTGGTATTTCAAGAACGTTACTCTTTTTCATTCAGCTGAGAGATGAATGCCAGAGAAAGGAAAGGGCACTGCAGTTGGAGCTGACTGATGAATTGAAACAAACGCACACAACAGAACTCCTGACTGACGATGCAACATCTTCACTCATCATTATATAAAGTTCATGATATTTAAAGTGAGTGTTTTAAATAACACAATGAAGCCAGCCAGGACTTTTGCATCCTACAAACATACTTCCTCTCTGTGTGTTGAGAAACCTACAATGTAATTTGGCTTTTCTGTCTTTCTTTTTTTAATGAAAAAGTACATCAGATGTACATTTCCAAATGGCTCTCATCCATAGTCTAAATGGTGCTTTCATAAAGCAGGACAAAAACTCTGCTGTTCAAAAGAACTTTGTTTATTGCTTTATTTTTTAAGGTTGTTTGGAATGGAGACATTTGGGGAACTGGACAAAGGATGTTTAGGCCCCACACATTAAAGGCACATTCAAAGTGCCTGGCTTCCTTAAAAAAGCATCCTGGGAACTGTAGCACGCCCCTTTCAGAACTACAATTCCCAGCACTATTAACAAAATGCAGTTCCCATGATTCTTTGGGAACTGTATGTTCCCATCACAGAAATAGAGAGGAAAAACACAAGGCAAAGATAAGCATGCTTGCATATTGCAGAATTCACTTTGTCTATGGGTCTCTTTAGGGACCCTAGAAAATGAACACCTTTGGCATCCACCCACAGACAGCATGACAAGCACACCTACTTGTTCAACTTTTGAATTGCATTCCCATTTTTATATCATTTGTAGACCATTTCATGAATTCAATGCACAATCTGCATACCTGATTTATCCCTATCATGTGAAATGACTGATTTGTATGCATGCATGGTTCTGATCACAATCACCCAAATGCACACTGTTTTGTTTCTTCCTAATGAGAGACAATGTAGTGTAGTGGCTACAGAGCTGGGAACTAGGACCTGGGAGACCAGGCTCTACATCTCTACTCAGCCATGATGCTCAATGGGTGATCTTGGGCCAGTCAACACCATCATGGGCTCCTTGGAGGAAAAAAGGTGGGATATAAATGCATGCATGCATGCATAAACAAACAAACAAACAAACAAACAAACAAACAAACAGTACAGTGGTACCTTGGTTTGCGAACAGTCTGGTTTGCATAGGTTTTGGATTACAGACATGTCAAAACCGGAAGTGTGTGTCCCAGTTTGTGAACTTTTTTTGTATTATAAACCCCCCCCCCCCTTTTTTCTTGGATTACGAACAAATTTTTTGGGAGGCCCAATTGGCGAAAGCGCGCCTTGGGTTACAACCTGTTTTGGTTTATGAACAGACCTCCGGAACGGATTATGGTTGTAAACCAAGGTATCACTGTATATGTGTCTAATATGACATCATTAATTTACAAGAGAGAGGCATTAAAAGGCTTGGGTAACTCCAAGATTTGCAGAAGTAAAAACTATTTTTGAGGTGGGAGAATCCTAATGCTGGGGAGAGATGACCCAAAATAGGCCCGTGCGGACTGAGGATGCCCAGTGGCCACACAAGGCTAACAGACTGTTGGAAGGAGGGAACGGAATCATGAGTAGTAGCAATCCACACTGTAACAATGGATGCATACACACCATGCATTTAAAGCATGAAGCTTCCACTCAAAGAATCCTGGGAATTGTAGTTTACCCATCACAGTTACAATTCCCATCTTGCATGGAGATTACATTCCAGGCAATTGCATGTGAAGCTGAAATTGCGTACAGTCAGAACAACCCTGGAACCACACCCACATGACCATCCCTACCTTTCCGAAGCTGGTGCACAAAGAGGGCCTTGACACCCATGCAAAGCAGAGAGCTTTTAAGCTTTCTGCCATGCTTACTGAGTCCTGAGAGGCTCTCATGGAAGCTTCCTAGAGCCTAGTAAACAAGGAAAATCCAGCGTGGAAAGAGCTTTTAAGCTCTCTACCCGGCGTGCATTTAATTTGTGCAATTTCAGCTGGCCAGCCACTAAGTGCATAAAATATACAAGATTCAAGGGTATATTCTAATAATGGCCATGCATTCCCTTTGTCAAAACAGCTATGGCTTGTGGGAGGAGAATTGTTTCTGACTGTAGCAATGTGGTGGAAGATGTGCTTTGCATGCAGAAGGTCTCGTGTTCAACCAGTGGCATTTCAAGGCAGTGCTAGGAATGCTCCTCTCTGGAACTCTGAAGAGCCACTGCCAGTCAGTGTCGAAAATACTGGATCATTTTCTAAAAGCCAGGATCTGGAGACAGATGTCCAGGCATGGCAAGCAGTGATTTTTTGTTAAAGCAAAATATATGATGATGATGATAATGTTAATATGCCAGCTCTCACAGTGTTAAATGAGATGTACGGGGGAAAGTCTAATAAGCAGGAAAAAGTCTGCTCAAGGAATCCCCCATGTCAGGTGTTATTCATGCCTTGCCAGTCTTGTCACTCCACAGCAGTGTTTTTAATTGGGTAATGATGATAATCACATACTCCGTGGGCAAGAGAGTGAGATATCTGAGTAAGAGGCAATTGAACCCAACATGACCTAATTTTCACAATGTCTTATCACAGAAACCCACTTCCATGTAATTTAACTTATAATTTTGCAGGGAGAGTGTCTAGTGGAATTACTATTATGTTGACTGCTAGAGCTACTACAGGGCAGCTCTCATTGTACTGATTTCTAAAGCTCTATTTATGTTGAGCTTCCACTGAGTGAGTGATGTCAGAGGTTTTGCAGAACACTTCAAATGCAATGGCATAAACTGTTGCCTTGCTCAGCCTTCGCCAACCTGGTGCCCTCCAGCTGTTCTTGGGACTACACCATCCCCAGCCTTCAGGCATGCTGCCCAGGGGCTATGTGTCCAAAACACATAGAAGCTACAATATTGGGGAAGGCTGGTCTGGTCTATTACATATATGTTAGTGGCTCTGTCCTTTATTAGGTATGTCCTAATGGTATGTCCCGTGTAGGACCTTAAGGTCCACAAATAATAATCTTTTGGAGGTCCCGAGCAACAAAGATGCTAGGTTGGCCTCAACTAGGGCCAGGGCTTTCTCGGTATTGGCACCGACTTGGTGGAACAGTCTATCACAAGAGACTAATGCCCTGCGGAATTTGGCATCTTTCTGCAGGGCCTGCAAGACAGAGCTGTTCCACCTGGCCTTTGGGTTGGTTTCTGCTTGATAGTTATGCTTCATTCTTTTATTGGTGGGCTATTTGCAAATGAGACTGCAGTTTTAATTTTGCATTTTTAAATTTGTATTTTAATCTGTATTTTAAATTGATTGTTTTTATGTTTTTGCTGTGATTTTAATTAGTGTTAGCCGCCCTGAGCCCGGTTTTTGGCTGGGAAGGGCGGGGTATAAATAAAATATTATTATTATTATTATTATTAGTATTATTATTATTATTATTAGGACAATGAATCATATCCACCTAAAGGGCACATTGAAAGTCTAATTGCAGGGGAAGGACTTTGTTTGGACAATCAAGGAGTAAACTTTTCCATGTGCTGTGCCTCAACTCAAGTTTCCAGTGGAGATACAACTCAAGGTGGTGGGCATGAGTCTCTCCTCCCCATTTTAACCTCAGAGAAAGCTGGTGAGGTAAGTGATTCATGCATTAGTCATGCTCAACACTTGATGGTTGCAATGAGCTCTGTGTGGGGCTACTCTTGCACTTTGTCCAGCTGGTGCAAAATACTGTGGTTGGACTGCTAACAGTGACAGATTAACGCCAGCTTGAAAACATGCACTAGTCACACATATGTTATAGGGGCAGGTTCAAGGCTCTTGTATCAATTTACAAGGACCTAAACAACGTGGGCCTCTTGATCCCTTAAATTCCTGCTTGATCACTTAGATCTTTGGGGGAGTCTCTGTTGGTGGTCACCCATGGCTCAGGCATGCAGCCTAAGAGACATATAACTCTCTCTCAACTGAGATCACACTGGCACATTCTGTTGTTGAACTTCAGACACATGAAAAAGACTTTCTTATTCCTGCGGGAATTGTAAGGTAGTGTTCATGTACTGTCTTATGACTTAAAAAAGAAAGGAAGTTTTATTCTCTGTATTTTACATGCATGGCTTAGAAACACTCGTGGTTAAGCAATATATAAATGCCTTAAATAAAAACACACGTTAGGCTGAGAGACAGCAACTGCCCCAAAGTTGTCAAATTACTTCCTAGCTGAGTGAGGATTTGAACCCTGGACACTCAGCTCCTAGTCCAACATGCTATAGCATACCTGAGGAATACCCTCAGATCAAAGGGCAGCCCCCTGGTGTTCTTGTACTTCCTTATTACTACATTAGAATATTCACTGGGGCAGCATTGATTATATTAAAGAGTATTCATTTTAATAAAAGATACTGCTGACTTCAAAGACACCGCATTAGATTCTGAGCAGCTGCTGAGTTTCTGTAATGCAAAGCTTGTAGGGAATGCAAGAGAGGCAGCTTTAAATGTATTTTGCATCAAATATTAGCCTAGCAGGCTGAACATGCACAACTGTAAACAAAAAACCCAGGGCTGCTCTAAATTATGGAAAGCTGGCACAGCCTACAGGCAGGACAGAAGCAGCAGCGGCTGTGCAGAATACAAAGATGATATGGCCCTGTTCTGTATTTCCATGAGTTCTCTTTTATATTTCATTCTGAGGCTAAGTACACATGATGGGCTTAACACAGTCAGTCCATCCACCCTGGGCTGGCCCAAAATGATTTAGCACCTGAGGTGGACCACGAAATGCACCACCACTGGAAATAAGGGGAGAGTGAAGATCTACAATGGGAACGAAGTGGTGAAATCAAACACTGACTGACAAGGAGGCTGACAAGGAGGCAACAGATCCAGCCTCCAAGGAGTGCAACACAGGTATTGATGGCATTGCAGCGACAGCAGCAGGCGATGCATTTATTGGAGACGGGATCTTCTGCTTCTGAGGATCCTGCTGCCTGAGGTGGTCGCCTTGCCTTGCCTCATGGGTGGGCCAGCCCTGTACTCCACCGCCCCCTTGTTTCAAGTTGCATATGTGTGTTGCTGCACATACTGGGGAGACAGTGGGGATGCCTTAACATTACATACATTACTTGTTTCCTTGTGTTTGCAGCCCCCCAAAACTCCTATCCAATAAAACTGTTATATGCCCATGAGCTGCCATTTGCACATATGCTACAGCCGTCTCAAATGTACACACCTCAGCTTAATAGTGGCTCGTGTTTTGAAATTGGATGGAAGTTACTTTGAAGCATAAAATAAAAATACCGGTAGTTATCCTCATGTCAACCACTTCCCTGAAGAAAGGGACTGTCCCAAATAAGGGGATATCATTGGTGGGATGTTATGTTCCACCAAAGCTCACAGCACTGAGCAGCAACTATGCTCAGAAGGCTTGATTGTCCTCTTCCTCAAATCTATGATCATAAACTGGGCATCTTGTCATCACACACCCCCCCCCCCCCCGCTTTCCTCTGGACAAATTCATGAGACTTCTAGATATCTGCAGGGGAGGCCACAAACCAGAACACACCAGTAATCCTTATCCATTGTAAGTGAAACATGAACATACTTTATTAGCCTATTTATCATAAAGTGACATTTATCAGGCTTAAATGATGCAAAAATGACTTAATTGGGCACATCCATTCAAATGAGAAATAATGGTAGCAAAACCAAATATCTTGCTATTTTAATTCCCCTAGGGAAGCCAGCAATATTAAAAAATAAAAATAAAAAGAAAGTTGTTACAGCAAGGAATATGTGAAGACAAATAGAGCAAAAATTTGAAATACTGTAACTACTGGATTTCCTTTAAGGGGGAAAAAATGAAACAGGATTTAACAGGAGAGCTAGTAAACTGTAGCGATTAGGATGTTGGACTAGGATTTGGAGGCCAATGTTCAAATCCTCACTCAGCCAAGAAGCTCACTGAGTGACATTGGGCCAATCACCAACTCTCAGTCTAACCTACCCCACAGGGTTGCTGTGCTGATAAAATGAGGCGGGGGAAGGACCATGTATGTCACCTTGAGCTCTTCACAGAAAGGTGCAATATAAATGCAATAATAAATGAAACTAGAAATAAACAATTGAAGGCTGTACATCCTGTACATGTTAACTCAGAAATATATCCCGTTGAATTCAATTAAACATACTCCCTCCCAGGTAAGTGTGCATAGGGCTAAAACCTAACAGCATAATCCCAGGCTTTTTTTTTTCAGAATTAAGTTCCATTGAGTTCAACCTATAGGATGGCAGCCTTAGGATTCTATTTTCCTGGAAGTAAATGAACTCAGTGGGATCCAGACATAAACGTGGGATTTGTGCTCCAAGATTATTTCCTTCTCAAGAGAAGTAAAACACACTCTTTCCTTAGCTGGTTTTGATGAACTAAAGAAGCAAACCGACTGAAAAGCAATATAAGAAGTGCTTCCATCTGTCATTTCCTGACACTGTGTAGTTCTGAGAAAGAAAAGGCTTGAAAGGATGAGCACTCTGTGTTTGTTTATAATAAAACAACATAAAAATAAAATTTACATTTTTAAACAGAAGAATATTGAAACATGTTGTGTGCCTTTCAGTGTTTGGGGGCTGTTTGAAGGCTCTCACTTCAGAGAGATGCATTCAAGAGAGCAGAAGTGTGTTGGAAAACTCATACCATCACTGTCAAAGGAACAACTGTAGGCACAGGTGTGGGGCTCAATGGCTTGTATTGTGGCTCTTTAGAATCTTGTACCTGGGTAATATTTGCTTTTATCCTTTTTCAGATATAGAATGGCTCCCCCAAGACGTGGGTTGGGCAAATTCCTAGGTGCTATATCCAAATTTGAGGGAGCTGGTATCAGGTTATCATTTTGCATTTTTTTGAATGGTCTTTCATATTGATGAACAAATGCTTCCATTTCCTAAACACCAGCATGAAACAAGAAGTGCTCTGGGGTACAATCCCTATAGGGCTTTTTGCAATCGAGCACCTGGAAACGATTTTTGCAAGAGGATCAATGTGCAAGTTTTTTTGTACAGATGAGTAAGATATGTACATCCTAAAGCAAATAGTGTTCAAGGAAAGAAAAGTCTTTAAGGTTGCAGAACTGTGTAAAATTACTGAAGAAGAGGTGGACTACAAGGATGTGCAATTAGGAAAACAAGAAAGGCTCTTTAAGTGTGAGAGGCTGGGAGCCCACAAACTGGACAGGTTAGAGAGCTCTTGGTGTGAGAGACAAAGAGTTCAAGTACAGCAACAAAGGAAAATGCAACATGTAACAGAGAATGAAGAAGAGATACTTTATGGCTATTTCAGAATAGTTGCCTATCAAGAAGCAAGATACAACCTGGAAAAGAGCAAGAAGCAATTCAGAATGTCAAGTTTAGAATTTGGCACGTGGGAAATTGCAAAAGAAGATGAAGGAGCTGGAAAGACTGGACTTTGGGGGGGGGAGCTGTGGGGGAGGGGAAGGAAAGAAGGAAGGGTTAGAATGGCTAGGAAAGGTATGGGGTGAAGGTAGATTTTTTAAAGGGGAAATATAAATAGCTGACCATGAAATTCCGGAGCCAGAAGGGAAAAACGGTGTAAGAGAATGGGAAGAAATGTATAATTATATGAAAGGATGTGAATAATAATTAAAAAATGGAATCAGAAGAGATTTAGGCTGTAGTAATTAGAAGTTAATTTAAGAGAGGATATAAGAAGATTGAGTTATATAATGTTTATTTTATTAGAAATAAGATTTTAGGTATATGTTGATTTGATTTGTAAGATTAAGGTAAGTTGTGAGAAAGAAGATTTTACAATGTTACAAAGTTACTAAAGAAGATTAGAAATGAACACAGAAGAGAGGATGTGAGGAAGTCCCAAAATAATGATTATAAAGAGGATAAGGATATATAAGTGTCTGTAAGTTGTTGTTTTTTTTTTTGTATTTTTGTATTGTTTTGTAGTTTTTGTAGTGTTTGTATTTTGTGTGTGTTTTATTGTTAAAATCCAATAAATTCTTATTAAAGAAAAGAAAAGAAAGAAAAGTCTTTGGTGATGCCTCCTTTCTATTTGTTAACTTTTGGATTACCTTATTTTTAATTGCATTGCATCCCATCTCATAACTCAAATGCAGAATCTGCATGCCTGACTTATTCCTGTCATATAAAATGACAGATCCCTGTGTGCAAATGTGATTAAAATCACTCACATACAGCGTTTTCTTATAACGGGTGTTGATGTTGAACATTTTCTCAAAAAATAGTAGCAACAACATTAATGCAATGCCTGCCATGCTTGTCACAGCTGCTCACTTTAAAAGTGAAGATGAACTGTCTATACTATTTTTGTTTCCATTGCTGTCATTTACAAATGACTAGCACAATTTAAACAGAATTACAATACCCTAATATAAACATTTTTAAACATATTGTTTGGAAACACATTGCAAATCTGGAGAAGTGCAAAATTTGAAGGGAAGCTGTGTTTTGGACCACACTGAAAAGTGCAAATTGGTCAGTTTCTCATTAAAATGCAAACAAAAATCAGTTTCTACCCCATCCTTATAAGCACTGGAAGCTAAACCAGATAAGACGGAGGCATTATTTGTTGTGACCCATTCAGTTCAATGTTCATTTTTCATGAGTAATGAACACCAGGATGAACAGGTACACTTTTTTAATTAAAAAAAGAATGCCATCCCATTTGCCACTAGCGGAGTGGGGGAATATAACATTTTCTGGTTGCAGCAGAGCTGATTTTCATGCTTCTTAGCCGACAACATTTTATTCCTGGAATGACAAGATCTTGTTCTGGGACATTCTATGAAAAACAGGGCAAACACTAACAGGAGTCATTTTGAGGGGGTGATGGCTGCTACTTCCCCAACCACAATGTTTCACAATGAAGAAATGTCTGGGCCATTCTGGGAAAATAAAACTGTAGGAAACAAGAGGCGAGTGGACACCCAAATCAATGCTTCTGCCACTACATGTGCTAGAAAGAAGCCAAACAAAAATAAAAGAAGAGGGTCTTGGGAAATGAATATGAGTAACATAATGAATGGGAATGTAACAAATGAATAACAAAGCCAGTGTGATCTTAATGAATGAAGAACAAAATGAATGAGGTCTTTAATAATAAAAATGAGTGGAAGCACAAAACAAAGCAAATTTCTCCTATACACTTATATGTAAAGCAAGAACCGAGAGAGTGGCACTCTGGGTGGGTTGCTTAATGAGGCCCAACATCTGTCAGACTCTGCCAAGCTCTGGCACTGACTCACCAGGCACTGCCACCAGCCATGAACCCCACTCCCCTTCATTTCAGTGGGAGTTTTATCAGAGCCAATGCATGTTCCCATTTAATATAAAGAGAATACAAAGTGTTCTGGACCTTAGTGGTTGAAATGGTGCACCTGACAGAAACTTCTAGGGAGCATCAGTGGCCCTTTTGTAATGGTAAAAATAACCATGGTATATAACATGCACACCTTACGTGCAAACATCTGAAGCTGCTCCAATCAAGGCATTAAGCGGCTAACATTTAAAATGTGCTTAAATTTTTATTTTGTAACTCCCCCTCTCCAAAACTAGGCTGCTCTTTTAGTAGCTTTCTCCTTATAGACTGCACGTAGCAGACAGTGAGGGCAGGCTTGGGAAGAATAAAGGATAACTAATCCAGTGATATTGAAACGCTGGGCTGTGTATGAGTCAGAGCACATCTGGCAATGTGGACTCAGTAAATTAATTTGGATATGCACCAATGGACAGTAATCAAGCTTTATGTCAGCCAATAAACAGCAGTGTAATGAAGTACAAAAGCTTGCATTAGGTTTAATCACACCAAAGTTCTAGCCACTTTAGAACTTAGCAGTGAGCCCTGAAACAAAATGAACACCCAGGTGTTTACAAACAGAACAGTGTATTCCTTACTACCACCACCAAAACCAAAATATTATTATTCTAAGTTGTATGCATTTCTATTTTTCCCATGACTCTGAAGCAAAAAGAGAAAAGCAATGACACAATTCAGTGTGTGTACAAAGTGGTTTATATCAGAGTGAAACGTGATTACAGAAATTAAAAAATACATTCTGCAATATGTGCAAATCAAAGACTACACAAGCAAAATGGGAGAAAATGTCACTGCTGTCAAGAGCAATGCTTTTAGCATGAAGAGAGCCTTACTGCACACAGCCATACAAAGGTTTAGCTGTATAAAATCTTTTAGCAGTCTGGGATGCAGAAAATGTGGAGTGCTTTTAGGAAGAAATTGGGATGTAAAAGGGAGAGAAGACAGAAAGAGAGGGAAGAAGCTTTATCTTCAATGTGCACTAGTCCAAATATACTTGCAAGGCAAACTATAATGACACTGCTGCCTTTTCACTGGTGAATTAGTGCAAAATGAAGTGGAGAAGAGATGGGAGTCAAAATGCACCCCCCCCCACCTCATGATAATACCAGAACTTAGAAGCCATCCAAATATAACTGGAGGCTGGAAGAGTCATAGCAAATGCAAGATCGTACTTCACACAATGTAAAGTGAAACTATGGAATTCAGTCCTACAGGAGCCAGTGATGATCATCAACTTTGAATGCTTTAAAAGTGTTTTAGACAAATTCATGGAGGATAAGGGTATCAATGGCTACTAGCCACAATAGCTATGTTCTTTCTCCACAGCCAGAGACAGTGCACCTCTGAATACTCACAGGTGGGCAGAGTGCTATTGTGCTCAAGTCTCATTTGTGGGTTTCCCATAGGCATCTGGTTGGCAACTGTGAGAACAGGATGCTAGACTGGATGGACCATTGGCCTGATTCAGCAGGCCCTTCTTATGCTCTTATTTTCTACCACTGATTTATGGTCCTTTTCTGCAAATCCTTGTCAAATGGTTTTAGGTTCCTATTACACCAGCACAAATTCATGGGGAAATAATGACAACAATCATAACAATAACAATAGCATAACAATAACAATAGCATAACAATAACAATAGCAAATGTACACAGTGCATTACAGATTGTGTTAAAGGATTGAATGTCTGCATGCAGTGCATTGCAGAACCAAAATACAAAAACAAAACACCAGGTCTTATCAATGTATTTTTCATTTCACTATTTAGTAAAACTGGCACCTAGTTCATAATAAGATTTTATGTTTGCCATTACACTGCATTGCCCCCCCCCCCAATGCTAATTGTCAAGTCAGAGCTTGGAAAGACAGAAGCAAATGAGATATCATTATCTCTAGCCTTTACTTGGAGTGAGCTACAAGGTCAAAGTCATCTAGAAAGAGCAACTCTTTGATAAGAGCTGCCAATTGCTCTTTTGGCTCATAAATATACACAGAGAGAAAGATTATGGAGTTTTCATGAACAGAATCTTAAGTTCTACTCCAAAGGCATTTCATAGTTTCAATGGTATTTCATAGCTTCATGAAATATTACATGGTGCAGGGCAGAGAAAGGGGAAAGAGGTCAGCAATTGTGAGTTCTTGGGTCAAATCTGACCCAAGAAATAACATCTGCTGTCCAAGCACCAGTGGGCAGCATTTCTTACTATGGGGACCATTTTATCCCAGAAGACACAACTCCCTGTTGATTCTCTTTGATTTTTCAGCAGCTTTGATCTTTCAAGCATAGCATTTTTCTGGAATGTATGTCTGAGTTGGGTGAGCTGTTTGACAGTGGAACAGTGTGGGAATACATTTTAAGGTGCTCCTGCACCTGTCCGCTTCAAGGTAACCTTCCGCGCATTGCACGGAAGGCAAGGAGATCTGGCAGAGGTTTGCTGCCTGGATCCCTCCGCGCTTAAGGCAAAGCGTGCCAAAAACAGCCTCAGTAACGGTCAGTAAGGAGTTTCCCGCCCAGAAACTCACCTAGATACAGCGTTGTGATTGGTTGTTGATAATGTTATGACGTTATTCAGTTTACTAATAAATAGCCCCTACTCTCTGTAGCGTGTGTGTAGAGTATGCGAGACAAGCCAAGAGAGAACAGCCGTGCAAGACAAGCCAAGAGAGAGAGAAAGCGAAAGGAAAACTAAGACGCACAGAGCAGTAGCTGGGAACTTGCAACTCCACCATTGACTGCAGTCTCTTACTTCATTTTATTTCTAAAGTTTTGTTTGGCCGCCTTCTTAGTTTTGGCCACCGCTTCTATTCTTTCCTTTTTGGAACTTCAAGCCTTCGTAACTCCAGAGGAGCCTTCGTGACTCCAAGGAAACCTTCAGAAACCTTCAGAACTCCAACAACAATCTCACGACCTTCAGGTTCATAACCAGCAGACCCTTTCACGGCCAGTGGGAGCAGGCACTCCAGAATTACTGGCTGTCCCAGATGCTGGTTATCCCCACAGAACAGACTCCCACAAGAGGTGGTGGAGGTTTGGTCTGGGTTTTTTATTAAGCAGAGGTTGGGTGGCCACCTGTCATGTATGCTTTAGCTGAGACTCCTGCATTGCAGAGGGTTGAACTAGATAACCCTCTGGTCCCTACCACTGTGCAATTCTATGATTCTATGAACACATGCATGAAACCACTGAGTGGTGCTGTCCGGAGTTTTGGAGTCAGCTGTCAGCAATATGCTAATGCAGCACGGCTCTATTTCTCCATTGCATCTGCAGCTGTGGCAGTGGGCGTCTGACCTTGGTAAAGAACTGGATGAGAGCTTAATCCAGATAATACAGTGGTGCTGGCAGTGTGTGGTTCCCTAGCAAGTAACTGGCATTTCCACTTAAAAAGAAAAGAGGAGGTGGCAGCAGTTGATGGGGAACATAATCTCTGCTAGAGATCCTGAAGAGCTGTTGCCATACAGCTTAGAAAGCCAAGTGCACAAATTGTCCAACCTGCTATCAGGGCTAGAGTGTTCTATTTTGCCGCTTGAGGCAAAATGCAACCACACCCTGCCATCACTGCGCCCACATCAGTGCCAACATTGGTGCTGATATCTGGCAAGATCTCACCAGAAATCAGTGTTGATGCCAGCCGTGGAGGCCATGAGGTGGCCGGGGTTAAGAAAACCTAGGAAGGAAGGGGCAGCCAGATGGAACAAAGAGGTGATTAATTGGAAATGCCAGAACATGCTAGGGAGAGACCCACTAAGAGCACCTCAGTCTTATCTGGTTTAAGCTCTCCTCCTATCCATCACCAAGGCCAGGCCCCCACTGCCACAGCTACTGATGTAAAGGGAAAATACAGCTGTGTTACATCAGCATGTTGCTGACAGGTCACTCCAAAACTACTCAGCAGTTCCATATAGACGTTAAACAGGATGGGGGACGAAACACAACACTGTGCCACAACACTCTGAAAGCTCCACAGGGCTGAAGAAAACTCCCCAAGCATCAGCCTGTGAAGATGGCCATTCAAACAGGACTGGAACAAAAACAAAGCAGTGCCACCCACGCCCAACTCAGACAATACCATGGTCAGTGGTTTGTAAAGCTGCTGAGAGATCAAGGAGGATCAACAGGGATGATGTGACCCTCATCAGATGAATCCCCACAATGCTAGCTTAGCGTCCATTCAGTGGGGGGGGGGCTGGTGCCGAGACCCCCAGCGGCAGGCAGGGCAGAATGGGGATCTCTGCGTGGGGTGCCTGGTTCATGACCCCTAAAAATTGTGTGCCGGAGGCTACAGCTGCCCTGTCATCCCCCCGTGCTACACCCCTTGCCTCACCTGACTTTAGGATCATTTTTGGATGTGACTGGTCCCGATTCCCCATGGTTGACCTTGGTTTGATATGATTATGCTGCACCTTGAGCCTTGATCTCCTGGATAAGTGTTTTGCTAAACGTCTTCTTCTATTTTATTTATTTTACCTCCAAGGACTGAGATCTGGGCCCCTGAGGCACCCCCTGGACCACAATGAAAGCTCCAAAATTCAGACAGTAAGAACTTCAGAAGCATCCTTATGACTTGATCTGCTTACTTTGGTTTAAAAGATACACAGAGATCAACATGGATCAACACGGATAGCGTTCCAAGTAAATAGATCCACTTACCAAAGCACAGAGCAGATCCACTGCTTCCAGGATGAGCTCTTGGTGACCGATTCGAGTGACTCCCAGCTCTTCAAGTTCTTGGTGAGTAATGTGTAACAGCTGTTCTCCATTGATCTTTTCCCTCTCAAAGTTCTTTATGTATTGTTGAAGGCAGTCATCAAGGCCTAGGTTCAAACAGCAACAGGAGCACTTGATTAGGAATATAAAAAAGAAGTAGCATACTTTGCTGCCTCATTGCAGCTTCAGCTCACTGTTTTCATCTTGATGGAATATAAAAGCCTATGTTCTTTTAAGAAAATAACACAAAATGGAATGATATCATTTCACACCTTGTGCACTGGTGCACTTTTATATTGCATTTAATGTGAAATTAAGTGCTGTATCCCATGGCTAAGAACATGGGGAAACAGTTCTCTTGACTTGTCCTATGGGGCCATGAGTTGAGAAACACAAACAACAGAGAAGCTGTAGCCAGTTTTGGCTTCCCATTGCATGAGTATGCCATACCCACATGGGCAACACTCACACATCTGTTTTATAGGCACAATCTTATACAATTTCCCAATCCAATAGTGAGGAACCTCAATCTGAGGCAGGCCCAGATTAAGACCTGGGACTTAAGTGATTTCCTTTTATAGGGCCACAATCAAGGCTTGCCAGGCCTCTGTGGTTCCTGCTTTTGGTAACCCCATGTGTTGTACCTTTCTTACCAGATGACTCCAGGGACTTCAGGTGAACTAAACATGAAGAGCATTATTTAAAACTACAGCGGACACGAAGTCTTAACTTACTCCTAGGCGTACAGGCCCACACTGACTTCCTCCCCCCACTCACCTCTGTGGGAAATAGTTCCCTTTTCAAGTACTGTAATTCCTCTTGGTCTAGGAACTAACTACTGTGGTACCTTGGTTCTCAAACACCTTGGTACTCAAACAACTTGGAACCCAAACAATGCAAACCCGGAAGTAAGTGTATAATAGATAACATAAATAAAATAAAATATACTTGTCCCAAGATGCTAGCATTGCAATGCACTATCCATGGGTCTGCCCTTGGACATGAGCTGATGCAAAATGCTATGGCTAGGATGTAAACAAACAAACAAACAAACAAAAAACCCCACACATTACAGATCCATGGTAGCCATTCCAAGATGGAAGGCAGCAAATATAGCATAAAACTCAGGAACACATACACTCCAACGCTTCTATTTAACTAACTATATTATGATTTATTTTGACAATTTATTGACTTAATTATTATCCTCTCCAAGCAGTGTGCAAAAATCCTCAATACACAGAAAATAAATGAAAAAATCAGTTAAAATTATAAAATGAAAATTCTGTCCAACGCCTCCTGGAATTTAATTTTTCTTTCTTTCTCAAAGGGCTATTTAAACAGACACAAATGTCTTCCAGACCATGTCTTCCCTTGGTTTTCTAGCCTCTAAATGTGGCTTCCCCACCCCACTCCCTTAGACACATTTTGCCTTTTGTTGTTGTTGCTGTTTTAGATTCTCCGTTCGCTTCGTAAAGTGCTCTGTGTTGTGGCAAAGCAACGGTGAAGAGATCAGGCCACGCCGTGCCAGCCATACACTTTCAGGATCAGGCATCATTTCTATAATTACCATTTCCTTTTATGATTATCCAGACACGGGCTGTGTACTATAGGCGTCACGTTTCTGTTTTTATGGAGGAAAATAAATCTAGCGTGCCATTACAATGAAATCATCTCTTACTATTTCCTACCATTACAGAAAATTAGCAGAGGTGTGAAAATAAAAAGAGGGAAACATTTACTGCTGGGTTCCTTCTCCACCCCTCTCTTCTGTTTCTCTGAGATATATTTAAACAATGTTCTGTAAACAATGTCACAAAGGCGAGGGCTGAAAATGCAAAAAGTCCAACCATCTTTATTTTCTGGTCTCTGTTCCTTGTAAACACCTGCCTCTGTTACGTACCTACTTTTGCTTTTCACAAACTTTGAATAGGCCTACCTACCATTGGCTACAACACTGAGCTGCTATGAAGCTAGAGCTGTATCCAACCAAGTCCTGCTTAGAGTTATGGAGGGTGGGGATGTGTTTTAAAAGTGAACCAACCACATCCACACTTTCCAAAACAATATGTGACCTGAAACACAGTTATCCTTTGGAATTTTCGCTTATCCAAATTTTGTGAAGGGACGTGGGTGGCACTGTGGTCTAAACCACTGAGCCTAGGGCTTGCTGATCAGAAGGTCAACGGTTCGAATCCCTGCGACAGGGTGAGCTCCCGTTGCTCAGTCCCAGCTCCTGCCAACCCACCAGTTTGAAAGCACGTCAAAGTGCAAGTAGATAAATAGGTACTGCTCCAGCAGGAAGGTAAACGGCATTTCCGTGCGCTGCTCTGGTTTTGCCAGAAGCGGCTTAGTCATGCTGGCCACATGACCTGGAAAAACTGTCTGCAGACAGTAGGCTCCCTCGGCCAGTAAAGCGAGATGAACGCCGCATCCCCAGAGTCGTTCACGACTGGACTTAACAGTCAGGGGTCCTTTACCTTTACCTTTTTAAATTTTGTGATGTTTCCCAACAACAACAACAACAAGTTTACAAAAATGAAAATGAATATATCAGTAGAAAATAAAATACAAAAATGTATTGTGTTAGGAGAAATTGCTTTGTAAAAATGTGCACATTTCTCAAAGTTGCATACAAAACTATGCTTATTTGAAGAATATTTAGCAAAATCTGCTTTCCTACAATTTCCACCCACAAGTTCTAGCCCTGCCTTCTGAAGCAACAAAGGACATATCCATTTTTGTAGCTATTTGAATACTATTATGATAGTCTCCCCTTAATTCTCTGTTGCCCAGATCTTTCAACTGTTCATTATAGGAACTTGGCTTCCAGAACCCTCACCACTGTTCTTCTTGCTCTGGACATGCCCCAAAGTTCTTCTTAAAATGAGGTGCCCAGAAGAGGACACATTGGGTTGCATCCAATGCTAGTCCTGCTCAACCCACTGAAATTAATGGACATTGTTAACTTAGGTCCATTAATATCAGTAGGTCTCCTCTTGCACATAATTTACTCCATACCATTTATGGTTATGCAGCACTCCATTCTCTGGCATTTAAATCACACATTGGCTATGTGAAAGTGCGAAGGGGTGTATCAAGTAACCATAGCACATTTCTACAGATGGTAGGTGCATCAACCCTGAAAGGCAGTACATAGCCTGCCATTTTACATACCACTACTGATGAGGTATATTCTGAACTGTTTTTACTGTAGAGCAATTGTGTTTTCTTAGCATATCTTTAGTCCAAAGAATACACACATCCCTTTGGCTTTAAAAATAGTGTAGAGGAAGGATAAAATAAGATGTCAGGCAACAGACAGAATAAGGCTTCTGCAAGATGTGATGATGCAGTAGAGAAGCATGCCAGTAGCCCTTGGTTGGATGCTACAAGTGTCCCCATTGTTATCAGTGGAGTATTGGAGGGTACAATAGTTTGGATGCTCTGCACCAGCAATGTTGGACTTTTCAAAACTATTGATGGGTCACAGCTTGGAAGATAGCTTGGCCATGAAAGATATCAGTCTCAGCACAGTGTTCATGGCCAACCATCAACTGGGTTCCTTTGCCTTTTGTTCTTTCCCCCTCCCAACACCAGCTTAATGCTCTACCCAACCCACAGCAACCCTCACAATCTGAGTGACACCCATATTCCCCACCCCATCCCTAAATCCGGACAATTTGATTTGGGCCTTGGCCAAGTCTGGTGCACAACCCTACTTCAAACTACTGTTCCTGTAAACTCAGAGGCACACAGTTGAATGTGACGGCAACATGAGGGAAGAGAAAAGAAGGTTATATATTTAAACAACAATGCAACAATGCAGCAGTTAAATCGGGGGAGGGGGCATTCAGAAGGATTTTCCCCAAAGTCCCCCTTCTGTGTTCTTGTCTTGCTCTGGGATAAACCAAACAAGTGTGTCGTGCTCCGATAAGGAAATTATGTGTAGCTGGTTGATCTAAATATGCCTCTATGCCAGGTACATCTATTATGAAAAAGCAAAACTGGCATTTTTTATGACTCAGGCTGCTCTTTCATAGATCCCCAGGGCATGAGCCTTTTTGGAAGACATTTACTTAATGGTTCAAACAGTATGGCAGGTGACAATGCAAAGAACACAGAAAGTCACTGATGAAGAACCCAGCTGTCTTGTAATGTGACAGTACACAGTGCATACAAAAGAAAGCACAGCTGAATAGCATTCTACACAAGCCTATGCTTGATGGTGAATATCGTGGCCCATATTACCAATGAATTTGATGTCTTCCAGTAATTTGGCCACTGCCAGTTGAGGAGATGGAATGGAAGAAGATAAAAATGAATCTTTTTCTGTGGTGTTTTTAGCACAATGCCCTTCTTCTCTAGCAGATATCTATACTCATGCCATGGTTAGTTTTTTGTTTTTGTTTTTTAAAAAACCCATCTTGCTGTAAAGCTCTGAGTTCCATTCCAATTCCAGCATAAAGCTAAATACACTCATAGGAATATTGCCACCATGAGCATTTCCATCAAACGTCTGTCTGGTGGCTCCTTACTCCTCAGGAGACCATCCTAAAAAAAATCTCCAATTACTCTCCAGCAGTAGTAGTCCTAGAGACAGGCAGCATTCATCTTTTTCAACCAGCCCTATCTTCTCTGCATCCTGGGAAGCGCCATAGCTCAGTGGTAGAGCAACCACTATGCATGCAGAAGATTCTGCTTCAATCCCTCACATCTCCAGAGTAGGCTGGGAGAGGTCTCTGTATGAAACTCTGGACAACCATCAGTAAGTGTAGACCAGCTTTTCTCAAGCTTGGCTCCCCAGATGTTTTTGGCCCACAACTCCCATCATCCCTGACCACTGATCCTGCTACCTAGGGATGATGGGAGTTGTAGGCCAAAAACACCTGGGGACCCTAGGTTGAGTAAGGCTGGTGTAGACAATACTGAGCTATGTGGATCAATGGGGATACCAGAGCAGAGGAAGACTTAGTGTGACCCGTTGTTTTCTTCTGCAGATAAAAGTTGGGTTTTCAAATGTTATGACCGATTCCCATTGTCTACACCTGTGCCCCCAAGTGATCCTTATCTGGCATGAGGACAAGGGTGATACTTGCACACAGTGGCCCTATTTTTATCTGTGAAATGTATTGCTTTCTTGTCCTGAACCCACTGTATGGATGTATGTAGGGGAAAGAGGAGGGTGAACGTTAACTGCAGTTTCAAACTCCTATGCATACCTGTAGCTTGTGCTCACTGGGAGGGAGACGCCATCAATTGGCTAAAAAAAAAAAAAAGATGCTGGAGGAAATACAACATCACTCAGGCTGAAAATATGTGTAAGATTCCCAGAGTGCATTTCCTCCCAAACTGCTTTGGTTGCTGTAGCTTTAATCCTGCCTCAAAAGCTGGGCAACTGTAATGAAGGCAAGTGAGGGGACCTTGTTTCTCTGGTGGTAGTCAGGGAGGAAGGAGTCTTGCTATAGGAAACAATTGACTCAAAAATTCCAACATATGGCTCAAGATAGCCAACCATGTTAGCTTAATAAACTGCCAATCAACTAGGCACAAATTATGGACTATGGCATCCCCAGTGAGGACAGCTTAGTGGATAACTCATCCATATTTAACACTTTAGGAAGCCACTGGAGAAAGCAGATTCTCACTACCTAGGGATGGGGAATCCTATCGCTCTCCAGATGTGGTTGTACTCTGACCATTGTCCCTGCTGGTTAGGGCAGATGGGAGAGCTGCTGGGTGACAGGTTCCCCAATCCCTACTATAAACACAATGGGCTGGTCATTATCTGTGAGGCTTTAACAAATTAGGAAACAAGAAAATAGAAAGGGCAGGTCATAGCACCTGCCAGAGATTATGAAGTTCTAAGAGTGTTTAAAGTTTATATGGTGCAGCATGGCACCCCGGATTCCCTGGGGTCCTGCACCATTAGGAAAATAAGATCTGGCAAGGTCAAGGTGTTCTGCTCTGCTTGCTCACCCTTACAATTAAATCTTCACTATCCAGCCATCCCTATCTAGATATAGGCGCTAATGCTGATGACTCATGTCCAACCTGCCAAATCTTATGCCCTCTAGCCTGATGTAAATTTCTTTGTCTCCCAGGATCATGTCTTAATCTGCTCATCCTCTTTTCCAGTTATCTAATATATCCTCCTTTGGCTACATTACAGGCAACCAACAAATTTAAAAAAGTTTTAGGATCGTCAATCAATCTATCTCCTTCCAATTTCAGCCATGGACCAGTCGGGTTTTAAAAGTTAAGCCCATAATCTCCAAATAAACCAATATAGAATCGTAATCATAGAATGGTTGAGTTAGAAGGGACCACGAGAGTCATCTAGTCCAACCTCCTGCAATGTAGGAATCATTCGCCCAATGTAGGGCTGGAACCCATGACCCTGATTAAGAGTCTCCTGCTATACCAACTGAGCTATCTAATCTTGGGTCTGATGAAAGATTTCTTTTTAAATAAATAATGCAGACAAGTTCCTTTCCTTCACATGGTGTTTCAAAGTGTCAATGTGTGATCCTATAACCTACCACAAAAGTTTTATATCCCATCCATCCACATTAAAAAGGTCCCAGGGGCCACTAAACTCTCTATATATTTTGGAAAGTTGTCCGTTCCTTTGCTATGCATTTGGATACATCTTATGGTATCTGAAAATGGGAGGGAGAGAACCATGTATGCCACCTTGAGGTCCATGGAGAAAAAAGGTGCAATGCTGTAAATAATAATATTGTAACAACATTTTGCATGATGGCTCCTGAGATCAACGAACAGGTTTTAGTCTATATTTGAATACAATTGGGTGCCATTTTGAATCAAGATGACTGATTGAATCTTTCAAAACTGTACTGATATTTTGGTTTCTGAGATTCCTGAGCAACTCTGGGTATGAGGCTGCCATAAAGCAAATAAGCATTAAAAACAACTCACTTAATCTCTGTATTAGTGAAGGAGTGTCTTTGTGAACTTATTTTGAATCTTACAATAATATATACCAGAGCAGATGTGCATTAGTGTGCAGAAAATTCAAGATGAGTATATTCAAAAAATTTCACATGGAGGCAATGCATGTGTACACACAAGTCTGTGTTAGGATTTTCACCAACCTATCCATAACAGAAAGAAATAATATAGAACTTCTCTGAGCTTCACCACCTGCTTCAAAACCGACCTTCATAGAGATTAAATGAATTCAGGAATGTGTGTGATCATGTCAACAGGATGCTTTACATCTGTCTGAAACATTTATCTTCTGAAAGGACATGGGAGGTCCAAAAAAGCACCTCCCCACAAATCCAGAGTTTATCATTATCACACCAGTGTTTTGGCAGGCCTATCATCTGATGCAATTGCTGACATTCAAGTTAAGGTTGCAATGTGCCTTCAAAAATGTTTGCTTTACGAATGAGAAGCAAATTCTAAATTAAGCTCACCATCAACCATTCATGAAACAATGCCTCCCTTTTGTCCAGCCAGTTATCGCATTCGCAGTTTATAAATTTGTAAATTTGATCTTACATCATCTGAAAACATGCAAAATTCACACAACATCAATGCAAGTGGAAGACATAACCTTTCCTAAATGGTGAATTAAACCTCAGTCCAAGATAGTGATATTCTTACACTTGCCATGACCTAAATAAATTTAATTTTAAGTATTTCTGTTCTTATTCATCTTGTTTATTACACTTACTTGTTGCTTCTAACATGATACTGTATCAAAGCAACTTAACAAAGTAAGAAAAGAAATATTAAAACCAAATATAATAACAACAATAAAACAGAAACCTAAATTGTTCATCCATAAATATATAAGAAAAAAGACAGATTCAACCAAACCCTTTTAACTTGTTTATATATTAACTAAAGTTGGGGTGCGCAGTGATGTGGCCACATTTGCTGATGATATTAAACTGCTCAACATCATACACACACACACACACACACACACACACACACACACTGTATATTGTTTCTTCCTATAGCTGTCCACTATGACCCCAAGGTCTTGTGTGTGTGTGTGTGTGTGCGTGTGTGCGCGCGTGTGTATGAATGAGACCATGGGGTCACAGTGGACAGCTATAGGAAGATGTCAACCCTTTGTGAGGCAGCTTTGAAAAAGGCAAATTCCATATTAGGAATCATTAGGAAAGGAATTGGGGGGGGGGGGCTGACAGTACCATAATGCCATTATAAAAATCTATGGTGCGACCACATTTGGAGTACTATGTACAGTTCTGGCAACCTCACCTCAAAAAGGATACAGTGGTACCTCTGGTTATGTACTTAATTCTTTCCAGAGGTCCGTTCTTAACCTGAAACTGTTCTTAACCTGAGGTACCACTTTAGCTAATGGGGCCTCCCGCTGCCGCCAGCGTGCGATTTCTGTTCTCATACTGAGGTAAAGTTCTTAACCCGAGGTACTACTTCCGGGTTAGTGGAGTCTGTAACCTGAAGTGTTTGTAACCCGAGGTACCACTGTATTGTCGAGTTTGAAAAAGTTCAGAAAAGAGCAACCAAAATGATCAAGAGGACGGAGAAACACTTCTTCAAGAAAAGGTTACAGCTTTGAGTGAGGGGGGGCATGACAGAGCTTGTTGACATCCAATGAAGTAAAATGTTGGAAGATTCAGAGAACACAAAAGAATGTACTTTTTCACACAACACACTGCAGAATTTGCTCCCACAAGAGGCAGTGATGGCCATCCACTTGGATTGCTTTCAAAGAGGACTAGAAAAATTCACAGGGGAGAAAGAGATGCATGGCTACCAGTTATGATGGCTGTGCTGTGTCTCCACAGTTGGAGGGAATAATGCTTCTGAATTACCAGTTGTTAGAAAGCACAGATTGCCAGCAACACACACAAGACAAGAAAGATGGGTATATTTATTAAAACATAACAACTATAGAATCTGCCAGTCAATTCAACCAAATTAACCAATACCAATGAGGTCTGGGAGCTGAGGTGCATTGACGGGAGGATTTCCTATCAATCCTGAGCCAGCTGCCACCTGCATGCTGTGATCATGCAGGAAGGCCTGAGGAAACTCCTCTGACCCTCACTGCCTGCTCCTTCAGTATATGAACCCGACATGTACACTA
This sequence comes from Lacerta agilis, assembly GCF_009819535.1. Taxonomy (NCBI): domain Eukaryota; kingdom Metazoa; phylum Chordata; class Lepidosauria; order Squamata; family Lacertidae; genus Lacerta; species Lacerta agilis. The sequence goes on along the minus strand of NC_046331.1, from coordinate 27,552,809 downwards.
TGGCCCCATTGGCCAACATTCACCCCGATGCACCCAACTGGCCCAAAACTACTCTGGCTCTGATATTAGTTGGATATTTCCCAAAATCCACTCAACCACCGGAGCCAAATGCCAATTAACCAAATTCAAACAAAACGCCAGTCAAGCAGACAACACCCAACAGTGTGAAGAAGGCGAGAAAGAAGTTCTACGCATTAATTAGTGTCACCCCAAAAATTCCTACTTAATGAAGGCAACTAGCAGAGCCCACATTGGAAAATAGGAGGGTGAGTGTCTTAATGTGAAGAGGGAAGGGGAAATTGCCTCCACGTGGTTGCCTCCCTTGTGGGGGTGGAGGATGTGGCCAAGGAGTCCCACTCACCATATGGGAAAGGAATGGAATTACAAGAGTGCTGTTGTATGGTTGGTCCTGCTTTCAGACTTCCCACAGGCATCTGGTTGGCCACCGAGAGAACAGGATGCAGGTTGAGAAGGGCTACTGGCCTGATCCAGCAGTTATCTTTGTTTTCAATGGTGGAGCTCTTGCTTTGCATGCAAACAAAAATGCAGAGCTAGACAGGCCAATAATCTAACTAGATATAATGCTGCTTCCTATGTTAACACGTTTCTGAATATTTTACAGTGCAAAGGGCTCTTTTCCCCAATGAAAAAGGAAAATAAAATGCCCAGAAAGATTTCAGGCAGAGTTTAATTTCACCATTTGAACTTCTGCCATATTTGCATTAGGAGAAAACACTTTCTTTTCTAAGAAGGATATGTTTTCTCCACAGTCTCTAAAATTCATTAACAACTAACAGGATTTTGTGCAAAATGAACTAAAAGACCAAGCACATAACATTGCAGCCCCAAAGGAGAATGGCTTAAAAGGCTGAGTGTATGAAAATGGAAGATGTTGATGCAAAGTGCTCTCAAACAACCATTACCAACACGCTCACTTTCAAATAGAATGAGGTGTGCAAAATATGTTTTATAAGCAGTCATAAAGTCCTAGTTTCAAAAATCTGCTGCCCTCTTCAGATATGTTTGCGTATGAGAGAGTTTCTCTCCCTCTCCATCTCCCTCTCCCTCTCCATCTCCCTCTCCCTCTCTCTCATTCTCTCACGTTCCCTGGATTTGGGTAGATTGACTTTTTTTTTTAAGGTCTTGCATTCTTTTCCATACGAAAATAAAAAGTTGTAGAATAAGCTATATTTAATTATTAAAATCAGACCAACACAAGAGAGCCCTTTCCGCAATGCACCACACTCTAACCACCTGAGCTATCCAGACAGTTTTAATTTGTATATGCAAACTGGTGGTGTGTGTGCGCGTGATGCATTTCCCTTTTTTCTGGTATTTTTCTTTTTTCCTGGCCTTATTATTCGTAACACCAAACTATGGTTTAGCATTATATCTAAACCAACCCCTGGTGAGGGAACCACCCAATAACAGATAAACACATTCTGGGCATTTAAAAGACTAGCACCTGGGGTTGTGTGCAGGGGCACTCCCCCCCCCCCACACACACACATTGGCAATGAAAAGGATTTCTCTCTTATAGCAGCTCCTAATCTTTGAATAAACATATCTTCCAATGAAGCGAAATGAGCATGAAATGGATTATGTGCTTACATGGTGCTCTTATATCGCTGGACACTCCAGAGTTTGGGAAAGGACTAAATAAGCGGGACTGCTTGGCGTAATTAATTATGCCACAAGCCCACGACAAATTCAAAGCAGAAGCAAAAGACCAAAAAAGAAAAAGAAAAAAAGACACATGTCACTCTTAGCAGTACTTAATTCCACAGACCATAGCACAATTATATACTCAGCTGCTCCAATAAGTAGGTGTTAAAAGAAGGAAGAATTGTAACATTCCTCCTAATCATGCCATGCTGGAAATGATGCAAGGAGGAGGATGCAAGCAGAGATGAGGGTATCATCACTTTGGCCCAGTGATATCAGAAAGTGCTGCAACATTTAATTCAGGGGTGGTGAACCTCTAGTTCTTCAGATGTAATTTGTTTGTTTGTTTACATTTTTATCCCACTTTTCCTCCAAGGGTCTCAAGGTGGAGTACATACATTTCCCCACTTCCCTAATTTTATCCTCATAATAACCTTGTGAGGTAGGTTAGCTTGAGAGACTGGCACAAGATCACCCAGTGAGGTCCTAGTCTGACACTCTTAACTCCCATCAGCCCCAGATAGCATGGTCAATGGCCAGGAACAATGGGAGTTCCAGACAAGCATCTTCTGGATTGATTGGCTAAATTACTTGAATAATAATAATAATAATAATAATAATAATAATAATAATAATAATAATAACTCTTTGGACTGACCAAACAACCAGTGTTAATTGCTGTTTTTAATTTAAGTATTTGGGTTGTCTGGGTTTTTTTTAATAGAAACTGTAGGTGGCAGACACAATCTTAGATGAGATGATTTCCCCTTCTATTTTACCCAGCAGGAAATCTCCCAGGATGGTGCCTGCTGCTATGGATCATTTTAAAACAAAAGGATGTGTGTTTCAGAATGAGTCAGATGGATCCAAAATACAAGAGTTGAAACCAGTGAATTATCCATTCCACTCATCTAAAAAGTCCTTGCATGAGCAGAGACTTTGGATCAGGCCCTCTCCTTGAGATTCAACCCAATGTTCATCTTCATATGCTAATGTCTGCAAATCTAACTAATGAATTATGCTAAACCTACTTTTTCATGCATGGGAGAAGAGGGTATCTTAGGAAGCTCAAATGCTCGCTGTCTTGTAATTGGCAGCCAATGTAGTTCCTCTACAACCGTTGCTGGACTCATCCCATCAGCCCCCAGAGTGGTGGGATTTTTGGTGGGTGGGTGTATTCTGTGCCATGTCATTGACAGAATAATACTTCATTACTGCTGGATTAATACCAGACCCTTGACACGCCACACAACTTCATTAGTTGTTCTGTGATGCTTCCCTAATATCCTTGCATTATTGCTGTCCAGAGGACACAATTTGCATAACATGAGACATGCAAATCTCTGCAGACACGCAAATCTCATAATGGATACTAGAATTTAAATAGCTTTATCATATAATGCCTCTTGCCACAACAGGGGAAAGTTTGACCAGGTAAGCTATATGTCTATCCAGTTTAGCACCAAGGACAAACACTTGATAGGCAACTTCAAGGCCCCTGTTCTCCCTCTTATTCAAAGAGTTTAACTGGCCTTTGATTGGATAACCCTACAAACTTTTGAGGACCCCATCAAAAATAGAGGCTGGAATAGAAGATTACCGTATTTTTCCTTGTATAAGACTAGGGTTTGTTTGTTTGTTTTACCAGAAAAAAAGGTTTAAAATTGGGGCTCGTCTTATACACGGGTAGTGCTGAGGGGTGTTTACTTAATTTGGAGTCCCCCAAAATAGTTTTATCCATGGTAGTGTCTTATACACGGAAAAATACGGTAACTTTATAATGGTACATCCGTAGCTATGGGGGCCAATGGTTTTTTTTGCCCTGGGTGAAGCCTCCAGAGGGGCGCCACTGATGCTCCCAACCTGTGTGTGAGGGGGGGAGTGCCAAACTAGGTCTTTGACACAGGAAAAATAAAGCCATGTTTCACCAGTTCATCAGGCACATGAACTGACCGGGACCCCAAGATCATCATTTGAGACACTTCTTTATGTACTTCCTCCATGAGAGGTCCAGAGGATGACAACATGCAAATGGGCCTCTTCTGTGGTAGCTCCATGTTTGTGAAATGTTCTCCCCAGGGAGGCTCAGCTGACACCTTCATTTTTGCTCTCTATGACTATTTTATTGTGATAGTGTTGTGCATTCTTGTGATTCTTTGAGAAGAGATGAATAATAATAATAATAATAATAATAATAATAATAATAATAATAATAATGGCTGGTTCTCTCTAAAGTAGGCCACTCAAACTGCCTGTGGCACCTTCAGTCACTATGATGAAACATGCTTTTTAACCCAGGTGAACAATGGACAAACAAGCATTAAGTGGTAGGTAGCATGTTGTAACACACACAATAGCAGGCACTTATAACAATATTTGCCTGTTCAAGCTTCTGAATTACTCAGCCTCTTTATGTCAAGCTTCAGATCATAGTTAATTGCTTTCTATTGAATTTGGCACTTAGGTAAGTGTCAGAATGTGCTGAATGTCGCTGGGGGGGGGGAGGAGAGAGAAGGAAATATAGCTATTTTAAATCTTTCAATTCCACCCGCCATGTGTCCCTCAATGGTTCTGAGAATTAAACAAATTAATCATACGCCGAATAACAACAAAACTAGAAAAAGAGGAGATTAATCCCTTGCTTAAAGCACATTTTATTCAGCAAAAACTAAACACACCATGTTAAAAATCTTCAATGTTCTTCAGCTGGTGTGAGCAGGAGGGAGGGAGGATGTTTTAATAGTGCTACATTATCAAGCACATTAATATTAATATCCACAGGTAAGACAACAAATAGGAAGGCCATCTGCATGGAGAGAGAAACCATGCCTTATGTCTGATAAGAGGCTAGTGATGAAATTTATAATTATCTGATTCAACTCCACTACAAAACAAGCTCCATTTCCCCCAATCCAAACTTGGCACCTTGAGTATTGCAATGGCAGGGACCCAAGGAAACGTAATTTCCCCAGGGTTTCCAAGTCCTCAGTTTGTACATCAGGTACCTTGCAAACTAACCACGACACGGCTACTTTTATTTGGGATACTACTGAATATGCTGCAATATTAAACGCAGTGTTGGATTGAGAAGCCTAGCCCTCTGCTTCGAGGTGAGACTCTCCACGTAATGTACAGCTCTTTTTCCCTCATCCAGCTTAGAAAAGTGTTTTGTTTTGCAACTATTTTTGTTACAGATATAAGTTGGGCTGCCATTTTGGAGAAAATAATAATTTTATAACACTGTCTTGATTATTCTGTTTTCTTTTGAGTCTGTTGTCCAGCTAAACTAAAAGGGCCTGTACAAGCCTTTTACAGTACAGAACCAGCTGCCTTTAGCTCCTGCACAAAGTGAATAAACGCTGAAAAGAATAAACTGTTAGAATCTATGGTGGCCATTGTATGCATAAAAAGAGAATCAGCTAGGCATGGCAACTGCGATTTACCTTGAATTGTTTTGTAGACTGATGGAAGACTTTTAATGAACAGGAAAATTAGTCAAAGTCTTAATAAAGACACTGAAACATGGTTATATGTAATCACACAATATTATGATAAGGGCTGATCTGAAGAGTAAAATGATGTTGATTGGTTCAGGATGATGACATTGAGTTGCAACTACTAAGACTGCTGATATCCTTTGACTGGTGAACTGTCGACATGTGTAATCTGGTCATGTATAAAAAGATTGCTTTGGATGTGGTTCCTTGCAGCCTCCTCCTTATTTTTGACGCTGTCCCATGCACATTTCTATTTCACTGAAGGCCCATCTTTTCAATTGGAGCCTGCATCCTTTCCTTTTGGGTTTCTGTGAACGTAACCTCCAGTCTAGGAACCCACCCTCCCTTTTTTTAATTTCCCCAACAGCCACTCAGTTAAATAAAACTTAGTGGATCTATCATCAGAGTTTTAATTAAATCTACATGTTTGCATATGACAAAAAAAAACAGTTTTTCCTTCTCCTCTTCATTTTAAAGACAATGCTCCCATCTTATGCTAACAGCAAAGCATTCAAATTGGGGCACAACCAAGAGAGGGCACATCTGCTACTGTAAGTGATGCATGTTTAGCTGTAGGCACATGAATGCGGGGAAAGCGGTGCATACCAACCAAGGCAGCATCTGCACCAAATGCACTCCGTTTATTCTTGACTGCCTATTTAAGATGATGTTCACAAAAAGTCTGATCATGCAACTACCCTTATGTACTAAACTCAGCAAACAACAAGAAGTCAGAGCCCTACTCGCAATCATTACCCAAACCCTTACAGCTTATTTTTTTATTATTTATGTAAAATGATACACGTGTAATCATCTCACATGGACATAGGATTTTAGAGCCACTCAAACTGAGAGGAAGATGAACATGACCCCATTTGGAGAAATAGCAGCTGCAGGGAGCTTCCCTCTTGCTCCTCACTAGAAAGAACTTGGCTCCATTATAGGGATGGCTGAATGTGTCAGCTTTGGTTTCTCTCAGCTGCTCATTTTTGCCATCTTAAGTTCACGTCCCCAAATTTCCACCTCAGTTTATTAACTGCCTTTAAAAAAAAATACTCATGAAAATTCATTTGCACTTTGATGCAAATTTCTCCTTGTCTATATACTTTGGAAAGTGTTCCGTAGTTTGCCTGTTCAGACCTCTTAGGGCACATGCTAGAGGTGTGCAGGGTCAGCAATGAATAAAAAAAAATACTTTGTACAGTAGGCTATTTTCTACCCTCCCCTCAATCCACAAAAGCAGGAAGTGTCAATCAGAGATCAAGGACAAATTCCAGGCAGGCAATACCACAAAATGGAGGTGTGACACAAGACCAGAGAGGGGTGTGGCCTATGGAGATTCCTGGAGGCCAGGCAAAGAGAAATGGAGGGCCACACTTGGCTGAGGCTCCGCATTCCTGGTTTAGATGTTGCATTTTTTAAGGGGAAAGAAATGGACAGTTTTGTAAAGATTTCTTTATTGTGCCAACCGGCATCTCGATAGGACAATCAGAAACTGTGGCACTTTTTTTGGGGGGGGAGCTCACTGAAAGAGGGGTAATGCATGAGGCACAGGACCCTTGGGATAAGATGAATCTTCACATGCATGAGAACCGAGTGCTTGCAATATTACATTGGTGGATAAATTGCTTCTTTATTGTGCTTTGCTTTGGACTCCCCTAATAGAGGCTCAAGTAAGGATTCATGCACCCTGCCTAGCACTTTACCACTGCCCTTTATTATTATATGTGGATGACGCAGTCATCCTATCCTTTTCCAGAGTAGGTCTCAGGAGGGCTTTAAAAAATTTTGGTTCATATTGCAATGCAAATTCTCTCACAATTAACTATGTTAAATCCAAGATTCTAATTTTTTGGAAGAGCCAGAAACTTTACAATTGGAGAATTGATGGGAGGGCCATTGAACAAGTGTATAGATTTCAATATTTGGGAGTCTGGTTGCAACACAACCTGGGGTGGAAGGCCCAAGTAGCTTATGTTATAAACAGAGCCAAAGCTATTTCCTGGGCAATTTTGCAATTCTTTTTCACCGATGGGGGCCCTTCACATTCCATCAGCGCTGAAAGTGTTCAAGGCCAAGGTGATTCCGACAATTGCGTATGCCATCTCAATTTGGGGAACTTTTGTTAATCTATTTTACCTAGAGGTTATTCAAAACCAATTTCTAAGAAGGTTATCAAAATTACCCAACTGTGTAAGTAATACTGCAATATGCATGGAACTTAAACACTATATCATTAGAAAATGCCTTGTGGAAGCTCATTCTATGCCACTGGTTATCACTATGGCACAATCTCCCAAACCTGTATTTGATACAATGTATGTGGAGGGATGATTTCCAGAGCCCATGGGTAAAAACATTACAACTGAAAATCATGGCAATGGGAATCTCCCCTTTTAAACTACTGGAGCAGGATATAGTTCCTGCTAAAAGAACAGTAACAGGTAGATTAGAGGAGATGGACTTGCAGCAGAAAATGGTGTTGGGTAATGGTACCTGTTCACCTCTAAACCTTGGTTTACTACCCCCCATAAAATTCCCAAATTATTTGAATTCCTTAACTTCCTCAGGTCATAGATATGCCTTTATAAAGGCAAGATTTAACACCTTACCATCCAACGTGTTGGGAAATAGATTCTCCAATGGACAAATATCGCTCTTATGTGACTGTAATTGCGGAGCACCAGAATCGTTGTATCACATAATCTTTGATTGTGCTTGTCTCTCATCGTCCAGGAGTAAGTTTCTTGCTCCATATTTAAAGGGAATTGCTGATGACTCGAACGAAGCCAAACTGAGATACCTACTGAATGATGAAGACCCTCCAAGATCACTTACGGTTGCCAGATTTCTGATCACCGTCCTATCCCAAAAGAAGAAAAACGGACTTCTGGGTGGATTGGACATTCCTTTTAAATCATGACTCATGATGTAATTATGTGATACCTTAATTGATGTTTTTATAATTTTATGAATAGGGGGTGATGTTTTATGTTGTAAATTTACTGCTTAGTCTGTTACTTTAAAGTCCTCTCTAAGTTCTAAGTAGAAAGGCTAAGTATATATATGTTGTTTGAAAATTGTGTGCTATGGGCCAATGGCCGTAATAAAATATCAATCATGTACAAGCTTGTAACTGAAATAACTCTGTGGTTACATTTGTTGTTTATAGTGTTTAATAAAAATAATAAAGAGTTCATTTTTAAGAAAAAGAAGGAAAGAAAATGCCTATTTATACTGTAGTGATGTGCAATGCAGCAAGGAGTGACACTTATTCATGATTTTTTCAATACATTCTAATTTACCTTGATCAGAAGCACCTCTCAAGAGCTCTCACTTTCTCAACCTCCTCATCTTTTCTGGCACCTTATAGCATACATCATGACACCTTTACTACTCTTGGGAGGAAAGAGAAACTGCCTGTGAAAGGACATCTCTCCTCCAAAGATTCTGTCCTCAGCCCACTCGGCTCAAGATGTACAAAAAGGATGCATTCAGAACAAACAAGTTATCCTAGCACATTAAACACAAAAAGTTTTTTTTTAAAAAAATAATGTCAATAGCACTCAAAACACCAAGTGTAGATATGTTGACCCACACGAAGAAAAACATAGCACTTAAATGTTTTTTTTTTTTTTTTTTTTTTTTTTTTTTGCAATTCAGGAAGATAAAATCCCGCAACCTTTTATTATTAATACTTAATGGAACTTCTTTCTATCTCATTCTATTCTATTCTATGAAATGAAATAGAATAGAAGAAGTATAAAGATTATCAGAGTAGTAATATGAGTGTTAGATTGATTCCTAGGATGAAGACAAGTGGAAGCCTTGAAGGAGGAGGTAGTAGAAAAGGAAGAGATAAAAATAGATAGAAGAGGTAAGATAATTATATGTATTGCTAAAGGGTAATAGAAAATGATATATATGTTTGCTTTCTTTGGAATATCGAACTTAATGTTGTATTTTTTTTTTTACATAGACGTATTGTAATGTTTCTTTTATTTAAGGTATAATCAAATTTGCTTTGTTAATTTTACTCTTCTTGGTTTTTTCGGTTGAGAGGATGTATATATTTTAATGATTGTTTTTCTGTATTTACTCAATAAAGTTAATAATAATAAAAAATACTTAATGGAACTTGAAGAATTTAGCTGCATAAATTTTTTTTTGTTTCTTTGCTCAGCTGTATGGCATAGAAGACCCCACACAAAGCATATCATTATTAATTTTATCAATATCCCAACGTTGCTCCAAGGAGCTCAAGGATCTTCCCCCTTCTCCCACTGTATCTTCACAATAGCCCTGTTCGGATGTTAGCGCAAGGGATAGTGAATGGCTCAGGTTTATTCAGAAGCCTAAGAGCTGAGAATGGATTCAAACCCAAGTCACACTGGGCATGATGCTAACGGCACCACCATGTTGAGCATCTGTTGTTTGCCATAGGTGGACTATGAGCATAATATCTAAACCCTGACTTTCTATTTAAACAGAAAAGAAAGGGTGATTAACATGGGAACCTGTCTTAAAGCAATTCAGATCGGTGGTTCCTCTAGCTCAGGGTTTCCCAAACTTGGGTCTCCAGCTGTTTTTGGACTATAGTTCCCATAATCCTTGACCACTGGTCCTGCTAGCTAGGGATGATGGGAGCTGTAGTCCAACAACAGGTGGAGACCCAAGTTTGGGAAACCTTGCTCTTGCTTAATACTGTCTACACTGACTGGCAGGAGCTCTCTAGAGTTTCAGGCAGGAATATTTCCCAGCCGAACCTGGAGATGCCTGGGATTGAACCTAGTACATTTTGAACAAATGTGCTGCACCACAGAGCTACAGCATTTCCGAATCATGAAATACTCACAGGTTCCCATCCCTAGTTGTACTTGAATATTTTGGTCTTCGTATATTACTACTATTATTGAATGTAGCATTTCAAATGCAGCCCTCCAGGCCTCTCCATCTGGCACTCATTCTGGTGACCTTCACTGGCCTCTTTTAAAAGATATCCTTTGGTGATAAATGAGATTAACTTTGTACCTGGTCCAGAAGCTGCAACTGGTGAAAAATACTGCATCTAGACTGTTGATGGGAACTGATTACCATCACCACATAGCTCTGGTATTTTTAAGCTTGCACTGGCTACTCAAATGAAACTGGGCCAGGTTCAAAGTTCTTGTATTAATTTACAAGGTCCTTGGGTCCAGGATAGCTTGAGGACCCCCAGGATAGCTTGAGGACCCCCCTGGTGCTTCTCATCCTTGACCAATCTCTTAGATCTTGTGGGGAGTCTCTGTTGGTCTCCCATGGCTCAGACACACAACCTGTACCCACCAGAAACTCTGCATTTAGTATTCTGGGTCCAACTCCTTGGAAGCCCCTTAGCTCAGATCAGGCCAGCCCACTCTCTGTTGAATGTCAGATACTTGATAAAGGCCTTTTGGATAACAATACAGTGGTACAACAATAAAACTGCTAGTGCATTTTTGCAAAGCTAAGCAGGGTCCGGTATGGTTTCAGATTGGATGGGGTACCACGTGTTGAAATTCAGGCATTGCAGGGGATGGACTAGACAACCATTGGGGTCCATTCCAACTCAACAATCCTATGATTCTATTTCAGCAGGCATTTTAAGCAAGTTTTCTGTTTTTAGCATTTAAGTAATTGCATCCACAGTATGCTTTTGATTATCATTATGTGCACCACTTAGAAAACAGTTGACATAAATAAATAAGATGCTATGGCTGATCTCCTTCCACTTGCACACCCAGCTTTAGCAAACTGAAGACACTTGGGGCAAATTCCCAGGATGTCGGAGAAGAGTAAAAATTGCTGATGTTCAATATGATCAGTGTAATGTGACGACAATGTCATTTCTGCAATTAATTACAGAAATTACATGTTGTGCAATTTTACTACAGTGGACAGGAAGATGAATAATGTAGTACTTGGTGCAACATAAACTGCAGTGGAATGGAAACAGTTCTGTATGTGACAAATACAGGGCAGAATAGAAAACAAAGACTTATATCCACACCCACCAGACATACCTTAGGTCCCTGATTCAGGAAAAGCTGTGGGATTTGAGTCCCTAGGCCTATATTCTGTCATGCCACACTGTGAAGTCAAGATATCCTTGTCCCTGGCAAGCTTTGCAAGGGGGCTTCACACACTTCCTAAGGCAAGGCTGCACGGCTTGCTAAATACCCTGTGGCAGATGCACCCTTTATATTGGTTGGTGCTGTCAACAGTTCACAGTTGTCTTAAGCTGTTCTTTTATTACATATGCCTTTCAGTATTTGTCTGCTTGTTTCCTTTTGAAATCTTGCCAGAAATTATTCATTGGCAGCATGCAAACATCCCAGTAATCTATTAGTAACAGCAAGCCAGGCTGGAGACTCCAGTCACAAAAAAAAATTGTAGGAGGCAAGCAGGGTTTCTTTTCTATTTCAAATGTATAAAAAGCTATCTATTGCATTTTTGTAGTGTTTTTTTTTAAAAAGCCCACTCATATCTGAGAGGAGAAGCAGAATAGAAAGCATGACTACTGGAAATTCTTTTTTAAGAGTCATCAACATTGTCGAGTCAAGCAGCCTCTTATTTACTCCCACACTCTCTCAAAAACACTTACTTTAAACTCATCATCTCATTTCTAATACTCTAAGTCAAGATAATAAAAGGTAAAAATCAGACATTCTGGCACTTATAAGTGCTTTTCTTGGGGCTGATTCATATCTTCATGAACACTAACTGGATTAATTCTTTGCTTGGTCATTGGCAGCACATAGCACTCATGAGGCAGCAGCACAGCTTCCAGGACTAACTGTGGCTCTGATACCTGCCCTGGCAGCTGCCATTTTAATGTCCCACAATGCCCTTGACATAGTGTAGCCCTGGAGCATTGTGGGATATATAAAAGGCAACAATCTCCACCGGGGCTTACAGTTACAGATGGATTAATATGTATCTGTTCCTGTTCCACTTCGGCTTTGCATTTCTCCCCTATCTCTGTCCATCCATTTCAGCTGCCTCATGGTTCTTCTCTTCCATAAAAGGTCCCTGAGAGAGAGGCAACATCATGGCATTGCATCTCTCCCAAAGTTTTGGCTCTGTTTCCAAGGCTGATCTGTATAAATAAATTCTGATCCACACAATGGTCTGGACAAGCATAAAGTTCAGCAACAGATTCCTCAAGCTTCTCTGCTCACAATTTCCTATTAGGCCTTTGTGCAATGCTGTACTGGGGACATTGCAGGAAATATAAATTGCAACCCCAACATGCCCAGTAGTGAATGCAGAACTGCATTCACTCATAAGCCCCCTGAGGCTCACAGATACAGGAGAAGGCCACCAGAGAGAGTGTTCTTCAACAGGCCCCTAAAACTGGAGCTGGTCCTGAACACAGTACCCTTAGAATTGCACATCCTTCACTTACTGACTGCACCATCAAGTGATTCCATGTGCAGAAGAGCCATTACATCACAAATTTATATTGTTTACACAGCACCCCAAACACCATAAATAGAAACACTTTCACCTTCTGGTTCTAGCTCCATGGCCCTCAGACATTTGAGAGTGGCAGTGGCCCAGAGAGTACATTCTGTGAGACGACTCCTGGGTTATGGAATTCCCTCTCCATACAGATGCATCTGGCACCTTTAGTCTACAGTTTCAACCACATGCTGAAAACGTACCTCTTTACCCAGGCCTTTTAACAACTGAGATGTGTGTTTTCAAGACACAGCCTATGTTTTTTGTCATTCTGACTGTAATCTGTTTTTATTATTTTTAATAGTGAATTTTAGATTGCTGTAACCTGCTCTGAGACCTGCTGGTGAAAGTTGGGTAATAAACTTAACTTTTATTATTCTGTTGTGCCCCTTCCTCACTTATTGAGGCAAGTGAGGAAGGGGCACAACTCAGTGGTGGAGCTGAAGGGCAAACTGTCAGTCAGTTGGACCCATTTGTCCTTTGAACTAAATGGACAAATGGGTCCAACTCAGTTTTAACTCATCTACATTTGGTTGCTATAACCCTAATACAGTCTTTACAAAGATGACCTGGGATGAGCAGTGCATACCTCCTTTACCCTCTCCAGAGCTATTCCAGGATTCATCTGCTGAATCATTCTGTACATGCAGGGCCGGCGCGTCCATTTAGGCGAACTAGGCAATCGCCTAGGGCGCCAAAATGGAGGGGGTGCTGGCCAGGCTTGGGCGGGGGTGCGGGACGGGCTAGCAGCAGCTTCTCCGCTGTAGCGGAGAGGTGCTGCTTGGCCCCTACACCACCACCACGGCTCCCGCTAAAGCAGGCTTTGGCGGGGGACGGGGCGGGTGAGCAGCGGCTTCTCTGCTATAGTGGAGAAACCGCTGCTTGCCTCTCCACCCCCCACCTCCTGCTAAAGCAGGCTTTGGCAGGGGGGCGGGCGCCAGAAGATTGGACTCGCCTAGGGCGCCAGAAGCCCTAGCACCGGTCCTGTGTACATGTTAATTTTCTTATTTGTGGACAAATATTCCACACTGCAAGTGTATCTCTCAAAGCCACCAAAGCTCTGCGGCTGAGATCTAGTTTTAATGAGTCCCTAAACTAGTTTATCTTGGGGCTGGGGTGCCTGAAATTTTTCTGCTTTGTTACCACTACTGAGGACACAGGAAGCTGCCTTATAACAGGTGTCTCAGCCAGTATTAATTATTTTGACTGGCAAGTAACTCATTAAGAGCAGCCTTCTTAGTGAAGAACCTTCTGGGTGGACTCAGCCCATCAAGCCTGACCATTGGATCTCTCTGGGCAGATGGAGTATAAAGGGCTTCCTTGACGAGCTGAGCTTTGCCTGAATGTCTCCCTGAGCGCTGGTCTTTCCCCATATCCTTGGTTGTGCTTTGCGTCCTGGACTTCTGCCATGCTCTATGATCCTGCTGCCTATCTGACTCATCCTTCTGTCCTGACTTCCTCCTTTATCTTGATTTCCTGTTTGTTCTTTAACTCCAACTCCTGGAGCTCATCCAAAGTTTTGTGTGTTTTTTTAAGGCAGAGATGTCCAAGCAGGGTTTTTTGGTTCCAGAACTTTCACCGGGGAAACCTGCATTTTACTACGGATTCAGAGCAAATGGCAATCCACAGAAACCTGATTGCCATTTGTTCTGATTCAGCAGTCTTCATGGGGAAAGCGACAGAACAAAAATGAAACCCACCACAACAACACTTGGATGTGGACCTTCAAAGCCCAGACCTGTGCCTAGAAATGTGACACCAAAGGAAGTCTGGATGAGCCCTAAATGTGGTGCTGTGCACAGTCTGTCTGATGAGAAACATTATTAGCGAGCACTTGAGAGAAATCCTTCTTAAGGTAGCTTATAGCTGTTAGAATAGCAAACATAAATGTTTCTATGTCTGTCCAATGCTGGCAAGACTGCCAAGAGTATGTGAAATTGCAGGGTAGCTAAAAATTTCTGGGTAGAATTTAGCAGGGTATTGAATAAATAATGGGTTTTAAAATTATATTTATAGCAATGTTTTGGGATTATACAAACCACCTGATTATCTGCTGTTGCTAAAAGCTTGGTTTTTCACAGCAAAGAAGTGGTGGGCAAAATGCCTAAGGTTGGAAAACTTTAGTGTTTGGGCAACAGCCCACCCCCAAAACATTAAATGTATTAAGCAGCAGCATAACTTGCCAATTGAAAGTAGCCTTATTATACACAAACACAAATGCATACATTCTAAAAGCTAACACACACACACACACACACACACACACACCTATTTCTTTATGTTGTCTAGCAAATTTATCCCCTGCACCTGTTAGAAGAAATTGTTCTATTGTCTTAATGGTGGCTTAAAAACACAACAATCTCAAAGTAACCATGAAACTGTAGGATGCCCCTTTGGCATGTTTCCCAGTTCCCATAGACCAATATTTGCATGGGACCATCGCAGAAGGCCATTATTGATTAGTCTTTCTACCTGCATTTTAGTATCTCTCTTTCAGCTAAGTTGTGTGGATGCCTGATAAAGACATCATTGGTTTGTTACCTGATGAAGCAGTCCCTCCCTAAGGCCCCACTGTTACAAACTTAATTATTAATTATGTACACACACAAGAGAAAACCCAATAGCATTTTTTTAAACCAAATTTCCTCATTGCATATCAAATTTATATCCCAACTGTCCTCCCAAAGGAGCCCCAGGGTGGCAAACAAGTTATAAAAAATATCAAGCCAACCACAGATGCTGCCTTGAGCTCCTGGGAAGAAAGACCAGACATAAATGTAGTCAATATGCATCATAATTGCCCAGCTAATAGTAACAATGGGTGAATAAAAGTTATTGAACTTCAGAATATCTGAATGATATGCGTATTCAATTAAGGCTGATCTATCAGGGCATATAGGGCACTGCCCCACAAACCTTCACCTGCTTTCAGCCTGCCCCCCACCTGTTGGCCTTGTTTACAACCAGCCCTGAGAGTTGGCTTGGCCTACCAGCTCAGCCCCTGTAGAACTCAACAAGGGGACAAGAGTATAATTTGTTGGCTCCACCTATTATTGGTTCTGGCTCCACCCACTGCACACATTAGAGGCGATCCCCGTTTCAGTAAGGCTTTGAGTTTGCCTTGATAATGGTTAAACATTTATCAGGCATTTGCATAAGACTATATATATCTCATTATTAGAATCGCATCTGATAGCAAGCAAAGATTCGGGCTCTGTGTGAGTGGCAACACCCAACAAGAAACCCCATAGGACCAGAGGAATAAAACAGTCTGAAGACATATTAATGGCATAATCAAGCTTTTGATGCCATCAGGGTGAGCCTGGCAGCAACAGAAATCATTATTAATATGAGGCAAGGTTTCCTATAAAAACTACTGCCCCCCCCTAAAAAAAACCACATTTCAACTCACTGTGAAGATCTCCTCTGAGTATTGCATGCTCAGGTTTTTTGTTTGCAGACTCCGAGTGACAAATTTTTATGAGTCAAAGCTATCCAGCAAGGGAGGAGATAAATCTGCTAGGTTTTCTAAGGAAGCAAGAGGTAGGGGTTGGGAAGAAAACCCCAGAAGCAGAATCTTTTGTAAACTCACATCTACATTCACTGTTTCCATGTGCTTTGAGTCACATTCAACACAAGCCTTCAAACAAAATAGGCATTCCTTCTTACTAATGCTTTAAGGCTGTAACTACATGCTGACTTACATCAGGGGTAAGAGCCTCAAACCCAAGGGTGAAATGTGGCCCCTTGGGCATTTCTGTCTGGCCTAAGGGACTATCACAAGGCAATGTTCCTTCTGCAACACAGTGTTGGGGTCCTGCCTCCCTTTCCCCATCTGCAATCAGTAGAAAGCACAACGTATTTAAGCACATATATCAACAAATAAATTTATTATATAGTTTATTACAGGAGTTGACAACTTTGCACACCCCCCCCCCAAATGTTGTGGGTTACAACTTCCACTGGTCCCAGCCAGCATGGTCAATAGCCAGAGATGATGGGAGTTGTAGTCCAAAACATCTGGAAGACACCATGTTGGCTACTCTTGGTTTATCATGTAGTACAGGGGTCAGCAAACGTTTTCAACAAGGGGCCGGTCGACTATCCCGCAGACATTGGGGGGGGGGGGCGGACTATATTTTGAAAGGGGGGGAATGAACGAATTCCTATGCCCTACAAATAACCCAGAGATATATTTTAAATAAAAGGACACAATCTACTCATGTAAAAACACGCTGGTTCCCAGACTGTCCGCGGGCTGGATTTAGAAGGCGATTGGGCCAGATCTGCCCTGGGGCCTTAGTTTACCTACCCATGATGTAATATTTAATTATTATTAATTCATTCCTAACTATGAGTGTCAGTTCAGCTGACAGATAAACTTACTTTATGACATAACAAAATTATGTATCATTGTAGTTTCTGCAAGCATTAGCTACCAAAATTAAGAAGAGAAATTATCAACTGTTTGCATAACCCAAACAAAAAGTCATTCATTATGAAAAATTATGAATCACTTGATATTTAAATAGGTATAGCCTCATTGAATGACTTATTGCTTGCTCTCTCTTTTTTCTTTGTGAACTTATGAGTTAAATGATCAAAACAGATTTAGATAGCAAGTTTACTTTCTTTTGAGAGCATAAGAGCATTAACATTTATTGCCCTGTGGTAGAACTACTTAGGTGATCCTTTCTCAGTTCCAGTTAACAAAAAGTATGCTCACCAGATGCAACTGATGTCAGGATGCAACTAAGCATTTTTAGAGTAATGCATATTTGTAGAAATAGATTTTCCAGGCCTGTGGCATACATTTGGAGTGAAACAGAATCAGGGATGGAATTTGTAGTGTTTGTGACAGACCCATTCCTTGATCCAGACCAGGATATCGGAATGCTCTGAGCTATGCGTAGACTCGTTCACCACAGGATTTACAGCAAGCAGACAGAAGTAAGAGGAATTCTGGAAGAAAGAGCATCACTCTGCATGTAGCTCTAAGCAAGGAAGGAACTAAAAAATTAAACCGTTCATCTTTAAAGCATAGTCTGAGTCCAGATTCTTATTTCCAAGACTCTGAGGCCTCTGAAGAGGAACACAACACAATTCTAATTCAGAAAGAAGGTAGGGCCAGACTAGGGTTGGGGGAGAAATGTGATTCAATTTGCATTTAAAGGCAAGCCTACCTAATTGACACTTTCTGAAAATAATAAGGGAACTGAAACACAGCTGTCTTTCAAAATTCACACTTCTCTGAATTTTGCTGTGTACAAAATTGCGTATAAAAATGCATATGGTAAAGTATCCATAAAAAATGAGTACAGTTGACTCACAATATATGTGCATTGAACTTGCATAATCACAGCTTTATGCACTTGGCAGCCAGCCAGCTGCACAAATCAAACACATGCAAGGCACAGGGCTTTAAAGCTCTCAGATTTGTGTATGGGGCAATGTCCTCTTGGCACACCAGCTTCATAAACGTAGGGATGGACAGACAGGGGTGCTTCGGGGATGTTCTGACTAAATGGGATTTCAGTTTTATGTGGAACCCCCCCCTCCCAAAAAGGTAATCCCTGCAGAAGTTGCAAGCCAACTGTGCACCAGTAAAATACATTACAAAAATACATCGTGTTAAGAGAATATTGCTTTGCAAAACTTTTAGGCAAACTTGCACTAAAATGCTCAATTTCATGAGGAATTTTTAAAGATAAAAAGCAAATAGAAGATGGAAAATTAGAAACTGAGGGGAAACTAGCCCACTCAGATATGAGAATCTATTATCCTTCTATCACAATTCAGACTAGTGCAATGTACCACAAGAAGTATGGTAGAAACATGTGTACACAACAACTCAAACACAAAAAAATTATCCACGAAGTTATACGTCAACTCACAAAACATAACACACATGTTGTTAAATCTGGAACTTTTTGGGCCTGCAGAACTAGCAAGTAAACTTCAAGCACACAGTACAGAAGACGTGATTGATAGATGGATGACTCCATGATGGATGAGGCCATGACATTTCTGTGAAATGTCTGCCCAGAATGCAAGCCAAATGAACCAGAAGCATCTGGGCAGGGCAATGTCACAGAGAATGCAGAGATGCCCAACCAGCCAGAAGATAAAGGTGGGGCTAGTGGCATGCCAACTGCTGGTCCCAAGGAGGGAAAATGTAGTGAGAAAGCGAGGGCAAGTGACAGAAGGCTGAAAGTAAAGCCACCCAAAAACAGGGCATCTGGCAATCTTAGCTTCAAAGAAGCAGTACCCAGCAGAGTAGAAGACCAACATGAGGAAGCTGGGGGGTGGGAGACACACCCCAGTGTTGAATCAATGAGGGGGAGGAAGGAGTGTTGGGGTCAGCAGGGTCTCTACACTACAGAAGTCAGAAGCATTTCTGGCTAGTTAGGTTACTGGAATAAATACAAAAGGCATTTCATGATGACAAGGGTCCCAAGCTCAGTGGAGTTCATCAGGTGGTATATGGAGATAAGAGACACCCTGGTGTTCTGGAGATCTCTTGAACTTGTAGCTCAGGTGGATTTAGGGGGATGCGACTTGTTCAGTCACACTGGCCACGGAGCCTTGGGGGTGCCACAGCTATGATGTAGAACGAAAGGTGAGAGGTGGGGGGGTGCCACAGCTATGATGTAGAACGAAAGGTGAGAGGTGGGGGGTGGCGGCACCAAATTTGGGTGATGCTGAAATTTGAGACCCCAATATCTGCCACTGCTTGTAGGCCTTGCAGGGAAAGAGTTCACATCCATTTTACACTGGTGAGAATAAAATTAGTTCCATGGGCAGTGAGTGAATCACTGACAGAGAACTGAGTCAAAACAAACACAGAACAGTAGTTCCAGTTACAGGTAGGTAGCTGTGTTGGTCTGCCATAGTAAAAAAAATATAAAAAATCCTTCCAGTGCTACTGGAAAGAATTTTTGTATTTATTATTTTGTTTTGATCTAACAATAGATCCATTAAGAAAAGTAAACCAAGAAGCCAAAAACCACATATCAACTTTGCTCACATGCATTCAGGCTGTAATCCCTAACCCTGCTTACCTGGAAGTAAGTCTCATTGAATTCAACAGGATTTACTTCTGAATATACATGGTTAGCATTACACTGTTGGTCAAGGATTTAAGCATGCAAACATACTGGCAGGATGGTTATCGCCTAATAAATATACCCACGCCTTTCATTTCCTTGCCAGAACATTTTAACTGAGGTCCTGCCTATGAATTTTGCCTCCCCTGTGCAACAAACTTCAATATTCCTGGAACAATAAAGTAGCCAAGAGTGATTTAAAATGCAAAGAAGTGATTTATTTGGGGAATAATGAGAAAGATCCATAAAAAGCAGGAAAGTTAAAAAAAAATGCTTCTAAAAACTCCCTGACATGAGCCTTTAATTTGTCTTGATATTGTCAGTTTAGTGGAGGGGCCAGCCCCTCCTGTTGCAACCTACACACTCAGGGTTACCAGGTCAAGAGCATCCCAAACTCTTGAGTTTCCAGGGCCCAAACCTAAAACCTAGAGGTGGCCCCCGGTGATGTCATTAAGCATGACACATTAAGCAATGACAGTAACTGCTGAAAGTAAGTCATTCAAATAAAAAACAATAAGTCTAAAAATGAGCAACTATGTCACTAGCTGAAAATTAAGACACAAACCTTAGCTAAAGGGATGTTCCTATGAGCCCCATCAGAGAGCCTATATAATAATTTGCAGGTGGCTGCAGCCGTTGCTATTGTTGTTGTTGTTGTTGTTAAATGGCACTCATCCACCTGTAGATTCAAGCCCTTCACCTGCCACCTGGACCAGGAAGACAGGCAAACCTGGAGACTCTAGGTCAGTCCTGGAGATGGGGCAACCCTACCCACCCACTCCAATTGGCCCTCCAAAAACGTGGTGTTTTACAAAAAGTAGTAAGCCTACCTGTGGTCATAGTTTCAAACAGCTTTCAATCCAGTTTTTCGAAAGCTCTAAATGGAGATTCCAAAAGAGCAATAGATCTCCCTGAGCCAAAGTTTTCTTCCATCCAGGCTCCTGAGCCTCAGTTTGCTTCTCAAACAAACTTTCCTACTCAAAGGTAGAACTGCTGGGAAAAGGGGAGGATCCCAGCAGAGGGGCTGATGGGAAATGGAGTTCCTGGCTCAGTGTTGTCTCTTGTTGTTTGCTACAGAGAGGGGGGAACTTCCTGTGATTTCAGTGCTGGTTCCCAGCTCTTAGCTGTGTGGCAGCAAGGCTCAACCCACATAAAGTCCTTGTGTAAGGGAGCAGATAGATTGTTGTTAAAATTTCTATACCGCCCTTCATCCAAGGATCACAGGGCAGTTTACAATATAAAAACACACAAATGCATAGCACAGTAACTAACAAAACAATAACTCCCTCCCATCAAACACAGTCTAAAAGGCCATAAAGGTAAAGGTACCCCTGGCCATTAGGTCCAGTCGCGGACAACTCTGGAGTTGTGGTGCTCATCTCGCTCTATAGGCCGAGGGAGCCGGCGTTTGACCACAAACAGCTTCCGGGTCGTGTGGCCAGCATGACTAAGCTGCTTCTGGTGAACCAGAGCAGCGCACGGAAATGCTGCTTACCTTCCCACCGGAGCGGTACCTATTTATCTACTTGCACTTTGACATGCTTTCGAACTGCTAGGTGGGCAGGAGCTGGGACCCAGCAACAGGAGCTCACCCCGTTGTGGGGATTCGAACTGACGGCCTTCTGATCGGCAAGCCCTAGGCTCTGTGGTTTAGACCACAGCGCCACCCATATCCCTTTAAAAGGCTGTGGATTGTTTAATTAAGCAAAGGCCTGGGAGAAGAGAAATGTTTTTGCCTGGCATCTAATAAGAAAGGGTACATATGTTAACTATTGTTTTTCGTAAGCTCTTTTTTAAAATAAGAAAATTAATGCAGAGCATTTTAGTAATATCACTTTGCGCAGTATAAAAGCTTATAATTAAAATATCAAAACAGCAATTGTTTTCACTGCAAGTGTACTGAAAGTCATTAGTATGATGTGAGTTGTGTAATGTGCACACACTGTCAACCACAGAATTCATTCTAAATCATTCCCTGGACAGATTCTAATTAACTTCCCGAAAGAAAAAGAGAGAGAGAAAAGATTCCTGTTATAGTTAGAATGAAATTATGTAAAAACTTTCCTGGTAGGAAATTCTCTCAAACAATGTTGAGAGCTCTCCTGATTTGTCATGAATGAAACACAATTACTCATTTCAAAATGGGAGCTTGGCTTTTATAGCTCTGTATAGAAGATTAGAAAGCTAAAGAAACAGGTAATTAGTGAGAAAACAGAGTACTTAATTGTATTATGGTTGAAATGTTTAGAATTCACACACTCGTAAGCAGCCCACAGGCAGAAAGATCATCTCACCACATTGGTAAAATAAATTAGATATCAACAAGGAAGTTACTGTCCAAGCATTCTTGATGCACAAGTTCATTAGCATTTTCCCCTTGATCACATTATTAACAAAGTCTGGAAATGTATTAAGTCATAATCAGAACATAATCATAAAGAACCTCCCAAAAGCCAAAAGTGTTGTGGCTGTTCATCTTCACATCAAAGTCCATTTCGAGCAGACATTCACAGCAGATATTCATGGGAATATAACTACATAATTAAAAGTGGAATCATATCCAAACAGCTTTGACTGGAGCCATGTTGATATCTTCCAATTGATATGTAGTTGAGCAGTGGTGGTGGGGTTTGGGGAGCTGGATTGCAGATGCCCAACTTAGGTGTTCATGGAAAGGTCTAAAATGAACCTCTGTATGCCCAGCTGTGTTCTCCATATGATCAGGAAACCTGCTTTTCCTGGTCTACTGATATTTTCCCTTGGCCTAGAAGCAGTTGAGTAATTTGGATATGCAGAGTCTTAAGGAGAAACTGAGGTCAAGTTTGGTGAGGTAGTCCAAGAATAGGCATGGTCCAACAGTAGAGTTGAGTGCTAAACTTATCCCAGCTCTGGTGCCATGGAAGCCTCTGACTCCATGATTGGATCTCTGCTGGATCTCCAGGGGTCAAGATACCCTGATCAACACATGGAGATTGGTGGGGTGTTGGGACAAAAAGAAGCATACCTGCTCCCCACACCTCTGCACATGAGTGCACATGCATTTGCTGTTTGAAAAGTGTTCCTCCTTAAGGCTGGACAGATCCATCATTGTTGGATTTCGGTGACATTTGCTGGTGGTTCACATCTCCATGACTAATTGCAATTATGATGTGTTTCTATCAGCAGACATAATCTATTGCAGCAAAATGTACTGGTTTCTATAGCCCCTAGCAATTACTTTCAGACATATTTAATTAAAAATAGTACCACAGGATTTTTTACTCTTCTTTTTAAAGACCACTGGATAAACGCCTCATTGTTTTAGGCATGCTTCAGTCTTTACCATAAATGATGTACATACAATTACACAGCAACAGTTCATTAATTAAAACCATAATTAAAAGCACACTGCAAGAGTGTAACTTTGATTAAAATTAGCACTGCCTCTGTAATTTTATTACAGAAACATGTATCTAGAGTGACACTTGATATGTGAAATGCAAGACCAACTTTCTGAGTTTTGTGTCACTTGAGTAAACAGAAAGAATTTTATCTGATTTGTAAATGAGTCATTCAGAAAAAGGAGGCCCACTTTGTGTTGGCATTGTTAAATTGTTTGGTTTGTGTATGATGTGAAAATGCATGTTATTTCTATGCTTTGACTCTAAAATTCCCAATAATCCAAATATGAATTAAGAAGCCTATTCCATAGCTTATAAATATACACAGAGGGCTTGCCCCATGCTTCCTAGGCAGAGGTCCTCGCATTAAAGTGCTGGGTAGAAGCACTTTTTTTTTTGCTTTGGTCCCACGCTTTCCCTGCAAAAACCCGTTCCTTTAATGCAGTATTGGAACAAACAGCACTTCAGGTTTTCTGTGGGATTGTTTTCAGCAGTAAAGAGCACCAGGGCAAAAAAAAACAACCCCACAAAACAAAAAGGCACTCAGACACAGTAGTCTGTAGTACAGAAGAAGAAGAAGAAGAAGAAGAAGAAGAAGAAGAAGAAGAAGAAGAAGAAGAAGAAGAAGAAGAAGACGAAGACAAAACAAAATTCATTTGGCCATTAAGTGCACTGAAGCTAGGCTTCCGCAACTTTAAAGTTTGTAATAAAGTTCTCTTACCAGACTAAATTTTATCTGCATTACAGGTATATAAAATGCTCCATTGTCTTCTTCTGTACCTCTTAATCACATATTAAAATACAGATATAATGCTTTTCCTAAAAGGGAACACATAACCAAAGTTAGCAAAATGCTTAAAAATCCCACAGGAAGCAGCAGCAAGGCCTTTGCATGAGATCAGGTTGAGTGCAAGCTCTTTCTAAGAGCTTAGGTAGAAATGAGGCTTGCAATTTTACTTCAACCTACTGCCTGGGGCTCTGCACTAGGACCACAGTAGCAAAATACATCCAAACCTGAATTAAACATGCAGTGGGGGGGGGGCAGATGCCCTCAGAGTGGTTTGCATGTCTTCTTCACCCTCCTCTCCACTACTCCCTTTGACAGCTGTAGATCACTCTGGGTGGACCTGATCTAAGCTGGGGTGACCGAGGGCTGCTGCAGCCAAATCCTAGGTCAACCCAAATCAGTCCAATTTGGTTAGATATATGGGGTTTGACCCTAGTATACCCTAATAACAGAGTGATTGTATGTGTGGAATCTTGAAATTATTGCCTGTGTGGATCTTTATGTAACAAAATGGCACCATTTACACAGAAGAAGAAGATATTATCAGGCTTGGGAGGCAACCCGACTCCATTGAACTCACTGGTCCCTTTCCTTGCTATCTAGTCCATCCTTTGCAATTGCTAGCATTGTAAGGCCCAGTTCACATGCTGAGCAGGCTCCAAATGAGAGGCTTGGGACCACTGGGGTCACTTGCGTGGAGGCACTCACTATGTGAATTGGCACATACATAAAGTGACCACAATTACTCTGAATGGCAAACCTTCTCACTCTCTTTTGCAGCCACCCCT
This sequence comes from Lacerta agilis, assembly GCF_009819535.1. Taxonomy (NCBI): domain Eukaryota; kingdom Metazoa; phylum Chordata; class Lepidosauria; order Squamata; family Lacertidae; genus Lacerta; species Lacerta agilis. The sequence continues at coordinate 27,528,104 of NC_046331.1, read as the reverse complement.
GAAAGAAAAATCCTGATAGCAGCAAATGTTTTTCACAAACCATACCGCCTCCCATTTTAGCTCCGCCTAACTTTGCTGACCCAAACCTGGGGCAGCACATCTCATTTCACCACCTGAGCTGAAACAGGAAGATGCTGAAGCCTTGATGAGATCTCTTGAAATCTCACCAGAAGTCGCTGCATTTCAACCCTGGCGACAGGTGCAGGAGGGGTGCCCAGGGGGTCACCACCCCACCGCACAAGGTTCTAGTGCACAAGGCAGCTGCTTCAGCCCATTAATGGGTGAGCCAGCCCTGAGTCCAAAACACATGAAGACTGTTCCTTCCAGCTTCAAGAATCCAAACTAAATGCAGCATTCCTTAAAGGAGGTCTCTGGAATTCCAACTCAAGGCCATTTTCTTGGAGCAACAGTGGTGCAAGAGCCCCCATGTGCACCAAGGAAAGGTCTGGCGCATATGCAGCTCCCCCCCCCCCCGAAGAAGAAGGAGGAGGAGGAGGAGGAGGAGAAGAAAAGAAAACCTTCATCGGCAATTCATCTGAAAAACATTGGCTCAGCAGATTTGAATGCTCACTCCTGTTGTATTATTAATGGTAGCTGCTTCAAGTGTTCTTTTCCTCACATCTCTCTGGGGAAGTGGGGAAGCAAAATAACAGATTGTTAAGAGGATGAAACCAAATTAAAAAATAAAGCACATGCAAATGATTTGCTCTTGGTATGGATTCGGAAACTTAAGACAGCACACAGCAGAGCACAGCAGTAGCACTGCACTGAGTGTAAACCAGGGCAAAATTATGCCTACAACCAAATCTATTGACAGCATATTTAAGTCTCTGAACTTTTTAGCACAGATGGGCTGGATTGGCTGGAGCACTTGCATTTATAACTGTGCGTGTGTGAGGGTGGGGGGGGGAAGATTTGTAGATATGTGGCCTCTGGTGTTTGACAGATGAAAATGGCCACATTTTCTTTTTTTAAAACAAAACATTTTCTTTTAAGATCTTTATAAAAGAGAAAACTATTGCACTAATATCTAACACACATGCCCTTCTAGCTTCCTTAAATATGAAGCATTGTATAATTAATGATCCCTCTTTAAAAGGTGGATGGTTTCGTTAACAGCTGTGATGCACCCAGATAGAAAGCATTTCCGTAGCAGACCAAAGGGATGGCTGTAAGTAAATGTTTACTACATTTGCCTCATTCCAGCAATTAAGCAAAGGGGCCTGTTACTGATAAGACTGGATGCTCTCTTTGACTCAGAAGAAGCTTGTCAAATGCCATAAAAGCTGCAAACTGATGTTGGCATCACTGCAGTGTCGCTCAATGTGACTATTCATCCTTCCTTCGATAGCTGGGATGAAGCGGTAATAAGTGAAATAAGCATCAAACCTGACAGATGAAATTTTTGTATTGCCTCAGATTTAATTGGTTGTCTGTTGGGCCAGTCCACACATGAGTCATGAAGAGTTCATTAATCAAATACGTGGGTCAATTGTCCCACAAAGAGACAACCTTGTCATCCTTTTCCATGGGGACGACTTTACAACAGGCTATAATAGAACTGGCAAGGAGATTCTCAAATCATTCGTCCCAGGCTTAGAAGCCCTACTGTCTGATATCTTCACAAGTGGTCAAAAGAGTATCATGAGAGGCAGCTGCTGCTGCTGATTATTTTAATTGCCTCAGTTTCACCCACCTCCATTCTCCTCTTCCTCTCCATTTCTTGTCTCATTTCTTGTCTCATTATTCTCCCTTGCAGCTGCACCACTTATTGACATCTCTCCACCCTTTCTCTCTATCTTCCTTCCCTAGGTGGAACGGCCATAGCTCAGATATAGAGTATCTGCCTTGCAAGCAGAAAATCCAGGTAGGGTTGGGAGAGACCCCTGCCAAAATCCAGTAAGTGATGCCAGTAAGTGTGGACAACACTGAGCTGGGTGGAGAATGGTCTGATTTGGTATAAGAAAGCTGCCTATATTCCTTTGTCTCTCCCCTACCCACTTCATCCATTAAGTCTTCCCTTTTAACTGGGCCCACCCACTCCTCTTCCAGCCAAGACATCCAATTGCTTTTGCCTTCTTCCAGGCCAACATGCACCTCCCTTTCAGTGGTAGCCTTGCTGTCATTCACACTGATGCAGATGTAAACTGTACAGATGCCCTTAGTCAACACTTAATTGGCCATAAAGGAGGCTGCAGCCTCCAACCCCCAATTTCAGGTGACAGTAGGTTGTTCACACACCACATTCAACAAGTGTACAATTTGTGTACATGTGTACATAAGACCTGAGTTGCACAAATTAACAGGTGTACACTCTTTCACACAAAGACTTGCACATGTTATATTCTGTTGGAAGCAACTCAGAGTGGCTGGGGCAACCCAGTCAGATGGTTGGGGGCACAAGTAATTGTTGTTGTTGTTGTTGTTGTTGACAACTTAAACCAGTGTTCAGTTTAGCATGTGAACAAGCCTAGAAGTACATGCATTGCAGCACCAAACCTTACATTGCGGCTTTGTGCTGACTTCTTTTTTACCAGTGGCTTATATAAACTTTTCAAGTTTGTTGAGCTGCAATTATGCAGTTCATTTGGGGGAGTAACACAAATGAACCTATGCTGCAGTTGGATTTATGGTGCTCTGAATCACAAAGTTATATTGACCTTATGAGTCGGAAATCCAAGGTTTGGCCATGGATGACGACAGGCTTGAAAGATAGCTTTTTGCCAACTTTCACAGAACAAAATGACTCTCTCTCCCCAACAACCCTTGATTGTCTGAGCCAGGAGATGTATAACTTTGACCCAGTTCCGTTTATTATTGGCCTCAGGGTAGACAATCTCCTGGACAATCCCCTATTGATTAACCCCCTCAAATATTGTTAAATCTTATATTCCCTTTTATCACCCAGAAAGATAAAAGTGTACTCTTTGATTCTCCTAGTATCCTTAATGTGTATAACTAATTCAGTTAGGTAGCATTGGTCCCTAAAGCAAGTTGCCTATATTGGCTTTAACCAAATCTGCCTGTTTCAATTGGACCTTAGATACCAAGGCAAACAAGATTAGTATTGGCTAAATGGCGATATGGCTTGTAATGTCAACAACCTCAGATTGCTAGCAGTTTTGTGGTCTATCTCTCATGCGCTCTCTCTCTCTCGGATCCCAGGGCTCCTAGGCTATATGTAAAATAGGGGTCTGTTTGCTACAGTCCCCCCCCTGCCTTCTCACTTCAAGCCACCCCTAGTTCAAATGACCACTGATTTGGGCAAATATTTCCTTCTTGGGTACAGAACCCAACTTTCTGTCTTGACTTTAGACGGAGTTGCCAATTGTACTCAGAACTCTCTAGATGCTTTTGGGCTACAGCTATCATTCCTCCTCAATGATTGACCAGGGGTTGATGGGAGCTGGAGCCCAACAACATCTGAGGGGCACCATGTTGGCAACCCTTGCACTATACTAGCTATGCTGTTTGGAAATATGCCCATAGAACTTTTAAATGAAGAACTTGCCTCCTAGTGGTAGAGTAACAAAACCATTGACAAAAGGTGTGGAACTGACAGGCCTCCATTTAGCCCCTAACAGCACAAAAAATGGACAGGGATTATGTAGCCCACAACATCTGGACAGCCACATGACCCCCACTGCTAATCTGTCTGTCTGTCTGTCTGTCTGTCTGTCTGTCTGTCTGTCATCTATCATCTACAACAGGGGTGGCCAACTCCCAAAAGACTGCAATCTACTCACAGAGTTAAAAACTGGCAGTGTTCTACCCCCTTTGGGGGGGGTTCGGGTCAAAGTTGTTGAGTTTTTTCAGGGAGGAGGTAAAATGTTGAGCTTTTTTTAGGGAAACCACAGTTGTTCAGCATGTTTGGGGGGAGCCAATGATCTACCAGTGATCTACTGCAGATGTCCAGGGAGCTACCGGTAGGTCACGTTCTACCTTTTGGACATGCCTGATCCACAGTATCTATCTATCTGTCTATCTATCTATCTATCTATCTATCTATCTATCTATCTATCTATCATCTATCTATCTATCTATCTATCTATCTCTATTATCTATATCAATCTGCATGTGCACAGTGTACACATGCTCAGTGTATTCCTTTTTGAGGGAAGGGTGCATTTTAGGTGATGCAGCTGCTTGATGGTGCTGTGTGCCAATATCATGGTTAAACTCTTTGCAGGAAGCCCTAAGGTTTGGGGCTGGATATTCAATGCTGGCCATTTATTGCCTCCCATAGACCAGCAGCGAGGAACATCTGAATAGGTACATAGGGAAGGGACACGGCACAGTATTAGAGCATCTGATTTAAGTGCAGAAGGGCTCAGGTTCAAACTCCAGCATCTCCCAGTAAGGGAGGGTCACTGCCAGCCATTGTGGACAATACTGACCTAGAATGGCCAGCGGCCTGATGTGGTAATAAGGCAACTTCATATATGGTCCCCCATGCTGGCTGGTGCTGATGAGAGTTGGGGAGGTTCATAGGTTCCTCTCCCCTGCCCTAGATCAGAGGAAATTGTACATTACCTCCCTCCTTATGAGAGGCCCCATCAGTTTTGCCATTCCACTGGCTCCTGTTTAGGCAAGCATTCCAATGAACAGAAATTGTGATTTTATTAACTGTTTTAATTGTCATGCTTTTAACTGTTTTATTGTCTATCTTAATTCAGGATTTTAAAAATGTTATTGTGTATTTTAATTATTGATTTTATAGTTGTGAACTGCTTAGGATGTTGTTGTTCAGTCATGTCCGACTCTTCATGACCCCATGGACCAGAGCGCGCCAGGCACACCTATCCTTCACTGCCTCTCGCGGCTTGGCCAAACTCATGTTAGTAGCTTCGAGAACACTGTCCAACCATCTCATCCTCTGTCGTCCCCTTCTCCTTGTGCCCTCCATCTTTCCCAACATCAGGGTCTTTTCTAGGGAGTCTTCTCTTCTCATGAGGTGGGCAAAGTACTGGAGCCTCAACTTCAGGATCTGTCCTTCTAGTGAGCTTAGGATATAGATAGTATATACTGTATATTAATTTCATCATTATTATCATCCTGTTGCAAAATAAGCACTGCTGGTAGTGGTGGACTTTTGATTGCTAGAACGACTGTCCCATGCTTCATCTGGGCATTTTGTATTTTTCCTAGCATACGGAGGATTCAATACAGCCCCTATATGTGTTGGCTAACTTTGCAATGCACCTTACTTAGTAATTAAACACCACAAGGTTATCTAATAGGACAGCTTGTAGCTGAAGACCTGTATATTTTTATATTTAGTGGAAATGTAATTATTCCATTTGACAAGTTAATGAAACTTGTTGACTCACATTAAGAGTGTTATTTTTCAGGATATTCATTCTGTAGCCAGTCATCTGGTGACATTCATTTATAGTGACTCAAATAAACCTTTCCAAATATAGTTTTAATAAGGTTCGGGTAGTAGAGGATGTCAGCAGAAAGGTAGAGGTATTATAATTGCCTCAAAACTATAGCAGCAGCAACCCAAAGCGTTTTATTAGTTCATTACATTATTAAAAAGTTTGCCCTTCTGCGTGACAGTTAATAAAGAAAGCTGGTACAGAAGAACAATGCTGCACCAGATACTGTCCCTGTTGGTTTTAACAAGCATTTGCACTGCATTTGATTTTTCAGTTTTAGGGCACAATCCATTGGTGCCTAGGAGGGTATGCCAGGAACATAGGATTTGGTGAGTCTCTGTCTCCATAAATGAAGATGAGGCACACCCTTAGAAGCCTTCTTCCAGCTGACATAGGAGGACTTCCACCATGGGCTATGTATCTGTGCTCTGATGGCAGAGAACATGAAAATGCAGTGTTTCCTGGACTGAACAGGTCAGGCTTGGGATCTACTGGATCCAAGCCTCATCCATTTCCCAGACACACATAAGAACATTGGAAGAGCCTAATGGATCAGTCCAATGGCTCATCTATCCAGCATCCTGTTCTCCCGGATGCCTGTAGAAGTCCTCAAGCATGAAACCCAAGGAAACCCAAACATAAGAGCACCCTCCCCTCCTTTGGCTTCCAGCAACTGGTTCTCAGAAGGATGATGCCCCCTGACTATGGTGGCAGGGCATACCCAAGGTACTTGGCCCTGACAACTGTAGTGAACAAATATTTGCAAACACAGGTTAATAATGGTGCCACATTTGTCCATGACAGTTGGAGGGCCAGGCTGGGGCCACACGCCTCCATATCTACATCTGGAAGTAGAGAGTAGCTTCTCCAGTCTAAGAACCCTGAGATCAGTTGTGGAATCTAGAAGTTATCAGTTAGATAGGGGAAGGGACCTGTGGACAGGTGTAGTCAGCACAGAATCATTGTGATATGATTATAACATGGTAATATGATTAAACAACATTGTGATGTGTTTGTAATATAATAAGGTTTTGATTTGCATTTTGATATCTTTAAATAACATTGTGATATGATTATAACATTGCTTTCAGTTGCTTGTTATATTGCATTTGTATGTATTTGTGAACCACCCTGGGAACATTATATGCTAGAGGTTGGCAAGCACATGCAAAAGAAGAAGACATTTCAGGGTAGGGTGGCCATTTCGGAAAAATGCGTCACACCAAAAAGACAAAAGGGGACACCAATTTTCATGTGCTAATTCATAAGCATAAAGGCACATTTAGAAATAATTGCTATAATTTAAATAGAAGCACAATTGTCATAGAGAATAATGTGATCAGATAATTGCTGTCCCTGCTCAGTCTGCTGGCCAGGTGCTAAATGTTGGCTACGGTTGTCTGTCAGTTGACCTCCCTGCTTTTTGTCCTACCAGTCTAAATAGTTGTCCAGTACCTGCTGCCTTCTGGACTTCTTTCCAGCTGTCTTATTCCAGCTCAATTTGTCCATCAAGCCCACCACCATCTACTCTGACTGGAAGTGGCAGCTCCCAAGTTACCAGGTAGATGAGCACTTTCCCCAACCCCCTGCTATGTGGTGCTTTTAAATGGGGAGAAACTGGGGGTTGAACCTGGGGCCGGAATCTCTGAATCAGGGTTTTTTTTTTCTTTTTTAAAAAATGTTTGGGGTACTCTCATTTTGGCTCAAGAAAATCACCATTTTATAGTTCAAATCAGGGAAAATAAATACAGTAAATGGACAAAAGTACAAATATTCACAAAATGTTTAGGGGTATGTGTACCCCTTCATGCCACCAGGAAAAAAGCACTGGTCTGAATGTAGCCATTATTGTTGGTGGGACAACAAAATAAACCAGATCATTTGTGGTATATGAAGTGATGGGGGTCTCAACAAACACTCAAAACGTAACCAGCTGTACATTCACATAAACCATGCCCTTCTGTATTTTTCACAATATCAAATATTTCTCTTGTACCTTATCAACACATGACCACCAGAAAACTTTTGCAGGCACAGAAAGTATTGAAAGCAGGATCGGATGTGACTGCCCTGATAACATCATGAGCACAAATACAGTGGTACCTCAGTTTCCAAATGTCTCCACCAACGAACATTTTGGTTTTCAAACTCTGTAAACCCAGAAGTAAATGCTTCTGTTTTCGAACTTGCCTTGGAAGTCGAACATGGCATGTGGCTTCCACACTGAGTTTTCCATATTGAGGCTTCTGTACTGAGTTTTTGGTTTTTGAACGTTTCGCAACTCGAACGGTCTTCCGGAACGGATTACGTTTGCAAATCGAGGTACCACTGTACTCATGGATGTACACTAAAGAGGATGTGTGGCCCTAAGTCAATCTGTCTCATGCAGCCTTTGACTCAATAACCAACTTCTCATGCACTGCTGTAACAAAGCCTAAAGCAGTGGTTCCCAGAACTGCCCCCTCCAAGACCAAATTGCAGATGATCTTGATGGGCCACTTAATGATTTTTCTGTCTACTATGGCAACTTTGGTGTGCTGTGCTAAATACAGTGATTTGTCACCACTATTTTGCCAACCAATCAAGTCTTCATTCACAGGGAGAAGATACATGGACATACTTTCATATGTGTGTAAAACCCTCTTCACATGCCAGCTGAACACACAGAAACAGCTACACACAATGACAGCAGGGTGCAAGGCTAGGCCACATGTTCCTGATACTCTAGGAAGAAAATGTCAAAAGAAGGAAGGACGGAAGAATTTACCTTTTAACTTGCAAAAACAGAGGGATTCTGTTCAGTAGTTTAAAGTCTATGATTTGCTGAAAGGATCTGCTCTTAGACACACACACACACACACACACACACACTGTATTAAAGGTACAAGAAGCATGCATGTTGCATAAAAGTTTCCCAGTGGGTGATGAATAGGCTGCAAAGGAAAGGGGTCACTTAGGTTTAGGAGATGGTGTCCTCTATCCAGAGAGGAGGAGGAGGAGGAGGAGGAGAAGCTGCCATTTCAACGGCACTGGCAACAAAACAAAGCCAAACCAGCAATCATTTCAGTTCAAAATCTGTCATTTTACTACTACAGTGATTAAATCTGTGGTTCTTGGTTATTACTGTAAGTCAATTTTATTGTGCCTTGTCTTCTCACTCACCATAAATATGAATGACATCAAAAGGAGTTGCTGCTTGAGTGCCCACCCAAAAAACAGAAAGTCTCCATCTGCACCATACATTTAAAGCATCACCAAACTACTTTAAACAGTCATGGCTTCCTCCAAATAATATTGGGGACTGTGGTTTGTTAAGAGTGCTGAGAATTGTTAGGAGACCCCCCTCCCCCCCTGAGCTACAGCTCCCAGAGTATTTTAACAATGGATCTCTCCTTCCAGAAATCTGTAAGAGGAGAATCAGGGCCTCTTAACGACTCTCAGCAACCTTGACAGACTACAGTTCCCAGGATTCTCTGGGGAAGGCATGGCTGTGTGGTATGATACTGTTTTAAATGCATAGTGCAGGTGGGACCTTGGAAGTTTATTGAACCAGGAAAGTTGGAGAAGTTAGTTAATATGGTAAGCCACCAACATAGTGCGATAAATTATTTCTTCACAAAACATTAGATCCTATTGGTGGTTTGCGGTTTGTTTGTTTGTTTGTTTTCACTTGGTTTAGGAAATAATTCTAAATCTCAACACTTGACAAAAAAATTGTTCCAAGAGCAAAGGTGATTGGATGAGAAAGGTAAAAAGGAGGGTGGTGGGTTTTTTGTTTTTTGTAACTGCTTGAGTCTGCAGGCTTTAGGTCTGCTCTCAGGAATGCTTCACTATAATTACTTGGTCATATACATGCACTATGAAAGCCTATTTTTCTTTATTCTCTCTCACTCTATTTTTTTAATTGAACATATTGCCGAGCCTAGAGCTATGATAGCAATCTGCCATGTGGCTGATTGAACTGTTTCAACAACTTTGGGCTTCACTTGTTGCACTGCCCAGAGAGCATTTTGACCAGGCCATAGTGACCTTTAGGCACAGACTGTAGCACCCTTCATGCATTACTTGTGCTCATGTCGTCAGATACAGTAGGGCCACACCACTAATTATATCCCAAGGTTATGTGGCTTCCCTCAACATCCATGCACAAGGTGTTGATTTCTACAGGAGGGAGATCTATGTGCATAGGCTTCTCCAATACCCAGAATTCTGATTGCACAGGTTTCGTGTCTTCAGGAAGCTTACATACATAGAGATTTCTCTTTGTGTAGGCTTTCTGCTGATAGATGTGGATGTTGTAAGCAGAGGAAGCTTTGTGACTGCCCAAGTCCACTGCAAAGTTTGTCACCCCCGATAGGCAATAACTCAAGCAAAAAGACATTAGGTACGGCAGTTATCTGAAGCAGGGCAGATTCAGCACCCTGGACAGTGCTGCATATTTTGGTCCAGAAAGCCTTGGAATAAGTTCAGGACCATGGCTAGAACCTCTCGAGCAAGAGACAGTTTGCTTGTGCAGCAGCCTGCAGCAACTGCCAGAGTTTTATAGAATGGCCAAGATGCTCCATCTGAATTTACACTTCATAACACTGTATCTGATTAATGTAAAGGGCTTGTTCCATAGTTGCTAGCTCCCTCCCAGGTTGTTCCCTGAGTTTGGAAGGCCAGGAGGCAGAAGCAATTCTTCCTTTGAGCTGCTGCTGCTACTACTGCTGTTATTGAAGTCTCTGAAGGTTCTCAGTCCAGGGCTATGGTTTTGTGGACAAACAATCTTTCACATTAGTAACACTGTGAAGGAGCTTCCCATCAGCCCCAGTCAGTGGGCAATGGTTGGGGATGAGGGACCTGTAGTCCAAAAACATCTAGAGAGTAGCAGATTGAGAAATGCTAAACCACATGAGCAGTGGCTGTTCAAGATTTGGGTATTTGAAAACATGAGACGTGCACCTTTATGTAAGTTTATAATGCGGCTGATTTAAGAATATGCCACTGCAACTACCCAAAGAAGGACCAGGCCACGTCCCGGTTTTTCTTTTAGAGAGGGGTGTTCGGTCCATTGCTGTCACTGTCTGACACCAGCCCTGTCTATCCACTGTCTGGGGATTGAGATTTCACAAAGCATTCATCTGTTTTCTAGCTTGTCTAAATAAAAAAAGAGGAAGCACAAGAGGAGAGGGAAGCTCGAAGCATATGCTTGATGGGGGAAAGAGAATTCTGTAGCATGGAGGGCAATAATTTTGTCCACTATACCTGACCTCAGTGAAGGACTCTTGATAAATTTCCAAGGAAGCCCAAGGCACACCAGACCACCTTTTGAGAAAAGCACTGAGCTAGAGAAAAAAGTGGGTAAGACACTAGGATAAATTATGAATCGGAGCCAGGATTCAGCATTTCCTACATGATGGGAGTCATTAGTCTCCTGATTTAATGACCCTTTGTATGGGTCTTGCAATCATGATGGTGTTCAAAGCTGGCATATGGCTTTCATTGGTAATGACGACAAACCATCTACTGGAGCAGAATTTTGGCATGTCAGCCATTCCTGGATTCTACTTGGTAAGGGTGGAGGCAGTTTTGTAAGAGTCATTAGCATTCTGCCTCTTGCAAAATTAATGTAGAAAACAGCCTTTGGAAAACAAATACTATCCTGCCAACTTCAAATGGGAAATTAGGTCACTAACTCAAGAAGCAACATCATTAGCTGGCTCTGCAAGTAATTTTTTTTTTTTTGTCTTTCTGTCAGATTAAACAGTAATGGACCATGAGATTCAGCATCTGCAGTCTTCATGACAGAATCCTTACCATTAACTGTCTGCAAAAGAAAACTGTTTGAATTCGTTCTTAGGGTAAATAGCTAGGAGATCAGCAGCAGTATGAAAAATCAGGACCATGAAAGAGCTGTGCTGATCATGCTTGAAACAAATCAAGGCTAGCATTCAGAGTGGGGGTTGGAAGTACTTTATGGTTTGATGACTGAGGAATTCAGTTCCTATGGGTTCCAATGTCAGCTGGCCTGATCCTCATCTCCTGGACTAATGTACATAAGAAAACATAATTATCCATTAGATTTTGCATTTTTCTGAACTTGCAATTCAGTTCTCAGCTTTTTAAAAACACACCAAAATGCATTTTGAAATGCATATTTTAAAAATGTATTGAATTCCTTATTTAGCAATGAGAACTAAACTACTCTCACTTGCTACACCAGCCATCCTCAGCTTGGCACCTCCAGATGTTTTGGATTTCAACCTCAATCATTTCTGGCAGCTGACTATGCTACCAGCATAACAGACTCCCTGCCCTGGTGTATGGGTGCAGCGCCGTTCTCCAGCCAAGTAATGTGTACCAAAATGCAAGTAACTAGAGCAAAGCATGCATAAAAATGCATATATTAGTGAAAATACAAAATGCATTACATCAGAGAAAATTAATTTGCATAGTTGTGTATGTTAGGCAAAATGGCATTTGAACAGGAGAAGTTCCCCCTAAACTGATGCTGAATTTTTATGAGGACTTAAAAAATAAATTACAAACTGATATGGAGAATTCAATTTAAGATTGGGGGAGGGGGAGAAAGTGAGAGAAACCAAAATGGATATATTTACTCATCCATAACTGCATGAGATGGACTTCTGGTCTGATCCAGAAAAGTCTGCTCTTATGATTTTATTATCTCAGTTCAGTTTTACCACAATGGATGAGAGGTTTCAGGGGCTGTAGGATGCAGAAAGGGAAAGGTAACAATGATTTCAGTTGCTGCAATTTTATGCACTCTTACTTGATCAAAGGGGCTTACTTGAGGGTAAACATACTTAGCATTGGGCTGTGAAACTATTTATTTTTAATTAACTCTTTGTGAATCATTTTATCTTTATTGTGCTGACCTAAATACTAAACAATTTGCAATGTATGTATGCTGGGAAAAGAAAGAGAAAGAGAGGAGAAGAAGAAGGAACTCTTCCTATTTAGTCTCTGTAATTGGGTCCTTTGTTTGATCTTGCATTTCACTTTCCCCCGTTTTGAGATTCCTTGCAAGGATTAGACAAGCCTCTTCCAGTCTAACTTCAAAACTGACTGACAGCACTAAGACTTGCAAGGCTGTTTGCTTCTCTCAAGCAATGCCACCCATTGATCCATGAATAAATGTTCTGGCTTTAAGGCACATCGTGGCTGCAAAGCTATCCCTTCACATTTCAAAAAGAGAGACATAGAGAACTTCTTGTCTGGTGCCTGCTGTAGTTAGAGGGGGATGTCGGAAAATGAAAGTTATGGTGCATGCATTAGCTTCAGCTTTCTGTCCTACTTGCTTCAGCAGCCAGTTTTTGTTCTTGAAAGAAAGGAATATGTGCACATATAAGGCTTGATTTCTGGTTTCATATGTATACATATAAGGCTTGATTTCTTTACATTTTGAATCTTGTACACTGGAAGCCTGCCAATGGAATGTGTGAAAACTTGACTCCCTGATAAAGCACATTTGAGCTTGACAAGATCGAAGGAGATTTGCAGGTGTTATCTGATAGGTTAGGGTTGTTATTGTCTAGTCGTTTAGCTGTGTCCGACTCTTCGTGACCCCATGGACCAGAGCACGCCAGGCAGGTTAGGGTAAGCAATAGGTTAGGGTAAGTGATAGAAACTGGCAAAATTAAAAATGTGGCAATTTATTTTGCAAGGGGGAAGCAAAGCAGGGCAGGAGGGCACAAAAATTAGTGAGTGGCTCACTGTTAGAAGAAGCAATCAGCCTTCTATTTCTTCTTCCTCTTTGTTGCTACCTCTGATGATCATAGCAGCAAAAGCAAGGTCCCCTCTGTTATGTATTAATTTTAACTGCAGTACTCATTCTGCCCACAGTGGCTGCGGTTTCCACTCAGGTCCCCCCAACATGCAAATGAAGAATTGAGAGTGCTGTTTACGGATCGGGCAGATAGAGGGAGTTTGTTACTGTTGCAAATTACTGAGTACTATATAAGCCAGGCGGCTAAGCTGTTGTTCAGTCCAGGACTCAGAGCTGAAATAAAGAGCTGGTTGTTTTAAGAGCTGTGTCTTCATCCATCGATCCACTACTCAACACCCTCCCCCAGTGACCTGGACACCGCTGGCCCTTATATACTTTACATTTAAGGGTTAAGGCTACTGTGAGTTGTTAGAAGACTCCTATACCCCACCCCCTCAGAGCTACAATTCCCAGAGCAGTTTAACAATCCAAGAAAACACTGTGATTTGTGCCACCTCTACAGACTGTAGATGGTTCAGTGTCTTACTGAACAGCATCACTTCTTCTGTGGCATAGAAATCTCCCTAGCACTAACACTGCTTAGATTATGTGATTATTCCCTTGCTTTCAGTTTTGTTCAGCAATATGGTTTACTCTGACTGCTTAGATTAGTCAAATAGATGATCCAACTCAATCAGGCATTTTGTAGTGAAATGTGTTGCGTGGTGCACAGCCCATCAGGTTAGACAATGTGGCAACATCACTTAGTGCAAAAGAGAGAGATGGCAAAGTAAACAGAAGGAAACAATTTCACAAGGTGTATTCTTGTGTGTGTGTGTGTGTGTTGGTGGAAATCACCGAAAATTGTTTGCAACCTTTGATACACACACAAAGAATCTGTAAGTCATTTTGGTTAAGCAACAGTTATGTATAAGCAAGTTAAGTAAGACTTGCAAGACTCCAACAAAGAAACTTTTAAAAATTGGGAGTAGATTGTACCACTAATCCAACAATTACATGGCTGTTTTATGGCCTATTGTTTTGCACGCTTAGAATATTAAACATTATAATAATTGGTTCTTATAGGAAGCAGTAAATCTTCGAAGCTCTTCCCCAACATTTACTAAATAGCTTGCCAAACATGCATGAAAGCTACATTTGAAGAAGTTGCTAATTACCAATTCACTGCACAAGCCACTACGACTTCTTAAGAATAATCATGTAATTAAGCAGCTTCTCAAAATGTTTAAAGGAACTTTGTCATATCTTTAATTACATAAAACTAAAAACAGTGGTGTTTTATAGCAGCATAAGAGAAAGCTCTACTGTAATTGCCCAGAGATGTAAAAAATAAAGAAGCTGTTATGTTACTCAAATGTTTGCACAAGTGCAAAATTTTGAGCAATTCTCTGAATTATTCATTGCTCCATGTGACAGCAACTTGATGACTTAGAATACTTTTAAGTATAAAAGTGATCTGTGTCATGCATGAGAAACATTTTTTGCACCTGGTTCATGTCATGAATATGATCAAATAAATTTCTACTAGGGCCAAGAAGATCCCCTTCATTCCCCCCTCACTTTGTTTACACACACCCTGCTCACTTAGTCTTGTTTTTCACTTCTGATGAATATTGCTTAAACTAACATTTTAAAATGAGCTCAGGAATTGGAACTTGCACAGGTTCAAACGTCTTTCAGATATTTGCATTCATCTACATCTTCTACACTACACTACAAAAACAGGCATACACATAGATAAAATACAGCCCCCCCCCCGGCAGTATCTTTGTGGTCATAAGTTTGAATCAAGATTCCTTTTGTGTACTGTTTTATTTAATGATCACTCTGAAACACATCTCTCTAATTGCAGAGGCTCAGTTTGCTAAGAAGCAAAAGCAAAGGAGAGTGATTGCTTTCATGCCTTGTCTGTCGCTTCTTGGAAGCACCTGTTTAGTCACTGTGGGGGGAAACGATGCCATACCAGAAGGACCTTTGAACTGATCCAGTAGGACTTTTATGTTCTAAAGGTGAACAAGGTACACCAAGGAAATACGCTTTCAAAACCAACAGTTCAAGAGAGCTTGAGCAAATGAGCAAATCCAAAATGAATCATCTGAGCAAGCCTCAACTAAAAGTCCTAAAATGCCCCCCTGCACAACCTCAGTGCACAATATCTTTCATCCTCCACATCCACAGACACCATTAAAAAAATTGAACAGATGAAGTTTCTCTTCATTTTCTGCAAGTGATCAACACAATTATGCAATTAACTCGAGCTAATTGCAATATCTGTGCATAGCACCCATCAAAGGCAATGTGCCAATCTACTTCATAAGCCATCACTTCCCAGTTAGCTACAAACAAGCACAGGTCTTCATTGTCTGACAAACAAAAGAGAATTAAGTTAGCAATTTCTCATTCAATTATGATCTTCCCCCTGTTCAACAAAGCTTTTGTAACCTGGATCAAATGTGTCTTGTCAGAATATTCTTCAGGTGGGTTGTTCTAATTTAGTCATAAATTTCAAATTGCCATGCAAATGAGATTAATGCTTCTGTCCAGCAATCAACTGTGTTGAGATAATTTCTTCCTCAATATAGATAAATATAGATTTCCACCCCACCTTATGTATAAATCCCCTTCATTTATGTAGATTCCCAGCAGTGAAACAACAGCACTGATTTATAGAAATATAGACGTTTTATTTTGTTTAGCAATTACAGCCAGCATTGACTTCTTCACACAATGGGTAATTAATTTGCAGAATCTTTCAGTGACTTAGATCTTTTCTTTGTTCTGTTTAAAAAGGATTAGCCAAAATGGATTTAGCATAGCTAAATGGAACCTTTGGGTTCCAAAGCAATATACCTTTTAATGTCAGGTGGGTGGGGCCAAAGAACAGGGAAGGACTTTTGCCTTCATGCCCCATTTGTTTCTCTGGAGCTTCTAGGGGATCATTGCTGGCAACAGAATGCTGGACTAGAAGAAACTGTTGTCCAAATCACCAGGGTGACATGACCCCAGAACCCAGCAGTGGCCTGGACACAGGCTCAAGGATCAAGGGGATGGTGGTGCCAATAGAGGCACTGAGCTTGAGCACCATCATTGAGGAGATTCCTATGCCCATGGGCGTGCCCCCTTAAGGCTTCAACTTTCAAAGGAGGAGTAGGTACCTGAAAGAGGGTTCTGAGTGTCAAGACAAAAAAGGCTTCTGGCTGGTAGCACAGCAAATTTCTGGGAAATGCAAGTTAGTAGAGTGCTTTTCACTTAGGTCCTACTTTTCAGCCTCCCAGAGGCATCTGGTTGGCCACTGTGAGAACAGGATGCTTCTTATATTCTCTCTAGGTACTCTGATTGGTGCTCTGAAAACTGACTTGCCTTACCCAGTGGGCTCTTTCTTGGGACTGGAACAGTGCGCAGTTCTGCCTCTTACATTCTTGTAGAACCTACATACGTTGCACCAAATATTAAGGACAGGGCAACAGGGAAGGATGTTGTGTGTTCTGCTTGTGAGCTTTCCAGGAGCCTCTTTCTCCACAGCAGCTAAATTGTATAGCTGCTGGTTTTCTATACATGCCCTGGCTCCCACCCTGCTGCTATGGAATTCCTCTGCTCCAGCAGGACTTCCTCCCCTACCCTGGCCTTTAAGGGCCACTCCACCCCCCAACAGCATCTTCAGCATACCTTCTCCTCAGACCCATCGGAAAGCAATGGCCTACCCAACCCTGAACCAATCAATTTTTAAGGGGGGGAGGGCATCTACATGCGGCCTCAACAGCTGGATTAGGAAGGGAGTATGCATGAGCCCCCAACCCCTTTCCATGCATCCAGATAAGTACAGAGCTTTGAAAGTCTGTTCATGGGTTCACTTGCCCTTTGACTGCATCAGGTTGCACATATCCCTGCAATGAAATTAGTTATCCATTTGTTTTCTAGCAGAACATGTTACTTCTAAAACAAAGTGCAAAATCCAGCTCGTGTGTGTGTGCATGAGAGGGAGAGACGGAGAGAATATGCCCAATTCCCCCCCCCCAAGGTTTTAGAAGCAAGGTTTTAGAAGTTTCTTAATAGTTACATTTCAATATTTAGTGATATAAAAGTCTCACTTTTTTAAAGGAACAAAATGCCATTTTAAGGCAGCTTTCATATATGCATTAACTACAAAGGTTGTGATGTGTTTAGCTGGGCATCCCTCTTTGGTACACCTGCAAACAAAATAGGTTTCATCAATCTCTATTAAGAGGTTTGTAAGGCCAATGGCTACTGCCATTATACAAAATCTTCCAGTACAGTGCCACTCAAAGTAGATATAATTTTATTTACCTTTTTCTGGTGAACAGTCCATACATTAGTCAATATTGGTTTCTCCTTACTCCCCGCAAATATATTTTTTTCTTCAGGGTTTCAGCTAAAACTCTTCCAAGTTCAAACAAACTCCCAGAGTGAAACAAAAGACCAGCCATATTACCCACCCATGTGGCCACCGCTCATTGTTATGGCCACATCTTCATGCATATTACCACCACTGAAATACTCTCAGTCATATCACAGCATCTCCAAACAAGAACAAGCAAATGAGGTTTCCGCTTCACTTTAAATTTAATCTGTGCTTTAAATGTTGGAACTAGTTTTATTAAGCAACTAAAACCGGGGTGGAGGGGAGTTGCTCATTCATTCCATCACACTTAAGCATGAGATGCCTCTATGGTACCGCACTGCTTGAAGACTGGATGACTTGGACACACACATTTAACATGAGAAGTTGATCTCAATTATCTGCTTACTAGACATGTCATTAACAATCGATAAGGGGACACACGGCATTTGGTAATGTCATTTGTAAAATACACATCACAATTAGAGCATCCGTCTACGATGGCTGATTGTTAGTCTTTACTGGTGCTCTGAGACCAACTGCCGAACCACGATGATGCAAGCAGACTTCTGCAAGCTGTTGCAGCATGTCACCCACTGGATAGAATTTAAATTACCTGTGAGAGCCACCTAAATAAACGGCAAGCTCCAAGGAAGTATTGAGAAGGGCTTTGTCTTCCTGATTTGCAAGCACACCCAAAGCATCAGGACCAACATGCACCCATGGTCCACTGTAGTGTGGTAAATAGAGCAGGAATACTGTGTACTCATTTGCTCTGTTGGCCATGGGGAAAGAATGCTATTGTGAAGTGGAGAACAGAAGTGGAGAACCATGAACCATTTTTTCAGCCTGAGGCCTATGTTTCCTTCTGGGCATTCTTCTGGGTGCTATATGCTAATGGTAGTCAGAATCAGAGGCAGAAGTGAGTGGAGCGACTAAAGTAAAATTTAGCTGTATAGGCTAGTTTACACACACACACACACACACACACACACACACACACACACACACCTGTTCATTCAGGAAAGAACAGGCATTATCAGAGTTTAGGGCCTCACCCCAGCCAGGCCAAAACACTCCAAGCAATGCCAGTGAGGGTAGTGGTCTGAGGAGACTGTGTGTGGCTGGAGAGAAATCCAAGTGCCAGATAGAGAGACCTGGAGGGCTACATCAAGGCCCTAAGGCTAAGGTCCCCCATCTTTGAGGGACCAAAAGAACAGAAGAGGAGCCCTGATGAATCAAAAGGTCAACAATCCTGTTTCTGACAGTAGCCAACCAGGTGCCCCAGGGCCTGTGAAGGCAACAATGCTCCTCCATTGCTTGATAGTCAGAAGGTCCATTTTGCTTTCCTATAAATCCACCCCATCTACTCTGCCCTCCCCAAACTGCTCGATCCATGTGTGTGGTTGTCCTGAGTGGTGGACCACTGAACTGGAGGCGGCCATAAAGCACTCAAGTTCCTTTGGGTCCTGTAATGGTTCTTCCCACCTAGGCTGGGATTCCAACCCTGCTTCTTGTTTTGACCTCCTTATCTTGGCTTGCTATTCAGTGCTGATGACTGACTTGTGCTGCAATTCAAGGCTGACTCCAGACAGACTGTAAGTTCATTGGGGTAGGAGCAGATGTTTTGTGAATGCTAGAAAGTGTCGTGCACATTAACAGCACAGTATATAGATGATATTTTTGCCCCCCAAGAGCTAGGGATGGGGGAGAAATTTGATTCCATTAACATTTAAAGGACAATCTATAAAACGGGCACTTCCGAAAACAATACGAGAAGTGAGACAGTCATCCTTTGAAATTGCCCCTATCCAAATTTTGTGATGCAGTTTTCCAACTGGACAATGTTCACAGACAGCACATATACAGAAAAATGAATACATTTGTCACAAAGATGCATGATATATGAGGAAACTGCAAGTGTACATTTGTCAAAACTGCATACAAAAATGTGATTATTAGAAAAAATGTACTAAAATGCTGACAAATTTTCATGAGGATTTTATATAAATCAGACTGCTGTAGAAATGTAGAGAACTGATTTTAAGATTGGAAAAAATCTTAAGAGAGAAGAAAAATTGAGAGGGTCTTCCTTCCCTACCAGGAGCTTAAATATTCCCAATTATCTATATTTGGTGCAGAGCAGGGAAACTTTGAAGCCCAGTTTATAAGCAAGATGAACTGTGCCTTTGCACAAATAGGTGCAATTGGTAGGCATGATCCTGCATTAAACAGAAGTATGGT
Organism: Lacerta agilis; assembly: GCF_009819535.1. Classification (NCBI taxonomy): domain Eukaryota; kingdom Metazoa; phylum Chordata; class Lepidosauria; order Squamata; family Lacertidae; genus Lacerta; species Lacerta agilis. Next base: position 27,508,390 of record NC_046331.1, on the reverse strand, counting down.
ACACAATAGCAGTGCAGTGTAAGGAAACAGCCTGATCTGTGCATTTTTATTTGGAATTAATTTCCACTCAGTGTGATAGAACTCACTCCCAAGAAAGCATTCAGTATTCACAGAATTGTAGCCTTAGCCAATCACCAGAGCTGTTGAAAGATGCTGATATCTTATATATTATGCGCAGGACTTGCTTTCAAATATTTGCTACCCATTCAAGTGCAGTGGAATAAAATCAAAGCCACATAAATAAACAGAGAAAAGTATTTGGAGTCAAAGAATAGAAAATAAACACCCCAGCACCCTCTATGCATCTGTTAGAATAAAAACATTAAGTTTGATGAAATGAAATGAACTATATGTTTCTTTCTGTTTGGTTTTAAGTGGTTATAGTTGTCAGAGGTTTTTAAACTCACTGATTGTTCGGCCCAACAAGTTGTTGTTTTAGGCAGTCCTCTGAGGGGCACAAACATTTTATTCCGATGATTTCTAGCTCCATAGGTTTTCTCACAAAATGTAGAAACTGGAGGTCAAGACACAGGCAAATATAATTGCTTCTGCCACAGACCAAAGTACCTGTGGGGATAAACTGAGAACGACTCTACAAATTGTCAAAAGGAATTAGCTGGTTTATAATGGTCAAAGGGAGATTCTGAGAACAGATTGCCCTAAAAAGAGATGTCCCTTTAAAGCTAGAAATTTTAGATTTGCAGTATTTGTAATTAAATATCTGCTTACATCTTTTATTTTTTACTTTTTCCACCTCTCTTTCTTAAGGAGATATTCCAAAGAAAATAAGTGCCCTAAATTCAGGATTCATGAGAAGAAACATTTATTCATACAATGAAGGACAGCAGCTCAGTGGTAAAGCATCTATTTTGCATGCAGAAGGTTCTTGGTTCAGTTGGAGGCAGCTTCAGGTAGGTCTGGGAGAGATTCCAGTCTGAAACGTGAGAGTGCCACTGCCAGTCAGTGTAGTCAATACTGAGCTAGATGGAGCAACCATCTGCATTTGGGATAAGGCAGCTTCCAAAGGTTTGAATCCAACTAACATCTTCCTCAATGTTTGGATGCCAGCTGCCATTTTGAATCAAGGCAGCAGACAGAAACGTGACCTATACATTACTTTGCCCAAGCAGGCTCCAGTGAGTTCAATGGGATGTATTCTCAGATACTTTATCTTCTGACACATCTTTTAATGCACTACCACAAATGGGGAGTGGATCAATACACAATTAGCTCAATGCAGTCTTGTGTAGATGCGAGCCAATGCTGTGAGATTCCCTGGAACCCACAGGCACCATATGCTAAACACCACTTTGTACTACTTTGGGAAAAAATAATTAAAAAATCATATGCTGCATAGATAATGCAGGGGGTTCAACTTATCTGGTCAAGAGCAAAAAAGCAAACAAACCCCAGCATTTCGTGACAGAAAGATACCCAATTCTGTGGCTTTCTGTCTAAAACCTACATTGTTAAGACACCTTATCAAATTGCATGATCCGAAAGAAACATAAGCTTAGAGCTGAGGAAAGACAGGTAGGGAAGAGGAGGCATATGAAAGGGAATTCCTGTTAAATCAGTGATGTTGTTAAAGGTCTCATAAGAAAAGGGAGTAGTATAGGAGAGGATTGCCCCAAGAAACGTTGGATGAATCAGTGAAGCAGTCATGTGACATAACTAGGATGCTCTGATCTTTGCTTAATGTCTTCCCAAATATGCTTACTGTACATGGATAAAAATAAATCAATACTGCATGTGCATTCTGGACTTTGACAGTAGCAAACAAACAGACCAAAGAGTTTCTAGTTCAAAATCCTGAGACAAAATGTAAGTGGCATTTCTGGTGAACAATTTATACAATATAAGCATGCTAAATTCTGCAGCTCTTTTGTAAGACATACATCCAAAAGAGGCCTGTAGGAGGGAGAGATGTTATTTTTATCACAGTGAACAACATATATTTAGGTAGATGTTTCTCTAAGGCAGAGATAGACAACCTGTGGCCCTCCCAATGTTGTTCAGCTCCTATCAGCCTCAGCCAGTATAGCCAAGGCAGAAGGATGATGGGAGTTGTGGTGCAGCTACATCTTGTTCTAATGTATAATAAAGATACCAGGATACACATTAAGATTGAAGCACAGCAGAAGAGCCTCAACACAACCTATGAATAGAAAATGAGGAGAGGTTGCTCCTTATAACAAAACAATTGTTCCGCAAACTTTTCCTGGCGTCTTTATTTAGAAGGATCAGGGAGTCAAACCCAGGAGAGCCACTGCCAGTCAGATTAGACCAGGATGTGGGGAATCTGCAGCTCTCCAGATATTGCTGGGCCCATAATTCCATGCCAGCAGGGGCTCCCCATCCCTGGATTAGGTGACACAGAACTAGACAAACAAATTTTTCATCTCTGTATAAGGCCTCTGCTTCAATCCCTGGCATCACCAGATTTAAAAAAGGAGAAGGGCTTTCACCCAGCAACAGAGGAGCTGCCTTGCATGCGGGGAGTTCCAGGTTCAGTCCCCAGCATTTCCAGATAGGTCTGGGAAAGACCCCTTGACAGCCTGTCAGTGTGGACAGTACTGAGCTAGGTAGACTAATGGTCTGACTTGGTATAAGGCTGTCAAGTATAATTGATTTATTTGTCACTGAAATGGGAAAATGCCTATGTGTATTAATAAAGGCTTTAACATGGGGTTTTTTCACAGGGCTATATAGAAGCCAAGAAGAGCCCTCAGGGCTCTTGCTGAGTTGATAATTAACTAATTGTTGTTTTCTACTAGCTAACATATGAATGTTGTAACCTTAGATCACGTGACAAATGTATTGAGATGCAAATTTGCCATCTAGAAAGGGCGGTGGCTGTTAGTCTTTCTCTGAATGCCAAAAAGCTGCATAGTTTAGCAGAGGCTAAGGCTGGCTGGAATGGGGGAGTGATACAGTTCGGATTTTTGGAGTTATCCTTTATTTCTACTTACTTATCAAACCTTTATTAGGCATTTGCATGTAAAATCGTGAGAGCAAGAATCGCGAGAGCAAGAATTCTGAGCCTGTGCTGGACAGCACAAGATATTGTATGGATATTTTTGTATGTATCATTTGATGTTTCTCTTTTCTTTTGAAGAGTTCTGCAAGTAAAACTTTGAATAATATTTTTATGGGTCTGAACAATGTGTGTCCTGCTGAAATTTTTGGACAGGGTAACTTTGGTCCATTATGGTCAACAAGTCTACTCTGACTAAAACTTAGTTAATGATAACCCTTTCTTTTGCAGCTCCAGAGTCTATGCAACAAATTTCCCTGAGCAAGGGAGCTAGTTAAGTTGGTACCTCAACCTTCAAACTCCATTTTGGAGACTGCCATTGGGGACACAGTGCTGATTTGCTGTATTTTTTATGTAGCTATTTTAATTTGCCACTGTTTGTTTTGATCTTGCTTTTATGTTTCTAATTGGTTTTATATTGGTTCTTATTAGCTTAGCAAGCCACCTCAAGCCATAGAGGAAGTGAGGTATAAACAAATAAACAATACACTTCAATAAAAAGATAATTAGGGTTATTTGTCCATCCAGTGTATTGTCTACTCTAATTGCCAGGAAGAAAGAGAGAGAAGCATTTGCCACCACACCCAAGAAGAAACCTTGAAATGCAACAAGTGAAAACATGTTACATTTATTAAAACATAACAAATTTAGAGGCTCTGCAAAAAAAAATCAATTATCCAGATCAAAGTAGTTTGGGCAGAAGAGTTATCCAATAAGGAAAGATCTGATCTCTCACATCTCCTGAGAATGCTCACAGCATGCACACAGCAAAGGTTTGGAAAGAAACTCTCCCTTACTGCTACATGAACTGTGGGCATGTGAACATGATGCTCACACTGTGCCCCCACTGTCCAGTATTCACATCGGGGTGTGGATGCCAAACCTAAAGGGCAGCCTAAGGATCCTCCAAGCCAAAGGCAGTGGAAGGTGGCTCAGGAGTGCCCATAACCCCAAAATGCCTTAGGTTTTCAACCATCCAGGTTTTAAATTTTCTCCTCTGCCCAGACTAAATGCTAATTAAGCCAAATGCAGTCGTACCTTGCATCTCAAATGCCTTGGCTCCTGAACAAATCGGCTCCCGAATGATCAAAACCCATAAGTGAGTGTTCTGGTTTGCAAACTTTCTTTTGGGATCCAAACGTCCAGCGGGGCTTCCGCAGCTTCTGATTGGCTGCAGGAGCTTCCTGCAACCAATCAGAAGCAGCGCTTTGGTTTCCAAACGTTTTGGAAGTCGAATGGATTTAGCAGAATGGATTCCATGCGACTTCCAAGGTACGACTGTACATAAAATGCCACATATCAGGTCACATCCACACCATGCATTTAAAGCACCATGATACCACTTTAAATTGTTGTGGCTTCCCCAAAAGAATTATAGGAGCTGAGAGTTGTTAGAAGACCCCTTACTTTTGCGAGTGTAGGCTCTTTTAAGCTGCTTTCAATGTTGTATTATATTGCAACCCACCCAGGGAAATAATAATAATAATAATAATAATAATAATAATAATGTGCTCACATTTTCTTCATCTCCCTAGTCCACACGGACTATTGTTGAATGACCCACTTGACACATTGCAATATGGTTTTGGCTTGGAGTGGTGTGAGGAAACAGAAATCACACTCCACTTTAAATGCTATCTCTGTTTGCACCAGCATGTGCAAAAGGTCTCAGGAAAATCATTGCAGCTCCAACTAGAAATGCCTTGATGACAAAGTACAATAAGAAAGGCCCATTACAGGCACTCTGGGGGTAAAAAATAGTCTGTGCAAAGGGGGAGAAGGCTGTAAAGCAGAGATAGAGAACCTGTGGCCCTCCAGTAGTTGCCAGACTACAACTCCCATCACCATTGGCTGTGCTCTCTGGGGCTGATGGGAAGCTGGAATCCAGCAACATCTGGAGAGCAGGCACTAGGCTGGGGAACGCTGCTTTAGAGCCTAAAACTTACATGCCTATATGCCTTGTATGCTCACCCCACACCCATACCGTAGATAACAGGCAAATACGATTAAAAGAGGATAGCACTCAAACAAAGATATTTAACAGGCAGATGCAAGCTGCACATTATGTAAATGTGGGCGTTTCACTTGCTGAGCCAATGTGCTTCAAAGCAGGTACAGCGATTTAATAAAAGGCAATGAGGGAAGAAGATTTTTTTTAAGGGGTTTGCCAGAGCACTGTGTGTGTTGAATAGTAAATAGTCTACTCACGTCATCAGCATCCCTGCAGTCCTGTCGCCCCACCCCCACCCCCACCCCTTGGAAGCCAGCTAGAAGTCAGTGGAATTACATGCTAAGGAAAACCCTTCCACTAAACCAATAATTATTCTAAACAGAATCAATGCGGCACAGTTAATCAGTTTGCCAACTGAATTAGGTTTTATTTTTGTCATGTCTGTATCTCCTGGTGAAATGAGAGAGGATGCATGAGTCTCTCTCTCTCTCTCTCTCTCTCTCTCTCTCTCTCTCTCTCTCTCTCTCCCATAGTAGTACCCTTTGGGGATTGCAGGAAAAAGATGCACACTCTCTAGATAACAAAGGCCCTTGTTCCCTGATTATATGACTGAGGTTGTGCTTAAAGTTCTCACTAGAGAAGCACATTATGCATTGTTCCAGTGGTGGACGAGAAAGTCTGGGAACTGTGGTGGAAACAGAAACAGGAGTAGAAATTTCTGGCGCTTGCTTATTTACCTCACATCTGGAATGGAAATCAATCCGGTAAATATGGCCAGTATTCATTGTTGCTGCTGTTGTTTTTGTGCACAAATGATATGTAACTGATTACATCCCCCACCCCCAACAATTTGAATTGCATTTCCTTTGCATTGAAATTAATGAGGTGGAAAACCATAATGACAATGTTTTAAATTACATAGATTATAGAATTCTGCCACAGCAGACGGTGAGATGAATAGTGTAGTTGGGGTTTTTTGGTGGAAGATGAGCTGCAGGACAAAAGAAACAGCGCTGCATGCATCAAATACATTGCAGAATGGGAAATGCTGCCTTCTGGTGGCAGGGTTTGATGAATCTGTCAAGTTTCGGTTTCTCACTTTTCCAATCTTAAATTCAGCTAATCCTGTTTCTGCATCAATCTGCGAATGTATGTGGGGGTCTGTGGGGGAGATGTGCATCTGTTCTCTCTGTGTATGTGCACATGTGCACGAGAGTGGGTGTGAGGTGATCACACAACCTTCCACTTTGGCTCTTGTACCTCTGGCATTGTGGAAGTTTGGCCAGCATTGAATAAAGCCCTCAGGCTGAAAAGAATTGGCTATGCCAGCATTACAGATATAAATTCTATGCCAGCTCATATTACTGTATATCTCAGACATAATGCTTTGCAATGGAGCCAATACACACATTCAGATGTGAGTCAAAGGCCCCATCTGCACTATACATTAAAAGCAGTATCATACCATTCTAAACAGTTATGGCTTCCTCCAGAGATTCCTAGGAACTGTAGATTGTTAAGGGTTCTTCAGCTGTAGAGTGGTTTATCAGTTAATTCTCCTTCTCAGGGAAGTCTGGGGACTGCAGCTGTTTGAGGGTGTCTCCTAACAATTCTCAGTTTTGGCTTCTCTCAAAGAATCCTGGGAATTATAGTTTGTATAAAGCTATAATTTCCAGGATTCTTTGGGGAAGCCATAACTGTTTAAAGTGATACCACTTTAATACTTTAAGTGCATAGTGCAGATGAGACTGGTGATTTATTTTTCTTTATTAATATTTGTGTGTGTGTCTTACAACCAGAATTCCAATATAGCAGGGGCACCAATTATAGGGGGTTCTGGAAGTCAGGTTCTGAAGCCAGGGCGCATGCGTGACATCATGATGTCACAGGCACCCATAACCTGGGGCCCAAGTCGACTCCCCTCTTATATACTGCACTATAAAAACCACATTAAAAATTAAATCAGAGGCCTTCAACTAACTATTATAGAAATATGTTTTCTTAATATTTATATGCACCAAGGAGGTAGGTTACTCCTGCATATGGGCCATGGGGGTTTCAGATTTTAAATTGTTTCCTTCTTACACCACTCAAACCAGAACCAGCTCGTTCCAGGGATTAAATTCCATAGAGGAAACACACAGCTGAATCACAGGTTCAGAAAAAGCATATGGTGCATTCCTACTGGGACTGTACCATTTTAGAATTCAGAAGTGTGGCGATGTCTGAATGCTTCCCTGCACTGAAGATTAAGCTAATACATGAGAGGAGAAGGTAGGAAGCCTTTTATGCAGGAGACAATTATGGGACCACCCTTCTGTACCCCAAAGTGGTACAGCCCTCCCTCATTTGCTTCTTTCCCCCTGAACACTGATATCAGTTCTTGCTTTGGAGTTTGGAGGGGCAAATTGTGGAGCACGAGAAACAAAAACAAATAACAACTAAAATTATTAGTAGGGTTACTAATGATACTTGTAGCTAAAAGTTGGACTATGATGTTACTGAAGACTTTAATAGAATTGGATTAACGGAGAAGATGCAGGAGAAAAAGTTAATATGAGGAACCACAAATGGGGAGGAGAGAGGTCAAAGGGGATTTATGGATTTGTTTTATTTGTTCTCTTTGTGATTGTTTGTAAACCTAAAAAACCCAAAAGAAACTATAAAAAGAAACGAAAAGAAACAGAAATCATCATAAGCCACAGCCTCAAAGGACATGCCAGGCAGAGCAAAGATAGGCAGCAAAAAGTGTACTAAACTGCCCCACAGTGAAGCTTTAAAGGTGGGTCATTCACAAGGTTAATTCACCAAGGCAAGAAAGAAATGTCAACAACTAAGTCCCCAGCATTCATAGTGGTGCTTGACTATAGAAACCAATTTACTATTTCTAATCTGGGAGTGTTGCAGAGGAGTGAAGAAGGGGGCTCCACTACAGTACCTTGTGATTTATTCCAACCTGACAAGGTCCCTTTTAACATGTAAATTGGCTTAACAATGACACTGTCTAGATTGCAGAAAGAGATTAACCCTCAGTGCAGAGGCTGCAGTTATAAAATCCTCCTGGTTTTCAAGTGCCACCTAAGCCCCAATAAACTAAATGCATATCTTTCATAAAGGAAAAAAAAATGAGAATATGTCAGAATATAATTAGCCAGGCTGCCTTGTGAAGCTTTCTTGCAGGAAGCTATTTAGAGGGCAAATGCTTGAATGTAGGATATGTCCTAAGTGAGCCATTCAGGCAATATATATGAACACATGCATGCAAAAGAAATTCCCCTATAATAATCTAAATCAAAAGTTCACACCCTTCTCTTAGTATTCCACCATAAATTATCCTAATCCCTATTTGTGCTTTCAGAAGGGTAACTAAGGGCATGCTTAAGGAACTACTGAGTGAGAGCCCATGGCTAGAAATACTCAGTGAGAAGGGAACCCAAGATGGATGGGAGTTTCTGAAACATGAATTATTAAATACACAAAGTCAGACAATTCCAACAAGAAAGAAAAGTGGAAGGCATCTAAAGGAAGCCAGTGTGGCTGCGTAAGGAGCTTACAGATGAGCCGAGATGTAAGAAGGGCATGTATAAGAATTGGAAGAAAGGGAAATCATGAAGGAAGAGTACCAGTATACACAAGTAGCCAAAAGTTGCAGGGAGAAGGTCAGGTGGGCCAAAGCTCAGAAAAAAACACAAGCTTACAAGAGAGGTTAAAAATAATTTTAAAAGTTTCTTCGGCTATCTTTGAAGCAAGAGAAAGAGCAAGCAAGTGGTAGGTGTTTTGTGTGGAGAAGATGGAGAAATGCTATTGGTGACAGAGAAGGCAGAACTGTTCAACAACTACTTTGCCTCTGTCTTCACCAAAAAAGAAAGCAATGCCCAACCTGGTGATAACAGAATAAAACTTTCTGATGATGAGCTGGTTTGACAGTGACATGGACTCCCTTTGAAGATAGTGGGCTCTCCTTCCCTGGAGGTTTTAAAGCAGATGCTTACATGAAGCCCAAAAACAGAACCTACGCACAACAGCTTTATCCACTCCAGCAACTGATACAGTATTCAGAAGGATACTACTTCTGGGCTAGAGAACCCCAGAATAAATTTATGGGGTGAAAAGGGCAGCTAATATTCTATTGTACAAGGTGAAATCCATGCGCTAATGCAGCTTTAGACTTAAGACCTATGTTGAATGCATCCACTGCTATTTTTCAGCTGGAACTGAGTTCCAGCACCTCTCAGGTGGCTGCCATTGCCATTGTAAGACAACAAGGGAGGTGCTCGTGGAGAGTTCTGGCACCTCTTTTTCTAGAAAAATAGCGCGTGCTTTGGGGTGTGTCGTATGAAGTGATTCCTAAATGGAATTAAAGAAATGAATGAATAAAACACATACACATATTGGAGGGAAGCCAGCCAAATCTCTTTAAAAATGTTATTAAAGATATTTTTGTAGACACATCCATACATTATTTCAAATATCTAATTAAATCAAACCTTTATTTTGATACCATAGGAAGTAAATACAAAAGTGGAAATAAATATGCACCCATTGCCAAAAAGAAAGGTTCCAAATAAATGCATGAATGTTTTTTGAAATGCCAGGGAAACTTGGCTTCTCATTGCCCATTTGGATGTTAAAATGGGGAGGGGAAACAGGTTTTTTTCTTCTTCTTCCAAAAATCAAGCCACTCCTTTCCCTAAAAGGAGAAAGAATGGAATATCACATAGACAAGTTTTAATCTGGGCCAAGGCCCATGAGTGCTTGGCCCTTGAAATCTGAAGTAGTAACCTCAGGTCCGGCACCCCCAAACTCGGCCCTCCAGATGTTTTGGGACTACAACTCCCATCATCCCTAGCTAACAGGACCAATGGTCAGGGTTGATGGGAATTGTAGTCCCAAAACATCTGGAGGGCCAAGTTTGGGGATGCCTGCCTAAGGCCTTCATGAGGTTGTATCCAATACTAGTCTTACTCAGAGTAGACTCACTGAAATGAATGAGCATGACTAACTTAGGTGCATTACAGGTGGGTAGCCGTGTTGGTCTGCCATAGTCAAAACAAAATCGAAAATTCTTTCTAGTAGCACCTTAGAGACCAACTGAGTTAGTTGCTGGTATGAGCTTTCGTGTGCATGCACACTTAGTTGCTGGTATGCACACTTAGTTGCTGGTATGAGCTTTCGTGTGCATGCACACTTCTTCAGATACACTTCTTCAGATACTTCTTCCTTAGCCATCTCACCCCTTGTCTTCCCCTGCAAGACTAATTGCAGCCGTTTAGAGTCGTCATCAGGTTTTCCACACTTATCAGCCTATCACCCATTCCCACCACCCTTCTGAGTAATACCCCTCCCCACTCCCCCACTATATTTAAGGATCTGGTGACTTCTGTTTCAGTGTATCTGAAGAAGTGTGCATGCACACGAAAGCTCATACCAGCAACTAACTCAGTTGGTCTCTAAGGTGCTACTAGAAAGAATTTTCGATTTTGTTTTAGGTGCATTAATTTCAATGAGCCACTTTCAGTTTTGAGGGCAGGACTGAGTCAGTTAAAAGTCAGGGACCATAAAGAAAGCAGCAGAGTTGAGGCCTTTGATTGTTGCCACCATTGTGGAGCTGCAAGCAAGGGTTTAGTTCCACCACCACACATGAAAGTAGAACTTAGCAAATGCAGTTACACAACAAAGGCAAATGAACAGAAACATAGGAATACTCCTAGTGAGAAAAATTGTCTCAGGAAATTTCCTTCAGAGAACAAGGAGTTGAGGTGCATCTCCCTGCTTTGATATGCAATGCAGGGAAGGGAAGCAGGGCCCAAGAATTCCAACAGGTTAAGATAAAAGCCTAAAATGCAGTCCAAGCTTCAGGTTGCCTCATTGCCCTTTGCCAGCAGGCAACTAGTACCTCCCACACAGCTCCACATGAAAGAGCAGTGAGAGGCCTCAACCACTGGAGGTAGCTTCCTGTGATGACCTTAGCAAGACTGGGTGGGAGGTACCAACAATTAGTAGGGGTGGGTGGGAGGGACTTGCTTGCTCTAAGCAGGCATAAGGCAGCCAGAGTTGTCACATGACTTACACTGTAGCAGACTTCTCCAACCCACTTCCCTCCAGATGTTTTGTTGTTGTTGCTTTACAACAACTCCCAACAGCTCCAGCCAGCTCCAGATTATCTGGATGGTACAAGACTGAGGGAGGTACCAGACTGCACTATATGCTGTCTTCTGCCCTGCCTAACTGCTAACTTGAGATGTCTTTCATTGTTCCCTGCCACCACCTTTGATTAGCAGGGTGGGAAGGGAGGCGTCTCATCTTTCACCCCATAAATGTGAGAATAAGAAACGTTTGGCCCTCCAAATGTCACTGAGTTATGATGCCCAGCAGTCCCAGCCAGCATGACAAATGGCCAGAGGATTATGGGACTTGCAGTTAAGCAACATCTGGAGAGCCAAAGTTCCTCCATTCTTGTTTTAACAGAAGAGCTACTGCTGATTTTCAAGATTCACTGGGGAAAGTGGATGGGTGTTGAAGCAATTCCAGTCTGTACAATAGCTTCACCCAGAAGAAAGAGCTACTGATGCCAAGTAATCATATCAAAATAAAGTGTTCCTCTATTACCCAGATATTGCTGGATTACTTGTAAGCAAAGTGTTATCTTCTTGGACCTATTTCTGTAACCGTCTTACTTTATTTACACAGAGTATGCATAATTGCACTGATATTCTTACAGAACTATTAGTTCTTACAGTGAGAAGCTCTAAAAATAAATCTGTTTACTTCAGCTGAACTCAATCTGCATTGATTGTTACAATTTGGTTTTGTACAATTTTAGAAGCACAGTGTTCTATTAAGAGCCTTTTTTTACCAGTTGATAAAAACAGGAACTCAAATGAACTGCCCAGTCAAGAATGAAACAATCTCACAAGGCTTACAAACTGTGCTACCCTTCACCATGGCTACAATGTTCTCTATGAAAAGCTCGGTAAAGTATGTGAACTATTGTTTGGCCTAATTTGAGATTTATTACAAGGACAAAAAGAGGAAAATAAGTTTTAGCCCAAGTATCTATTTTTAAAATGGATTAGTAGTGGAATGGACATAATTAGCATTTCCCCAAAGCTTCTGGCACTCTGTGGCTGGCTGTAGAATGTAGCTACTGTAGAAAAGTAAGAATCACACCCACTTGTTCTGCCTACTTTTTCCTCTGGTCCTTATTCACCAGCAGCATGTGGACCCCCGAAGGTTGCCTCTAAGGCAGTGTGGCCCTTGGGCTTTAAAAAGTTCCCCGTTGTACCATTTTGTCTTGCACACACCTTCTTGATGCTTTCTGGTAGCCAGAAAGCATCATGTACTGTAAGTGGGAGCAAGGCCACCATAAGAAGCCCTCCAGAAAAATAATAATCCAGGAATGGATTCAGGAGGCATGCTGAATCCTGAGAACAGACACACATTAGGTGTTTGAGAGTAGAAGTACCAGATTCCATCATTTGTTTAGCAGGTGCCTGGAGATGCCTGAGCTGAATTCAGGAGTGGGAAAAGGCATCGTCTTTGTCATCCACTTGCTGGAATCCTGATTTTCTGGATTTCTGATCAGTAGGGATGAGCTTCCAAGCTTTCCTATTATGGTGCAGCCAGACAACCCTAGACCATCCTCTTACATTCTGGAGAGGGTTCTGACATTTGGAGGAGCTTTGTAAGGGTTGTTGGACTCCAAGTTCCATTAGCCTCAGTCAGCATGGCCAATGGTCAAAGATGATGAGAGCAACTTCTGGATGGCCCAAGGGTTCCCCACCTCTGGCCTACAGAGTCAAGACCCAGAGTATAAGGAATTAACAAGCTCTACTGCACTCTGATCTGCAGGTGATACATCCCTTCCTTGCACCAGTGGGATTGCTAGTGAAGATGCAGTTTGAACTCCACATTATTGAAGAATAATAACTCCACTGACTGAAATCCTCTTTGAGAATCAGGTGACCTTAGGCAGCCAAACCTATGCCACTGCATGTAAGATCTACATCACTTCCTCGGTATGGGCAACACATTGCTGAAGGTGGCTGTTGGGTGCTCTTGCTATGCCTGTGTGTGTGTGTGTGTGTGTGTGTGTGTGTGTGCATGTGCGTTCGCCTGCCTCTATTCCAGGTACTTGACACTTCTCCAACTCAGGGTTTGGTGGAAGGGGGAGGATATCTGGAGTTTGTCAATGCTCAGACCAGAATGTAGATGTAGCCATCCTTGTATTTATTTATTTTTCAATGCCACTGCTTAATTCCTATAAACACTCAAAGCACCTGCTTGCATTGGGACTGGTAAGGCAGGTGTCAGGGAGCCTAACAGTCGGTGGAGGCAGAGCAAATGACAGGCAGAGGATACCAATGCTTCTTTTGCCTACATCACTCTCCCTACTAAGTTCTTAAAGGGCAACATGGAGAATAAGGAGGAGGACACTGACAGACAGTGCCACCTGCTGGGGTGGATGTACCGGTAGGTAAGAAGGCCGGCAGATGGGGTTGACTGAGGGCAGGCTAGTGCAGATGCAGAAGTGTCTCATTTGCTCAGTGAACCAGCCTTCACTGCCTACTGTGGTTCTCTGAATTATACGTCCTTATTTCCACCATGCTCTTCAGCATGTCCTTTCTTGGATACAAGCTCTTGACATTTATACCACCGTGCTTTAATTTCATCTCTAATATAATTACTCTATTAAATATTGACAGGATTTATACTAGCACATTCTTCCCATCCCACATACCTCTTCAGCCTGTCATTAGTGGCTGAGTCAATGGGCACTGGAGTCTAACTCAGAGCTAGCAATTTTGGATTCCTTCCTGAATGGCCTGCTTAGATTAATCAGTATATTCCATAAACACCATCAGATACCTAAGTTGTCATTCCCTGTGACCCTGGCTTCATCAGAGCTGATAAATGCATGTAGCCAAACACTCTCTCCGTTCTGCTAAATTACAGTGGGACAGAACATAAAAAGTCGAGTTTACCCCATCTCCCAGTTAAATTGCGTATGCGCGTGATCTTTCCAAAACTATGGAGTTTTACAACAACCAAGCCCATTTCGTGATGTAAAAGCATTCAAACCTTTCTCTTTCTCACTCTCTTATGTAGCTGTGTGTGTGTTAGGGATGAGGAAATCTGTAGATTTCAGTTTCTCTGTTTCTCATTTTTTAAAACTTAACTTTAGTTCTCTACATTTCCACATCAGTTTCTGGGGTCTTTTTTATAATTTAAAGTCATCATAAAAATTCATCAGCATTTCAGTGCAAATTTCTTCTAATGTACACATTTTTATATGCAGTTTTGTGTAATATGCACATTTTTTGACTCAATGTCACCTTAAAAAAAGATTATTGGATATTTTCATAATGGTTCATAATTTATGCATTTTTAATGCATATTGCATATGCATTTCTGTGCACATTATTTGGCTGGGGAAGTGGACTGTTAATTTTGAAGAATGGCTATATTTTGGTTCTCACATTGTTTTGGTTAATGCAGATTGGGTAGGTTTGCCTTTAAATTTGAACTGAATCATATTTTCCCCACCTCTCTAGTGGCTTGCGAGTAAGGGACCAATGCATGTGAGTAAGTAATCCCTGCAACTCCCACTGGGCTTGAGGTTGGGGTCTTCTTCTTCTTCCTCCTCCTCCTCTTCTTCTTCATCACTCGTAGCCGAGTAAGATTGTCTTCCATGACATATTCTTAACAGTGAGTCCATAAGTGACTGTGGAGGCCAATTCTGGATCCACACATACTTCCATAGTGGGGACATAGCTTTCCGGGTGGGAGTTGACATGGCGAGGCTTAGCCAAATGTGCCTTTTAGCCCTTTTGTCTTGAGTTTGAGGGTCTTCAAAGCCCATCCTCCCACTATATATTAGGGTCTGGTGACTTCTGTTTCAGTGTGTCTGAAGAAGTGTGCATGCACACGAAAGCTTATACCCAGAACAAACTTAGTTGGTCTCTAAGGTGCTACTGGACAATTTTTATTTATTTCAAAGCCCATGACACCTTTGGTAATGGCTGTTCTCCAATTGCAGCACTTGCAGGCCAGTGTTTCTCAGTTGTCTGTGTTTATACATTATTATTATTATTATTATTATTATTATTATTATTATTATTATTATTATTATTAGGTCTAGGAAGCCACAGTATACAATGTCTCCCTTTCTGAGCCTTCTAGTTACAGAATGCAACATAGATATCTGGCTCCTTGCTGTATTCTACCTTGCTTGAGTGCCCTGTACTATTGACCGTGGGCTGCTCTCTATCCTAACTTCTGGGTCACTTTTTGGACCTAGCTTGATTCTCTGTGCTTGGCCTAGGCTTGTTGAGACTATGCTGCACCTTGAACCCTGCTTTTTTGGGTGGCTGCTTTGCTAAAAAAAAAAAATTTACCTCCTGGACCCTAGAAGCTCCAGACCATCCCTTGGAGCTTAAGTTATCCTTGGAATAGGGTGGTCTGTTCCTTTGTGATGGGAATCCCTCCATGAGGTGCCAGGGTGTATCTAATTATGCACAGAGCATACAGAGACATATTGCACCCTCCTGGTCCTTGTAAATACACAAAACAGCTTTGCAAACACACACCACCTGTCATAAGGGACACTTATCTTTTCTCTCAGCATTAATATCAAGATCGGAATACCTTTTTTCTGGATTGTGTGTTGTAAGAGGTGAGCACCTTAAACTGTCCAGGAAAGCAAAGGTCGCTGAGGTGATTTTTTTTTTTGCTATTTGTAAAGCTCTCATAAAATGATAGTTTTGTGATATTTTCATAGCTATTAGCTAATGATCCCCAAACCCATATGGCTGTGCCAGCTGTCTCCGAGCCTTCCTCAATCAGACACATTTTTCCTCCCTAGAAGAGCCATTTTTGAGTGCTTGACAGCAAACAAAACCACAGTTGACAGAGCCGCTAGCCACCCCCCCCCCCCAAAAAAAAAGTCATGGCAGACCTAGGGGTTTCTGATGGGAAATAAGTGTCCATAGAATTTCAAAGGAAGAAAAAAAAAAACCAACTCCCGTAAGACAGGGGTGAGGAACTGTGGCCCTGCAGATGTTGTTGAACTCTAATTCGCATCAGCCTCAGAGGCAAGGCCAATGGCCAGGGATTGTGGGAAGTTGAGCCCCACACCATCTGGAGAGCCACAGGTTCCAAATCCCTGCAGCTAAGATGAACTAATATCCTCAGTGGGTTCCCAAACATGCCCTTGAGTTCCACCATAGGCACCGGTGCCAGCCATTGTGCCATTCACTCTAGAATATGCATCTAGGCGCAAAACAGGAAGCTCGTTTTGGAACGCGTTTCTCATTATGCTCTGCAATAGGAATAGAGCATCTATGGGAGGTGATGTGCCAAGAGCGAGCGTTTTGAGATTTCCCCCTATGATATTAAACACATGAGCAGGCATGTGGGTTGCTAGCTGCCATTCCTCTGCCTTCCAATTTCTCCTCTCTATTCCCTCTTTCTGTTATTAGCATTAAACATTTATAGCACAGTGGCACCCAAGAGGACCTTGATCAGGACCGAAGCCCAGTTCTGTCTCTTCATATTTCTTTCTCTGTCTGAACTACATCCCATCCAGCCACACTCCCTCCTTGCAGCAGCAAAACCCTTAACTGCTTCCTTCCCCTTTTCATCAGTTCAGCTTCTCTCCTGACTGAATTGCCATCTTTTGCTGCTGGTTTCCTTTTTGCTTTTTGACCCACATGTTTATGCGGTCCGGAATGATAGCTAGAAGCAGAGTAGGGGAGGTAATTAGGTGGGGTGGCAATTTTTAATTAACAAATGATGATGATGATGATTGTGGTAGTGGTGGTGGTGGTGATGTTGATTATGATGATGATGATGATGATGATAATAATAATAATAATAATAATAATAATAATAATAATAATAATAATAATAATGGCCCTGTGGTTGGGGCCAGGATCAGAGTAGGAATTTTCCAAATCTGCCAGATTTGGTTCTCTGTTTCTCATTTTTTGCAATCTCTAAATTTCTGCAGCTATTTGCAATTTAAACTAAAAAGAACTTATGAAATTTTGACAGTATTCTAGGACAAGTCTCTCCTAATACATTGCTGCACTACCTGAATTTCCAGTAGAAAGAGGAGCCCCTTCTAAAAAAATAAAAACTGGATCTGAGTGTTAACATTCTCCCTCAAATTTCAGCTCAGGCCCTTTTCTTTAATTCTCTCACCACTTCCAAGTACTGTAGGCATTTTGCACTGTGCACTTCATTGTCTGGGTCGTATTTAGCTATGCTCCAGTAAACTCATCACCTATCAGCACAGAGCTGGCTGCATTTCATTTTGATATAAAGCTATCCTTGTACATTGTGTAGAGAGCTTCCTTGTACCAAGGGACCAGCTGAGATCAAAGACATTTTGCAATAATGAAAAAACATTGTTTTACTGTATAAACAAGGTCCTTTGTTACTCTACCTTGGACACAGACAAAAAATTCTGGATATGAAAGGCTCTCACTGTTAGCAACATTCCCAAGATGCCTACCAAATCCAGAAGTGGCAGCAGAGCCAATGCAAATGGCAGAAGACCAGATGCAGAACCTGGTAGGTTCCTTAGTGTTCAGCAGCAATGGAGAGCTTTGTGACTCTCCAGATGTTGTTGAATTCCAGCTCCCATCGTCCCTAGCCATCATGAGTTGCAATCCATCAATATCTGGAAGTTCAGAGGTTTCCCCCTCCCCATGCCTGGGATATAGAAAATTTAACCTTTATTTAATCAGAAGTCTCCTAGAAGGAGCACATGTGCAGCTTTGGGGGGTGGGTGCTCCTGAATTCAACAGTCACTGGAGGCTTAGGTGGCTATGAGAGCCTTTTTTCAACTCCAGCTGGTTCTCCAACCACAACCCATTTTGGACAGGGGTTACTTGACCATTGTACTCCATGCTCTGGTAATTTCCAGAATGAGTTACTGCAATGTGCTCTACTTGGGCCTGTCCCTGACAATGACTTGGAAACTTCAATTGGTCCAAAATGCAAGAGCTAAATCACTAGCTGGCGTTCCATTTAGATCCCGTATGTTTTAAAACAGTTGTAGTGGTTGCCAGTTACCGTAATTTCCAGGCCCAATTCAAGTGCTCACATTAGTCTTTAAAGCCCTGAACAATTCCGTCCCCAAATATCTGAAAAATCACCTCATTCCCTACAGAACCTCTCGGGTGCTAAGATCAGCACAGGAGGCCCCCTTAGTAGTTCCAACTCGCTGAGAAGTTTGGTTGGTGGTGGTGGCCCAGGAAAGGACATCGTCTGTGGCATCTGCTAAGTGGTAGAATTCCCTCCTGATGGAGGTGCATCTGGCTTCTTTATTATACACTTTCAGTGTATCTACCTCTAAATGAGCATATGCTTTGTGCTGAGTCAGACTATTCGATCACTGAGCAATAGCTCTCTAGGGTGTCTAGCAGACAGGAGCCTTTTCCATCACCACTTATCTAATCCTTCTAACTGGAGATGTCAGGGTTAGGCACTTGAAAACTTCTGTATGCTCAGTTGTAGAGCGCTGCTTTGTAATGGCCCTACTCTTGAACAATGTCCTGATCTTTGCACTGAGGTTGAAATACATGGGGGTCAATTGTTCACAGATAATACACAAGATTAGATCGTTTGACAGATTTACCTGGGCATTTTTTTTCCTTGGGGAAAAGAAGCTATACAATTTATCATTTATTTATTTTTAAAGACCCTTTGTGTTAATGACATTTTCAATGCATATGAGAGGAAAAAAGCAAACTGTAAAAATTCCCAAAATAGTTTATCCAGGTTTCTCATTGTTATGGGCTAAGAACAAAATACCAAACTAAATTTACATTATTGCCAAATTCTCCAACAGAGGTGTTTTTCTGGAATTAAAGGAAGTGCAATCCAAAATATTTTTTTTCTGAGATAGTGGAAGGTTTTACAAATTTAATGGGGGGTGTAATCAGTGCTTTTCTTCTAGATAAACAAGGTGCTGCATACCCTTGAGTACCCCCAGCAAAAACACACTGGGTGTAATCCGACTGGGCAGGGTCAAATCAATGGTCAAATCAACCAGGTCAAATCAACCAGGCTGAAAGCCCTTCCACGCTTGTGTCAGCAGGTCAGAAAGTGGGAGATTCTAGATGGCCTATTTATTGAACATTCACTCTGATTTGTTCGCAGGGAAGGTAGATGATGTTGCATCAAAGCAAGTGTTACCCCACACTGTTATCCAGTGAATTTCCCCATCACTTAAAACAAAACAACAACAACAATCCAATATTTTGCGGGAGGTTTGTTGCAGACTTGTCAAATAACCACAACCGTTCAACTGGAATTTGCCAATGCATGATTGGATCCAACCTGAATATAATGAGAGTCTGGAAGTGCCGTGTGTGTGTGTGTGTGTGTGAATTGTCCTTTCCGCTCTCTCTTTGGGGGCTTAAAAAAAAAGATTCCCAATCCCATTGCTCCCAATATATATGTTAAGGATTAGTTAAGGAACAGCCTGCTATTGTGCACATTCACCAGGTCTCATAATCTTTCCATGAAGAGGGAACACTGTACACATTTCCTAGTCGATATACTTCAACTGACTGAGTTTTGTACATTCTCCTGTTATTATGCATACACCCCAAAAGGCTTTGAAGAATGTATGTATCACAGCTGGGCTTTTTTTGTTTGTTTTTTGTTTGTTTTGTTTTTTGCATTCTCTGAGTGATATGCACATTTTCTGGTCAGTATGCATAGTCTCCAAGAAACATGCCTCCCCCATTCTGCACTCCCTGGGCTGCTTCTGGCCCACTGCCTGAAGAAGTGTGCATGCACACGAAAGCTCATACCTAGAACAAACTTAGTTGTTCTCTAAGGTGCTACTGGAAGGAATTTTTATTATTATTTTGTTTTGACTATGGCAGGCCAACACGGCTACCTACCTGTAACTAATCTTACATGGTTTGCAACATACCCTTCCACTGATCAGCCAATCAGAGGGGGACTCCAGATACAGATCAGCTCCCCCCCCCCACACAGTCCAGCTATCTTTTGCCATTCTCAGCTGTTCCCTAGACAGCTGGGGCAGCCCAAGCATTTTTTTCCTCCCTGTTCCCAGGGTACACTAGGAGGTATTCATTCCCCTTTTGACCTCCTCACTGTCTGAGCACAGCTAATAGAGGTCAAACAGTTACAAGTCTTTGTACTACTGGTGCAGGGAGGACTCCATGATCGGGCCTCCCTCTCCACAGTCCTATGAACCCCTGAAGCACCTGCCCAGGAACCACTGGATCTCAGCCTTGAATAAATCTTCCACTCATTGCTAGAAGGAACAACAGACTTTCGGGCCTGTTGAAGTTCACACACCAGAAGAGTCACCAAAACTGAAGTCTGCTCTTATCTTGCAATCCCTACCACTCATTTAACTTAAGCTTAAGCAAAAGGGAGGAGGGTGGGAGAACAACAGATTGCTAGATTCAGCACTGTTGCCTGCATTCACAAAGAGTGTCAATACCTATCCTAGCCAGTTAG
The DNA here is from genome assembly GCF_009819535.1 of Lacerta agilis. Taxonomy (NCBI): domain Eukaryota; kingdom Metazoa; phylum Chordata; class Lepidosauria; order Squamata; family Lacertidae; genus Lacerta; species Lacerta agilis. Next base: position 27,487,892 of record NC_046331.1, on the reverse strand, counting down.
AGGATGCAGCTCTAACTTGTGCAATTAGAACTAAAATCAGCCATCACATCTCAGAATAAACAGAGAGAGGGGTTTTGTTGGTTTTGTATAATGCATTAGTCTGATGCCACTGGCCAGCATTTAGATTTCATTAAGATAGAGAGCAGTATATTCAAAACCTTGCAGCAATAAAAGTCTGAATCATATATAATCCTGTGACTATTGTTTAGTAACTTCTCCGTGTCCTTTCCCAATTTACACAACACTGTTTGCTCACTCAGTCCCACAGGGCTTGGCCACGGGCAGCAGCAATCTCAGATGAAGCAGGAGCTGCAACTCAGAAGCCATGTAACAAGCCATGATGGGACCAAAAGACAAACTAGGAGGCAGAGTTAAAGAACAAAATTTAATTATGTTAATTTAATAAGTAAGGCCCACAGAATAACCATGGATATAGCAACATACTACAATGCAAGAGGACAATGCTGCTCAAGCAAGGCTCAGTGAGAACAGGAAGCCCTTTATACTCCTTCCTGTTCCAGGAGGATCCAGTGGCCAAATTGGGTGTGTAAGGTCAAGCTGAATGTAGTTCGCCAAGATGCTGCCATTGCAGTTTGATGGTTTACCACACGGGGTGCTGCAGACAGTTCCAGCAGCTCAGGATAAACTGCCTCCCATCTTTAATCCCCTTTCCACCAACATCTGTCCAGAAGGCAGAGTTTTTTGTTTTTGTTTTTAAAGAAACACCCCACAAAACCTCAGCAGCTTAGTCAATAGGGAGAAGGGAAGGCATTAAAAAAAAAAACTAGTCCTCTTACAGCTAATAGCCAGGGAGGTTTTAAAGAACACCCTGCATTCAACTCCAGTTTTCTATCTCCCCCCAAAATCTGCATCTTCCAGCTGCATGAGCCTCTGTCTCTCTTTGATGAAGGGTAAACATCCTAACAGATTATCCAAAGCTATGCGAAGTTCAACATGTCCAAAAAGAAACTAACTCCAATTCAAATCCAGCCCTTTACAAAATGTTCTAGTTTGGTTCACAGTTCAATTCAAATTCATCCAAACAATCCTAGGCAACAACAGCAAAAATCAGCATCCAGAATGTTACAAATATATAAAATATTCTGAAGTAAGAAAAGATTTTCACACACAGCATAATGTTAATTTACTTCCAACAATTATTATCTTTAAGCTTAAAGGCGCATGGATGTGTCTTAAACATTGAAAACATGTCAGAGAATGAATGTGAAGATCATAGAGAAATAATTCAAAGTTATCCCATAAAATGAGCTTAATTCATGTTCAGCTCATGTTCAGAGATTTTTGAACAAATTCAGGTAACTTGGTTAAAACAAACAAGTTTATTCCAAGCACAACTTTATGTGCACGTGATACTTGATGAGTGATACTTTGTTGTTGTTCAGTCGTTCAGTCGTGTCCGACTCTTCGTGACCCCATGGAGTGATACTAAGTATCTAAGTATCTAAGTGTCTAAGTATCAGAGTGATACTAAGAATATGAAATATAGCATGCATGATAAATACGAGATACTATGAGACTGGAACTTGGGTATCTGCAGGAGTATGTAAGACAAGTGCTCGTGTTTTTAAATCTAAAAATCCAGAGGAACTTCTAGGCCAGTGTAGTATAAGGATCCAAAATACAGTACACTGCATGCCTTGATTTTGTAAATATATCTCTGGACAGGTCATGGTTCTGAAGGAGGGAAGATAGACAATTCATTGCATCCATTAGTGAACAATTTAAAAATAGCAAACATAACAAATGTCTTCTGAACACATCATCATTTGAGCCATTTAGTAGCTCGTTAGAGCATCCACTGCTTGGTGGTGAGCTATTAATGATGAGGTTGACATTCACACTGGAGTAAGGGAAGGGGGGGAATCAGTCTTAATCAAAAGCCATAAAGGGTCCTTTCCTCTGCACTTCAGAGACTAGGGGAATAGGAATATACCATAATAACATAAGATGGGATGGTGTCTCTTTGACTGTGTTTTATTTCATCATTTTGATTCTGGAAACCAATGTGGTGTAGTGGTTAAAGCATTGGACTGGGTGACCCTGGGTTCATCATTAGCTGTCAGCCTAACTGACATCATAGGGTTTTTAGGAGGAAAATATTGGAAGGGGGGGAGAGAACCATACGCATCAAAGGAAAGGGTATAAATCTTATACTGACATCAGGTTTAAAAGTTCCAAAGGATAACCAAACCTAGCCAAAATGCTTGGAAACTGTCAATTAAAAACTTAATTGACCAATGGTCTGTGGAAGTACAACCTCCCCAACATATGATACTCAGAGGTATACTGCATCTATACGTGGAGGTTCTGTTTGACACCATTTTAAAGCTGCCTCAATGTGGTTCACACAATTTTCATAAAATCACATAAAAATAATTCACCCAATGATCTCTCTCACACACATACACCATGGTTAACAAAAATTAACTTGAAAGCACCAAAGGCAAACTGACATTTTAAAAACAGTCAAGGACCCCTTAAAGGCCAATACCGAGAGAAGGCATTCATAGAATAATAGAACTGTAGAGTTGTAAGGGACCCTGACAATCTTCTAGTCCAACTCCCTGCAATGCAGGAATATGCAGCTGTCCCATGCAGGGATTGAACCTGCAACCTTGGCATTATCAGCACCACACTCTAACCACCTGAGCTATGCAGTCATAACTCCCTTGGGTTACCAGACTGTAATGATGGGCCAAAAAAGTAGGACTTCTGAAGCCAATATTGAAATCCAGGCAGGCTTCACAGCCCTTAAAGTTACTTAGAGCCACCACCATGGCTGTTCCTGCTGTTCCAACATTTCTATTGCTCCTGCAATATACCAGGTGAAATAGTTCCTTCAGTGCTTAGGGAAATACTTGTCTCCTACAGGGATGAAGACTCTCACTCTCCATATGTTACTGTTGACCATGCTGGCTGAGGTTGAAGTCTGACAATATGATGTTCCCAACACTGACCTCCAGTATTAATTACTATGGGCAATGCTGCTGTTAGTAAACAGAAGCAGACAGTAAAAGAAAGGGGAAAGTGGCAAGGATCCCATTTGTATTGTGCTTTCTCATTGGTTGCTGCTACAGATTCTTATTTCATGCAAGAAAGATCATGTTGGGCAGTTGAGACCTCTCTTTGATAAATACAGCAATATTTAGCACAGTATCACCAGAAACTATAGTAAACTCTGCAGGAATGGATCCTATCAGCACCGTTTACAAAATGAAGAGTGCCTTTGTGTTTTCTTAGGGTAGCATGGTTTTGTCTCCTTCAAGGATTTTTCATACTGATAAAATGGCAGTCCTTAAAATAAAATAAGTACACCCAACTGTTCACTGTCACTTGTCAATTATGGAACTTCAATAGTTCTTCAAGTACTGGATCAAAGCTTGACGATAATGCCATCGCAACATGAATGAGTTTTTGCTGCCTCTTAAGGCTTAACAAGGACATGCCTTCTTTTATCTTTTTTAAAAGTTTTGTTGTTGAGATATTTGCATGTGAAAAGTGGAGCAAAAGAGGGAGCAGGGCAAAGCAGCTTTTAAATTAATAATTTAGATGATTATCAGGTGCATTTCTTATCTGGATAACCCAAGAGCAAAAATTATCATGTGCCACAGTGGGGAACCCAAGGCCCTCCCCTCCAAGCCTCTCTATCTGGCCCCATGGGACTGTCTCCAGGCCATGCCTCTCTGCTCCAGCCACTCCCTTTCTACCCAGGTCACACACCCTGCCAGCCCTGCTTTACAGCCTTCCTTAATATTTTTGCTTGGCTGGAATGTGACAATGCCTCTTGCTGGCAGGAGAGGAGAATTGTGTAGAAGTGCTTGCAAAAAGCTGTCCTACTGTACAAAAGGTAAACTTCACAGTTGCTGTTCCTCGCACCTCTAGCATGTGACTCCTGGAAGATTGCCCAGAAGGTAAATGTTTGGGTTTAAATGTTCCTTGCCCCGGAACTATATTTACAGTATATTGCAATTGAAACACTGTATACTAGAGAAAGGAAAACGTTTTAAGCTGCACTGCCTCAACTCTTCTCCTGCTTTCCCACCCCCCCACCCCCGCCTTGTTGCCCCTGAATCTTGTTAGCATGTATTCCCTTCATTACTGCGGTCTAATCACAGAGGTGATGCCAGGTTCTGGTGCACATAGGCAAAGATTTGATTGAAGAAACACTCCACTTCTTCCTAGCAGTATTGCTATAATGGGAATTCATGTAGGTAAACAAGGGTATCCTCTGTTGACTAGTTTTCAGATTCCCATCTCTAGTTGTGGTGCAAATGAAAACAGAAGATGGAAACAGCAGGGAATGACTGAGCACAGAAAACAAGCTTGCTCCACCTTCCATGTGACAGCTCTTCTGTCATCTGGAGATGGCTGTCATATACAGTGGTGCCCCGCTAGACGAATGCCTCGCAAGACGAAAAACTCGCTAGACGAAGGCATTCGTCTAGCGGAAGGCTGCCCCGCAAGACGAAAAAGTCTATGGGGCTGCCTCGCAAGACGAAAATTTTTCGTCTTTTTTTTTTTTTTTTTGTCTAGCGAAAGCGCGGCTGTCATTGCCGCTTCGCTAGACGAAAAACCCGCTAGACGAAAATTTTCGCAGAATGAATTATTTTCGTCTAGCGGGGCACCACTGTACCCTCTTAAATTGTTGCTTAATCCTGGTCAGAATGATTTCTCATAAAAATGGGACAAGTCCAACCTTAAAATACTAATAATAATAATAATAATAATAATAATAATAATAATAATAATAATAATAAATTATTTATACCCCACCCATCTGGCAGCTCCCAACAGAATATTAAAAACCCAATAAAACTTGAAATATTAAAAGCTTCCCTAAACAGGGCTGCCTTGAGATGTCTTCTAAAAGTCAGATAGTTGTTTATTTCCTTGACATCTGATGGGAGGGCGTTCCACAGGGCGGGGGCCACTACCAAGAAGGCCCTCTGACATTGAGCCACAGGAGATAAAACAGAAACAGACTACATCACCCATCATCCCTAACCACTGCTGTGTTGCGTCATGGCTGAGGGGAGTTGGGAGTCCAGCAACGTCTGATGTTTTAAAATCTCTGTTTTAAAATTTATGCTCCTGACCCAAACGTTTTTTTTCTTGCCTGTCTGGAGTAGGGGTTGGACATGCCAGTCTGTTTCTCATTCACTTCATTTTTAATTCATTCACAATTCCATTCCATTTCTACATTAATGTGTGGCTAAAATTAATAAATACACAAATTAGTATTTAAATGCTATTTTATCAACAAAATATGTATTTAAATATAATTTATTTACAAAATTTATACATGGTTTGATTGTTAAAAAAAACCCTCAAAGCAGTTTACAAAAAGAATAAAAAATAAAATTATCAGAAAAAACAGTTAAAGCAACTATTTAAAACATTAAAAAAATAAAATCAATGATAAACTAGAAGCAGATAAAACACTCATCACCATTCTACATATCTGGGTAGGCTTGCCTGAACAAAAGTGTTTTTAGCAGATGCCAAAAAGAATACAATGAAGGCACATCTGCCTGGTTTCAGTATGCAGGGTGTTATGTATTGAAGTTCTCACCCTAGGCCACTAGGGGTGTTGTGTATATAGTTTCACTCTGCCCACTGTGACTGCAGTTCTCACTCAGGTCCACATGCAAATGAAGGATTGAGAGTGCAGTTCACGGATTGGGTAGCTAGAGAGAGTTGTTACTGTTGCATGTTACTGAGTACTATATAAGCAGGCTGGCTCAGCCCGTCAGTTCAGTTCTGTTCCAGCCTGAGAATAAAGAGAGCTGCTTGGAGAATCACTGTGTCGTCTGCTATGTCCACCCACTACTTAACACAGGGATAAGTGTCTTTTTTAATGTACACTTTTCTAAACACATTTTATTCTAAAGCCCACATTTAAAATGTATGCTGGTACACTTTTTGAGCCGAGAACAAAATTCAGAGAAGGGCAAAATCCAAAGGACATTTGTATCTGCAGAGGTGTAAATTAGGCTTAAAAATGCAGGCTGAACAAACCTTAGTTTGAAGTTCCCAGAACAATTCCTGTCAGAAACCTAAAATCCTGATCTTATTGCCATTATCATCCTCATGCATCTTGCCATAAACTTCCCCATTTGAATCCATAATTAAATCTCATTTCTGTCTGTGGGATGGACTCGCCCCAACCCCTGCAAATAGATGCGCACCAACAATTTTCTCTAACTGCTGAAGAAAGCAGAAACCCCTAAACAAAGCAGGCAAACAAAAAATAGTTCCACGTGTCAGAAGGAGCAGTATGATGCAACTGTCACTTCTGCGTCTCTAGCTGTTAGCCTGAGAATCCTTGTCAGCATTTTGCTGGCTCTTTCAATGACACATGTTCTCAGGGGCAATTTATGCAGAGTCAAAGCTGGTTACTGATAAACATGCCACAGACTTCATTGCCTGTTGAAGTGAATAAGCTCAGATTGCTGGGTTAAAAGAATTGGTGGCCCTGCACTATGCGCTATGCCATGGAGGAGTTTTTGGCACCTACCGGTAATAACATACCTTCCAAAGGTTCTGGGCTTGTACGTTGCTTTCCTAATGAAGCTGTTATGACTGCCCTAAAGCCCAGTGAACATATTCTGGGCACACAAGGACTATTTTCTGTTATCTGTTATTCCAGGACTTAGTGATGACTATAGCAGGAACTCCATTTTAACACAGCGTCATTTAACACGAGAGCAAAAGAGCTGCTTTCTGCTTGTTTTCCCTGCAGCTGTGTGGTTCTCTCAAGCAAGCAAAATGGTATGCATGCCATTTTACCAGAGATGCAGGCTTCTTCTACTCTGTTGAGACTTGGTTTTGGTAAGAGAACTAAGATACTTTTGCTTACCCCATGCTTTCTAGGCGTGGGTCTGAGAGGATTTTCATTTGCTCCACCGCTCTCCCCAGGAAAACCTGCTCTTTACTGCTGAATTGGAACAAATATAAATCCACAGAAAACTCAATTGGTGTTTGTTCCAATTCAATGGTAAACAGTGTGTTTTCCTGGATGAAAGCGGCAGGGCAAGTGGAATAAAACATGGGACAAGCATTCCTAACCTCAGTTACCTGGGAGTAAGCCCCACTGAGTTCAATAGGACTTGCATCAGAGTAAGGATGGGGAGAAGTTTGTTTAGATCACATTTCAATGCAGCGTTCCCAAATTCACACTTTCCAAGCTAATACTCAGTCAGAAGCACAGCTCTCCTTTGAAATTTATACTTCTCCAAATTTTGCAATGCAGTTCTCCAACCAAATAATGTGTACAAAATGGTGTATATCAGTGAAAATAACATACAAAATGCATTCTCTCAGGGTGAAATGGCTTGCAAAAATACTAGGAAAAACTGCTTATAAAATATGTACTTTAGGATAAATAGATTGCACAGTAAGCCTTTAATTCTCTGCAGATTTTCTTAGATGTAAGACTTGTTGGACACAGTGGAACAAGTAAACACACAGAGGCCTGGTCTGCATGTTTTGGTTGAGCCTCATCTTTCTGATATTGCAAGTGCAGAATTGTTAGGTCTAGGTAACAGGGAAAATGCTCTGCTCTGTTGACCAAGCAAGGGAAGATTACTATGCTCCTAGCAATTATAGGTCCCTGGCCTTGCTAATCCGGAGGGATCAAACAAAGGGTGTTGCTGCTGATTCTTGTTTCCTTTTGAGCTTGGAGAAGACTCTGAGATTTGGGGGAGAGAGAACATAGTCCATGGCACAGCCTTAAACTCCCTCCTAATTCTCTTTTTTTAGCCTAGGAAGAGGGTGGCCATGCATCCTACATTACAGATGATAGGGCTCTCTTTGAAGGGTTGTCTGAGAACTGAGGAGCATCTAAGAATGGAGGAGACCCAAGTTTAAATCTCCACTGAAGCTCATTGGATGACTTTGAGCCAGCCTATCATTAATTTTTCAGTGGCTGCTGATTCCCTGGCCCAATTCAAAGTGCTGATTTTGGCCTATAAAGCCTTAAATGGCTCAGGACTACAATACCTCAAGGACCACCTCTTCCCATATGAACCCACCCAGACCCTGAGATCATTCTCTGAGGCCCTTCTTTGTGTGCCTCCTTCACAAGATGTTCAGAGTGTGGCAACATGACAACAGGCCTTTTCTGCAATGGCTCCCCATTTGTGGAATGCTCTTCCAGAGAGGTTTGGCTGGAGCCTTCATTATACCTCTTCAAGCAGGCTTTTGGCTGATTGACATCCGATTCCCCTTTAAATGTGTTGTGGGAGGGTGGGGAGATTATTGGTTTGTTTTTGTTTTTTATGTATTCTGTGTTTTTTATATTGTAATTTTATGTTGTGAACTGCCCTGAGATCTACAGATAAAGGGCAGTATACAAATTATAGTAATAGTCTGATTCAGTATCAATACACCTTCCTATGATCCTGTGTTGTGCATTTGTATGTAGGTAACATGCACCTGATGTGGGACACAGATTGCAACTGTTCAGTGTTTATAGTTCAGTGATGCAGCCTATGCTTTGTATGTAGTCTGTCCCAGATTCAATCCATGTCTTCTTAATTACAGGATCTTAGTTATTAAGGCTGGGAGAGACCTCTGTTAAGACCTTAGAGCAACCTCTCCTAACCTGGTAGCCTGCAGATGTGGTGGACTGAACCTCCCATGAGCCCTGCCATTGGCCATGCTGGCTGCAGTTCATAGGAATTGGAAGGCCAACAACATCTGGAGAGCACCAGGTTGGGAAAAGCATGCCTTGCAGCATTGCTGCTAGTCAGAATAGGAAAGCAATGGGCCTGTTAAGAAGTTAGCTTCTTAACATTCTAAAGAACTTATTTGTGCAGGTGCTGTTTCATGTGATGCTACCACGTACATCAAGACCTGATTTTAAAGGACATTTTTGCTCCACCCAGAGTGAAAACAGCTGCCAGGAGTGGCACATACCATGGGGGCAGAGCTGTTGTGCTACTTACCTGGATGGACCTGGGGAGAGTTTAGGTCTATGTGATTGTAGTGGGAGAACTGCCAATCTAGTGCTCCCACTGCTCCACCTCTGCAGCCCCAGCCTCCTCTGTCCCTGCCCTGTCTAGGGAAGCAGCAGGTGTGCAGGTAGCAGGAGGTACCACCAATAGCTATAAGCATCAAGCATTAAATGTTGCTTTGGAGGAATATGTTTTTTCAAGACAGTTAACAAGCCCAGCAGTGACTGCTCAACTTAAGGTTCCAGCTCCTCTTCCGAGACTCAGACTCTCCTAAAAACCCTGCCACGGAAATAACGAGGCCTAAAAATAGCTCAGGTATTGCTTGAAGATGCTGAATGCTCCTCCGTCTATGCCTGTCATAATCCTGCCAAAACATTCTCCCACCAGGTAGATGTGCTACTGTAAGGTATGGTACTGGTAATGATTCAGACACAGGTTTGGGGGAAAGCAGTGGGAGGTGGGGTAGAAGCAGCCTTGTCAACAGAAAAACCAAGTACTGCTTGTGCAAGATTTTCTTTGCTCTGTCTGCAGCACGGGAGGTTAATTCACCTCTGCTCACAGATGATCTCATAAGACAATGTTGATTAAGGGTCCAGGTTACAACGTTTGCACAGAAAAAGCTGTGAGGTTGGTCTGCCCTGATGGAACACTGAACGTAAGAACATAAGAAGAGCCTGCTGGATCAGGTCCAGCATCCTGTTCCCATCTAGTCCAGCATCCTGTTCTCAGAGTGACCAACCAGATGCTCGTGGGAAACCCTCAAGGATTTGAGCAAAAAAGCACTCCTTCCTCCTGAGGCTTCCAGGAACTGGTATCCAGGAGCATTACTGACTCCAGCTTCAGCGGCAGAGCATAGCTACTATGGCTAGTAGCCATTGAGAGCCTCATACCCTCCAACATTTCTCTGATGAAAACAGGGATGTCCTATTCAATAACAATAATAATTTTATTATTTATACCCCACCATCTGACTGGGTTGCCCCAGCCACTCTGGGAGGCTTCCAACATATATAAAAACATAATAAAACATGAAACATTAAAACAACTTCCCTATACAGGGCTGCCTTCAGATGTCTTCTAAAGGTTGTATCATTGGCTTGGGAGTCACATAACCCCATACCCCCGACATTTCTCCGATGAAAATTAGGGACGTCTTAAGGAAAAGGAGGACATTTCGGGATCAAATCATAAAACCAGGACAGCTTCTGCAAATCTGAGGCTGTCCCTGGAAATTAGGGACACTTGGAGGGTCTGCAGCCTTCTCTTCCATAGTCATTCGCAGTTTTCTACATTGTTTCATTTAGTCCATCACTGCCAACTCTTACAGTTATCAGCTAGATGTCTTTCCCATCACTTATTATGTGATTCTTTAAATCAGGGACACGGGATTTGTGGCATGCCAGATGTTGTTGGAGTCCAATTTCCATCAGCCCCAGCCAGTGCAGCCAATGGTCAGGGATGATGAGTTGAAGTCTAGCAATATATGGAGGGGCTTTGGGTTCCCATCTCTTCTTCAGTTGGAGATGCCAGGAATTGAAACAGGGAGATCCTGCATGAAACATACATTCTCCACCAATGAGCCTCAGCCCCTGTCCCCTTTCACAGGCATGAATTGACTTGTTTAACTTTCAGATATGTCTTCTTACAAGGTCTTGAGGTGTGTCACTGCAATACTTATTTTACCGTAATTGCCATCTTTCATATCACCACTGGCCATGTTCACATCACCGAATAAGAGAGAAAAAGGTGGTGCAGATTTGCATGGAATTTGAATACAGTACGCTATCAAAGTGTTTCATGTAGAACGACCCAAAATGACGCATCAGGTAGGCCAAATCGATGGTCCAGATGCTCTCCGTCATGTAATGTACACATTAACCCAGGTGGCGCTGTGGGTTAAACCACAAAGTCTAGGGCTTGCTGATCAGAAGGTCGGCGGTTCGAATTCCTGCCACGGGGTGAGCTCCCGTTGCTCGGTCCCAGCTCTTGCCCACCTAGCAGTTCAAAAGCACGTCAGAGTGCAAGTAGATAAATAAGGACCGCTCCAACAGGAAGGTAAACGGCGTTTCCGTACACTGCTCTGGTTCGTCAGGAGCGGCTTAAGTCATGCTGGCCACATGACCCGGAAGCTGTCTGCGGACAAACGCCAGCTCCCTCAGCCTATAGAGCAAGATAAGCACCGCAACCCCAGAGTCGGACACGACTGGACCTGGTGGTCAGGGGTACCTTTACCTTTACCTTACACATAAATTCAGTACATCTCACCTTGATGGGATGCAGTTAGGAATAGGAATAGGAATAATTTTATTGGCCAAGTATCAATCATACTTGGAATTTTGCTTCGATTACATTGCAATGTAAAGAAAACGTACCTCATACAAACACTTTCCCCTCACAATACAACAGCCCAACAACTTGTGTACCTGCGTGGTCTGCTGTCCAAGCTCTCACAGCTGATGGACAACTTCAAGGTCTCTTCACTCCCTTCTTATGGTTCCCTATGTTTAAGTTAGACTTGTGTAGACTCTCCCCAGCTACACCCTGCACCAGACTTGCTTCACACTTTTCTTGCGTGTTTGTGCCTGGCTGAAATGTGACCATGAACACTGATAATGACTCTAGCTTTCCATGATGGAGAACTGAGAGAGGTCTGTGCAAGTGTGTGTGAAAACTAGCATGCTGTACAAAGGCAAAATTTGCATTTGTTGCTCCACCCACTTTTGCCTCTGGCCCCACTCATGTGGCATGTGGCCCCTGGAAGCTTGTCTAGAAGGGAATTTGGCACCCACTCTAGTCTAGAGCAATACTATGCCAGTGCATTATGGTTAATTATGGAGAGGGGGGAATAGACAGTTCATAGCCTTGCCTGCTGTCACCAGGAGCTCCAAGGGGCCTTGTTTATTGTTATATTTTAGCGATGGAGTTGCTATTTGGATTTTCTGTTTCAGGCTCGAAAATGTCCAGGCCTAGCACTTTGGAGGTTGGGCATTACATTCAAACAGACCAACAAACCACAGGTAAAAGAAGATGGCACCAGATAAGCTGCCAGTATGGTTCAGCTCTCAGGTTCTCATTATACAGAGGTGTCACTCCCTGCTCCTATCTTAACCAGTCAACTGTGCATTCAATTTTCTTTAGTGCACATTTAAAGAACAATTATCTCAGGAGAACTGATCATGATAACCATCTCCAATTAGGAACTGCTTATCTCTCTCCTAGCTACACTACCAGCATCAATATATGTTGGGCAGTGCAGCTAAGGGCTTAGATAATCATCTCCAACTGGTCTAAAACCAATATACCACTTTAATAGGTCATGGGGTTACCTCCAGAGAACCTTGGGTATTGTAGTTCAGTGAGATGCTTGCTGCTAAGATATCCCTACCCATCCACTCCCCCCAAAAGCATACAATTCCCAGGATTCCCTGGGAAATGGGAATGACAATTAAGCTGCTTTAGGTCTCTCATGTGAATATACTCTCAGTAAACAGAAATGCAACAGTGCATATGAGAGGAATAAATGTGGAAGGAACTAATAACAGGTACAAAGGTGCTTGGTGAGAATGTGGTATAATTCTGGTGTAGGAAGGGGCAAATATGTCAATTTTGGTTTTTCCCAGAATCTCCTTTTTCCAATCTTCAGTTCAGTTCTCCACAGTGGTTTGCAATATAGACAGATAGATAGATAGAACCTCATGAAAATTCACCAACATTTCTCCTAATATATGCCTGGGGAAGGGCCATAGCTCAATGAGAGAGCAACTGCCTTGCATGCAGAAGATTCCAGGTTCAATCCCCAGCATCTCCAGTTAACGACTCCTGTCTGAAATTATGGTGAGCCATTGGCAGTCAGTGTATACAATACTGAGCTAGACAAACCAGCAAACTAACTCAGTATAAGGCAGCTTCCTATGGTCCTAGGTATGCACTTTCCCCCAATAGTCACTATTTTGCAGAGCATTTGTGTTCATTATTTTCACTAGTATGTGCATTTTAATGCAAACTCTACCCCAGCTTCGCCATTTTTGTACACATCACTGGGCTAGAATATAACTGCATTTGAAAATTCAGAAAAGTGCAGATTTCGGAGAGTGGCTATGTCTCAGTTTGCTTATCAATTCAGGAAGAGTGAAGCAGGTAGGTTCCCCTTTAAAATGTGAAGTGAACTGAATTTCTGCCCCATTCTTAGTCCGGCATTCTGTGGTGCATTACCATTTTTATGCACTGTGTTCTGCAAATCTTGGAGACTCCCTTTCCATGACACATTGCTACAGAGCAGGTAGTGACTTAATGAGAGGCAAAGGAGAGAGACTGAACAAGGGATTGCCAGAAGCTGCATGAGGTGAATGTTAACAAGCCTATTCACGTCATCAGCATCTTTGCTCCCTGCGCCTCCCATCCTTCTACCCCCTTTTTTATGAACCATATTGAAACCAAGGAATTACGTACTAAGGAAAACCCTTCTGCTGAGAACATGTAATTATTCTGAGCAAGGATCAATGCAACATGGTTAATCAATTTACCAACTGAATTTGCTTGCATTTTTCTTCATGGCTGCAGCCTGGCTGAAAAGGGAGGGGAGGTAGAATTAGGAACGAGGGTGAGAAACTGGGTTTTGCATTTGTGAAATGGGGCATTTATAGCTGAGCGTTCATTATCACTGGAACCTCCAGAGCTTTTGGCAGGCAAAACACTGCTATCAATCAGCAGGACTTGGAATAAATGACTCCATATGAGGCTATTACTTTAAAAGGTGCATTTAAGAAGGAGCTGATCTTATATATTTACGTGCACACACAGCTGTTTAATCACCTTGCAGGCTGCCGAGAACCACAACTGATTTTGTTGCTGTTTAACTTGAAACATTGTGATGTCACACACAGAACCATTCATTTATACACATATGGTGCTCTCTTGACTGCAAAAGAAACACATCTGAAGGGGAACAAAAATTGGCTGCTCACAATTCTCAATGAAATTTTGTAACTGCGATTCTAAAATAAATGCAGCAACAACACTTATACATTTCATTTAACAATAAGCACGCCTAAAAATGTATTATTGGAAGCAGACAGGATGCTGCCACAATCTGGGTAGGGGCTGGAATTCCAGAGGTCTATTGTGGGGGATTCCCAACCCCTCCCTGCAGCAAATAATGGTTTCAGAAGAAGGGTTGTCCTCGGAACTGCTGCAATGGCTGCAAGAATTTCCCCTCTGTGACTACTCTGATGTTGCTGATTATCAGACCCCTCCACCACCATGCCAGCTGAAGCTATTTGCATTTTGAAAAATCTGCATCTGAGATACAAAGATGCATATAACTCTGTGCCTGATTTGGCCCTGATTTTCCAGTGGTTTCAGTTTAAAACATTGTTTAATAGTTAACTGTCATTTTATTCTGCAGTATTTCACTTCAAGTGCTACTTGATGGCAAAGAACATGGGGGGGGGGCGGTTACCATCTGTGTGCATGTATTTATATAGATATAAAAATGCGATGAGCATAGGAAGCTGCCTTATACCGAGCCTGACTCTTGGTCCATCTAGCTCTTTACTGCCTCCACAGGCTGGCAGCAGCTCTCTTGGGTTTGAGGCAGGGGGCTTACCTGGAGATGCCAGTCACTGACCCTGTGACTTTCTCCATGAAAAGCAGAGACTCTGGCATTGTGCTGTGGCCCTTTTGAGAAAATTTATGGTTTTGCTGGATAGAGGTGCAAAACCTTGTGGAACAGTTACTATCTGCAGCACATAGCTAAACTAGGGAGCTTACTCCCGCAGGGGGCAGTGATGGTCACATGGTTTCAGCAGATTCATGGAGGAGAGGACTATTGGTGGCTATTAGCCATGATGGCTATGTGCTGGCTCCAGTCAGAGACAGTAATGCTTCTGAATACCAGTTGCTGGAAACTTCAGGTGGGAACAGAAGAAGCTTTAGGGTTTCCCACAGGCACCTGGTTGGCCACTTTGGGAAAAGGATGCTGGACTAGATGGGCCATTGGCCTGACCCAGCAGGCTCAAGTTCTTATGTTATGTTCTTCACGAGGTTGCACGGCAAACAGGGATTTCTCTCTAAGCTAAAATGCCAGCATACTCCCTCAAGCTGCACAATGGGAATTGGGAAATTGCAGGTTGTTAAGACTATAACTCCTCTACCCCCTCGGGGGGCAGACAGGAACATCAAAGTGCACTTTGCCATCTCACATGATCAGCAAATGCAATAGAACGGCTACAGAATATATCTTAAGAACCTAGGAAACACTGTGCTGGCCCATCTAGTTCAGAATTCTATTCTCACCATGGGTAACCAGAGGCCTCTGGGGATCCCCAAAGCAGAACCCAATCACAACAGCATCCAATGACAGTTCGCTGAATTTCAATTTGCATGATGTTGTGGGAGGTATGAATCAGGCCCCATCTGCCCCATATGTTTAAACCTGTACAGTGGTACCTTGGTTGCTGAATGGCTTGGCTCCCGAACAAATCGGCTCCCGAACGCTGCAAATCCGGAAGTGACTGTTCCAGTTTGCGAACATTTTTCAGAAGCCAAACATCTGATGCGGCTTCCGCTTGAGTGCAGGAAGCTCCTGCAGCCAATCGGAAGCTGCTCTTTGGTTTTCAAATGGTTACGGGAGTTGAATGGACTCCCGGAATGGATTAAGTTTGAGAACCAAGGTACCACTGTATCTTACCGCTGTTACAGTCATGGCTTCCCCAAATAATCATAGTAATTGTAGTTTGCTAAGGGTGTTGTGAGTTGTTACAATACACCTGTTCCCCTTACATAATTAAAATCCCCAGCATAGTTTAACTAACAACCCTTCCCCAGGGATTGTTCTGTAAGGGGACCAGCAGTCTCCTCCTAACAACTCTTGCCACCCATAACAAACTACAGTTCCCAGCATTCTTTGGGGGGGAAAGCCATGACTGTTTAAAGTAGAACACTGCTTTAAATGGACAGTGCAGATGGGGTCTTAATCAGCATCCCTTGGACACTGAACATGTTCAAGTCCTCATTGCTGCTTTTGGGTTCTTGCCCTCTCCACTTTTTAGGGGTCACCCCCTGCAAAGTCAGTTTTGTACTTCTGCTAACCCCGGGGTCCCCCGTACCTACCTCCTGTGCAAGTGCACCTGCTGAAACTTCCCTGTCCCTTTGCTTGCTCTATGCATACAAAGGCACATACAGTAGTACAAAGCTATTTGGAATCCTCAGAAACAAGTTTTATAGAAGGAGCCTTTAAAAAACAACCCCAGTTTCTCAAAGTATCTCACAAGCTTTGCAGGGCAACTGCAATGTGGAAATCAGAGGGTGTTTGTAAGACATATCTCTGGTTACGTACCTGATCCGTTCCGGGTTGCCGTTTGCACCCCGACAATTACACAACCAGAGTGGCAATATCACGCATGCGCAGAAGCATGATATCACACTTCTGCATGTGCGGCGAAACCCAGAAGTAAACACTTCTGGGTTTGCCGCGTTCGTACACTGTGCCGTTCGCAACCCACAGCGAACGCAACACGAGGTATGACTGTATATGGGGGGGGAGGGGGGCACATGTGCCCTATTTGTTGATTCTCAGATGCCCAGGGAATCAAAAGGAAAATAGAAATAATACTCTACTGAGTGGTCATGGGGCTCAAACCAGGAGTCGTATGTATGACACACTGCTTATGAGAACATATTAAGTTGCCTTTTACTGTCAAACCCTTGGCCAACCTGATCTACTCTTTCTGGCAGTGGGTGTCCAGGAAGTCAAGCTCAGGTCTAAATTATGGTAACCATTTCTAACTTAGGATCTGTACATTTTAATTCGAATCAGTTCAGTTCAATTCAATTTATCTACTGCCCATTGGTGTGTATACATATCAATTAGTATATGCAGATTTTATGCAGATATGTGTCCTCTCGTGTGTGTGTGTGTGTGTGCAATGCATTTTTTAAAAAATAAATAAATTGTGGGCAGGGGTATGATGCAAAGATGGGCAACCTAGGCTGCCCTTTTGGCCTCTGAGGAGCCAGACCACCCACCATGCTCCTGCTCATTGCTGTTGTCTTCTTCTTCTGCTGCTGCTGCTCTATGGGAGGCCTGAAGCTTTGAGAAGGGGTGTGTGTGCGTGCGCGCGTGTGTGTAAAAAAATTAATATGCAAGACATTTAGCTGCCAACTCTTGCCAGTTCCTGCCCTGGAATAGGCTTATATGTGAACATTAATTATCTCCGGCAAGTTCCAAAGATCTCAGAAGCCCACTTTGCAAAAATTTGGAGCAGGCCTTTTAGGGTGGCTACCTCTGTTCTGTGGAATAGCTTTCTTGCTGGGAAACAGCAGGTGCACACTCTGCGTTTTCCCGAAACAACTGAAGACAATTTCCCCCACCCAACAGGCTTTCACAGCTGGATATCAAGTCTTTGCTATGAGTGTCTATTTTGCATTGCTTTAGTTTTGTTTTAAATGTATCAGCTGTTTTTGGGTGTGTGTGTGTTTAACTGTTGTTGTTTTTCTGTTTTTAATTGTGTATCACCTTGAGGCAATTGTGTAAATGGTAATTAATAAATTGATGATGATGATGATGAACATCTCTTATTTTTTAATACAGCATGGTGAATCTGCAGCCACCTTGTCATAGAATCCACACCCATCTCTGTTATGTGATTGGTGAAATCCCTTGTTTATGTCACATTTTCATCTCAGTTTGTTTGCTTGTTTATTCATTTATTGCATTTATATCCCACCTTCCCTCCCAAAGATGCCCAGGGCAGCAGCAAACACACCAGCAATAAAATAACAAAATAATAATGAAACAACTTATCCAAAACCAACCAAACACAATCACGTACTTGCACAGATAATAATTTCAAGGTGCTAGGAACAGAAATGTTCAATCATCGAATGCCTGGGAAAACAACACTGGTTTAAAATTCTTCCTGAAAGGCGGGTGGGGAGATGCACAAGGGAGGACATCCCACAAATGGGGTACCACCACTTAAAAACCCTTTGCGCAGGTCAGGAGCAACTGGGCAGCACCACCAACAACAAGGCCTTGCTGCTGATAATAGGGTCTGAGATGGTTGATATTGGAGAAAATGCTTTTTTACAGTACTTGGATCCCAAGGGCTTTGTTAGTACTTACACCTTAAATTGGACCCAGCAGGCCACTGGCAGTCAATGCAATGCTTTCCGGACTGGTGACACATGGTCCCATCAAACTCCTCCAGGTTCAGAGTCTTAACTTTTCAATGACAAATTAGAGTCACAGGGGTCAGCAAACTTTTTCAGCAGGGGGCTGGTCCACTGTACCTCAGACCTTGTGGGGGTGCCGGACTATATTTTGAAAAATAAATAAATGAACAAATTCCTACGCCCCACAAATAACCCAGAGATGCATATTAAATAAAAGCACACATTCTACTCATGTAAAAACACGCTGATTCCCGGACCGTCCGCAGGCCGGATTGAGAAGGCAATTGAGCCGGATCCGGCCCCTGGGCCTTAGTTTGCCTACCCATGGATTAGACTTGCAAGGTGAACAAAGCTTGGACTGCTCACTGGACTATGATTCAAAGAGACAAGGAGAGTGCAAAGATGGGTCTCTACTATAAGTAGAAGACATAAAGGAGACATATATTTTGGTAAGCTGAATGAGGTTAATTCTAACCTGAATGAAGTCTCAACAGAGATAAACGAGGAAGCCTCATCATTTGACTATCTGAGCAGGTTTGCAAAAGTTGGATTAGTTGGGGGGGGGGGTTTGCAACCTTTACCTTACCACCACCACCACTTTGCTCTATAAGCCATGGACCCCTCAGAGGTGCACGCAATACTAGTGGACATGGATTGACAACTTTCTTTTCTCTCTTCCACTAGCCCTGTTTCCCATGCCTTTTAACAGCAGCCATATTCACAGGCATTTTATTTATGTTGGCAATTATCTATTATCCTACCTTCCCACTCCAGAGCAAAATGCTCAGGGCAGCTAACATCATAAATTTAAAAGCAATATATACAATACAGCAGTTTAAAAAAACACAATGAAAGATACAGCAGTAATTTTTTTTTAAAAAAGCAAACAAACCTACACTGAGGAGGAACATTGTAAGCTGCCTTAATACCAGGACAGACCACATGTCGCTCTAGCCCAGTGTTGTCTATTGCAATGCTCTTCTACGTTGGGTCCCCAGATGTTGTTGGAATGCAACTTCCATCATCCCTTACCATTGGCTAAACTGGCTGGGGATGATGGGAGTTGTAGTTCAGCAACACCTGGAGATGCAAGGTTGAAGTACCCTTGTCTACTCTAACAACAGTGCTCCAGGATCTCAGACAGAAAAGTACCACATTTCCATCCTCTGCCACTGGCTCCTTTTTTAAACTGGTGAATAGATGCTCAGTTCCTCATTTTTCCTGCATTTAGCTCAGTTCTCTAAAATTCCACATCTGTGTATGTGTGTTATGAAAATAAACCAGCATTTTAGTGCAAATTTCTTCTAAGTAGATGTGCATTTTTGTGTGCAGTTTTATGTAATATGCCCACTTTTGCAAATGTATAATGGATTTTATATGCTAGTTCCTCCAATATGTACATTTTGATGCACACTTTACTTCAGTATACGAATTGTTCTACACATTGCTTGGTGGAAGAACTGCAATGCAAAACTCAGAAAAGTGCAAATTTCTAATGATGGATGTTTTGATTTGGGATTATTTATTTATTTATTTATTTAAAAAGCAAACTAGGTAAGTTCATACTGAAATGAGAACAGAATCAGATTTCTCCCCTATCCCTCCATTCTGCTAGGCAAAGCAGGTGCTCTGCAACTAAGCTATCCCAAAAGGAGCAAAGGAGATGTGGGGTGGTGGGATCTGGTTGATAGCTTCCTGAAACAGAAAAGTCTACAGATATCCATGGGAAGCCGATAAAGAAGAAGCTAAAAAGATTTCCCAGAACAAGGACATCCTGGGTGCTGCATCAAAGAAAGTCCCACAGAGGAGTGCCATGTCAAATCTGAGTCCTAAATACTGTCAGACTCATTTGCTTCCTTGGAATAAGATTGCAATTGAGAAAAACAAATGTACGCATCTGCACTGAGCTCCATAGAATATTCACCAGTTTTGATTTTCAGAAAACTAGCAATTTTGGCAGAGTAGCACCCCACCCCCACCCCTGCAAACAAGGCTCAGATTCTGCAAATATTTACACTTTTCTGGGTACTGTTTGGCTGCTGCTGCTGCTGCTTCATCTTCCTTCCTTCCTGAGTCATATGGGTGATGCCCCCAATCTGGTATCGCATAGTAAATGGGAAGTTATTGTGATGCTGTGTCTTAACATAGTGATGGCATTGCCAGACACCTCTAAATAAAGTCAGGCGGGTCAGCACAACGAATCAGTTTTGGCTACAAGACAATGCTACTGAGGGCAATATTTGAGCCTCATGCAAAATATGATAAGCAGCTTCAGCTCTGCCCTGATTTGGGCAAGTCCTCAAGTGTCCACACTTAACATTTTAGCTGCAAGATAATATTTAATGAACCTTTTTCTCCTGTTTGGCTGCACAGATCATGCTATTATATCTGTTCATTGTTATGGAGCAAATGCTAAAGGAAAAATCTAACCCTTTGCTGGTAGCAAGAGCAATAGGGGGCTTTTGTGTGTGTAAATGAAGCCTACATGTCTGTCTGCACTCAGAAAGCCCCCTATTGAAGGAAAGTCCTGCCTGCTGCTACACACGCTCCAGTTTCATCATGCAAAATTTCATTTTGAAATAATAGCCCATAATGCTGCAAGGAATCCCTTTGCATTTGTTATATCATGATGTGCAAAGATATAAAGATACAGAAGATCTATAAGCGCACCATAGCATGTTTTAGCAAGCAACTTAGGGTCAAACTTGATGCAATGGTGGTAGACCCATGTGTTAAAACTGGTAAACTGCTAAATTTTTATGAAGTGGTGGGAAGGAGGCTATTTAATCCTTACTTACACACACAGTGGGGGGGGGGAGAATTTCCCCTACACATTTTTCTCCTGCTGCAACTTTGACTCGGAGAATAGGGGGAACAGGTTTGGAGCTGGAAGGAAAAGAGTTGACAGCACCCACCTGCGCAGCATTTTTCACCCCCAAATTCCTCTTACTTCACATACATTTGGCACAATTTGGATCCAAACACAGGGACTCTGCTATCATAATGATTACTTTGTCTGATTAAATCCTAAGTGTTTGGGATAAGTAAGAGTTGTGTCCTTATTTGTAGTTCCAAAAAACTGTTTGCATACATAGAGGAGGAGAAAAGTGCTCGTTCCACTGGTGGTGGATTTTCTTTCCCAGCTATGTTGTAAATCTAAAACCAAGATCTATCTGGAATCCAGCAACAAGTACTACTATTAATATTTGTTTGTTTGTTTGTTTGTTTCTTTACCATGCCTCCAGTAGTGTTGTGACCCATTCCATCATATCACCTGCGTTTTGGAAATGTAACATTTTCACTGCACCCACAAAACCTTTGAATACAGTAACAAAGCTATCTAAACAGTAGGATTCTTCCCTCTAAGACACCAGTGCTCTATTTCAGTGGTGTCCCAAGACCTTGTTAATTTCAAGACTTTTCCTGGCTGAGCCATATTGGAATAATGAGGGTCAAGAAATGGATTCTTGAGAAGCCAAGTTTTTGAATTCTTCAGATGTTACCCACCCATACAATGGCTTATGTTGAGGGTACAGGTGTGTAACAGCACGACATATACTATTCTGCTGGCAAGTAGAGTTGCACAAAATTGTTGTGCGTATGAATAGTAGCAGTTGTGCAGAGTAAAAGCAGGGAGTACATTCCACCCAACTCAAAAATTGTCCCTATGTATAACCATGGAGAATTATGTCATAAGCAGTTCTGGACTCCAACTTGGGCCATACATTGAACTGAATTATATTGTGTATCATATTTTGTACATACAATGCTATATTAATTGCATACAAATTAAAACCAATGTCTGGTTTAATAGTAAAGGAATTTTAAAAGGGAAAGGTGATGTCCATTCAGTATAATACTACATGCAGATATGCACACACACACACACAGCACTATAATGAAGGCCTGTGTGTTGCATATAGAAGTATATTGCTTGTTACCGTGTGTCCCTACATCACAAAGAAAATGTTTCACCAGAGTTCATTTTGTAAAGCAGAAAATGTGAGTACTTAGCTTGCTCTTTAAGGCCAGCCCTTTCTCGTAACGTAGGTCTCCACAAATACATACTATTGCTTGCACCCCCATCCTTACTCAGGAAAAAAGAAACGAGCTTCATTGTGTTCAGAAAAGTACTTCAATGCCTCCTGTCCAAATTAATGCCTACTGATACCATAGACTGAGTTTCCAGATAGAAAACATGGGCTTGTATGGTGGTAGTGACTACACAATGCATGGTGTGGGTGCCTGTGTGTGGAATCCATAATTCCTGCCAAGTTGTCCTGAAGAGTTTCTCCTGCAAGGTTGTTCTCAGGTGTCCCTTGCTGCTTCCTCTTTGTACTCTCCATATATGGCAGGGGCTGCACTGTCCACAGTGCTGGGGCAGGTTGTGGGGAGATTGTCACGGAGGATGCATGATACAAAATACAGAGAAGCTACAAGCAAAGCTGGGGAGCCCAGACTCCAAGCAACCTGTACATGGCTCAGGAATCAAGGGTGTCATCCTCCCATCACTAGCTCTATGCTTGAATCCACACACACACACACACACACACACACTAGTGCTGCAACCTACTGCATCAAGTCACCTGTTCTGAACACATCAGAGATAATCAGGGCATTTTTTAAAAACAGCCAGGCATAAGATCATTACACTGTGCAATGGCTAAATGGGGAGAGGGAGGTGTCTTCTGCTTCTTAGAGCATGGGCACATTCTACAGTCCCGCCAGGGTTTGTGCTCACACATGCAATCAGCTCTCAGCCAAGAGGTTCCAGTGGCACTTTAGCCTTGGAGTGTCAAATTAAACACACACACACACCCAAAACAGCCTGTCTCCATTCAGTCGTGCCTCTTTCTCAGTCAACTCGCTTGCATGAGACAGCATACCGATCTTCAAAACTGAGAGAACTCTGCACATTGGAAGGAACAGGGGCCGGGATCACAACAATGCATCATGCCTAAAGCACAGGTAATGAAAGGCCAGCGGGGAGAGGAGGGAGAGAGAGAGGCAGATTGCAATATAGAAATACTCTTACCTTTCATCCAATCCACTACTTGTTTGGGCATCCACTTGCTAATAGGTTCCATAACGAGGGCCATCATCAGACCACTTTATCGTTCACACGAGGAGGAGGAGGGAAAATATTGAGAAAAAGAGGAGTGGGAAGCAGGAAAGAAAAAAAGAGAGAGGGGCGGGTGGGTGGAAACGGATCTCTCAGAGCATGGCTAGAGGAGAAAGCGGGAGGATTTCACGATGCAGTCCAAAGATGAGCTGACGCTTTGTCCCTCCAGCTTTTTCCTGCACTGATTCAGTAATGTATAAAATTACGCTGCTTGATCAGCTCTAGCACCTCCCCTGCCGCACACAGCCAGCAGCCCTCTAGAGCTCACTGAATCAGGAGATGGTGCAGTGTGTCTCTACTTACTTACGGGAAAAAAAGAAAAAGAAAGAGGCAGTCTCTACACCCAATGATCTACTTATTTAGGCTGGCACAAATATGAAATTACAGTGCACACTTCAGCTGTTCCAGCCTCCCCTCTTTCCCCCTGGTATTCCAGCCTCTAGAGCTGGATTTTTGACTAGCTCTGGGGATCACGGATGAGAGAGGAGAGGGAGGGAGGGAGGGAGGGAGGGAGGGAGGGAGGGAAGACAAGGGGTGGGAGGGTGGGAGAAGACGAATGCAAAGATAACGATATTGCTAGCTGGAACTTGATAGCGGATTGTCTCTGTTCAGCGGCAAAAGATGCTGACTATCACTGAAGAATTAAAAGAAAGCATGATAGCATTTGGCAGCTGGCAGAAAAAAAATAAAAAAATAAATGCTGAGAATCTTCATATTC
Source organism: Lacerta agilis (assembly GCF_009819535.1). Lineage (NCBI taxonomy): Eukaryota > Metazoa > Chordata > Lepidosauria > Squamata > Lacertidae > Lacerta > Lacerta agilis. The sequence continues at coordinate 27,463,900 of NC_046331.1, read as the reverse complement.
ACAAATGCAGGATGTCACCACCGGCATCTACAATCATGTAATTCAGAGCGTCACATGCAGGAGCGGGACTGAGAGTCGTACCAAGGTAGCCCTTGTCCATCTCAGATTAGCCCCTCTCAGTGTTCAGAGACCCCAGTGCCCTTTTCCCATTTCTGTGCCTCGTTTATGGCAAAAGAACAGCATCACCTCATGAATCCTCTTCTACACTGTCATTGGCCACAGGCTGCAATATAAGAAGTCCAAGGTAGTCCATGATTTATTTATTTTTTAAGTCTCCAGCATTTAATTCCTTCTGAAATTCAGGGCTTATTATAACATGAGAAGGAGGGTTTGCACTGGATTCATTGCTCAAGTAGGTGTGCTTCTGAAGCTCTATGGAGAACTTCATATTTCACAGAACATATGTCCTCTGTCAGAGGGTTAAGCGACTGCACACCCTGTGATGATCTGTCTTCCACTGTCCAAGGTGGGTTGGTCACAAGATGCTCACTTTCATGGAAGAAGGAGGGGGAGAGGGAAGAGAAGTAATGGACCACAGCATCATCCTTCCTGCCTCTGGAACAGCAGCCTCTTGCTTAGAATTCTGCATGGTTTCTCTCCACTCCACCCCAGCCCCCAGCCCTGGGCATGTCAAGACAACAACTTCCTTCTTCCATAGTCAGGCAACATAGCATAATATTGGAAGCATACAGAGTCTCCTCCAAATGTTGCCTGCTGGAGCAACACATATGTAGGACTTCTGAGGGGCATTAAATCAGCTTCTGCAACAGTTATGGGAAACCCTGCGGCCCTCTGAATGTTACAAGACTCCGACTCCCAGCTGCCCTAAGTAGCATTGTTGTGGGTCAGGACTGATGGGAGTTGTGGTTTAACAACATTTGTGAAGCCAGAGGTTCCCCTATCTCTATTATAGAAGGTTTGCACATTTGAGATGAAAAATGGAGGTTCAGCACATTTGGAATATGGAGGTTCACCACATTTGGAATACTTCTGAGAAGAAGCTTAAAAACTTTGATAAGACATAGCAAGAGGATGCTGAGGGATGCTGCACATTTCTAGGAATACAGAGAAATGTCACAGGGGAAAACACATCTGCTTAGGTAAACCTTGAACATAGGGATCTGGCTGTATATTGAGGGATTCCTTCATGCTGTCCTACTCAGGGGAAATCTATAGTTGGCAAGAGATGGTAATTTCCAATGAGACTTCACAAATAACCTCACTCCCTTAAGTACTGCTATTGGTTCCTGCAGGGATGGGTGACCTGTGACCCTCTAGAAGTTGCTGGGCAACTAAAACTCCCCTCAGCTCCAGCCAGCATGGCTGATGGTCAGGAATGATTGTGAACTACAGACTAGTAACAGTTGTGGGGCCACAGGTACCCCATCTCTGACAGACGTGGACACACACAGTGTTTCTTTTTTTAAAAAAATCAAGACTCCTTGTACTCCATTTCACACTGCCTTTCTTCCCGCCCAGGGTGACCCTGCCCAATGCCTGTCAGAGTGAGTGTGTCACGTAGGGTTGGACCTTGGCAGCCACAGTTGCAGCTTCTCCTCATTGGCTGCTCTCCAACAGCGGCTATGGCGGGGGTCAGCAACCTGCGGCTCCGGAGCCGCATGCGGCTCTTTTACATGGCTGCCGCGGCTCCGGGGCGGATACGCCCGCCCACTTCTCCAGCTAGCAGCGACCGCCCTCCAGCTGGCCGGCGGCCCGCCCTCCGGAGGCTGAGGGCGCTGCTCAGGGGCGTAACCAGGATCACCTGGCCTTGAACAGCGGGGCAGCGGGGCTCGGAGGCGGTGGGGACGCAGTAGAGGTGGTGCAGCTCAGCCGAGGGCTCTGGCGGGGAGCGCGCCTGAGGCGCGCACGCTCCTTCGGGAAGAGATGGAGCTGGGGGAGCGGGAGGGGGAACTTTGAAGACCCCACCTCCGCCTCCGAAGCAGGCGCCCATGGGAGAGGCCGCCCCCCGAGCCTGCCTGGCGGGACCAACCCTGCCCAGCTCCGGGAGCCTTCCTAGCGTGGGAGGCGGCCTTGGGGCGGACAGGGGAGCTCCGGGGTCGGCGGGTATGTGGGACCCCACGGCATCCAGAGGCAGCTGGGAGGCGGGACGGGATGGGGGCAGGAAGGGGGCCTTCAGACGCATCCCCGCACGGGCACTGGAGGCCAGGACTCCTCGGCTGGGTCGTGGGACTGCGGGGGAGGGCTGGCCGCGGTTCCTCTCGGAAGGCTGCTGGCTGCTGCGTCGAGGCAACGACGAGGTAGGCAGCTGCGAGCTGGGCCAGGGGCGGCGGATGGCGAGCGAGGGGGGAAGCCCTCTTTTTAAAAATGGTCGAGGAAGCGGCGCCTGTTTCCCTGCCGCTGCCTCCTTCGCTCCTGGTTCCGCTCGCAGCCTCAGACCGCGCTCTTGCGGGCGCACGTCTCTCTCCGCCCCGGAGCAAGGCCGGGACGTTTTGCAGTTTTTCCTCTGTCCTGAGTGTGTGTTAGGGGAGCCTTGACAAAGCACCTGTTGGCGTGGAAGAGAGGAGTCCTAACTTGGATCTGTGTTCATGTGCAAAATCTATCGCCATTGTCATTAAGGGGGCAGGGAACTCCCCTAAAAAGGTTTGAACACTACAAACTACTACAGCCACCTGTATGCAAGTCAGCACAAACATCACAGGCTTCTCTGGTGCAATTCTGTGCTTTATTTAGCAAGAGAGGAGGTTGGAAGAGGTGAACATAGCCTCTGGTCTGGAATATTAAGGGTAAAAGACACTAAGATTATTGTAAAAGCCAGCAGTTTTTAATAAGACATGGGACAAACATTTAACACAAGTGTGCAGTTGAGGACTCATTTTTTTTAAAAAAAACAACAAATCAAATATTTGTATGCTGTTGCAACCCACCTTGGATCAGGCTGTGACCTGGTAGTGGTCCCCAGGGTGGATAAAAATGAATGATTTTTTTTTAAATGGATTTTTTTAATTTAAATCGGATTTTTTTAATTTAAATCAGATTTTTTAAAATTTAAATCGGATTTTTAAAAATAAAATGCAGTGTTATATTTGTTTTAAATGTCGCAATGGTTTTGCGGCTCCCAGTTTTTTTTTTTCCTTCGGAAACGGGTCCAAGTGGCTCTTTTGGTCTTAAAGGTTGCAGACCCCTGGGCTATGGGCTGCCCAAGGGAATAGGCCAGCAGCAGTAGCTATGGAGAGTCCATGGAGAGTCCACCTTGCAGCATCTTCCTTCCAAAGCTCAGCAGTGGTGGCACTGGTGGGGGAAATGGGGACTTTCCAGGACTGAATCAGAAGCTGGGGTGACTTTTGTAATTCTGTGACCGACCCTGGAAAATCGGGACACTTGGAAGTTACAAAATAATTGATGAGTGAATAAGTTCACAAATGTGATTCCTACCCATTTAATGCTGCTGCTGTTACAGCAACAGCACTGCGTCACCTCACAAACGCTGCTCTGAACTAGGGTGGGCAACTTGTTATCCTCCAGATGGTGTTGAATTATAGCTTCGCTGCCCATTGGTGATGCTGGCTTGGGCTGATGGGAGTTGAGAGTCCAACAACATCTGTAGTGCCTCAGTTTCCCTACCACTGCCCTAAACTGTGACCTAGGATTGTTTAGCACTAAGGAGTACCCTAGCTGACTGAATATTGAAAAACTATCCTGTTTGGGTTATATTGAAAATGTACTCTTAAGCAAAATGGAATAGGCCATGTCAGAACAATATATTAACCTATAGTTACAAAGACAGCAGAAAGCAACCTCTGCAACAACGTGACAGCATTGGCTATTAATGCTTCCGTGTCATGTGATGTATATGACTATAGCATCTGTTTGGTCTTACACAGCTGGTTTTCTTTTTTTTCTTTTTGGCAATGGTTTTTTTTAAACAGTAGAATATAGCTGAGCTGTTGGCTTGCCCTGTCCTAGTTCTTTAAAAAAAAAAAAAAAAAAAAACCTGCTTGTGATTCAGCCTTGCTCTATTTGCTGCTCTGTGGCCAGAGCCTGGAAACATGCCCTCAAATTAGAAAGCACAGCATGCAAAACCTAGTTGAGCTGACTTATGAGCCACCAGAGGGTAAATTCACACCAATATATCATCTCTGGATTTTGGGAGGACTTTGGGCAAAACACCCTAGATGGACAGGTGGGGCTCCCTATCACTGTCATCACTATGTGTTAAGAACATAGGAAGCTCAGCATTGTCTGCATCAGTGGCGGGGAAACTCAGGACCAAGGGCCAAATGTGGCCCTCCAAGTGCTTCTATCTGGCCCTTGAAACTCTCTGCAGGCAACATACCCCTCACTGGCCATGCTGTGCAACCCATGTGTTTTCGCCTGGTTGGAATGTATCATTGAACCCAGTTTTGCTTCTGGACCTTGGCATTTGGCCCCTGGGATGTTTTCCAGAAGGCAATATGGCCTGCGGTTCCCCACCCATGCTCCATACTAGCTGGCAGTGCCATTCTGGGATTTCCGACCAGACACTACCTGGAGATGCTGCGGACTGAACCTGGGGTTTTCTGCCCATCCCCAACTGCCCTCTCCCTCTTGCCCCAATCCGCACCAGTGCCCAGAAGGAGAGGGCAAGGAAAATGGAGGTTAGTGATCCTTCTCCTTGTTTTTGTTTCTGTCTGCATATTTAGAGCGGGGAGGTGCACAGACGGCAACAACAGTGTGGGAAGTCGAAAGCCAGGAGGGTGGGGAGCAGGACACGGTCAGCAGCAGGATGCCAACCAATATTCAAACAGCTGCTTCATCTTAATAGGAGCTGACTTTTTTAGCAGCACAACCCTATACATGTCTACTAAGGAGGAAATGGAAAGAGAAAACTTTTCTCTCTCTCTTCCATTGATGGGAATTGGTAAGAGGATATATTAATTATACTGTTACAAAGGTTGCATGCCACTCCCGATCTCTGCCAAGCAATAGCAAGGGTTCTATGCACTCACTTAGGGTTGTTTTTCCATTGGGAAAACCGAGGCACAGCAGAGGCTAGTGTCTTTAAGGGTGTCTCTCATTGTCCCTTTTTAGATTCAGCAAGCCTGGGTCCAAAGCAGCAGCCAGTCTGTGGGATGTCAGTCAAGTCCAACATTCTATTTTTTTTTTCCAAATAATATTTATTATATTTTCCAAAAACAAAAAAACAAACAAATACAAACTCAACAAAAAAAAATAACTCAACAATAAAATGAAAAACATCCAAAAATAACCACAAAAAATACATCATCATACTAAAAATCTCCATTTTCTTATCTTTTACGAACTTCCTCCTGTTTCCCCTTATTTGCGTCCTTTTGGAATATTTCACGTAACTTCCAAATTTAACTTTCTCACATATTTTATACGTACTATTAAATCTTAAAAATAAAACACTTTACATCTAAAACTATTTATATCTAGAAAAATTTCCAAATCTATTTCTATAATCTATATTTTCCTGAAATTCTCATTATTTACTTCGAATTGTACATTTGACAGCCTATCCTTCTTTTACAAGCAAAAATTAATTTTGAATATTACAATATTTTTTTAAATACAATTTAAATTTTCCCCATTCTTTCTCCACCACGTCTTCTCTCTGGTTACGGATCAAGTCCAACATTCTAAGGGAGGACCAACTGCCACTTTGTGTCAGTTAGTTTTGGTCTGTTGTTCGGTTAGGCTGCTGCTGCTTAAAGATGTGTTAAGAGACTCACTAACATAGTTTATATAGTTTATATCTTTTGTTTTGTAACCTAAATATGTACATGAATGAATCTGTCAGTAAATTACTTTACTATGGTTATTAATCAGATTCATGTGCATCTTTATTTTGAGGTGGATAAAGGGATTGACAATCAAGAAAAGGACAAAAGACTCAAACGAGTCAGCAGTCGTTTGCCACTGTGTAAGTTTAAATAAGGAACGTTTAACTCTGCAACTATATTATATAAATGTTCGCACACAGTCATGGCTCCTAGTCTCTGGGTGCAGCCTCTTCCAGCTAGTAGCACCAAAATGGTTTTCCTTACTTCCTCTTTCTTGTTCCCAGAACACCTTTAGATTTAAAACAGGACAGATTTTCCTGTGACATCACACACCCCGTCACCTTGGCAACCTCCCAATCCTCCCATCTATGTTCACTTTCACTTGTCAGAGCCAAGGAGGACAGTTCTTATGCATTGCATATGGCCCTTAATGGCTCAGTACTTGGCTAGCCCAGCCAGGCTGGGTTGTACACACTAACCCAGGAATTTCCTGACTGGCACAGTTGTTCAGCTTGTATTTCCCTTCATAACTCAAATATTATCTAATTTTTACCATTCACTGGTAGAATGGTACTCTAGTTCTGGTACTCTAGTTCCATTACAATATTTAATCCTCTAGAGATCTATGTGTGTGGCTGAACACAAAGAAAAACTGCTGGTACCTGTTTTTAAAATCTGGAGCTTTGCAATCCCTCTGGCAGGAGAAGGTCCCTAGCATAATTTAATTCCCATTGTTGAGCAGTTTCATGAAGTGTGAGAATATAGGCTTTCAAACCTTATTTACTCAATTCAGCTGCATGAAGCAATGGATCCTTTTTACCCCCTTTTCAATAAATAGACCACAAACTGTTTTCAATAGAGCACTGACTACAAAGTAAGTATAAAATGTTTTACTTACCATGTCTAGGCCTCATACAAGCATTTTCCTTTTGCGGCAGCAATAAAATAATGTAGAAATCTGATGTTGAAACACAGCAAAGTTGCCTCAGATGTGTGTCTGAGGTTGGCAGCTACATTGAAACACATCCACCTTCATGGCTTGCAATGAAGCGAGAGAGAGAGAGAGAGAGAGAGAGAGAGATCAGGAAACAAGCTTTACTCCTCCCTTTCAGGAGAATAGGGGGCATGACTAAATGGCCCTTTGGGTTCCTTTCCTACTCTATGATTCTGTGATTATATGACCTATGCCTACTCTAGCAATTAGAACTCTGTGGTTCTTAACCCCTTCATATACTAACTAGATAACATGCATTGCTAGGTTTGACTGCTAAAAATCTCCTACACTCATAACACTAGAACTCATGGAAATCAAATAAAACTGAATGTTGCAGGGTTTAGGATAGACAAAAGAAAGTAGTATTCTACACAGTGCACAATTAAAGTATGGCATTTGCTCCCACAAGAGAGGGGCAATGATGGATACCATTTAGGGAAGTTTTTAATGTTTGATGGACTATTGTATTTTAATATTTTGCTGGAAGCTGCCCAGGGTGGCTGAGGAAACCCAGCCAGATGGGCGGGTTGTTGTTATTATTATTATTATTATTATTATTATTATTATTACTATTACCAGTTTGGATGGCTTTAAAAGATGATTAGACAGATTCATGGAAGATAAGGCTATCTATGGCTATTAACCCTAATAAATACATTGCTTCTATTTGAATACCAGTTGCTGGAAATCACAGGAAGCAAGAGTGCTGTTGCACTCGGGTCTTGCTTATGGGCATTCTGTTAGGGCATGATCACTATGAAAATAGGATGCTGGACTAGATGGGCCATTGGCCTGATCCAGCAGGGCTCAGAAGAATACTGTTATGTTCTTATGCTCAAATGTGGCAGGGTGCAGGTATGTGATGTTCACTACCACCTTGTGCATGCTTCACCTTATGTAGTTCAAGGTACATGTGAACCTTGTTTCCCAGACATTTTGCAATGACCCAAATCAAGCAGTAGCTCTTGCATTTGTCCTGCTTCCTGGTTTCCTATGGAAAGCTTTGTTGCTCCTCTCCCACAAGTCTCCTTCAGACCAAACAACAGACCTACATTTTATTTTCAGCCTCTACTTCCCCAGGGACCTTCTATCTAACTACAGCAGATGCATAAATCAGACATGCTCTGTAGGAACTACAAGCACCAGGACAATTGACCTAAAAAAACCAAAAAGAGGAGCAGAGGTCCCACATCCCCTGCTATAACATGCTGTAGCCCATTCCTCTGGAAGGCTATAACCTCTTCCCAGATTCCCTTCCTGATCCATAAAATGTACCTGCTCCTGTTCTGAAAAGGCTCTTCTTCTTAACAGCTTCAGATCTTAGAATAATAATTTAAAAAGCTAAATCTCTTGAGAGGAGAGTGAGCTCAGGCATCCTCCTGGCATATTCCTCAGTTTGATGCTGCAACAGAATTCACTTTTGGCTACCTAAACACACACACACACACACACAGAGAGAGAGAGAGAGAGAGAGAGAGAGAGAGAGAGAGAGAACCTTCCCACCATCACACACTTACCACTGTGACAAGGTGCAGTGTGTCAAAGGTGTGATACACTGATGTGCTGTTAAGTGATCTTTCCATTGCTTGTTCCCGCTAAGACGACTGAACAGCTGGCTCCAGAAACCACTGATACTATAATAGCCTTGCTAGTTCCACTGTGAAAGCCTGGGATTTTCTAAAAGGTTACAGGAGCTTTTGCTTCCAGCTATCACTCTGCACAACCCCTGGCAACTTCCAATGCACAATTAAGCATCCAAAGGGCTTTCATACCTTATAGATACATAAATGTTTGAGGGCAGCTTCACAGGTGCACACACTCTGTGTACTGCAGACACACATCTAAGACTGTCTGCCATCATTGTCTTCTTTCTAGGGCACATGTTCACAGGCAGCAGCTGGGGGGGGGAGGTGGAGGTGCACACCAGCCCTTCTAACATTTGCTTCACTGCTGCTTACCTGGATAGGAATGGGGCAGCTGCCAGGTCGAGGTTGCACCAGTAGGACCACTGCTGCCACCATCTGGTGCTTCTGCCAGTGTGTCTGTATGAGCCTGACTTTACTACACTGTAAGCAGCATTGGCATTGGTGCCAGAAGGATTGTTCTGTCCCACCACCTTACAGAAAGTTTCAAGCACAAGGTTTCCAGTGCAGCCTTTGGAACAGGCCCCCTGAAAGGGATGCAGCAAAGGAGCTGGAAGCAGTGGTGCACTGGAAAGGGGACACGGGGGAGCATGTTATTTGCATGATGCACAATAGAAGATGGGCATGCCTTAGAAAAGCTGCAAAAATCAGGCACTGATGCCAGTGGGGGCATACAGTGTGGCAGAGGTGGGTGGCAGGGTGGAAAGGGCATGGTGGGGCAAAGTGGAGGGGCAGAATGGGACAATACTTTCCCTTTTGCCTCAAACGGCAAAACAGGATGCGCTGTCCCTGCTGCAAATGCTTCCCAGGATTTATTTCTTAAAGATGTCCCTGTCTCCCTCTCAGTCAATGGAGACTGGTCTATTGGGGCAAATGTTGTTGTTCAGTCGTTCAGTCATGTCCGACTCTTTGTGACCCCATGGACCAGAGCACGCCAGGCACGCCTGTCTTTCACTGCCCCCCACAGTTTGGCCAAACTCATGCTAGTCGCTTTGAGAACACTGTCCAACCATCTCATCCTCTGTTGTCCCCTTCTCCTTGTGCCCTCCATCTTTCCCAACATCAGGGTCTTTTCCGGGGAGTCTTCTCTTCTCATGAGGTGGCCAAAGTACTGGAGCCTCAATTGGGGCAAATAGGCAACCTCAACCTGCCCTCAGCCAGCCCCTGCCTGCCTTTCTTACTTGCAACCAGTGCTGGGAGTGGTTCTGCTTCTGCCAGTTTCCTTCTCCCTAGCCTCAGTGTTACTCTTGTAGAACTCAGCAAGGAGTAATATAGGGACAAAGCTAGAATCAGTTGGCATAACCTGTTGTTGGCTTCACCTACTGGTAGCCTTTCACCCTACCAGTCCATATGGACACCAGCCATCACTGCTCCTAGCTGTAGGGATCCACAACTATTTTATGTTAGTCCTAGTGTGAATGGCTTGGAGAAGTCAGACCGTGGCAGGATGTGGTCTTCTTTGCCACAAGGCTCATTCACAACACCAGCATTCTTAATGCTGCCCCCCTAGCAGCATTGGATTTTGCTTTTCTGACTGTTCGTTTCCTTGATCTCCAAACTTGGTAAGACGGAAGACAACAGAGCTAAATCAAAGTGAATGCTCAATAAAGACCAAGCATAGTCTGACCTCTGTGTAAGCTTTGTGTGAGCAAATTGGGAAGAATGCTCAATAAAAAAGGTTGGCTGGAGGAGCCCCAAATCAGCAATGGGAGAGAAAAGGAGCAGGAGCAGCCATTCATCTTTGTCTCTGGGCTGTGGTGTGGATTGGGTCCAAAGTGAGAGGACATAAAATGGACGTCGGTGGCAGTGACTGAAGAAGTGGGCCCAATCAAGGTATTTTGCTCAAATGGCAGAAATTTAAGTCCTTGATTCCACTGGTCTCTGGCTCTTTCAGAAGGTCTATATGAATAAGGTCAGAGTAGTGAGAACCTCACCACTTTTTCACCTTTCAGTTGGTCATAATAAAATATACTGTGCTACTGCTGCTTTTGAAATTTGTTTATTTTCCTTCTTTCTTTCTTTCAATGGGGGTGTGGAGCAAACTGCATTTTTTTGTCCCAAGCCCCATTGTTAGTGCTAACTGCATTCTCATTGCATTTTAGAGGCATGGGCATAGCATTATACCTTCATAGAGAACCATAAAATGCTACTGTAATGCATAATGCTTTCTTGTTCTTTCTGATGAAGCTCCAGCTTTCCTCTAATTTATGCCCCTAATTAAAACTGCTAAAGCATTTGTAAATCAAACCACAATTTCAGGGTTTGTTATCTTCCTGTTTCAAATTACACTACAGTTGGGGGGAGAATAATGTTTTTCTTTTAATTCCATATGTCTTCTCCCTCTCTGACTTCTTTAAATATGTTTAAAATGAACATGTTTCAAGATTTGCTGCTATTCACCACTTGAGATATCATAGTATAAGATCTTTTGAAATGAAATAAAACCAGACAGATGATAGATTCTTGTTAGTTTTTTAAATATTAGGTTTTGTTACATTATCTTGGAAAAATAAGATTCAAGATAAGGAGAAAGGGGGAAGCCCACATTAATTATGAATGGCTAACCAGTACAGTTTTGATCCTCAAACCAACCAAAGTTATTCCAAGCCCGAGAAAGGTGGTAGAGATCTGATGAATTTTGAAATATGCTAATATAATGCAAATTACTGTATAAATCAATTTCTGCTGCATCCTTTGATGCACCTCCCTAGTGGGATATACACATCCCATTAGCATAATAATATCCATAATAGTTAGAAGATATAAATAGGTTAAAAATTAAAGCAAGCATGCTGCTTACTTCCTTAAAGAAAGGTATGATGGAAAGGAATCAGAACGGCTTTCTACTCCTCATAACGCCCTCCAAATATCATGCCATCTTAACTGCAGTGGACAATGCTTGCACCCAGATAGATTCATCTATACTCTCCCCTTTCAGCATCTACAGATTTACAGGTGGGGAGGTCAGAGAATTCAGATGGAAACAGGAGTAGAAATTGCCTATGTCTATTTATTCATGCTATGTCTTGAAAGGAAATCAATCCAGTGAATACGATCGGCATTCACTGCTGTTGTTGCTTTTCATCTGCAAATGATACACAATTGATTACATTTTTTTATACACACAAACACCACTTGGTTGCATTGTGTTTCCTTTGCATTGAAATAGATGTGGTGGAATAACAAAACGGCAACATAATTATGAAATTAATTGTGTAAATTAAGTAAGCTACATATTTTTTCCACAGTTGAGACTGTGTTGCTTGCAGTGAAGAATGAACAGAATGGAGAACAATGCGTTCCCACAGCCCTACTTTTAAGCATTGGCTTCTAATGCTTTCATTTTATTTCCTCCAAGGAACTCATGGAATTGTAGTTTGGGGAAGGGTGGTATGATTTTCTAGACAAGAGGAATAGCTTAAGCAAGCTTAAGGTTATGGTATATATGCAATTCCAAGTATCCCATTAGCTTTTTGTAACATAGGCCTGTAAGAGGGTGGGGGGAGAAATTTGGTTATGTGCAAAATTTCCTAATTTGCAGTTCCTTAAACCAGTGTTTTTCAACCACTGTTCCGTGGCACACTAGTGTGCCGCGAGGTGTTGCCTGGTGTGCCGTGGGAAAAATTGAAAAATTCAAGAGAATTACTTTATATATAGTCAATATAGGCACAGAGTTAATTTTTTTAACATTTTCTAATGGTGGTGTGCCTCGTGATTTTTTTCATGAAACAAGTGTGCCTTTGACCAAAAAAGGTTGAAAAACACTGCCTTAAACAATATGTGAACTGAAACAATGTTATCCCTTTAAAAATGTGCAGTTTCCTTAATTTTGCAATGCAGTTCTCCGACCAAATAAAGTCTACAAAAATGCACCTGTTAGGGGAAAGTGCACATTTAAAAGTGACAATAACATCCAGAAATGCATTAGTTACATTAGGCAAAATTGTTTGCAAAACTATGGACAAAGGGAGACATTGTATACAAAAATGTGTACGCCAGGAGAAATTTGCACAAAAATGCTGAATAATTGTATCAGGATTATTATTATTTTTCAATGGAATCAGAGGCATAAATGTGGATAACTATACTTAAGAATTTAAAAAGAAAAGAAAATGAGAGAAACTGCAACTGACAGATTCATCCGTCGCTAGCTTGCACTGTACAAAGCTACTGAAGCTAAGTTGTTGGGAGTCCAGTTCTGCCCAACCTCTTGTCGCTGTAGTAGTAAATGCACATTAGGGCTACGGGGTTGGCCAAAGGCATTTCTGTCCAAAGCAGAGCAGTCTCATTCACACATGTAGGCTACCCCTTGATGGTACATCAAGGTATCCATGTGCATGTGTGAACCAAACCATTTAATCAGGTTATATACCACAGCTCAAAGATACATGGGAAATACTCAATCAGTATTGCACTGGACTCTACTGATCATTTCATCCCATCCGTAATGTATGGCAGCACATGTGAGCCTCACAAATTATCCTTCCAAACATCCCAGTGAAAGAGATTTCAGAATCTCTTGAACTGAGAATCAGCCAGTAGCCAGGAATCATGGGAACTGTAGTTCAGGAACATCCAGAGGGCGAAAGGTGTCCCACACCTGGCCTTTGGGTTTGGGTGTTGTCCTAAAGGCCAAATCTGAAGTTGTTTCAGGGCAGAAGGAGCTCTCAGTTGCTTTGCTTTTGCATAACAATTAGGAACTATTTCCCTAATATTTGCCCTCAAACTCCATTTCTGCAAGTTCAGCCCATTGCTTCTTGAGCAGTCCTGAGCAGATAGATTAGTTTTTGGCTCTTGCTACTTTCTGAGCAAAAAGATTACTGCATTGTTCAGCCATTTGAAGAACGTACGTGAAGAATAAAGCAAGCTTTGAGATGGAATGTGCTGTATTTGAAAAGTAGTGGCCTGTGAAGTATTTTATGGGAAAGAGGGAATTGGGTCAGTGAAGCCCAAGATTAACAAGAGGCGACAGCACTCCCATTAAGTGTGCGTATGGGGAAGGGAAATGTTGGAGGTTAACCCTTTCATCTTGCAACAGCAGCCAGACGTTTACTGGAAAACCCTGCACAGCTTTTAGCAAATTGGGGTTGTGTATTCTCTTTGTGGTTATAATGTCCTAAGACCAAACTATTTACATCACTTACAGAAATGTAAGAAAATAGACAGTGGAGCGAGGAGGAAGAGAGGACAGTTGGACCTGGAAAAGAGTCTACATTTCAGACAGATGCTTATATGGCAAGTTGCATGGAGATCTGCAGGTATAGGTGAATCTGTCTTATTTTCATTTCTATTTCCCCCCTAATTCTAGTACTGTTGTACCTTGGAAGTAGAACGGAATCTGTTCAGGAAGTCCATTCGACTTCCAAAATGTTCGGAAACCAAAGCGCGGCTTCTGCAGGAAGCTCCTGCAGCCAATTGGAAGCCATGGAAACCCCGTCAGACATTCGGGTTCCAAAATAATGTTCGCAAACTGGAACAGTCACTTCCGGGTTTGCAGTGTTTGGGAGTCAAAATGTCTGAGTTCCAAGGTGTTCGGGATCCAAGATACAACTGTACTCCACATTTCTGTATCAGTTTGCAGGATTTTTTTTTTTTAAATTTCTCATGAATCATCAGCACTTTAATGTGGAAATCTCCTAATATACTACCACCCCAATCTCTGAGCAATGTGAGATTCCAGGGGTTCCAGGCATGGTTTGGCTTTCTTGGAATGAGGCAGAGCAGAGACTGTGGTGTCTTTATGATACATGGTTTATTTATACATATGGTATATAAACACAAGCCTATGATGGAGGGGCTTAGAGCATGAACACACTAGAAGTCACAGCCTTGCAATCAAAACAGAAATCAAGCATGATTCTCACTTTTTGGCTTCTGTCTGCTTCTAGTGCATGTGCACACATGCGCACGTGCACACACACACACACACACACACACACACACACTGCTGCAAAATTTGACCCCTGCCTTTCTTACCACCAACCAGGTGAGGGAGGGGGTCCCACCCATGTTCCCTCTTGCACAAACCCACTTCCTTTGTTATACTAAAGACCATACTTAGACCATTAACTCACCAAGAAAGTTGCCTCCTGTTCAGCAAATGAATTTTAATCCTTGCTAGATCCAGCATTCCAGGAATCAGATGGGACTAAGGCATCATACAGCCTAACCCAGCCAAAAGTCACAACAATGCATATTTTTTTGTAAGTGATTCTGTTGAACTTACACGGTTTTGCAGAGCACAATATAATGCATTTCTTTATATTATTTCCACCAATATATGCATTTCTATGCACACTTTGCCCCAATATACATTTTTTGTGCACATTACTCAGCTGGAGAACTAAATTGCAATATTCGGGGAAGCACAAATTCTGAAGGATGGCTGTTTAAGTTCCTTATATTGTTCAGGGAAGGGGAAATTAGGTAGATCCACCTTTAAGCGCAAAATAAACTTAATTTCATTTCCATCCCCACCATTTGTCTCATACTCTGTTATTAGCTGTAGTGTTTTAAAACTTGAAAAATCACATTTACACACAATGCTCCCATCAGTTTCACCTGCCTGGCTTCTAATTTGTCTTATTAGTGTCGCTTTGCCCTTAGAGGACCTTTCAGCCAAGTGCTTCTTGGCATTTCAAGATGGGATGATAATATGAATCACAGTTTCAGGCTAATGGTTTCTTCTTCTTTTTGGCAATCCTGGGTGGATACAGAGAATGGTTGTGCTGTGAAATATGGAGGACTTGGCTTCTCTAAACCTTGTAAATTCCAAAAAGTGGGTTGAGGGATGCCAGTGGATCACAGGGCGCTGGCAAGCAATCTACCCCACAAGGAATAAGAAGGGATGATGGTGTGATATCACACAATCATAAAATCATAAAATAGAATAAATAATAATAATAATAATAATAATTTCAATTTATATACTGCCCTTTATCCAAAGATCCCAAGGCAATGTACAACATTAAAAACATAATTTAAACAGCATACAGTGGTACCTCTGGTTGCGGACGGGATCCATTCTGGAGGTCCAGTCGGATCCCAAGGTTTCTGCAACCTGATGAGGACCGCTTGTGCACATCCACGCAGCGAAACCTGGTCAAATATTTCCAGGTTTGCCGCTTTCACATCTTGAAGTTTACGTAACCAGAGGGTTACGTAACCGGAGGTACTAGCCAGAGAGCCAGTTTGGTGTAGTGGTTAAGAGCGGCAGACTCGTAATCTGGGGAACCGGGTTCGTGTCTGCACTCCTCCACATGCAGCTGCTGGGTGACCTTGGGCTAGTCACACTTCTCTGAAGTCTCTCAGCCCCACTCACCTCACAGAGTGTTTGTTGTGGGGGAGGAAGGGAAAGGAGAATGTTAGCCGCTTTGAGACTCCTTCGGGTAGTGAAAAGCGGGATATCAAATCCAAACTCTTCTTCTTCCTCTTCTACTACTGTAATAATAAAAAACAATAAAACAATCACGGGGGGGGGATCATAGTAACAGTTCCCCACATCAACCTCAGTCTGCCCTCAGCCAATCCCCACCTGCCTTTCTCCTTGCTTACAACAACCAGCCCAGAGTATGACACTAGAGTTAATAAGAGAGTATGAGACACCAGTCAACTTCCTTCTACTTAGTCTCAGTACTGCCTCTGCAAGGAGGAGGATGGGAACAAAACTAGGATTACTTGGTACCACCTGTCATTGGTTCTGGCTGCAGCTACAGTGGTACCTCGCAAGACGAATGCCTCGCACAACAAAAAACTCGCTAGACAAAAGGGTTTTGCATTTTTTAGGTGACTCTCAAGACGAATTTTTCTATGGTCATGCTTCGCAAGACGAAAATTTCAATGCATTCCTATGGGAATTAAATTCCTTTGCATTCCTATGGTCGTGCTTCGCAAGACGAATTTTTCGCAATACGAAACGACTCGCGTAACGAATTAATTTTGTCTTGCGAGGCACCACTGTACTATTGGGCTCCCTGCCCAATAGACACCAGCCACCAGCTGGTCCCAATAGACACCAGCCACCGTTGATTTTCACACAAAAATCTGCCTCTGGTGTCGTTCCCCGCCCCCAAAAAATAACTATTCCATATTCTGCATTTCAGAAGCAAGAGTGACTTTTAATTGTTTCTATTGCCCAGCTGTTGGAAGTTGGAAACCCCTCATAATCTATTGCAATTTACTTGGGGATCTGCAAGTAGATCCCAATCTACCTTTGGCCAGTCCTTGCCTAATACCATTTTATGAAGGGACTTCAGAAGCTGTTAATCTGATCTACATAACCATTGCGCCCGGCATTTATGGCATATGTTAGGGACACAGTATAGCAGCCATTATGGAACAAAATGGATGACACTGTGCCGTGTCTGTGCCTCTCATGTAGAACCTGCTTAGAGCTTTGCTTATTTTGACAAAGGCTCACAAAGACCTTGGCATTGTGTTAAGAGTAACAGGAGAAGCAGCCAAAACAAAGATGAAAGCACAACATGTTTTATCAAACTGGGACTGGAAGTGTGTCAACATTCTCTGTATGGTGAATCGCTGATATAGCAGGGGTCCAAGTTGCTTGTTTCCCTCCTCCCACCCAGACATATTGTGGTAGTCCATGGTTTATGTTTTATGTGGATTTATAGCTTTCTCCTCTCTCCACCTTTCCCATTGGCTTATTTATGTACCCACATGTATGCTTTTCAGCTAATCTACTGATGTTCAGCCTCTTCAGCCCACTGTGAGGCAGTTGTGAGAAACCACATCAATCTGAAGAAAGGAACACGACTTTAGTGAAACCTCTGCATCAGAGAACATTGAGCATAAGACATGCTGTCACTAGCATCTTGTTTCATTTTGCGGGGGCTGGGCTGTAACAGAGGCTGTATAGCCATTTCCACTGGGCTGTGCTAGGTGGGGTGGGGAGAGTTTGAGAAACACCACTTTAGAGCCAAAACAAAAGTTCAAGTTGGCAAAAATAAGGGCCATTTGAAAAGCATGGCACTTGCTGATAAAATTTAAGGGAGCAGAGTTGAATAACAGCTCCATTATTTTCATAGCTCCTCTCCCCTGGCAACGTCAAAATCCAACTGTATCCCTAAGAGGCAAGACTGAAAACACAAACATGACTGGGAGAATACAATGCATTTCTTGCAAGCAGATTTGAGGCAGGAAAGTTTCCTTGAGCTATTGTTTCCACCAAATGCACGGCAATTGTAGTGTGCACTAGGAACATATGGAGTTGCCTTATACTCTAACCACTGATCTATCTATCTCAGTACTGTCTACACTGACTGGCAGCAGGTCTCCAAGGTTTCAGAGAGGGTTTTTCCCCAACCCTACCTGGAGGCATAGTGTTGGGAGCCCATGGCCCTGGGCACAAATTTATGATTGGGTACAACCAGCTGCCCCCAGAATAGGCTCCCTCATTGAGGCTGGGGCCACGGGGAGGAAAGCTATGCTTGGGTTGGGCCTTTGGGGCTGGGGCAGCAGCAGTGCCTCCTTCTCCTTGTGTCTGGTGAAGGAATGCCCGTGCACATCCTACCCTTGGGCTGACCAAGAGGGATGGAGGAAGAGGAAAGCAGGAAAGCACTGATGGAGTCACATGTGTTGCCTGGAGCACCACCCTGCAAGGACAGGAGGGCGAGGCGACACAGCAGTGCTCCTGGCTTCGTGCTTCTCTACCTTTTCTCTGCTCCCAGGCTGGGGCTAGTTTGCAAGGAGAGACTCCCTTGATTAGATGCTGGCTGGCAAAGGGACTGAGTGCTGCCTAGTCCACTAGGGGATTGCATTACTTGCTCTGCCCTGGGCACCGGCAACCCACACTACGCCCCTGCCTGGAGGTACTGGAGATTGAAGCTGGTACCTTTTGAGTGCAGATCAGATGAACTGCAGTGCTTCTTCACTCTTCTTTCTCCTCCATCCACCTCCCACATGCCATTCTCTCTACTTTTCAAGTCTCTTTTGCTCATTGTATTTTTCCTCATTGCCACTTGAATGTAATTGGGACAAACAGTACATAGGAGGAGTCCTTCTGGATCATGTCATCTAGTCCAGCATTCTGTTCTCACAGTGGTCAACAAGATGTCTGTGGAAAGCACAAGCACATCAATGGAAGAGCAACAGATGTGGAAAGGGGACAAAAAGGGGGGGGGGGGTTGGATGTTTTATGGAAAGATTACTAAATGCCCAAAATGCCACATTTGAGCTTCAATATGCGTGAAGTCTTCAAAAGGGTTCTTGAGGAATGCCATGTGCACGATTGCTCAAGGGCTGGCTGCTAAATGTTACTTTCTGGATTTGTCATAAGGGGGGGGAAGGGTTTCAAAAATAGAGTGTATCATGGTTTAAGTGGTACTCACTTGCTCTAAAAATATCAGAACTGCAGACACATTTAAACCAAGCCTTACTCACCGCCAGCACTTTCCTGCCAGCACATGTCTCTTCCCTGGCTCACATTCTCATGGCATCTCAGTGAGTAAGCCACTAAGATGCAGCTCTGCCTTGTTTAAATAACTTAGAAGTGAGCAACACACACAGTAATTGGGTGACACTCTGCTGTCACCATGAGAGTTTGGAAGAAAATGATGCAGGTTTTGTTTGCCAAGAGTGGCTCACGGAAGGAGCGTGGTGTAGAGAGCCTGTTTCATCAAGAATGATGGTCAAGCAGACATGCTTAAAGAAATGACAAGGTGCCTTTTAAAATGCCATGTAGGATCACACCTACACCATACATTCAAAGCACATCTAAAGGACATAAGTTTCCCAAAAGAATAATGGGAATTGCACCTTTGTAATGGAAAACATGAGTTTGGCCAAATTGCGAGAGGCAGTGAAGGATAGGCGTGCCTGGCGTGCTCTGGTCCATGGGGTCACGAAGAGTCGGACACGACTGAACGACTGAACAACAACAACAATGGAAAACTACCATTCCCAGGAAATGGACTACTTGTAAGTGAGCCAATGTTGTCCCTTTTCCTGTTGCCCCACTACACTGCACCTGGCTTGTTTTGATACATTTCAGATAGATTTGCATGCAGAAACTTCTGGCTTCTGCATTGGTGGAATGTAGATACCGGTAAGTAAGAGCTGCATCAATTGTTCCACCCACTTTTGTCTTTGGTCCTGCCCAGCACTGGTAGGCAGCACCTGGAAGGTTACTCATGAGGGAATCTGGCCCTCAGGCAGAAAAAATGTTCCCACCCCGGATTAGAAAATCAGTAGGAAATAGCAAGTTCAAATCCCCAAATGAAGCTCTCTGGATGATTTTGGGTTAGTCACTCTATCTCTCAGTTGGAAGAAAATGTGTAGTGCTTTACAAGGCACAGGCCTCTATTTGAAGGGTTGTTCAAGTCCAGTTTAAAGGTAAAGAACTCTAAGAAGGGACTTCAGGGATCCTGAAGTTGTCTTTGACTATCTGCATCTAGACAGCACACCGAGCAGGCAAAAGGGCCAACTTGTCACATTCTTCTCCACTTTGGTAAATTGCATTGTATTTCTGTTTCTATAGTAATTAAATTGGAAGTTATACATATGCAAATCTTTTTTTTTTCTGGTGATGCATAAGTGGGCATCCTATCTCTCAGTCTTCACAGGGTTTTTGTGAATATAAAATGGCTCCAGGGACGGAAAAGATGTGGCATCCTGGTGACATCATGGGTGCAAGACAGCCAATTAGCATGAACCACAGGCCCCTTTTGCTTCAAAACGGCAGAACCATATCTCCCCTTCTCCATCCCCAGAAGGTATGTTTGGATGGATGGTGTTTCCATCTACTTTCATCCTGAAACATGTAATCAAGTGAAGACTTGCAAGCTGCTATCACAATATCTGGGTTGGAGCTCCCATTCCACAGCAAGCTTAGAGTGGGAGCCAAGGGAAAGCAGAGGTGTGATTCTGCATAGAGCTAAGGCTTTGCATCTCAAAGGCTTGTCTGCTGCTTCCAAGGGTTGCATCAACTATTCTAACCCAGAGCATATAATGCTCCCTGTTTTTCAGAAAAAAGAGACTCACATTGGTTTGTTTCATTTTAGTTACAAGCTCTTTATCCCTAAATGCTCAATTTAGAATACTGACAGTCTCAGTGCCTGTGTCATCCACACTCATTTCCATACTCAGCTGTGGCTTCATTTCTCGCTGCGCCATTTCCAATGGATTGCAGGTGTCATTTCCATCCCGCCAAGTGACCATCCTTATCTGCTGCCACCAGATGGTCCTTTGCCCTTAACTGTGCAACTTACTCTCTGCCTGCTGCTGTGCAACCCAGGTGAAAAGAGACCTGTGTCCTCTTCTCATCTGCCAGCATTCAGCTGAACAATGGGCACTTGCCCAAACTGGTTCAAACTCTCAACAGGCCAAGGAACAGTGCTTGGAAAACTCTAAGGCAGAGCTGCCAGCAATAGTGATCATTGCAGAACCTGCCAAGAGCTCCTAGAACTTCATAACTCTATTCCTGAGAGCAGATGAACAGGCTTGGCTTCACTTGCTCCAGTAATGCAGCTGTCTACCTTTTTGCCACAGTTGCTGAAGTATACAACCAAATCTCAGATGCTCAAGCAGTGGGGAAGGGGTGAGTACACACAGGCCAACTCTATTATATGCTCCCATTGAAACCATCCTGTGTTCCCATTGGGGGAAAGGGTGGAATATAAACATGAATTAATGAACGAATGAACGTTCATGTCTCTATTTAAACAGCCAGTTCCTAACATTCTGTGTTTGTCACACTTCTAAAAGCCAAATATTCCATCACACTCAAGTGATGACAAGAAATATAAGCCCAGGATAAGTGTCTATAGCTTGGAGTCATTCATGAAGATGGTGTGCAGTTTAGTTCTCAGCTGGAACAAAACTGGCATGCTACGAGTGCATACTCCTTTTTTGCCATTTTGTATTATAATGATATTGGGATTAGACTAAATGGTGTGTGTTTATTTCAAATCCTGTTCAATCCTGTGGTGTTAATACAGCCATTACCTTTCCAAATGTAGGCAGAGCCTGCTGGATCAGGACAGTGACCCATTTCATCCAGCAGCCTGTTCTCACAGTGGCCAAGCAGATGCACATGGAAACCCCACAAGCAGGACCTGAGCATGAAAACATTTCCCCCATCTGTGATTCCCAAAAACTGGCATTCACAAGCATGCTGAATGTAAAACACATCCATTGTGGTGTGCAGTTGTTTATAGCCTCTTCCTCCGTGAATTTGTCCAATCCTCTTTTTAAAGCCATATGAGTTGGTGGCTATCACTACTTGTGGGAGCAAATTCCAGTTTGAAGTATTTTACTTTGACTGTCCTGAATCTTTCAACAGAAGTGTGTGAAAGGGAAGAAAAGAGATAAACCCTTCTTCAGATTAGAAACCCTTCTTCAGATTCCTTAAAGTGCAGAATCCCAAACTGTGGCTTTGGTGCTTGCTGAAAACGAATGGGGGAGCAGGATCTGTTTGGAGTGAGTGCTCCCATCTGATGTTCAGCCTGTACATGAAATAAATAAACAACCAAACAAACCTGTATATAAACCTTGCATCACAGTAAACACTCTAGTGATCCAGGGACCCCCTGAAAACTCTCACTGCTCCAAGGCTGGGGTGCATGTAATAGTATTTTTTGGCTATATGTTCTGCTTCCACCTTCTCTTGTGGGCTGAGCAGGCACATGATCTGGTGGCTTTTCTGCCGGCAAAGCAGTGGCATCTCTCTCCCCCCCCCCCACTCCAGCAAATTTGATGTATGGGATTGCTTCGTTAGAAACAAATGTTCCTGATTTCTTGTTGGAAGCCCAAGAGAACATTGCAGAACAACCTAAATATAAAAATGGCTGAGTCCTCAGTGTCCATACAATGCAGCAAATACATGCAGGTGTGTTCTCTCTTCCAATAAAAGGCATTCTTCCCAGGAGACGTAGATTGTGACTGTTGATGCAGCCCAGCAAAATGTGTCACATTTTAGTCTGGGTCATCTTTAGTTTTCCATCAGCTCTTTTATATATAGACTGCAATGGATCATGCCTACCAACAGGGGCATATGTCCTCTGCATGTATAGATATGGATATAGATAGAGATATATTCTCTGTCTCTTTTTACATAAGTTATATCACCAAATACATTATCACCATCATCTACAATACATTATCAGGTTAAAAGTGTGCACCTTTACTACTTTTGTACAAATGGGTTATTTTAAAAATTGAAATTGTATAGCAGGTAATAGAAATGACTGAGAGAAGAAGTTGAGAAAGGTATATACCCGGCATTGGGAACCTTCTGTTCTCCAGATGCTATTGAACTACATTTCCCATAATTCCTGGCCATCAGCCACGCTTACTAGGGCTGACTTGCAGTACAGCAGAATCTGGAGGAACAGATGGTCCCCATACTTGGTCAGTACAATATTATATGGTCAGTCAGTGGGAAACAGGAGCTGCAGTCCATCTGATTATTATAACTCGGCTCACTGACCCTTAGAATACTGGCCATTTCTTACATTTCACATTCTAAACTTTCCACTGACATTGGCCAGAAGTACTCAGTATTTTACTCAGTATTTTTTCTATAATTCTGATAAGCCATGTAAAAAAATAAAAAAGGGAATTCTCTTCCAGATTTGAAGCACACAGTTAGATACTTTCCTGGTGCATTTGAGCAAATACATAACTTTCAGTTAAAATGTTTGTAGACAAACCATGAAATCCCAGACACTTATTTAGATGATGTGGGGCTGACAGGGAACCACAGTAATAAACTAGAATTTACACTTGTTTGATAAACCCACAAACTCTGAAATCCATATAAAAAGGTAAAGGTAAAGGAACCCTGACAGTTAAGTCCATTCACAGACGACTCTGGGATTGTGGCGCTCATCACGCTTTACAGGCCGAGAGAGCCAGCGTTTGGCCGCAGACCGTTTGTCCGGGTCATGTGGCCAGCATGACTAAGCTGCTTCTGGTGAAACCAGAGTAGTGCATGGAAACGCCGTTTACCTTCCCACCGGAGCAGTACCTATTTATCTACTTGCACTTTGACGTGCTTTCGAACTGCTAGGTTGGCAGGAGCAGGGACCAAGCAACGGGAGCTCACCCTGTCATGGGGATTGGAACCACCGGCCTTCCGATTGGCAAGCCCTAGGCTCAGTGGTTTAGACCACAGCGCCACCTGCGTCCCTTCCAGAAAACTGTTCTTTGTTTCCAGCTTTGTACACTAGATACACTTGAATGTGGTCCCACAAATCTTTACAATATCCCACTTCTGGAATCCTTTGCGAGATCAGAATTAGTGCATGCAATAGTTTTTCCCTGCATGGAAAACGCCTCGCTGGATACCCACATCCTGAAATAGGAGTGTCATATAGCATCAGAAGCCATACACACAAAAACATTGTTAGCACAATGGAGGTAAAGATGTGCTTAAGAAAGACCATACATCCCCCATGGGCACTATGCCATGTAAGCGAGGCTGAGATTTCTAAGAAATTTTTGAGTCATCATATAACTTTTTTCCACAGGCTCCCCTATCCAAACCATTTGAGAGTTTCAACCCTACCCAAATAATATTCAGCAAAATCCATTCCTCCTACACTCCGATTAATCCACCTGTGAATAAGGTGGAAAATTTCATGCACAGCTGAGGGCTGTTTTAATATTGTCTATCAGTACTGTTAATACTGTGTATCAATACTGTTGAAGGGAGTGCTGAGCTTCACCCCTAACTCCTTTCAGACCTCTGCCCTTTCATGTATTAGCAAGAATTAACAATATGGATTCATTCAGTATTAAATTTCGCTGGAGACAATTACCCAATAATTTTTCATTTTTGAATTGTCAGAGAATGGTGCCACCCCAACCACAAATGTATTTTGTGAAATGTACCACCCCCAAAACCCCTGCTGTGAAGGTGGAGAATTTTGGGGTACCATTTTGGTACTCCTTTCCCATCCATTTGGACATGCATCCAGCAATGTATATATCTTCATCTGCTATAGGACCCTGTTATTTTTTTTTTATTACCTATATAGCTCATCTCAGGGGAAGCCAGCATGTTGCCCTCCAGACAGTTGCTGGACTACAATTTCCATAAGCCCTGACCACCAGCCACCCAGTATTTTGAGGGCAACACACATTGTCTTCCCCAGGCCTCTCTCTTCTTCAGCTGCTTCTGACTGTCACATTCTGTGTTCCAGAATGGCAGGTCATGACATCTGTTTATTTACGTTAGGAGTTTGGGTGTTGCTTTCAGCCAGAATGAAATCAGGTTGGTTTATTGCTGAGTTTATCTTACTCAAGGGGGGTAGGGAAGTATGATAAAATCATATGCTGGTTTCAAACAGTCTAGTGATGTAGGGATAAGAACTGCAGAAATTTACTGGAATGCACTTTAGGAAGCTGTTCTGTATAAACCAGGGAAAGCTAACATGGCTGTCCTCCAAGTCAGCTCCAGGCAGCATGATCTATGGTCACAGAAGATAGGAACTGTTCTCCAGCCTCATCTGGAGAGTGCACGTTGACTTCCCTGGGCATAATTATTGTGTTTGCCTCCTTTTGAGGGAATTCTAAAGCAACACCAAAGGTAATAATAAAGAGATGCAATACTGTCAAAAGTAGGTGTGTTTACCTTGCCTGAATATATTTTTAAAGAAAAAACATGCAGCATTTCACTGTTTTTAAAGTCTCCATTTCCAAATGCCTCTAAATAGTAAAGCTTCTGGAATTACAATTGACACTGTGTTGGCATAATAGCTCTCACTTGTGCTTTCCTGGGCACATTTGTTTCGAGAATTTGGGGTTGAAAAAAATCAGAGCCGATGGCGGAAGCAGCTCAGGGGTGGGTGGATTGAAAGGGTTTAAATCAATATGTGCCAGCAGTCTTCATTAATCGTGGATCCCAGACAATTATACTCATGCCAGCAGCTAGAAGGCAAATCCATCAACCAGGATACTTTACTGGGAAGCTTGTCTGTTGCCATGCTTTGGGCATTTAGAAAAAGAGGCTGTGTTTTGGACTTCCCTTACCTCTTTAGTAACATGCCTTAGCTCTGCACCCAATCATTGGTTTTCATTGTGGTGTATACTGACTGACTGAGGCTGTCCAGCATTTCAGACAAAGCCTAAGACCTTCTGCATGCAGAGCAGATGCTTTGCCATTGAGCTGCAGCACTTCCTCACCTCAACCTGGGTCTCACTGGCCAGCTTTTTCACCCTATCTCTGACACTTTTAACAAACTGGCACTTAATACTGCTGCAATCCTAATCATGCCTACCCGGTATGTTGGAATCGGGGGGTCGAAAGGCCAGCTGGCTTGGCTCCAGCTGGAGCGTCTCCTCTTAGCCTTGCCGCTGTGGAGATTCATTGACCTCTGCTCCAACGTGCATCAGTCACTCAAGCTTGCACACTTGAACACACTTTACTCAGAAGTGTAAACTGCGCAACAGGCTTGAGGCTGTAGACACAATACTAAGGCTACACATTTATTATACATAAATCATGACAAAGGAAACATGGCATCTCTCCTTGCTGTCTTCTTGGAGAGAGACTAAAAACAAAAGCAATACAGAGCGGAAGTTCTGCTCACACCAGCAATTCCTGCTGGAATGTAAACAGACATGTGACATGTAACAATCCCTCTCTGCAGCAAAGGGTGAAATGGAATTCCCAACAGCCCACTCATTTACTCAGTGGGATTTATGGTGCCCAAACGTAATTCAGTGTCCTAATTTCAGATTAAAACTTGACCGCTTTTTGCAAATGATTCTTGCCTGCCTGACACAAACTGGAAACAAGGTATGAACACTCTAGGACAAAAATTGTCTCACAACTATATTAATAGCTGATCTGCTCACTGGTTGTTATGTAGGTGAAAATGCTCAATGCTTTGAGCATCTATACCAAAATTTACCCTCAATCAACCAGACCACTAGAACTGGACAGATGAGGATCTTCAAAATAAGAGCAGAAGATGGGCTTAGGTTAAGCATTAAATGAGGTTAGGTGGGGCAAAATATGGGAGTCTGTACCACTGAAGTCAACTCTACAGAAGTGAGGCCAAATGCATTGCTTCCAGGAATCTCTAGCTGCTCCTCAAGGCTCTCCACAGCCACATCCATCAACAGCCCACAGCATGTTTTCATTTGGCTAGAATGTGTCCTTGAATTCCAATAATGCCTCTTGCTTTCCTGGATGGAATGCAAAGAGGGGTGTGTGAGTGTATGTAGTAACATTTCGAGAAAATGCTTTTATTTTTTGAAATAAACACAAATTACTCTTCCCAGTGCTGGCATATGGGCATCAGAAGGTTGTTCAGAAGGGAAAGTGGCTCTCGAGGAAAGTGGCTGAAAATGGTTCTCGCCCCTCCCTGTGTTACTGGGTACAGACATGCAGAGTTGCCCCCACATTTGGGGGGGCATCACACGTGCATGACATCACATGTATGCTGCCCCCCAACCTGGTCAGGCTGGCTCGACTCGCCACCCCCACACCTCCCATCAGCTGCCTTACCTTTGTGAAAGGGACACACTAGGTAGCTTTTAGCAGGTCTCTAGACCTTTTTCAATTCCAGTTCACATAGGGGAGAAATAAAAATAAATTGATGTTAACAATGCTGATTTGCAAAAATGGGCAAAGCAAGTTGATTGGATAGTTACAAACAGATATGTGAGGAAAGAATACAAAAAATAATCTGAACACATAGTAGTGCGTTTCTAACATAGAAATAAATAATTATAGTGAAGTTTACTCTTAACTCCTAAAATGGCAGATATTTGTCCTACATGCTACTTCCTACACCTTTATGAAGACAAAAGCCTAGAGAAACCTGAAGTATGCAAAGGAAGAGTCCACCCAGGCATTTTGTATTTGCACGCTCATATCAGTGGTGCAGTAGCATACCCGCCAACATTTCTCCGATGAAAATAGGGATGTCCCATTCCACAATGATAAGTTTATTATTTATACCCCACACATCTTACTGGGTTACCCCAGCCACTCTGGGAAGCTTCCAACATATATAAAAACATAATGAAACATTAAACATTTAAAAACCCTTCCCTATAGAAGATTGCCTTCAGGCAGCTCAGGGGTCAGATTACTCCATACCCGTCAACATTTGTCCAGTGAAAATAGGGACATCCTAAGGAAAAGTGGGACATTCTGTGATCAAATCAGAAACTGGGACAGCTTCTCTAAATCATGGATGTCCCTGGAAAATAGGGACACTTGGAGGGTCTGCAGTAGTAACATCTGAAATGCAGGATGTCATGATGACACACTCACAGGCCCCCAACATATGCCCCTAAGCAGTGTCCCTGCTTATGGGGGTTCAATGCAGACACTAACAAGGAGGGTTCTCTTCATGAGACCTGTGGTCTGTTTACCACCCAGTTTGCCATGCAGAATAGAACTACAGTTGTACCTCGTGTTGCATTTGCTGCGGGTTGCGAACAGCATGGGTTACGAACGCAGCAAACCCGGAAGTGTTTACTTCCAGGTTTCACCGTGCGTGCATGCGCAGAAGCGCTCCGTGGTGTCTGTGCATGTGCAGAAGTGTTCTGCACAGGTCGCACATGCGCGATATCACTGATCTGGTTGCGTACTTTTCGGGGTGCGAACAGCACCCCAGAACCGATCAGGTACATAACCAGAGGTACCACTGTATTACTATTTGAAATGGCATTCTTATGTATCTACATCTTTTTAAAGCTTGGACTCAGTAGTTAACAAATGCATAGTAGGAATTGTGTGGCCAGTGAAATGGAGAATATTTTACTGATGTTCAAAGTAGGAATGGATTAACCTGTTAATTTCAGTTTCTCATTTTTCAAGTCTAATATATGAATCTTTATACACATTGTTGGCTGGAGTAAGAATTTTGAAAGCTAGTCATGAATATTCACTAGCAGAGTCTGATCCAAACCTGGAACCATTATTGTTGATTAGCATTTTATTGCAACTGCTGTTATGTTTTACATAATAAAATATGGGTTCGGCTTTGGGGTGCATTTCATGTTGTTTGCCATGTGCACCAAAATAGTTGGTTCCTGCCCTGCAAAGGGGTTAATACTGGACTGGAACTAACAGTTGTGAATATGTGAGACACTTCTCAACAATGCTGTAGCTTAGATATAAAACTGGAGAAGAATAGCAATAACAGCTCCCTTTTGTGGAAGACATAACATCCAGGCTTGCATGGATTCTGCTATATATATATATATTAGAAAGGTGACATGGTTATTGCATTAGGAAAATAATGTGATAAGACATCATCAATTCCTCAACTTTATAACTGTTGCAAAGGTATTAATGTAATATCAGAAACTTACGTTCATGAGCAGAAATGTTTTACTACAATGAGCTTCCAGCAATAGAAGTAGCAGGTTTTGATAAAGGGTGATGTTTTGGCAAAGAGGTGTATGCACTACGTTGAGGGACTAAGAGCTGTCAGCTAAAGGAAGATGAGGGCCCAGAAACTGTCAGCTAAAGATAATATTCAATCGAGATCTATTTCCTGGTAACTTAAGCCCTTGTTCCTGATTTTCCTGATGTAGATCTTCTCTTTTGATTTACAGTGTGATGATGCATGTGCATTATTATTATTATTATTATTATTATTATTATTAAATTATAATGTAATGTATTGTTTGTTTGCTACATAAAGTCTCTAGAAAACATAAAAAGTAACAATATGTTACAATAAAAACTACACAATAGAACAGATCAAGTGTAACAGCAGCCCCCCCCCCCGGAAATAAAAATAATTTTAAAATGGTGGCAAACCATATCATTCAGCAATACCCTAATCCCCAATGGATGTGGAACCCAAAGGATATTTCACTTTTTCATTTTAAATATTTATACCCCACCCAATAACAAAGTTTTTTGCGCTGTTTAGTAATAGCAATCAAAGCAACAAAATGCAATATAAGTGAGAACATTAATGGAGCAGAACTAGAGGAATTCACAAATGCCTGAATACTGTTATCTCATTTGAGAGTGGGCAGCTAAAAACATGAAGAACTGTTCCTACAATGCACAGACAAAACAAGCTGGTTGTAGCTATCTTGGAACAAGACAAAAACAAGAAGGTATGTTGGTGATTTGGCTGCGCTAAGCTGCATTGAAAAAATAGTGCCCTTATGTTATTCTGTAGCAGATATTCAAATCCAACTGAACACAGTAGGAGAGATCCATGCGCATGCGTAACAGTGCAATGTTAACGGTATCCTCTCAGAAGTCCCATTTTGTTCATTGGTAACAGTACCAGGTAAGTGTATTTTAGTATTTCAGCCTTATTTTCCCATATAAGTCAATGATGCTTAAATGTGCTTAACACTGCAAATGATTTTAAATAAGAAATGTTTACAATGTAAGAAAGAGAAATGGGTAAGTGAATAAAATGCAAACTTTAATTACTTGATAGTGGCATTTTTACCAGCAGATCTCATCTTACTCTATCGATATAAGATGTTTTAATTGTTCCATTGTGTGTGTGTGTGTACACACACACACACACACACACACATCTCCACACACATTTATTTATGTAGGAGGAAACTGAATATTCTAAATGTTTTTGTAATGTTTGTGAGGGGCACCATGACACCCTCAGACACGCTCCAAGACCACCCAATTTTTATTTTTAAAATGAGATTTCTATTTTGTTATTTGACTGAGTTCATTTATTTTTACCAGATATCTTTATTGAAATTTAAAAAGTACGGTATATAATTACATGTGCACTAAACATGGTGAGGTGTAAATAAAAGAAATAAAAAGAAACAGGGAAACAGCACCCGTGTAGAAGGGAAAGTAAAAGGGGAAGGAGAAGAAAACCCCCAAATTGTATACTTTACAAAGTTATTATTGTACTTCACCAGATCTTAACCTATTACAGTATTTGTAAGAATGGATTCCAAATATCATTGAATTTGTCCATGGCAAGTCTGCGTTTAATGCAAGGTTTTGAGTTTAAGTCTTCAATCCAATCATAGAAGTGAGCCGTATTTTCATTTTCCCAGGGTGTTTTTTTTTTTTTTTTTTTTTTTTGCTGTGGTAAGGGCACAGAGAGTCCACTCATATTGTCCTTTTGTAAGGTTCCATGTGCTGGGCATATAATTCAAAAGGATATTTTGCACTGTAAATGTAGGATTATTCCGTACAGTTCTTTTGATAAAACAAAATAAAAAATAAAAAAAAATCCTTCCAGTAGCACCTTAGAGACCAGCTAAGTTTGTTCTTGGCATGCATGCACATGAAAGCTCATACCAAGAACAAACTTACCAATAGTTGGTGTCTAAGGTGCTACTGGAAGGATTTTTTTTTTTAATTTTTTATTTTGTTTTGACTATGGCAGACCAACACGGCTACCTACCTGTAACTAGTTCTTTTGATGGTTTCAGTTACATTCTGCCAAAAATCTTTCAATATAGGACAATAAAAAAGCATGTTATAGAGAAGCATTATCCCTATTGCATCTCCAACAGTTAGATACCTTAGATAGCCATTTTTAAAATAAATGTAATGGGGTCCAGTATATTCTAAATATTATTTTTTGTTGTATGAGCCTCAATCTCTGAGACTGTAAAAGCTGTTGGTCCGTAGATGGTGCTTAAAGGGTAAAGGGACCCCTGATCATTAGGTCCAGTTGTGGACAACTCTGGGGTTGCGGCACTCATCTCACTTTACTGACCAAGGGGGCCGGCATACAGCTTTTGGGCCATGTGGACAGCATGACTAAGCCGCTTCTGGCGAACCAGAGCAGTGCACGGAAATGCCGTTTACCTTCCCACCGGAGCAGTACATATTTATCTACTTGCACTTTGACATGCTTTTGAACTGCTAGGTTGGCAGGAGCTGGGACCAAACAAGGGGAGTTCACCCCGTCGCGGGGACTCGAACCGCCGACCTTCTGATCTGCAAGCCCTAGGCTCTCTGGTTTAGCCCACAGCGCCACCCGATGGTGGTTAGCAAGTGTTTTATCTGGAGATACTGCCATTGAGCATTTGTAAGTAATCTGTATTTGTCTCTTAAGACGGAATATGTATAAAATTCATCCTCTTTGTTTATCAGCTGGTCTAATGTTAATATACCCAAATTCACTGAGTTTATTTATATGCTGCTTTTCCACAATGAGCTGTGCCCTAAGCAGCTTACAGCAAACATTCAAAACATCGGAATAGAAAGTGTTAGAAATACAAATATATGATACAGAACATGTCAGTAAATTAAAAAATGACAAAAGTCAACAATTTGGCAAACACAGAATAAATTCAGTATTACCCCCCCCCAAAAAAAAAACTAATCTAGGTTTTTGTACATAAATACATACTAAAATAAGAGTTAACCAACAACAGAGTTTCTGGTACGGGTCTCCAAGGAGCCTGGTTTAAATACAGTTCAGAACGGAGGAGGATATTACATACAACTGGCTCCTACAGGTGAAACTTGAAAAATTAGAATATCGTGGAAAGGTTCATTTCTTTCAGTAATTCAACTTAAAAGATGAAACTAATATATGTGATAGACTCATGACATGCAAAGCGAGATATGTCAAGCCTTTATTTGTTATAATTGTGATGATTATTGTGATGATTATTAACAATTTCAACTTTGAGGTTTTCATCAGCTGCACACCATAATCATCACAATTATAACAAGCAAAGGCTTGACATATCTCAATTTGCATGTCATGAGTCTATCTCATATATTAAACTCCAGTAGCTAATGAAAACAATTGCTTACATAAATGGACTTTTCCATGATATTCTAATTTTTCGAGTTTCACCTTACTCCAGAGAAGGCTGATAGCAGCAAAAGGCATATAGTGTATTAGTTGCAAGTACCAACTGCTTGTACTTATTGCAATTTGGAGGTATTGCCTTTTGGTGGGGCTGTTTTGGTCTATGTTTCCTTTGTCTTGGCATGTAAGCATTTTGCCTGTTTTGGATTGGGGGGAGGGAATCTGAGCACTGATTAGTTTTCTTCTGTGATGTGGCTATTTTGTGGTGCTGATGACTTTTTTAAAAAATGGTTTTCAAGTGTGCCCCTGGGCCCCTAAAGGTTTGTGGCTCCTATACCATTGCCATGTTCATTTCTTAAAATATCTTGCATTTAAGCTTAGTAATTTTACTGTGGTGGGTGAATTAAACTGTTAAAGCAACACACACTAAATAGATGTTAACAGAACAAGCCTTGCAGCAATTTACAATAAATAAAATATAGCACTGCTATTTCTAGATCACAATTCCCTGTAATTGTGGAAGTGTCTCCCCTAAGCAAAGCTCTTTATGTTTTGGGGAATTATTATCATGTGCTCAGCTCAGGCCATCTAGAATGTTGAGTACTGATTATGGACTATTACAGCTCTTTGAAATTTTATTAAAATAATAAGCTCATTGCCAGCTAAAGGTATGTAATTATATACTTGAAAATAACTATCATTTAGGCTGTACAGTAAAAAGCACCATGTAGCCTCTATAAATTCCCACTTGTACTGTTCAAAAATGACCCCCTTCTCAATTATTCTGATAAACTCATGCAGACTAGGAGTTAACTTTGGATTGTAGGGCTGTATCTAGTGGAGAAGCATTTATTCAATTGAAGGCACCATTATAGTCAGTATCTGCTAAATAATGTAGACATGAAGACCCTTTGAGCTGTGAGTTTTCCCTTTTAAAGAGAGGGATTGATTTATGCAGTTTGTAACTGGCTAGTGTAGCGTTTAGGGAAAAAAAGCATGAATTTGATTGGTTTGTTCACATCAGTATCTCAAATCCAGCTTTTCTATTTATTTCTTTATTTGGCTTTTTTGGGTACCCAGACCCACGCCCCCAAATACAATTAAATCACATGAACTGTAGTTTACCCATCACAGAGCCACAATTCCCAGCGTGTTTAACAAACTATCCAGGATTCTTTTGAGGGAAGACATGTGCTTTAAATGCATGGTGTGTTTGCAGCCTAAGACTCTAGACTGGGTTTGCTCAACATGATGCCCAGGGTCAATCAGAAGGGGGGCGAGGAGGGCCATTTAAGCTCAAATGCATGGGCGTAGCCAGGGGGGGCAGCTGCCCCCCTAAATTAAATAAAACAGTAGAAATTCTTAACTAACTGACCAATCACATCAGTTCCACTCTCCCAACAAAAGTGCTGCCCCCCCCCAAAAAAATTCCTGGCTACGCCCATGCAAAGTGTATCTCAAATTTAACACATGTTTTTAAGCACATGGCATCAAATTGTGAAACACTCTTCATGTTGGAGATGCAAATTCAAGCAAGCAAGAGATGTGATTTGGTAAAATACATTATCTTTTTTGGTAACAGATGCATATTTTGCCATTCGCTCAATGTTAAAAGTGACACTGAATGGCATCGAGATTTTTCCTCAATAATTAGTGCATTTGCGCATAAAAAGGCTTGAGAAGCATTTGTTAAATTGAGCATTTATTAAACCCCCTGCTAAAAAAAACAACACTTGACATCTCTACTTATTTGCCTGATTTGGAAGCTGTGGACTTCGCTGCTGTTGCTTAAGGGGGGTGCCCAGGCATGAAAGAGAAAAGGATGAGGGACAGCCTTCCTAAGTTTGTCTATTTTTCTTGTTGTGCCTGTACTCTCCTAGGATAGGGCCCACAAAGGGGAGCTACTCTTTTCTTGTGTAACTTTATTATGCTATTGGACAAAAGGGTCTTTTGTGGCTGTATATTAACATATTGGAATAAATACCTAATATATTTGGACCTAATGGTGTGGATACTGCTTGGATCTAGTGTTTGACCCATCTACCTATGTGGCACCACCATGGTGCCACATTTCTTGGATACGGGGCAAATATTGACCCACCTAGAAATTTCTAGTAAAAGATGGCAGCCTGGTTCCCATGACACCAAAACATAGGAATTGTGGCATTTATTTGTCTCTGTGTGTGCAAAGTTTAGCAGTGCTTTTTTTCTAGAAAAAAACAGGTGTCAGGACTCACTGCCCAAAAATGGTCAGAGGAGGAACAGCCAAGTGGACAAAAGAGAGCACTCTGCACATGCTCATGGAAGGAGGCAGCAGGGCTCCTCCCCAAAGCCGGGCAGGCAGGAGGCAAGGATGCTCTGAGAGGGTTGGAGTGCCCTCCCAACCCTTAGTGGGAGAGGAAGGGATTGTGGTGCTGTGGAGGGAGGCAAGCAGAGCAGGGAAGCCTTGGGCAAAAATGAGGTTCGTACCCCCTCAAAAAAAGCACTGAAGTTTAGTATTATTATTTCATTTTATAATGTATGTAAAAAAAAAAAAAACAAAGAGAACAATAACAGCAGATAAAAATGAAAAGATGAAAAGCAAAACTATAAAATAGGCACAAAGAATGAGTACGTGCATGAGTTAAAAAAAGCAAAGTCCAATTAAATACTATAAATTTTATCAGATTGTCAAAGATAGTTCCAGATTTGCCAGGCTTGTGATGGGGGTTGTTGTGAAAATGATGGTTCCACTGTTTATGTCATAAAAAATTGCCAACTCAAAAAAAAAGTGTCTGGAGGTTCTAGACCAGGGGTCAGCAAACTTTTTCAGCAGGGGGCCAGTCCACTGTCCCTCAGACCTTGTGGGGGACCGTACTATATTTTGAAAAAAAGGAACCAATTCCTATGCCCCACAAATAACCAAGAGATGCATTTTAAATAAAAGGACACATTCTACTCATGTAAAAACACGCTGATTCTCGGGCTGTCCGCGGGCCACATTTAGAAGGCAATTGGGCCGCATCCGGCCCCTGGGCCTTAGTTTGAGGACCCCTGTGTGTGATTTTCTCCATTATTACTGTACTTTTCCGTGTATAAGACTAGGTTTTTGTTTTTTTTTTACTTTAAAATAAGGTTAAAAATCAGGGAGTGTCTTACAGTGCATATGGCCATTTTCTAAACTTGGAGTCCTCAAAAGTAGGGTGGGTCATACATGGAAATATACGGTAATTCCAGACTGAGTGGTACCAAGTATACAGTGTAAGATTGTGGGCCATTTCCCATTGAGTTACAATTACTATTCATGTGGCCAAGATCATACTGTATATAAAACCAAGTTTTTTGCAATATATTTACATTAAATTATCAAAAATATTAAGTAACGGTAATTTTGGACTTCAGACAGTAATTTCTTTAGTAATATTTATCATTTCTCTCCAAATTAAATTCCAAAAATCTTGCACCAAGTGACATTCCCACCATAAATGATAGTAACCGTGTTGGTCTGCCATAGTCCAAACAAAATAAAATAAAAAATTCCTTCCAGTAGCACCTTAGAGACCAACTAAGTTTGTTCTTGGTATGAGCTTTCGTGTGCATGCACACTTCTTCAGATATTTTATTTTGTTTTGACTATGGCAGACCAACACGGTTACCTACCTGTAACTGGAACTATGGAAGGCACCACATTGAGCCGCATGAAATGGAAGTCCATCAAGGTATCTAAAGAAGTGTGCATGCACACGAAAATTCATACCAAGAACAAACTTAGTTGGTCTCTAAGGTGCTACTGGATGGAATTTTTTTATTTTATTTTGTTTTGATAGTAGGAAATACTTTAGGATAAAACTGTCTAAAAGGAAAAAAAGAAAAATGATTGTTTTAATCATGCATTTTCTGTTTTGTTTTGTTTTTTAATTCTATTTTTATGCTGTGAACTGCCCTGGGATCTACGGATGAAGTGTGGTATACAAAATTAATAAAATGTAAAAATGTAACTCATCATCTGCAGCCATTGCCCATGCTTGCTAAGATGGGAGGATTCCATTTTTGAATTAGCTAGGCAAGTTGCCATCTAAGTATGGTCATTAGTATAACAAAGGACACTTCTTTTCCTCCTTCTTGTTTATGTTTGTATTTAGATTCTTTTTTTTCCTTTCATGAAAAGATATTGGATATCTGATATTAAGCTTTGTATATTTTCTTTCTAACCTTAATAAACTTTATTGGGAAAAGCATAACAAAGGACATCGCGCTGTAACACAGTGCAAATAGGTGGACCCGCTCCCTCACCTGGCTAGTAGTATGAAAGACAAAAGCCAGAGTGTGTGTTATTTCAATGCCCTCTTTGGTTCTTTTTTTTTTTGGCTGGTTAGTGCTGATGACAGCTTAGTGCCTGCTTGGGCAGCAGAGCTAGGACCTCCACTGAAGAGAGCCTCTCCAACAATCAACATTTAGGTGGATAGGTTAGAATTGCAGCCTGAAAAACACAACATTGAAATAAGATAATAGTAAAGGCACAACCATTTAAATATGCATAGAACACAACTATTAAAATTAGTAGCACTTCAGTAACTTATGTGAGGGTCACGTTCCGAGGATCATTCCTAAAGCCAAAATCATGTATAGTCAAAACCCACTGAGTTGTAGTCAAGATGCTGATGAAATTCTAATGAATACATTTTCTTTTTGTTAAAAAAAATAGCAAATTGCTGCAGAAATGTGGAGAGCTAACAGAACTGCAATTGATAGATCTGCCCATCGCTATCTCGGAAATCAGGCTACAAACCAAAACCCATATAGGAAGGTAAGTTCCACTGAATTCAACAGGATTTACTCGGAGTAGATATGGCTTAAGTTTGCTGCTGTAGACACAGTTCCATGAGAAAATATTTCAAGATTGTGCCTTGGATGGCAGTCTTAATCTTGTTAGCTGCTTTTGGAACATCATTTGGTGTTGAAGGTATGAGATACAAATCTGAGAAATGTGATAGTGTAGATATCTGAGTAGATATTGATAGAACTATCAGAGCTGGCCCATCCATGAGGCAGTGAGGCAACTTCCTCAGGAGGTAGGATCCACAGAGGCAACAGATCCTGGGGTAGATCTTTATTCCCCCTTGTTCCTGATGTAGATCTAAACTCACACCTTCTTCCTTGGAATGGAGCCATTCTGTGGTTCGCTTCATGCATCAAAATTTTAGGCTGGCCCTGGAGGCTGTGTTAATTAGCCATTATGAAGTGTACAGAAGTTACCACAACTTGATGTTGCTGTCAACAGCAGTGGTGTTCCAGATCAGCTACTCTTGAGAGCACCAGTGCCTGTCTTTAAATCTGATTTATTTATTCACCAAAAAACAGCTTTTCAAGCCATGGTTGAAAAGTGCATCACAACTATTGTAAACTATGTTACAGCAACTTTTGTCACATTTTAGATCCTTTTGAGATGTAATGGCAGTTCAGAATTTCGTAGTTCATTTCAGTTACGTGTGTACAGTCTAATGAAACAGTGAGGTCTTTTTAGCAAGCAAACCTAACAGGCCGGTGTTTGGTGTTCTATGCTTGTGGTGACTTCAAATCTTGACCAGAGAAGCAGGAATCAGTATCCTCTGCGTTTTGGACCCTCAGGTGTTGTGTTTGTCTGAACGCTTGACACACGGGCAGCGCCGCCTACTACCTCAGCTCCCGCCCCTCCCGTTTTCCAGGTCTTTCTCCCGTCTGTCAGAATCCCGGTGAATAACTCTTCAATCCCAAACGCCGCCGTTCCCCGAACCGGCCAGCCCTCCCTCCGTCCCTTGGCCAAGCTGGTTCATCAAGAGAATCGCCACGGACGCTCCTCCTCTTCGTTATCCCACATACACGGCCGCCCTCCACTCTCCCGCCTTCCAAGCGGGGGCTGTTCCTTAGATCAGGCTCTGCCCCCCCCGGGGGGGATTGAGAGGCGGGGGCACAGAGACTGTCCCGGCCAGCGCTGATCTCGAGCTCCGATTGGCCGCTGTCTACGCTGACGTCACGATCATGATGAGAATTAATGATCGGAGGCGCTGATTTCATTGTGTGACGCCGGGACCGACCCAGCCGAAACCGGCTGAATTCGGAGCCCTGGGCCCCCCCGGACCAGCCCCGCCTGCCCCACAGAGCACGGTGGGTTCGGCGTCAGGGGATCGGGCGCAGGGAGGGGGAGGGGCGCGATCGGCGCGCGGACCCTGAGGGGGGCAGAGTGAGCAAGATCGTGGGGAGGGGGAGAAGGGCGGCGGTGGGAGGACTTGACGGGTGGCCTCTTCGCCGGCCTGTGGGGGCTGCGATCGAGGAAGACGCTCCCCCCCCTCCCCCGCGCTATCACTTCTTGGTTGAAGGCTTTGAGGTGAGGGGGGAGGAGCCGGGGAATCGAGAGCGAGGGAGGGTAGGAAAGGAGGGGGGGGGAGAAACCTCCCGAGCCTCGGCTTCAACCTGGAGCTCGCGGACCATAACTCGGGAGCGCATGCGCACCTGAGCATTCGGTTTATATGCGGCAGGAGACGCCAGCGTGATCAGCCCCTTGCTCGAACTCGGA
Organism: Lacerta agilis; assembly: GCF_009819535.1. NCBI lineage: Eukaryota > Metazoa > Chordata > Lepidosauria > Squamata > Lacertidae > Lacerta > Lacerta agilis. The sequence continues at coordinate 27,425,279 of NC_046331.1, read as the reverse complement.
GGCGCGTACGAGAGGCGTGTGCGCATGCCCTTGTGCGGAGAGCGAGGCGGGGTTGAGAAGATGAAGACGTGCCAGCGGTAGCCCAGCGTTTTCGAAAGCAGTGGCTTGGGCAGGGCTGGTGTAGCTAGTGAAGGGCAGCATTGCTCAGGCTTGAGCACGCCGCTTGCTGTTGGGGGTTTGCGCCGCACGTTCGTCGCACCGCGGACATTCTAGGTTTTCCTATCCCCGCAGCCTCCTTCCTCAAAAATGAACAAAGTACGCATGCGTAGTGGCAGGTTTAGCGGCTAAAACTACGAATTACTGTACAAAAGTTGCACAAGGGGTAGACAGAGAAGCAAAGTTTGTGCAAGTTGTAGAGAAAAGGAGTAGGCGTTTGTGCCTGCTTGGCTTGCCTGTGCGTCTGCCTGGTAAAAAGTCGAACCTGGTGTGTAATTGGTGGTGGTGTGCCTCCTGTAACGCTAGTCAAACTTTTTTGTTGGTAAGAATGCGAGTTTTCATCTTCACTAATATGTATATGTGTTTTGAAAATTACAACTTAGGGGGGAGAGTACAGGACAATAGTTGAGTTTGGCAAGTGTTGGCAATAAAGAAAAGAATAGTGAGGAGACGCTAATGGTTTGTCTGTGAACAGAGGCAAGTTTTCTTACCATGTGTGTTGGGCTTTTCCTGAAGTAAATGTTCCTGAAGGCAAATGTAATGTATTTGCTTCATAATGTGGTATATTTGTGATATTTGTGGTGGTGAGGTGGTATCAGTTATCAGTTGTGATACTGAGACAGGTGCATCTTAGGGCTGATGTGATAAATGCATAGGAATCTTCTTTATGCAGTGTCTAAGGGAGCATATTGTTGCTTGTCTGGAAAAAACCAATGTGGTATGTTATTAGCAGTGGCGTAGGAAGGGGGCAAAGGGGGCAGGGCGCCCCATATTCCACCCTGGAGGGGGTGACACTCTGGGCGCCCCCCCGGCGCGACACCCAAGCCAACCCTGCGGGCGCCCGGTAAAAAACCACGCTCGGTGGTGGGGCTCGGAAACCTGCTCGGCACGCGCTTTGCTATTTCCGGCTGGGGCGGAGACAAGCAGGTTAGCCATCGGTGCGCGCTTTGCTGCTTGGGATGCGAGCCGAGGAGAGCTACAGGCCAAGCCCTGCTCCTCCCCTCTGCCCGCAGCCTGAGCGGGAAGGAACGAAGCAAAGCGCTGCGGGCGGAGGAGAGGGGCGGGCTTCTCTTGGGCCGCTGACGCCCCTCCCTGGCTTGCCTCTGCCCGCAGCCCAAGCAGCAAAGCGCGCGCTGACAGCTAACCTGCTTGGTGCGCGCTTTGCTATTTCTGGCTTGAGTGGAGGCGAGCCATGGAGGGGTGTCAGCAGCCCAAGAGAAGCCTGGCCCTCCCCTCCGCCCGCAGCCCGAGCGGGAAGGAACGCGCTTTGCTGCTTGGGTTGTGGGCGGAAGGAACAAAGCAAAGCGCTGAGCGGGTGCCCGTTCTTTACTTCATTTCTTCCCGCTCAGCCTGCGGGTGGAGGGGAGGGGTGGGCTTCTCTTGGGCCGCTGTTGCCCCTCCCTGGCTTGCCTCTGTTCCATAGCACGCATGCGCAGCATCGCTACGCATGCGTTGAACATAATGAGTGCCCCTGGTTATGAGTGCCTACATTGCATTCACCATCTGTGTTGGCTTTTGGTCTTCAGTAGCATCAGCATAACAGTAATAGAAAGCACCCAGTTTTATTATTTATTTATCGTATTTATAGCTTACCTTTTTTTCCAGAAGAAAAAGCAATTTGGTTCCAGAAATTCATTCCGATAGTGCAGAGAAAATATAAACTGATAGAATTCTACAGGATGGGGCATTATTGGGTGACAACAGTCCAAATCCAGTGATCTCCAGACGGTGGAGATGTCAGATGGCTAGGCATTTTCACTTGGTTTCAAGGGGTCGAAAGCCAGGAGCAAAATGCCCCCGGCTAATTTTCAATACTGCTCCCCACTCCTTTCATCCTCACAACAACCCTGTGAAGTAGGTTAGGTAGGAAGACTGTCCCAAGGTCACCCAGTGAACTTCAATATAGAGTGGGGATTTCAGTCGTGGTCTCCCTAGTCCAACATTTAACCACCAGACTCTGTTTTTGTTTTTGTCCCATGTAAATTGCAAGTGGATATTCAATTTCCTAATTAAACCAGAACTTCAGATATGGAAGGACTTCTGAATGACCATACCTGTATTATTGGTGTTAAGGTTAAGAAAATCCCTCATCATTGTTCATGCAAGGTCGCCTACCTGCAGTGTTTTCATGATGTCATCTATTGTCAGCTATCTACCTTCATCAACATTCCAGCTGCCACATTCTGTACCAGCTATAGCTTTTGGACCAAGCCCAAGGGTAGCCTCAGCCTCTGGGTTAACCATGACTCTGGCTTAGCCATGCTGACTGGTGCTGATGAGAAACTGATGAGTCAAAACACCTTGAGGTCCATTGGTTAGTCACCACTTGATTCTAAGCTGTGTGCATTTAAAAAACATGACGGTCTCCAATGAATCCTGGGCACTATAGTGTCTGAAAGGTGCTAGGAGTTCTAGTTGTGAGTGGTAAACTACAGTTCCCAGGATTATTTGGTCATGCACTTTAAATGTGTGGTGCGTATTTAGGTGATGTAGCAACCAGCTTTTCTGAAAAAGCACACACTAATCTGAGGATCTGCAACAAGCACATCTTTGCAAATGACAATGGCCCCTTTTCAGCATAGTAGCCATACAAATAGCTATTGCTGATGTCCTTCTTTGAGCCTCAGAATAATTTGTGGACTAGCATCCACTGATGAATTATATCTTGCATCACATATTTGAGAGATAAGCCAACTAGCATTCTTCTGGGGCCTTTATTTTTGCTATTGATTTTTCCCTGCATTACTTTGTTCTCTGGCTGTAGTTGGAAGTCTCTTTAATGAGTGTCCACTTCACATGCAGTTAGACTTTTCATTCAAACCTGATGCATTTCTCTATGGGGGGAAAATGGAGCCAACAAGTGCTTCCAGTATCCAGGTTGATGGTACCAATGGGTTGATAAAGGCTTCTAAAAAGGAACTTGCCATTCTTTGGGGCTTACAAGTATAGGTTTTGCTAACCCATTAATTACTAGAAAATGTACATGTTACCATGGAGGTAACTACGAAGATGGCAGCAACCACACTGCTTAAAGTTACTTGTGCTGTAGGCCTAAGTACCATTGAAACAAATGAGATTTACTCTGGTGAATATTTGATTAGACTTTGTTTGCTGGTCCCTCTGCCTTTTCCAAGTTTTGGAGCTATGTCTAACCTTGGTATGAAAAGTGTAGCACAGTTGCTTTTAACTCATTTCTATAGCCAACATTACTTATGCTATCAGGTTAAATCTAAGCTGTTGTATATGTTGTTAAATCTAACACATGATAAAGTATTGTCTCAAGTTAGAATGATGTACCCATTTATTTGGAAATAAACCTGTTGAAGGCCTTTAGTTCAGTGGTAGAGCACAGGATTCACCTGCAAAATGTCCAAGGTTCAATCCCTCAAAAAGTTGGAGTTCTTGATGAATAGATGCAGGAAATAATGGAGTAACAAAAACTCAGGCCATAGTAATGGTTTGATTAATTTCAGTTTTACAAGTCTTTTGTAAATTTATTTCTTAGTATTTGTGTGTCAAGTGAAAACAAAGCACCAGGACAAGGCCCTGTTTCAGAAATTCTTCCTTCAGCTAATTAAGTATTGAAGTCTTAAGGTCTACGTGTACCAAGGTCTACATGTTGTTTTCACTTGACACACAAATACTAAGAAATAAATTTACAAAAGACTTGTAAAACTGAAATTAAACCATTACTGTGGCCTGAGTTCTTGTTACTCCATTATTTCCTGCAAGGTTCAATCCCTGGCATCTGCATGGTGTGGGGAACATTTGGTCCTACACATGTTGCTGAGTGACTCCACCCATCTGGCCAGTGACCAGAGATGTTGGGAGTTGTTGTTCAGTAGCATCTGGAAGGACAGAGGTTCCCCACACCTGAAGTAGGAGGTGGTAAGAAGCAAAAACTTTGGAGAGTTGCTGCCAGACAGAGTACACAGTGCTAGGGATGACAGAATCCTGATTCCTATATTTCTGTGTAGGAAAGTGAGTAGACCTGTTAAGAATGTTTTAGTTTTAGATCTATGCTCTTACTACAGGATAGGAGCTGTCATAGTGTGTGTGAGGAGAGAGTTTATGGTTAAATATGTGGTAGTTTTTCCTCTTTGGTATTTTATTTATTTGCATTTGAGCCACATATAAATGATTTGTCAGAAATAATAATTCACATAGCAATCTTTTTTTAAAAAATAATATTTATTAAGTTTTCCATTTTAATAATCCAATAAAACCACATTAAAACATTCCAAATTACAATATAATCAAAAAAGCCAAATATAAATGCCAAATTATATATCTTTGGGTGACTTCCCATGCTCTGAATATCACGAAGTGCTGATCATCTAAATATCACATTCAACTTTTGCCTTCATAATTCTGTATGAAATATTTCCCCCTGTTGTTATCCACACTCCAGCAATTTCAGTTTCAGTTTCTGCTCACAGGAGCCGTAATATGCCACATCCCAAACAAAGAGACGCCATTAGCCCTGGGCAGACACCTGAAATTCCCCTCTGTAATCTTGCTCCATCTCCCAACATGCTGGTACCTCTGCAGAAACAAAATAACTCCAGTCCAGAATTCTTTCCATCTTCCGCTGAGGGTAGCTGCCAGAATCTTCACCCAGTCAGTATTATATTTAAACCACAATGGCAGCAAAATGCTCTTTCAGGCCCGCTTGTGTATTTCAAACAGTTGCCCTTTGGGGGAGGTTTACCAGGTAAAACTGCAAGTACAAATATATCAAAAGAGAATAATAAGGACTCACCTCCCCCTGGGGCTATACAATTAATCCATCAGTTAATTTAACAAGCGGGTCGGTCCTTTGTGCTGTTATTCTTGCTCCTGAGCGATGCTACTTTTGTTTTCTACTCGTAGGGATAATTTTAACTGTGTCACAGTCCACCATTAATCCTGGGAAGATACCTAGAATTCTCCTCTTTGGTCTCCTTCCAGCTGCTGAGATGGTGCTTCTGTGCTAACTCAGTAACTCCAATCAGGAGTTCCTTTCATCTTTGCCTTAATTGTCATTTCCAGAATCATAGTCAAAATTTCACAAAGTCCATTTCGTGGTTAAGCTTAGCGTCCACTCACGTATTTCAAACAGTTGTCCTTTAGTTACGATGAAAGTCTTTTCTCCAGATCGAATCCTTCTCAGTGGCTGGTTAAATTAGAAAATTATTTTATCTCCACTAGTTCAGAGCATGGCTGTTAATTAAGTCCGAATTTTTATCTTAAGAAACTGGTGTCCTCTGCTCATGGCGCCGGCTTTGAAGAGATGCCGAGATGTGTGGTGCATTTCACCCAGCGCCCCCTACCCCCTACATTCCTTCAGGGTGGGCAGCAGGTATCAGATGATCTGCGGATGGGCTGCTCCCCCCGCCCCTGGGTGGGGAGGCTTTGGGAGGACAAGTACTCCCGTATTATCCTTGTTATCCGCAAGAAAGGGCTCCACTGCTACGGGCACAGCCGTTCGCCATGGCAGCCAAACAGGAAGTCCAATAATTCACTTAGCAATCTTATTTCCTAACACATAGTAGCCTTCATATACTCTTCTGTGTTTGTATAGATTAGCACTAGTAGAGCAGATGTGGTTGTTGGAGTAAATGTTGTCATCCATGGACCAGAAGGTTTGGGCAATATTTCGTTTTTAGCTCAACATTCCTATATATCAATATATCACAATGTCTGAAATGAGAATGGAACTATGTAGAGGTGAACAGAGCAATGTCCTGGCAACTGCTACTAATTAGGAGTCTAAAACTGATAATTTTTTACTTACCTTTAACATACTGTTACAACTGTTACTTTACAGTATAGATAAAATTAGAGGTGTAGAAGTACAGCAAGAAGCAGTTAGAAACTCAGGTATATATCTTTCATACAAGATACTCTTTCCATTTGAGTATCCATTTCAGGGCCCAGAACAGACTCTTCCTACAGGAACTTCACATGGCTTTATCTACTTTTCTTTAGCTGGATTATATACATTAAGTTCAGCAACCTTAATAAGCTCCATGCTTTTTCAAAGCCATTATTTTTACTGTTTGGGTAACTCATTCTTGCATTTATATGACCATAAAATGTGATCTGTATATCAGTTCTACTTGTGCTGTAAGTTGTTATACAGGCTTTGTAATATATGCATCACTTAAGTAGAAACTTTGGGTTTAGCTTTTTCTGTGTTTGCTTAAATTTGCACCAAAATAATAGTTTCTGGGGAAGCTCTTTTACCGGTAGTTTTTCCTGCACTTTGTTACATTTATGTGGGATTCCCAAGCAGTCACCCATCCAGATACTGTGCAGAACAGAACTGCTCGGCTTCAGAAATGGCATGTTTTTAGTCACTTTCAGGTGTTGGGGAGGGAAAAATCAGTTTAGGGATCAGGATACCTCCACAGTGCTACTTCATAACTAGGCAAGTCCATGTGGCTGAAGAGAAGGCTGAAACATTTGAGAAGGGTCCTTATGCGTCTGGTCCTGGGCTCTGAGGGCAACATTTTTTGCCCTTCCACATACATAGATATGTATAGAAAGGCTCTAGCTCAGTGATAAACCACATGCTCTGCATGCAAAATGTCCCAGGTTCAATCCCTGGCATCTCCAGGTAGATCTAGAAAAGCCCCCTCTCTGAAGCACCCGTGGGCCACTGCTGTCCAGAGTTGTTCCTGGTGTAGCATAATGTGGCTTTGTACATTCTCATATACTTACAGGTTCAGTGATAGCAAGCCAGCTATATCATATCAGATAAGCTGTGGCTCTTTCATTGAAGTATATTACAGAGATCCCTTGCTGCAATGTCTGCAAGATAGAACAAATCTCTCCCCTGTTCCTACTCTGCGCAATCAAGTATGCCCCAGATTGCAAGTAATTTCTTTTTTTCCAATAGAACTCAGTGGAAGCTATTAAGAACCAAGATCGCCTCAGCTTCATAGCCTTGTTTGGTGTCCCACTTCTTGGACATTCTTGAATGTGGCTGAGAGACAGAATCCATTCCTGAATGCCTACAAACATGATTCTATCAACAACCCTCCTAGTTATTTTAAAAATGTGGCAGCTCTCTGATTCTTGTATGTATTAAGATTTTTGTATGATTAAGAAAACTGATAGCAGATAAACCAGAATATAATAGAGCTCAGTCCACTGTAGTTTTCTACTTGCTTGGATAAGTGTGCACCTGCTTCAAAAAATAATAATAATCTGCAAGTCTTAAATTATTCCAATTTTCATAGTATCTTCTTTTATTTTTAGATGAATCTGCGTTCTGTATTTACTGCAGAACAACAAAGGATATTGCAGCGTTATTATGAAAATGGAATGACAAATCAGAGTAAAAATTGCTTTCAGCTCATATTACAGTGTGCACGAGAAACTAAGCTGGACTTCAGTGTAGTCAGGGTAAGTACTCAGGTCTTCCATGATAAAATTTGCATAAGTTTATCAACTGCACTTGTTTTGCTTCTTTATCTGCAGGGGACATGGAGCTATTAAGAAACCAAAAGCTTCCTTCCCCAATATAACTTGTGCTTTGTCGTCCGTCCCCCCCCCCAATATGACAGCTCTTTATAGACTTTCCTGTTGTTTGAGATAGTGCTATGAAGTGCTTTCATCTTGTCCAAACAACGTAAGTCTCTTTAGTATCTGAAGTTAGGGCTTTTGTTGAAATTCTGGCTTTTGTACATGTTTGAAAATTTGCTTTCATCTTTTTAACTTGGATGTTTGATTATTATTATTTCAAACAAGATTGTGTGAAGTATGTAATGGACACTTCACACATTACATTGGGGTGCAGTTACATTGATGCTTTGTAGATTAATGCCTACAAATTAAGTGTAACAAATATGCCTTTGTAAGCACCTGTATCATACAGCTATGCTTGTTAGGAGATCATTATTGGCTACAGTTCCCTGTTGAGTGTATGCTTGGTGGCAAGCTTGGCTTTGCCTCCTCCTAATGGGTGCCTTGGTAGAAAGATGGTATATAAATGCAGTAAATAAAATAAATAAAGGCTCTGAAACAGTGTGAAATGAATCTGAAACAGTAGTTTAATTGCATTAGTTTGCACTACATTAGTAAAATGTTGTGGTTTAATTTAGTTTCTGCTAAAACGGAAGTGGGTGGGCAATTAAGTTCATTCTATGGTAAGACAACAAAACCTTTCCCCCACTTTCTTAACTGATGAGGAAGACACTGGGAACATTTTAGTTATTTTATGAAATTCTTGATCTTATCTGGACATTAGGAAGATTCCTGTTGCTCTTACAATTTGTGATAATCTAATTTAAAAATTTCTTTTGAGTTGACCTCATTTGTTCTTATGAGTGGTTGGGTAAATGCTAAGTCCTTGTAGTTCTAGGTGAGGACAGTATCAGGAAAGTACCAACTGCCTTGGAATATTTTTTTTCCAGCCGCGTACATTGTAGTGCATTGTTCAGGGGTCTTGCTTGGAACTATTATGTATCTATTATGCTGAAGAAATGATAGAATATACTCTGATAGCAGGACCAGAGACCCCAACAGTTCAATAGCAGAAGTTTGATCTTCAGAAATGGGTAGATGGGGGTCTTTGCAGCATGGTTGTAAACATTAGGAGGTGGTGATGTGTACACATCAAGCTGCTATTAAAGGTACAGCCACAGAGGACAGTTTAAAGGTTTGCTGCTTAGTGTCCAGAAATATTAGAGTTTAGTATTGATCCTTCCTCCTCCTTGAAGAAGGAAAAGATAAAGAGACAGAAAGTTATGGTGGAAAGGGCCTGGGTGTGGGGAGACGGATCTTGCACTTGGTGGCTTGTTTATGGGCAGGGGCATGTGGTATATAAACAATAGCTGGAAAACTGCAAGTGGTAGTTAATAGTAAAGGTAGAAGTCACTCATGTGTCTCATTCATTCACTTTTTTAGTCTTTGTACTGTGATACTCTGGACTGAGTGAAATGAATTTGAGTTGGATCCTTTGCTGATGAACCCTTTTGTGTTTGCAGACCTGGGTTGGCAACAAAAGAAGGAAGATGAGCAGCAAGAATGTTGTGGATTCTGGAGGCACCCCATCAGGGACTGTTGCCAGCACGTCGAACATGCCTCCAGGAACGAGTGTCCGAAGCCTAGCCAACCTTGCTTCCCCCCAAACCCAACAGGCATCTTGGTCATCCTCCAACAACGATGTCATGGTAACTGGTGTATACACCCCAGCCAGATCTTCTCACAGGCTGGTGTCCACTAAGCAGTCCAATGTATCGGTGAGTGATCTGCATAAAAATTCTCTTCAAAGGCCACAAACAAAAAGTGAACCTGATTTTCAGCGGCAGCAGATTGCAGTGGCACAGCAAGCCCCCCACTGTAAAAATGCTTCTCTGTTCCTGGGCGAAAAGACTATTATCCTTTCAAGGCAAACAAGTGTGTTAAATTCAGCAAATTCTATTTATGACCATGCTAAGAAAAGCTATGGTGGTTCTTCAGTTCAGACTGCAGAGTTGGTTTTACCTCAGAAGCCCATGTTGTGCCACAGACAAAGCAAAGTGGAACAGATGGGATGTCAAAGGTTACAAAAACCGGAGCATCCAATCCTTGCCTCACATGTGCCATCTGGGCAAAGGGCCAGCATTAGAGATCCTTCCTGCAGCACGCATAATGTGGAAATTCGAGAGGTTTTTTCCTTGGCTGTAACCGATCAACCACAGAGAATCCTGGGAGGAAATGCTCAGAAGCCATCATCCTCTTCTTCTGTAGATGGCAGTTATTTGTCCATTGCCATGGAAACTGGGGATGTCGACGATGAGTATGCTAGAGAGGAAGAATTGGCATCAATGGGTGCCCAGATACAGAATAACCCCCAGCTAAGGGGCACATCCCTCATGGTGGAGAACCCAGGCACAGGTCTGCCAGGGTCAGGCAGAAGTGTTGGCTGCAGTTCACACTTGGTTAATTCCAGGGACTTGCACAACAGTACCCCATATCATAACAGAGACTACCGCTTGCCTCCACGTACCTCCTTGCATACTATGTCCAGCACACTATATAGCAGTTCTTATCCATCAAGAAGTAATCTGTCTTCTCATTCTGCAGCTTCCAATCAACGAAGGCTGTCTCAAAACCAAAATAATTACCAGGTAATTGGAGTTCCTCCTACGTTTTAAAGCTTGTGCTTTGATATCGTCTTCTGTTTTGTTAATGTGGTTGTAAACTGGAAGTTCAAGCAAGTTAACTTCTGTGCAGTGAATTGCAGCTGCTTTATGCATTTCTTGCCAAGAAAACATCTTGAATCATTATGCATTATATTCCATGATTTTGAACACCTTTTCCTCTGCACCAATACATGAAGCTTCAGAGTCTTGCTGTATAGTGGAGCCAAAAGTGTGATGGTCATAAGGTTTTTTAAAGTGCCTCTTGCTCCTGGTGCGAATCACACCTGCCTTTTGTTTCCTTTTCATTGCTACTTTGGCCTAAAGCCTCTTTCCATGAATGGTAAAGGTAACTCCAATGTGCCTTTGCTGAGTCTGTCTCATCATTCCTGCTCTCTTCATTTGCCTTGAAAGAGGTATCATGCCTGGACTTTTCACTCATATTCAGTGTTCAAAACTCCCATTGTTCTAGGTGGATTTTGCGACACAGAATTTCATTAGCCCAACCAGTTTCTGAGCTCTGTGCGCAGTACTGTGCTGAAGATTTTAGACTGCAGAGTGAAAATGCTTTTAAATGTTTTAAAATAGTTTTTAATCTGTGGCGTTTTAAATGTTGGGTTTGTGGGTTTTTTGCTCTGTTGGAGTGGGATAAATGTTTAGTTGGGGCTGGGGATTAGTTTAATTTTAGTATAAATGTAACATTTAAAAAATTGGTTTCTACTGTTTTATTCTTCATGGATCACTGCCTTGTCGTGGCGAAGGGGCTTGAATAACTCAGGGAAGCTATGAGCTAAGCTGTGCAGGGCCACCCAAGATGGACAGGTCATATTGGAGAGTTTTGACTAAACATAATTCACCTGGAGAAGGAACTGGCAAGCTGCTCCAGTATCCCTGCCAAGAAAACTCCATGGACAAAGCCATATAAAAGTTATGACGCTGGAAGATGAGCCCCTCAGGTCAGAAGGCATCCAACATGCTACTGAGGATGAGCAGAGGACAAGTACAAGTAGATTCAGAGCTGACGAAGTGGCTGGGCCAAAGCCGAAAGGAGCTGGCTGTGGCTCAGATCATTTATAGCAAAATTCCAGATTAAACTGAAGAAAGTAGGAAAAACCACTGGGTCAGTAAGATACAATCTAAATCAAATCCCTTATGAATACACAGTGGAAGTGAGGAACAGGTTTAAGGATTTAGATTTGGTGGACAGAGTGCCTGAAGAGCCATGGATGGAGGCTCGTAATATTATACAGGAGGCTGCAACGAAAACCATCCCAATGAAAAAGAAATGCAAGAAAGCAAAGTGGCTGTCCAGTGAGGCCTTACAAATAGCGGGGGAGAGAAGGCAAGCAAAATGCGAGGGAGATCGTAAAAGATACAGGAAACTGAATGTAGATTTCCAAAAAATAGCAAGGAGAGACAAGAGGGCCTTCTTAAACGAGAAATGCAAAGAAATAGAGGAAAACAACAGAATGGAGGGAAACCAAGATGTAACAGAGTGGCTGCAAGGAATCATAAAACCCACTGACAAATACCCCTTCCTTTTGGTCCATGTGGGAACCAATGACATTGCAAGCCATAGCCTCCAGAAGATCAAAAGTGATTATGAGGCTCTGGGCAGGAAGTTGAAGCAATTAAATGCACAAATTGTCATCTCATCTGTCCTCCCAGTTGAATGCCGTGGCCCAGGGAGAGAGAGAAAAATAGGGGAAGTGAACACCTGGCTTCGCAAATGGTGCCAGCAGGAACGGTTTGGATTCTTAGATCACGGTCTGAAGTTTCTTGAAGATGGACTGCTGGCAGGTGATGGGCTGCACCTCACAAAGGTTGGGAGGAATGTTTTCGCCAACAATCTCAAAAACCTCATCAGGAGGGCTTTAAACTGACTTATGTGGGGGAGGGTGACAGTGGTCCTGAAGGAAGGAGTCTATCAAGTGCTGAAGATGATCATCCAAATGTCAAGGACCAAATGGAGCAAACAGCATGCAGACCTAGTGGTGGGAATAAAAAATCCTTAAATAAGAGACTAGGGGGAATTATCAGTGGTCTTCAATGTCTGTATACTAATGCACAGAGCATGGGAAATAAACAAGATGAACTTGAGCTCTTGGTACAGCAAACTAAATACGACATAATAGGCATCACTGAAACCTGGTGGGATGAGTCTCATGATTGGAATGTAGTAATAGAGGGATACAATCTATTTCAAAGAAATAGACCAAACAGGAAAGGAGGAGGAGTGGCGTTATATGTCAGGGATGTGTATACCTGTGAAGAGATCCAGGATTTAAAACTTCAAAGCCAAACAGAGTATCTGGGTCAAAATTAAGGGAGAGAAAAATAACAATGATCTCATTGTGGGAGTTTACTACAGATCCCCAAGCCAAACTGAGGACACAGATGATGCTTTCCTGGAACAGATGACCAAGCATTCAAAAGGAAGTGAGATAGTAGTAATGGGGGATTTCAACTATCCTGATATTTGTTGGATGTCAAACTCAGCCAAGAGCACAAGGTCTAACAGATTCCTCACTGGCCTTGCAGACAATTTCATTGTCCAGAAAGTGGGAGAAGCAACAAGAGGATCAGCCATTTTAGATCTGGTCTTAACCAATAGTGATGACTTGGTAAGTGGGGTAGAAGTGGCAGGATCATTAGGTGGGAGTGATCATGCTCTTCTGGAGTTTATTATACAGCGGAATAGAGCAACCAAGCATACTAAGACTCAAATTCTAGACTTTAAGAAAGCCGACCTCAGAAAATTTAGGGAAATGCTGGGTGTGATCCCATGGTCAGTAATACTAAAAGGGAAGGGAGTTCATGATGGATGGGAGTTTGTTAAAAGGGAGATATTAAAAGCACAACTTCAAGCAGTACCAATGAGACGAAAACATGGAAGGTGCCTAAAGAAGCCAGGGTGGCTATCTAAAGAACTTTTAACTGATTTAAGATTTAAAAGGGATATGTACAAAAAAAATGGAAAAAGGGGGAAATCACCAGAGAGGAATTCAAACAGATAGCCAGCACGTGTAGAGACAAAGTCAGAAAAGCTAAAGCACAGAATGAACTCAGGCTTGCTAGAGAGGTTAAAAGCAACAAAAAGGGCATTTATGGGTATGTCCGTAGCAAAAGGAAGAACAATGAAACAGTGGGGTCACTTAGAGGAGAAGATGGTGAAATGCGAACAGGAGATAGAGAAAGGGCAGAACTCCTCAATGCCTTCTTTGCCTCGGACTTCTCCAAAAAAGAAAACAATGCCCAACCTGAAGAATATGGAGCAGATGATTCAGCAGGGGAAACACAGCCCAGAATAAGTAAGGAGGCAATACAAGAATACTTGGCTAGTTTAGATGTATTAAAGTCTCCAGGGCCAGATGAACTACATCCAAGAGTATTAAAAGAACTGGCAGAGGTGATTTCAGAACCACTGGCAGTAATCTTTGAGAATTCCTGGACAACAGGCGAAGTGACAGCAGACTGGAGGAGGGCAAATGTTGTCCCTATTTTCAAAAAGGGAAAAAGAGAAGACCCAAACAATTACCGCCCAGTCAGCCTGACATCAATACCAGGAAAGATTCTAGAGCAGATCATTAAGCAAACGGTCTGTGAGCACCTAGAAAGGAACGCTGTGATCACTAAAAGTCAGCATGGGTTTCTGAAAAATAAGTCATGTCAGACCAATCTGATCTCATTTTTTGACAGAATTACAAGCCTGGTAGATGAAGGGAATGCTGTGGATGTAGCCTATCTTGATTTCAGCAAGGCCTTTGACAAGGTGCCCCATGATGTTCTTGTAAAGAAGCTGGTAAAATGTGGGCTGGACAAGGCTACCATTCAGTGGATTTGTAACTGGCTGACTGACCGAACACAAAGGGTACTCATTAACGGCTCAACTTCATCCTGGAGAGAAGTGACTAGTGGGGTGCCACAGGGTTCTGTCTTGGGCCCAGTCTTATTCAACATCTTTGTCAATGACTTGGATGATGGGCTTGAGAGCATCCTGATCAAGTTTGCAGATGACACCAAATTGGGAGGGGTGGCTAATACCCCTGAGGACAGGATCACAATTCAAAATGACCTTAACAGATTAGAGAACTGGGCCAAAGCAAACAAGATGAATTTTAACAGGGATAAATGTAAAGTACTACACTTGGGCAAAAAAAAAAAATGAAAGGCACAAATACAGGATGGGTGACACCTGGCTTGAGAGCAGTACGTGTGAAAAGGATCTAGGAGTCTTGGTAGACCATAAACTTGACATGAGTCAACAGTGTGATGCAGCAGCTAAAAAGCCAATGCAATTCTGGGCTGCATCAATAGGAGTATAGCATCTAGATCAAGGGAAGTAATAGTACCACTGTATTCCGCTCTGGTCAGACCTCACCTGGAATACTGTGTCCAGTTCTGGGCACCACAGTTCAAGAAGGATACTGACAAGCTGGAACGTGTCCAGAGGAGGGCAACCAAAATGGTCAAAGGCCTGGAAACAATGCCTTATGAGGAACGGCTTAGGGAGCTGGGTATGTTTAGCCTGGAGAAGAGAAGGTTAAGGGGTGATATGATAGCCATGTTCAAATATATCAAAGGATGTCATATAGAGGAGGGTGAAAGGTTGTTTTCTGCTGCTCCAGAGAAACGGACACGGAGCAATGGATTCAAACTACAAGAAAGAAGATTCCACCTAAACATTAGGAAGAACTTCCTGACAGTAAGAGCTGTCCGACAGTGGAATTTGCTGCCAAGTAGTGTGGTGGAGTCTCCTTCTTTGGAGGTCTTTAAGCAGAGGCTTGACAGCCATCTGTCAGGAATGCTTTGATGGTGTTTCCTGCTTGGCAGGGGGTTGGACTGGATGGCCCTTGTGGTCTCTTCCAACTCTATGATTCTATGTTCAAGAAAATTGGAGATATGAAAGAAACATTTTGTACAAAGATTACATTACTGTATATTCTGGCGTATAAGACTACTTTTTAATCCAGGAAAATCTTCTAAAAAGTCGGGGGTTGTCTTATACGCCGGGTGGAGAATCTGCGGTTCAGTATATCTCAAACTCTATATTTTAACTGGAAAAGTTGGGGGTCGTCTTATACGCCCAGTCGTCTTATACACCGGAAAATACGGTGATTAAGGACAAAAGTGGGAAGGACCTAACAGAAGCAGAAGATATCAAGAAGAGGTAGCAAGAATACATAGAGGAATTATACCAGAAAGATATGGAGGTCTCGTACACCCCAGGTAGTGTGGTTGCTGACCTTGAGCCAGACCTGGAGAGCAAAGTCAAATGGGCCCAGCACTGCTAATGTGGACTTACTCCAAGGTGAAAGACCTCTGGGAAAAGATTTATAATGAGATCAAAAAAGTGTTTAAAAACACGTTTATTAAAAAAACAACACCAGAAGCCTTTTTACTTCGAATTGTAGGAGATGAATTGCCCAGGAAAGACCTAACATTCTTTTTGTATGCCACAACCACTGCAAGACTACTATTAGCAAAGAACTGGAAGAGTCAAGAAATACCAACGATAGACGAATGGCAGATGAAAATGATGGACTTTATGGAACTTGCTGAGCTGACTGGGAGACTCCATGACCAGGATGAGAAGGAGATGATTGAAGAGGATTGGAAGAAATTTAAAGTTTATTTAAATAAGCATTGTAGTATATAGTGTTAGCTTTAGGAGTTACTTATAGGTTTCTGTTCTTTTAATGATTTGGGTTAAGGTAAATTAGGGATAAAGTTTATATTGGTTAAGAGGTTAATTAATGAAACTGCTAGATAATGTTAAGTTAAGGAAATTCAGTAGGGGAGACCGGGGAAGTCACTCTATAATGTAAAGAATGTTAAAAGAACGGAAGAGGATTTTTATGTTTTCTTATCTCTTTTTAATTTTTTATGTTTTTTGTATGTTTTTTTCTTTTTTCTTAATGTTATTGTGGTGTTCTTACAAAATGAATAAAAATCATTAAAAAAAATAGAAAGCACTGCTAATAACAAGGCCAGTGGAAGTGATGATATTCCAGCTGAACTATTTAAATTTTTTAAAAATGATGCTGTTAATATCTATATGAAGCCGCTGTGAGAGATTATCAGGGGGTTTGGGCTGGGCGTTCATCAATATGCAGATGACACCCAGCTCTACCTCTCTTTCAAATTGGAACCAGTGAAGGTGGTGAAGATCCTGTGTGAGTGCCTGGAGGCGGTTGGAGGATCGATGGCGGTTAATAGATTGAGGCTGAATCCTGACAAGACAGAAGTACTGTTTTGTGGGGACAGGAGGCAGGTGAGTGTGGGGGACTCCCTGGTCCTGAAGGACCAGGTGTGCAGTCTGGAAGTCATTTTGGACTTATAGTCCATGGAGGCTCAGGTCAAATCTGTGTCCAGGGCAACTGTCTACCAGCTCCATCTTGTACGCAGGCTGAGACCCTACCTGCCCGCAGACTGTCTCACCAGAGTGATACATGCTCTAGTTATCTCCTGCTTGGATTACTGCAATGTGCTCTGCATGGGGCTACCTTTGAAGGTGACTCGGAAACTACAGTTAATCCAGAATGTGGCAGCTAGACTGGTCATTGGGAGTGGCCGCCGAGACCATATACTCGGGTCCTGAAAGACCTACATTGGCTCCCAGTACATTCAGAGCACAATTCAGAGTGTTAGTGCTGACCTTTAAAGCCCTAAATGGTCTCAGCCCAGTATACCTGAAGGAGCGTCTCCACCCCCGTTGTTCAGCCCAGACACTGAGGTCCAACTCTGAGGGTTCCCTCACTGCAAGAAGTGAGGTTACAGAGAAACAGGCACAGGGCCTTCTCAGTAGTGGTGCCCACCCTGTGAAACACCCTCCCATCAGATGTCAAAGAAATAAACAACTACTGTATCAGACTGTTAGAAGACATCTGAAGGCAGCCCTGTTTAGGAAGTTTTTAATGTTTAATGTTTTATCATGTTTTTAATATTATGTTGGGAGCTGCCCAGAGTGGCTGGGGAAGCTCAGCCAGATGGGCAGGGTATAAATAAATTATTATTATTATTATTATTATTATTATTATTATTATTATTATTATTATTATATTTAGTAGTGGATGGTAAAATGAACCTTTTATAGTGAAAGAGTGAAATTCTATGGCTAGATTAGCAGCTCAAAAAATATTGTTTCCGGATTTCTTTAATAAGGTGGAGAGGAAATTGTACATGGATTTGGCTATGAAAAAGTTGGCTTTTAAAACATATGTTGCCCATCCTATTGCACTATATTATATCATATTATGTGCGGAGATTCACCTTCTAAATTCTGCTGCCAGATATCTATACTACATTAACTATATTTAACTATATTCTGGTAACAGCGGTAATTTAGGCATGGTACAAAACTAGCTAGAGACACTTTTAGAATTAAATAAAAGTAATTATTTATTATGAACTATAAATGTGAAATAAATACTACTCCGTCTTACGGAGCGTAAAATATGGTACTTAAATTTGCTGTCATAGGGTATCTTTCAATGACAGTTACAGAGGTTTACATAAGCCTGGCTGATAAAACTTTGTTCCTAACCTTATTTAACTTGATAGCCAATAACCCTTGGTCCCTTTCCCATAGTCAATTGCACCACCAGGTACTGGAGACTTGGTTTCCTTTGAGCGAGGCTTGCACGTAGTTCTCACTTTGGTCAAACTCAGAAGCTCCTGAAGGGATTCTCCTCACTGCTTTAATGCCTTTACGTGGCCTCACTGCCAATATTTGGTTTAAGCCAGTGATTCATTTCTTTTGGGGCAGGCTGTTGCCCATCTTGCCTCTGCTTCTCCTTCAGCTGCCAACTCCAGCCTTCTCCCTCAGCCTCTCCTCCTCCTCCTCAGTCTCTGTCTTGCTCTTCTTTGTCTCTCTCCCTCTGTCTCCCTCTCTCTGGTCAGCAGTCTCCCTCAGTAAAACAGGCCTATTTATGTTCTAGGTAGCTTGTACTTCAAAACAGTCAAATTTTAGTGGCATAGAATTCTCCCCCAACCCTCATCAAAACACTTTCCCCATCCAATGAGTGACCAAAACTCTGTTCTAGTAAACACGTTTTCGAGGGTGATTTATCCATAGTGCTTGTACTATGAAAAAAGCTAGTTTTTGTTTTTTTAGCTTGGAGATTGTTTTCAATATTTGCAAGCCTTTAATGTGCAATGTTTCTGTTTGGGAGGAGGCCCCAATCTGGATCCAGGACCATGGTGAATGGATTCTTTCTTTGTGCACTAAATTTCTATCAAATTTCCATTCCTTACAAAGCTTCCATTAGGAGATCAGTGGAAGCTATCTTATGGGGCTAAAAACCACCTTTGGGTGGGTTTTCTGTGAGATCACAAAATGTGGGGAAGCAGCCCCACCTCCGACAATTTCTTATTTGAAGAGCATAGATTGTGGGCTTTTAGACTAGCAGAAACAACTGTCTTAAATGTTTTTGGTTTTATTTTGTTTTTGTTTTGTTTTTTTAAAAAAAGAAACACTAAGCAAAAATGCTTTCTATTTAGATGATACAGGTGAGTGTTGTGGTTATCTCCTGCCATTCCAAATCCTGCTTGTTAATTTGCATTTCACAGTAGAGTTTATATTTCTTTGGGTAATAAAAGAATAAAAACCTGTGGGGTATGTTTCATGGAAAAGGTTGATAGGCTAATTACGGGTTATTTTTCCAGTTTGAAAACCAGAACAATTGTGATCTTTTGCTTGATTATGAAAAGCCATTGACTGGGGACAGAGCTCATTTTATCTTGGCAATTTCAATGTAACAAAATCTGATTATAGAGGAACAAATTGCTAATGGCTTTCACTGCATGCAAATTTTTGCCAGCAGAAATAGTATTGCATTATGTTCAGCAATGTGATACTTCTAGATATTGAAATGTACTTTTCCTTTGGGATGAAATGTTTGTGTCTTGAGATGTAGTACTTTTGATATTTTAAAAGATTTTAAAATAGTGTGTTCTTAATAGAAATTCTATTAGTATTTTTTAATATAGAGTACACTTGAAAAATAGTCATTCGCTTTCAGAAGCAAACCTTGCTCCTGTAGCGTGGCATGCATAGAAAACACTGGTAGTGTGCAGGGCTACGGCCGTGTCAAGTCAAAGTAGCCTTGGCTTGGAAGCTTCCAAACTATTTTGCTGTGCTAGGAATGGGACAAGCAACAGCGCTCTCTCAAATAATAATAATAATAATAATAATAATAATAATAATAATAATAATAATAATATTTATACCCTGCCCATTTTGTAGCTTCCAACAAAAGATTAAAAATACATTAAAACACCAGTCATTAAAAACTTCGCTAAACAGGGCTGCCTTCAGATGTCTTATAAAAGCCAGATAGTTGTTTATTTCTTTGACATCTGATGGGAGGGTGATCCACAGTGTGGGCGCCACTATTGAGAAGGCCCTCTGCCTGGTTCCCTGCAACTTTGCTTCTCGCAGGGATGGAACCGCCAAAAGGCCCTCGGAGCTGGACCTGTTTGGGCTGAACAATGTGGGTGGAGAAGCTCCTTCAGGCTTGTGCCCAACGGTGTACAAGGTACTAGACTATAAAAGCACTTTACCAGACAACAGCCAGGGGGCTTCCGGCCTGACGTCATGGTCATGGCGGTTGAGCTCTTCTGCCCTCCCGGGCAGTGGAGCTATCTGAGCAGGGAAAAGCCATGATTTATGAGGAAAAATTCCTGGCAACACTCCTCAGGGGTTTCTGGGGAGTGCACAGTATCCCGCGGTGTCACTTAAACCTGTATCTGCCAGCTTGAAAGACAGAGCGGGTGCTACCTGGGAAGTGTGTCCCTGCCATGGACGAACCTCCATCTTTGGCATGATCTGTGATCAGTTCCTCAAGAATCTGGAATATTGGCATTAATTAAGGGGCACTCCCGGAATGGCATGTGATAATGGGCTACAATTAATCAGCTGTCGAAAGGACTGGATATGAGCTATGAAGGTATTTGAATGATTTTTAACAAGCATGCAAATCCTTACATCACCTGGAATGGAAGTGGGAGGCAAGGCAATGTTTGCTTTTATGTAGTTCCCAAATGGTCTTTTTCTTTCTTGACCTCCCCTGCAAAACGAAAGAATCGTGTGCAGTTGTTATGTCATTTTGTGTGAAACTGAGGAAAAGAAGGGACACTTATGTTCAACAAAGGGTTTTTACAATGTTTTTCTATACCCTCCCCTCCTGACCGAGGTAATGGACCCTATTTAAAATATCTTTGGACTGAACCATGAGTGGAGGAGAGAGTAATTTGGCAAGACAAAGGACTGCTAATTACATCTGACAGGACTTTATATATGTGACTTTGTCTTTAACTGGCAAGTTGAGGAAAATTATTCCCATAGTTTTAATGGCGAAGCAGGCATCTTGTCGGGAAGTTATTTATAGCTCACTAAGGCCTTGAACAGGGACCCAGGTGGCGCTGTGGGTTAAACCACAGAGCCTAGGGCTTGCTGATCAGAAGGTCGGCGGTTCGAATCCCTGTCACGGGGTGAGCTCCTGTTGCTCAGTCCCAGCTCCTGCCCACCTAGCAGTTCGAAAGCACATCAAAGTGCAAGTAGATAAATAGGGACCGCTCCAGCGGGAAGGTAAACGGCGTTTCGCCAGAAGCAGCTTTGTCATGCTGGCCACATGACGCGGAAGCTGTCTTTGGACAAACGCCGGCTAACTCGGCCTATAGAGTGAGATGAGCGCCGCAACCCCAGAGTCGGACACGACTGGACCTGATGGTCAGGGGTCCCTTTACCTTTTTAAGGCCTTGAACAATGGAAGGAATGTTTTCAAAGGAGTGGAATGTGAATGGACAAATGACGATGGCATAAATTATCGCTACACACCAGGTCTGGGAACAGTGCTGGAAGGACTACACAGATGAAATGGACTCCTATCTGTTTGAGAAACAACCAAGGTTATATATCATGAACAACCTCCATCTGAGGATCTTGTTTCCAAACTAAGTGAAGATTTTTCATTGGATAGCCTTCTGCAGGTCAGCTGAAGCAGGGATTCTCATTCAGATGCCTAGCTGAGTGATTCAGACTACAGATGACATTTGGACTCATTGTAGGGGAGCATGGACTTAAGGACGATGGTACCCAGATTAATGTGAGAGTAGTTTGTTTGTTTGTTTGTTTGTTTGTTTTTGCTTAATATCACCAGGATGGACTTAAAGACACTGCTGGCAACATAAGATGGTCAAGACCACACAACAGCCAAGCTCAGTATCAGAGATGGAGAAATCTCTGACTCCTGAGGCCCACCTGCTCCCACACTTGACATCTTATAATGTCAGGGGTTGGGCAGATAGAGCTGCAGCTTTAGAATGTGCTCCCAGTTGTTCCTCTGCATGTGGGGCTTGTATTTGGCACCTTTTAAATTTGGCACCAAATGCAAATCCATGACTAGAAAGGAAGAAGATGATTCAACCTTTAAAGTTGAATCCAGGTGACTGGCCTGTGGAGGGTGGACCAGTTGCAGATGCAGTCCACTGACCTGGTACAGTTTTCCTCGTCTGTGACAACAGATGTGGTATCTTCCCAAATCCATTTTGAAGAATATTTTTTTCTTTCCTCAGATTTCAGGAAATCTTCCTGCGCCTTGGACTATGGGGAGTTCACGAAAAAGAGCAGTAAGTACTTCTCACTGAAGCAGTAAGTGAACAAAGTGCAGGCTTAGATTGGGTATTTTAAGCTTAGAACTTTTAAACTAATATGAGTAGGGTTTTAAATAAGGTTTTGTCTTGAAAGGAAATATTTCCTCCCCACCCACAGCCCCCTTTCTGCTTCCTCAGCATCTCTTGTCAAAGTGCAGAGATGACATTGTTAGATACGTGTAACCCACAGTCAGAAGTATGCACTGTCTTTCCAAGCAACTGCATATTCACATTGCCTTTGCCATTGGTAGTAATTCTGATTTATGTTACACTTAACTTGTAACCTTGTAAAATGCTCTAAGCATCTCTGTCAACACTGACATTAGTGAATGAGAAAGGGTGAAGATTATCATCTGCATTCATGGAGATCCTAAAAGTCTCCCCATTGACAGTAATGTTTTCTATATTTTATTAATAGCTAGCTGTATCAACATGGATTTCTCACTGTTGGCTTAAATAATGACAAAAGCAATAAAACTTCAAAATTAAACCGGCTGCTAGGAATCCTCCTTTTGTAAGATGGACTGCAATGTATTTCCAATTGTCAAATAATTCTAGTGATGGATTGGTGTCACTAAAATCAACTGGGAAAGCTCAGTGGAATGAAAAATAGCATGGCATAGCCCTTTGGAAATACAGAATAAGACTTAAAAGGAGATGAGCATTGCTAATGGCAAGAGTAACAAAGACATCTCTAATGGATCACTCTCAAAGTAAAACCTTCATATTTAGAATTTATAGTCCATTTCAACTAACTATTGAAAGCTCTCCTCTTACATTCTGTGTGCCTCTAAATAGTTTTGCCGTCTCCTTTTCTGTCTCATTTAATTAATTTAAAGAGAATGAAACCCAGGCTGTCTGGCACATAGCAAAAGGAAAATGCAATGACAGAGAACTATAAATCTTTCAGTTCAGCAATAACTCTAAATTTACCATGGAAAAACAACAGTGCACAGACTCTGCTTTTAGTGTTGTTGGTTAACTATCTAACTATTAATTTGTGGTGGCATTAAATAGCCTGAATCTCTGCAATTGAATATGCTTTTAAAGCAATTTTAAACCTGTTTGTAGATGCTGTAGTCTTAACAAATGACACACTTCCTAGACTTTCATATAATCTGTCTATTTGCACAAGGAAATTGTATTCAAATGAGATTTGCTAAAAGGGTAAAGGATGCTATAAGTGGTCTCCAGTTGTGCTAGGACAACAAAATAGCTCCATTGGTTTTGTGACCTAGGACAGTCTTGAATGCCATTCTTATATGAGCTGCAGATAAATTTTGACCCAAAGCTGAAACACTATATAGAGATTCATCTTCTTGATACTTTCAGGATCATATTCCCCCAAATATCAATGACAGCTAGGAAAGCGGCAAATACCTCTAATACAGCTAAATTATGTGTGTGTTGAATGAGTTGGAGCATATACTGACCCACCTTGTTCTCATCTGTGCTGTCAAAATGTTTCTTTCAGCTGAGCTTCTTTTCCATTTCCCATTGACTCTTTGCGGGAGTGGGGCAGTGCAATCTTATTTTTCAGAACATAAGAATCCTCCTGAATCAGATGAAGAATTCATCTATTCCAGCATCTTGTTTCTAACAAAGACCAACTAAATGATTTTGGGAAGTTAGCAGGAGAGCTGGAAAACCTCCTCTTGTTTTCCCCAGGATATAACACCCAAGCATTTAGTATCCTGGAATTTATTGCTTCTGAAGAGTTACATTTTATTATCTAGGGCCTTATCCATAGGTTACTGCTTTCCTGACTCCCATTTGAAATCATCTGTGTAAATCTCTCAAAGTTTGTTAGTTTGAATACACAGTACAGTGGTACCCCGCAAGACGAATGCCTTGCACAACGAAAAACTCGCAAGACGAAAGGGTTTTGCGATTTTTTAGTTGACCCGCAAGATGAATTTCTCTATGGCTGTGCTTCGCAAGATGAGGCATTCGTCTTGCGCAGTACCACTGTAAGAAGAACGCTCGCCCTCCCAGCTCGCTGGTCACCCTCCCAGCTCGCTGGTCGCCCTCCCCGATCGCACGCCCCACGCCTGGCTTCCTCCCGCTTGCCCTCCCCAATCGCACTCCCCACGCCTGGCTTCCTCCCGCTTGCCCTCCCCACTCTCCCTGATCGCACTCCCCACGCCTGGCTTCCTCCCGCTTGCCCTCCCCGATCGCACTCCCCACGCCTGGCTTCCTCCCGCTTGCCCTCCCCACCTTCCCCGATCGCACTCCCCACGCCTGGCTTCCTCCCGGTCGCCCTCCCCGATCCCATTCCCCATGCCTGGCTTCCTCCTGCTTGCCCTCCCTGATCGCCGCTCACTCACCGCTCTCCCCGCAGGCGGCAGGAGGCTCCGGCTGGGCCCAGCCAGGCCCAATTCCTGCCTCGGCTTCGGCCCCGCTCTCCACACCCGGCTTCCTCCCGCCGCCGCCGCCGCTCACTACAGTTAGTAACTGCTCTCCCCGCTCGCTCTCCCGTCACCCGGCTTCCTCCCGCCGCTGCCGCTCACTCACCGCTCTCCCCGCTGGCTCCGTGCAGGCGGCAGGAGGCTCTGGCTGGGCCCAGCCAGGCCCAATCCCCCCCTGCTGCTGCCGGCAACAGGCCCCGACTGGTCCCCCCCCCATAGGAACGCATTAATTGAATTTCAGTGCATTCCTATGGGAAACCGTGCTTCGCTAGACAAAATTTCCACAAGACGAAAAGACTTGCGGAACGAATTAATTTCGTCTTGCGAGGCACCACTGTATATTTTTTGTTAAATCAATAAATTTGAGCAAAACCCCTCACATACTGATGGAGCATCCACAGACACTTACAGTCCCCTCTAAAGACAGCTATTACCAAGAGGATTCAGTCCACTTCTTAATGTAATCTTGCAAGGAGAATGTGTAGTATGCTAGCCCTAGAAAATAAATTCTAATCCCATGGAAGCACCCTTGTATGTGCCACTGTGCATGTGTAGGATCTCATATTTGGTTTGTTTGATAGGTTATTATTACTTTAGTTTTAATGCATTTTTCTTTTTCTTTTATATCATGCTTTATGCTCTTCAAATTTTGTAAACTGCTTATGTGTAAAGGGTTTAATAAATTGAGTAAGTGCACAATAATAGTTCCTGAATGGGGAAATTTTGTGAGTTACTGGTTCCCAACCCCTGCTTTTGATAAGGTGCCTTATTACAGATCAGAGAATCTAAAAATTGAAGCTTTTCTTATATATAGTCAGGCACAGTCTTTAAGTATATGCAGTTGTGCTAGATGCTGTCCCAGGGGTTTCAGTCTGTATAATTGAGGCAGGAACACCAGAGATGAGTGAGGTTGTCTACTCTGGAAAAAAACTACTCAGGAACCTTTACCTTAACTCCTTTCTTAGTGGAATACCACAAGCATGAAAGCAATTTTGGGATTTTAGCTGTTCAAGTGAATATGGTCTTAATTAGCTGGATAATATAATGCCAGATAGTTAAAAGAAAGGATAATTTTAAGGCTAATTGGTGCCTCAAGGCATTGATAAACACCTCTGCATTCCATGCCTCTGTTTTCTCCTAGTTGTGATGCAAGTGAAGCTAAATAATCCTCAGCTTTGGTTAAATAATTGTGAGCATTACCTTCCGCACAACATTGCCTATGCTGTGGCATAAGAGATATTTTTGCGTTGTGCTTAGAAGGTGTATTTATTCTTTATTTCAGATACAGTGGTACCTCGGGTTACATACGCTTCAGGTTACATACTCTGCTAACCCAGAAATAACGCTTCAGGTTAAGAACTTTGCTTCATGATAGGAACAGAAATTGTGCTCTGGTGGTGCAGCGGCAGCGGGAGGCCCCATTAGCTAAAGTGGTGCTTCAGGTTAAGAACAGTTTCAGGTTAAGAATGGACCTCCGGAACGAATTAAGTACATAACCAGAGGTACCACTGTATTTATATGCTGCTTAGTATTCAGGGTATGGGGACAGGGAAAGGAAGCCCTTCAAAAGAGTCAGTGCTGTTTGCAGGCCATCCAATGTTGAAAAGAAACAAATGTTGACCTTCACACATGAGAAACCATATGTAATCTTGAGCCTGACAGAGAGGCAGCCTCTACTTAGCCACAAGGGCTGCTTTTTATAGTGTATTAATTGAAGTTCTTTGCCAGAAAACCGTCTGACAACCTGTCCTTCAGAATCTGTATAACATGACTGATGAATTTAAGGCCAGGCAAGATGTGAATGATTTAGCAGACAGTGGTGCTTTAAAGGGCAAATTGAAATCTTCAGTCAAGGAGCTTGTTTACATGGATTTCTTTTTTTAACCACCTGCTTCCTAATTCTTGGTTGGTGAAAGTCACCATGTCACTTAAAAATCATTTTGCATAGCGAGGTGCCCTGCTGGCTGTTCCTCAGTTTTGGAGTCTTCTTCCTTCTCAAGTTTGCCAAAGTCCAACCCTGAGCCACTTGGGTGGGTGGTATAATGCTTCTTATTTGGGGCTGGTGTTTCGTGATCGGAGATTAACCTCCCCCCCCCCCAAGTTCCTTTTTTAATAGTGCATTTTATATCCAGATGGGGGAACCTGTAACCCTTCAGATAGACTCCAATTCCAGTCAGCCCCAGCCGACATGTCCAGTAGACAGGGATGGTGGGAGTTGTAGTCCAGCAACATATGGAGGGCCACAGGCTCCTCACCCCTGTTTTATATTGTGCAAGTTGGCTTTGCAGCCAATAACCAATGGAGTTATTATGCTCCCCCCCTCAACCTGCATGGTGAGGAGGAGAGCTATGCTTTTCCAGATAAATGTAGCCATATTTATCTCCTGCAAGTGACCAGGCATGTGCTTGTATCACCAGCCTAACCTACATGGTCCTTTTCCTTTCATTCAAAGGAGATTTCTTTGTTAAAATAATGTTATGAATGAAACCAAGTGCAAGCTTTATCGGTTTGAAGAGTTAGGAACTGGGCTTTAATTTTTGACTTTGCAACACCATGTGGAACACCTTCATTTTCAATTGTTGTCTTCTTTCTAGTACTTAATTAAAAAAATAAAGTGTGTGCTTGATTTACAGCTGCAGGACCGTACACAATTCAGTGACCGGGATATAGCTACCCTTAAGAGATACTGGGACAGGGGCATGACGAGCCTTGGTGCGATTTGCAGGGAGAAAATTGAAGCAGTCGCTGCGGAGTTAAATGTTGACTGTGAAATAGTACGGGTAAGAACCTCCAGTCCTCCCGTTTCTGGTTGCAGAAAATAGCCTAGATGAAAGCTTTTTTTAAAAAAATAAAAAATTACATGAGGTAGACTGAAATAGACTGCACGTGTTACATAATGAATGGCCACGTTAGGAAGTGCTCTCTTGCTCTGTTTCCTGTCTATTTATAGTTAAAATCCCTCAGGTGAGACTTTTATCAATTGGCAGCACGAGCTGCATGTTTGACAGCCCAGTTGGACTGGGATTTTAAAACAAGCAAAGGCTTTCTGCGGAACTGAAAAGGAATAACTTGTGCAGTTAGTCAAAATATAAAAGCTCCTTGTGAAGCAGAAGGGAGCTGAGTTTTTTTTTTTTTTTTGTAAGGGAGCAATACATTTCTGTGTTGGGAGCTGAGTATGTTATGTTATGTTATATTACGTTATTTTGCTAAGGGAGAAACACAGTTCTGTGTTGGGAGTAATCCTTTGCATGTGTTTGGTCCTATGTTCATTGCCACTCACCTTGAGTTGTAAAAGACTTCTGCTTGGTATGCTGACTGGTCCAACAGTGAGCTTAATGGCTGAGTAGGAATCAGAATCAAAATCTTCCACAGTTCTACTTCAACACCCTAACCACTTTATCTTGTTGTCTTACAGTGGTGATGATGATAATGATGATTATTATACTCATCATTATCTTTAAAATAACAAATTGGTGAAAATTAGCTAAAGCAGATAGAAGCATTTCCCCCAAAATATATATTTCCAAACAACATTAATATTAAGGAATTTATGTACAGTATTCTGTGTCCTTTCTCTGCCCGCCCCCTCTTCCCCCAATACTGAAGCAGGAAAACCCAGATTTTGTTACCAAAATGAAGTATGCAGAGCAGGTAAACATATTTTGCAGTGTTTCATTCTGCGTTGTTGAAATTTCAAAAGAGGGAAAATACTTGGGGAAATATTAGCATATCCTAAAGGTGTGTAGGGAGGAGCATGTTAGGGAGAGTAACAGCCTGGTCTAACTCGGTGAAGTAGAGATAACTGATATCCAGGCCTACTTAGCCCACTGCGCTCAGTGGGACTTAAATGTCAGTGTTTATTTTAGAAATTTCTGCCCTTCTTTCCTTCCACTAGGGGAACTCAGAGCACACAAAAGGATGGAGAGACATGCAACCATCATTTTAGGCGCAACAGATATGTGCGCGATTGCGCACACGCACAGCGCCGAACCCGGAAGTGACCTGGAAACATTATAAGATGTCACTAAAAGGGCGGAACGGGGGCGGGGTAGGGACAAGTTGTGGGCTGAATGAGGTGAGAGCAGGATGGAATGGGGTGTTTCAATTGCACACGATTTCATGCAAGTGCACAACCCAGATTGCCTGTACATGTAATCCATGCAATAGAAAGCAACATGATAAAGTGTTACAAGAAAATAAGCAGGCAGAACAGATGTTCAGTAGCTTCTCTCAAAAGGCCTGTAAAGAGCCAGGTTTCCACCAGGTGCCGGAACGCATGCAGTGACAGCCTCCATAGGGCAGGCACTGCCACAACTGAAAATGTGTTGCTCCTCTTTCTCAGCTGATGAACCTCAGTTGGAGGAGAGACATGAAGTAGGACCTCAGATGTTGAACCAAGTGTAGGAGGGGCACCTGTGGGCGAAGGTGGTCCTTAGGGTACTTTAAATTGTGTAACTTCAGTGTAATTGGTCTACAGGTGGCTAGATGTGGGGGGAAAGGAGTGGTAGATAGTTGAAATTCCATCTCCTGACCACTGGGAAACTTAATTAGTTTCTCTTTGGTTAGTCATTCCTTATGCAGAACTATTAATATCAAATTTGACTGTCTTCTGAATCTCCAGAAATGATAGCAAAGACCTGCACACTCCTTAATCAGTGATTATGTTTCAGCTAGTGGTTTGCATGTGTGAAACAACTGATGCAGGTCAAACACTGCAAAAGTGATTTTTGGTCTTGTAATACTTGCAGTCTCTACAGTCAGTTGAAAGTTGTCGAATCAGCACTTTGGAAAATGGTGCAGATTCTAGGTGCCAACCAATTAGCAATAAGATGGTGCCCAGCTGGGAATAGTGGTTAACAGAAATTGAGGGCAGAAAATATGCAAATGCAAAGGTGGTAGCCCCTGGCCTGTGAACCTAGTTAGACTCACCTGCTGGCTTATGAAGCCATTTCAGCCAAGACTCACCTGCCTGCTATGTGGGTGTGGGGCAAATAAAGATACGTTGGCTTGGGGTGGTGTGGGAGACATAAGGATCTGGCCCATTTAACCATTAAGAAACTTTTCAGGGAAAAAGAAATGGCTGTTCTACTACAAAGTTGATTATGTTGCCAGAGCAGCAGTTGTCAAAAGATGTCTGCTGACCACTTTAACTGGTGTCCTTATAGGGCAAGGTGTAGGGGGTCCTTGGCAAAGTGTCTGGCTGGCAGACATAGCTGCTAGTGCCTGGCAGCAGCATACCAGGGAATGCTGGGTGGCTCCTGCTGATATCTGGGAGCTGCTGCTGTTAATTTCCCACAGTACTTCGGAGTGACATGCTAAACTTCAGACCTTCACTGTAAAGCACCCAGTATTTTTCAGGAAAGCGTAGAAAGAGCATGCATCAGTGGTAGGGCCTGCCAGGGACTGGCACCTCAGCAGCTAGCATATGATAGAATCATAGGATTGTAGAGTTGGAACGGATCCTGAAGATCACCTAGTCTGAGCCCTTGCAATGCAGGAATCTCAACTAGATCATACATGACAGATGGACATCCAACTTTTTCTTAAACACATCAAAGGAAATACAGTCCACCACTTCTTGTGGAAGTCTGTTCCACTGTTTTAACAGATCTTACTGTCAGAAAGTTCTTCCCGGTGTTATGTTGGGATCTCCTCTTTCATAACTTGATGCCACTAGTTCAGTTCCTACCCTCCAAAGCAGAAGAAAACAAGCTGGCTCCATCCTCCATGCAGGAGCCCTTGAGATATTATGAGATGGCTGTCATGTCTCCTCTTGGTCTCCTCTTCACCAGGCTAAATGTATGCCGTCCTCTCAATTGTTCCTCATAAGGCTTAGTTTCCGAACCCTTGATCCATCTTGGTTGCCCTCCTCCACACATTCCAGCTTGTCAATATCCTCCTTAAATTGTGGAGCTCGAGACTGGACACAGGACTCCAGATGTGATCTGGACACTATACTTCTGTTAATGCAGCCTCCTTTTTTTGCTGCTACATCTTTCGACTCATTAAGAGTGTGGTCCACCCTATATCGTTTTCACATGTACTACTGGCAATCCAGGTGGTTCTCATCTTATATTTGTGCAGCTGGTTCTTCCTGCCTAAGTTTAGAACCTGAATTTTCCTCCATTGAAATTCTCTCTCTCTCTTTAGTTTTTAAAAGTTTTTAGCCATTCCAATCTGTTGAGGTCCTCTGGAATCTCAGTTCTGTCTTCCACAGCATAGGCTACCTCTTCCAGTTTGGTGTCGTCTGCACATTTGATGAGCATCCCCTCAATTACTTCATTCAAGTCTTTTATAAAGATGTCAAACAACGGACCCAGAATAAAACCCCACGGCACCCCTCTTGTCACTTTTTTTCAGGATCACAAGGAACCGTTAGTGAGTTGGTCAGTCAACCAGCAACAAATCCATCTAACAGTTATTTCGTCCAGTCCATATTTTACCAGCTTTTCTTCAAAAATATCATGGGGGACTTTGTCAAAAGCCTTACTAAAATCAAGATACACTGTGTCCACAGAATTCCCCTGATCCACCAAGCTTGCAACTATCAAAAAAGAAAAGAAAAGAAATGAGATTCATCTTCCAAGATACCTCTTCCAGACCTGGAAGGTTACTTCAGCTTCATGGAAACTATGCTATAATAACTAGTGTGCTTTAGAGGGGCTGAGGACGGTGACCTGAAAAGCAGCTATGATGTAGGAATGTGGTAGCCAACATACAGGAGCCTTGTGTGATCTGGCCAGATTCTCAGCTGACTTGCAGAAGCATCACATGGATAGATCTAGGGTCTAGGCATGGTGGTGAGGATGGTAGGGTAGAAAGGAGAAAGTACCGTAGTTAATGAGCCATTTGGCCCCAACAAGAGCTCCAGAGTTGGGCATTGTTAGGCTAGGGTGGAAATACCAGTGCAGTTACTAGGCTCCTATTCTGAAGCCCCTTGCTGCACAACTATCTAGGAAGGAGGCAAGATTTTTCTGGACAGAGAATTTCTAAACAACTGTTTCAGCCATAGTGAATTTGTGAGAAAAGAGACATGATGATGTCATTTCTTTTTTTCTGCCTCTTGATACCTAAATTTTACATACTTTCCTCCCCAGGACTAAGGTACTTCTTTAGCAATGTTTTATTTGTAGTTCACCACTCCCACCACTTCCTTTTCATTCTGCAAGAGCTCAATTAAACATTGCCATAATGGAAATACTATCTTTTCAAAAAGACTAAGTAGGTCTCTGGCAAGTGCAGTTTAATTTAATCAACAATTAATACAAGCATATGGGGTTTTGTTCTGTTTTGTTTTTAAAACACACAAAACAACTTTGATTTGTTGAAGCAGTTGACTTTCCAGCTGAAGAAGCAACTCATGAGCCCTTGTGTTTTTGACTTAGTATTTCACTGATCTGTTGAGGGTGCAGTAATGCCTCACCATAGTTCACCATTTCTAAAAATGGAAAACAACTAAATAAAGCATAGCTTTTAAGTTGTTGGTTTACTGAGGTTAAATATTTAAAAGAGAGCAGGTGCTATATATTTTTATTAGTGCCATTCTGTCATGCAAGAAAAGAGCAAGGAGATTGTGAGAGGAAGAGCTTTTAGACATACAGCTCCCCCACTTGCTGTCCGCAGTGCCCCGGTTCTGTCCAGTGAGATGTAGCTATGTATGTTGATTAGCTATAACCATGCAGAGGATTGGCCATCTCATGGAAACATTGTGATGAGGTCTATATCAGTGACCATCTAAGTGGCTGGCAAGCAACCAACAAGGACACAATAGTATTCAAATGATGCTATATACTCCCCAGAAGCCCCCCAAGAGGGGTCTTTATAAGAGATGGGGTGAGGAACCAAGCAAGCACCCAGGGGAAGAGAGTTCCAAAGCCTAGATGTGGTGTTCAGAAAGATCTTATCCCACATATTCGCCAGCCTTACTTTATGAGAACATAAGAAGAGCCTATTGGATCAAGCTAATGGCCAATCTAGTCCAGCATCCTCTTCTCACAGTGGCCACCCGATGCCTATGGACCAACCCAGTCCTCAAGCAGGACCTGAGCACAAGATTACTTTCTCCTACTATGGTTTCCAGCAACCAATATTCAGAAGCATTACTACCATCAACTGTGGAGACAGATAATAGCCATCACAGCTAGTAGCCATTGATTGCCATGAATTTGTCAAATTATTTTCTAAAGCTGTATAGGTTGGTGGCCATCACTGTGGGAGTGAGTTCCATACTTTATGTATCTTGTGAAGAAGTACTTTCTTTTATCTTTCACAAATCTTCCAACATTTAGCTTCATTGGATGTCCATAAGTTCTAATGTTAAAGGGATGGAGAAAAAACTTTTCTCTGTCCACTCTCCATGCCATGCATTATTTTATAAACTTCTATTACTTGCCTCTCTTACTTACCTTTTCTCCAAAAGTTTCCAAACTCTGCTGCCTTTCCTCATAGGGGAGTTGCTCCATTTCCTTGATAATTTTGGTTGCCCTTTTCTGAACTTTTTCCATCTCTGCATTATCATTTTTTAGCATATCAGATAACAGGGGCATGGATCCAGGACCTCAGCTGAAGATCTATCAGAGCATGTAGGCTCCTGTGGAAGGAGGCAGTCCTTAAGACGAATGTGGAATTTGAGGCCCTCTAGATTATGTTGGCTTGAAATGCCATAACTCCCAGGCAGCATATCTAATGGTCAGGGATGATGGAAATTGTATCCCACCAACCAGAAGGCTAGCAGTTCCCCAGTCCTGTTAAAATATTCTATTTCCAGGCTGCTTAGGGCTTTAAAGGTCAATATCTGCACTTCGAATTGGGCCCAGAAGTAAATGGGGAGCCAGTAGAGTTGACACCACACTAGGGTCATATGCTCCAATTTGGACTCTTGCTGCTGCCTTGTATCTTTGGGGAACCTCTACCTGCTCTTTAGTGCCAGGAAAACAGTAGGCAGACTGTTTCCAGTTGCTTTATGCAGGGAGGTTGTGGTCTCCTAGACTTGGAGATCTCAGGGCTTTTCCCCTTTACATTCCAACTTCTGAATCAATTATAACTTCTTCTTTTAGTATAATTTTTATTGATTTTTTAATTTAAAAAAAGCTACAAGGAAATACAGTAGCGTGCATACAGAAGTAAAATTTCCATTAACACAAAGTTATACTATTATACAGAATTAGTTACAACTTCTGATGTTCTCCATGTCTGCTTCTCATTACAAGACTTGGATTGGGAATCGAAGACGAAAATATCGTCTAATGGGAATTGAAGTCCTCCCACCTCTAGGTGGCCCTGCTCTTTTCCCCAATCAATCTGATTCCAGCAGTAGATCAATAACCATTCCAGAAGATGATGCTTCGACAGATGTTGGAGATGATAATGACAGGAATGATGAAGTTTCAATATGTTTATCAGAAGGAAGCTCACAAGGTATTCAAACTTGTCACTAGTATTATATTGTTATTTCTGTTCAATCTTATCCTAATAGTCTGAATGTTGCCTTAATGTTGCCTCCCTTTACCCCAAAGCTACTCCCAGGAAGTAACTAGCATTTGGATCCTAAATGCATTTACTTGGGGCTAAATCTAAATATGTTCAGGATTACAAAGTTTTCCTTTAGCCCTGGGAAGTCCTCAAAAGATAAGGAAGCAGCCTTATAAAGCGTCAGACCATTGGCCCCCCACCTACCTCATAGGCTATGTTGACTGGCAGCAGCTCTCCAGAGTTTCAGATGGGGTTTTCCCAGTCCCACCTGGAGATGCCCGGGATTGAACTTGGGACCTTTTGCACACAAAGCAAATGGCATACCTTGTAGTAGTCAGTTGGGCAGTGAAGGCAGTGTGGTCTTGAGCACCTGACTTGCAGATAGCAAGCACTGCTGCTGCTTACTGAGTGGGGGATGGATGAGGCATAGAGAGCCTGTTGTTTGGTGGGGATGATGGCAGAAGTGTTGGATTGACTTCACTGCTTGCATGTGCTGCATTCAGCTCCCCTTGCTGTGCTCCTGCCTCAGTCATGCTTGCCATTCAGAAGCCAAGTGCAAAATGGCTCCTCACCTTTGCTTACACCTCTGACTGCTACTGGGCATACCACTGAGCTATAACACTTTGCCAACTGAAAACACAGCTGAAAGTTAGAAGTGGAGAAAGCAGGATTTTCTAGAAGAAAACGTGCGCTCAGTTGAAACGAGGCTCATATTGCATGTGGAAGGCAAAGTGCCATTGTACACATTTACAAAAACCACATGTCAAGGAGTGCGAGCTGGATCTTCAAGTCACAATGAATGCGGTTTGTCCCTCAGGGTCAGAGAGGATTGTTCAGGCACCTCTCTGGATTGAATACATTGTTGTTGCCAGGAGGATGTAGAATAAAGCTAGCTGCTTGGTAGATTCTGTGCATCCTCATTAGTTTTTCCAGATTTATGAGGGTGTGATTAAGAATGGTAACTGCCAGTGCTTTTTTTCTGGGGTTACTCAAGGGTACACAGTACTGGAACCTTTTTTTCTAGAAGAAAAGCACTGGTAACTGCAGTGTGGTTTGTGTAGGTGGCTTTCCCCCATCCCACCTCGAGATATTAGTTTACTCAAAGAAGAGGCATCAAAGTGCCTGTCACATGGGAAGATGTTTAGAAAATGTCTGCCTCTTCAAGCCCCATCCCTAGTGTTAAAACCAGTCCCAGTCAGGGTGGTGCTCAGTATTAGTATTTTTGAACATCTCCCATTAATCAGTTGAGCAACAAGCAGGGCCAGCTGTGTAATAGGGTGGCTGGCCTTTCAGGAGGAAAGGGGTATGACAGTGACCCCTTAACAAAAAAGCCAGTTCCTTGCTCAAGTGAAATGGCAACTGTAATTCAAACTTGACTACATAGCAGGTGGTAGAGCCACAATAGCATTGATTTTGATGCAGTGTTACAAAACGGAAGAACCAACAACTTACTTAGTTAGGAGTGAACTTGCAGTTACACATTTTACTAGCTTTACAAGTTCAGCTAATTGCTCCTGGTGTTTCTGACTAGAGCAAACCAACAAAGACTTTGGCTTCTGAACTTCAAAAAAAAATAGACACATTTGCAGATTTGTATGCCAGGCTTGATCTTATTGTTTTGTTTGAACAACTTGCTGAGAAAGTGGCTGAAAAACCCGAGAACTGTTGGGAGCAAACTTGTGATGGGTTTGTCAGAATTTCAATTATAAAAAGAATAAGATAACAACATAGAATTAGTTGAAGATGACTGAAAGCCAAGTAAGTTAACAAAGTCTGCAGATCTTCTCTGCCTTGGGGTGAAGGAAGCAACTCCTCAAACAGGACAATAGAGAAATAGTCAGAACACTCTGTGAGTCAAGTGAAAAGCTGCCTTAATATTAATTGGGTCTGGCACTCTGACACTTATGAGATGGAGCTGCCAGGGAGAGGCAGGAAGAAGATGATTGTAATCAATACCCCACACAGCTGCAGGATAAATACAGAATTTATTAGGAGCAGAATAAAAAGAGGCTTGGTTATTATCCATACACACACAAAGCTCGAAACTTGTTCAATCAGAGGAGAACCGCTGGACCATGGGCCAGATGTGGTCCTCCAGGCCTTACTGTCAGGCCCTTGGAACTCTCTCTAGGCCACCACCTTGCCATCCCTGCACAAAGCTCAAGTATTCTTACCTTGCCATAATGCGTCCTTTAACTCTAATTAATGTCTGAAGTATGTGTATGTATAGAAATCTTTGTGTGACGAGTGTAGCCCGCTGTAAATATATCCACTGCCCTGCCCCTTTTACCTCTGACCCCATCCACACCTGAACACAGCCCTGGAAGGTTGTCCATGGCAGAATACAATCCCCACCCCTAACTTAGAGAGACACCACTGGGACTCCTAAGACATACAATGGATCTGCCATTCAGTATTCACTGTTTTATCTGTCTTGTGTACTTGAATTTTGGTGGGACTTGGCTACTGTTTGGATTGAGTAATGTGCTTTGATGCAGATAATCCTTAAAATGAAATTCGTTTACCATCCCATGGTGATGACATAGTGCTTCTTATAGCTGGACTATAGATTGTAAGATTATTACAGTTTCTAACAATGTTAGCTTCAGAATATGACCACTTAATAGTCCAGAACCTCTTTAGTTAAGGTTATTTCTTCTGATTGTGTAAATTAATAGACAGCAGAGGTTGTATTTGGAGAACAGATCGTTACTATAAGCTATGGTGTGTGTGAAATGGGCAGCATTATTTTCTCTCTCTTTAAGGTGTGGATTGCTTGACACCTTATAAATTCAGGAATTTATTCTAGAAACACATATTTTGTTTCATTTCTGTAGAAGAACAAAGTGAAGTTCTTCAGAATGAAGACACTGGCCACAGAGAAGAGGACCAGGCTACTGTAACTGACATAAATGGGGTACGGATGTTTCCTAAAACTTAATAGTTTGATTAAATCCAGTTACTCTGATGGGCTGATGTATAAAGGGCTACAGATTTTTCCAGTGGTTTTCTGGTAGGTTCTATATTCAAGGCTCTTTTATGCAAATGCAGAAACTATGATGTGCACAGAGTCACACCCTGAAAACCTCTCACTTGGTTAAAAACAACCCAAAAGATGCAGGGGCATCTGATGTTCTAATCATATGTCAGTACCTTTTTGATTTCAAAATGAAAAGCACCATTTGCCTTTTCAGACAATACAAATCATAGACGATGAAGAAGATGGTATGATAAGTGAAATAGAACAATTGAGTTGTCTTCTGGAATTCAAAGTAAGTAACTCCTGTAGAAAACAGCTAACATTTGTTTACAAATAGAAAGATGATTAATCAGCTTCAACCCAAAGTGCAGGCTTTGTTCAAGGAATCAAAATAGGACCCTGAAAGGACAGAATTAGTTCGGAAGAGATTCAGAAGAAGCAAAGAAGGACACAAGACATCAAATGTTTACTTAAAAAATCAAACTCTTAAATGATAACAGGTTTTTTTTTGTTTTTTTACAAAATACTGAAAGCCCAACATTCTTCAGTTGAAGGCAGCTTTCTTTGGGGCAACTGAAAAAACTAACATAGGAATTGATGAGCCAACTAAAATACAGTTTATTTTAAACTATCTTTATTATAAACTTAGGCACAATATGGAACAACCTATTTTTTATGTATCCAATGTCAGAGTAGACCCATTGGAATTAATGGACGTGGCTAACTTAACGTCTGAGTAGGACACAACCCATTACACATGGGGCATTCTGCAAAATGAAAACTAATCTATTTTCATTTTTGCCTTAACACTGGTGAGCTGGTAATAGAAGGGAGAGAGATAAGGAATTTATTTCACTCGCACAATACAACAATTCTGCTGTACCATTATTACCAAACAGTGTGTGACCCATTAACCTTTTGAGGCAACCCATTTCTGCTTAATGTCTCTATCCTAAAACGTACAGTGCGCAGGAACTTGAGGGTGGGTATGTGATGAGGAAGGGGAATATTGCCAACTAAAACAGTGCAATGTCGTGAGGATGCATTGAAGTTTGTGGGGATATTATTGCATGCTCGCAGGCAGATGGCGCAAGACCCAATGTTTAGGAAGAGGCTGCTGATTGCTTTGAAGACAGACGGCTGTTCCAATTTCAGCAGCTTGCAGATTACAGCTGAACATTTGCTTTTGATGCTATATGAGCAAAAGCAGTTGGAAACTGTGACAACTGTTTTTTGCCAAAATTGTGAAAGGTTACATGTGTACATAAGAATTGGGGGTGGCTTACTTTCAATTCAGACACCCTCAAACAAATTTATGTTGGTGTTGGAATAAAATATGTATTTTCTACTAGAACCTTACCTACACTGAAATGAGTAATGTCTTTAAAGCACACACAATGTGTGCATAATTGATGTCCATGCATTAATTTCTGGACTCTGCCTTCAGGATAAGAGCAGTGCTGAATGAATGTGTGTGTATGTGGAAATGACCTTTTCTTAATGTCACTTGTCACAATACTGAATGTCTTGTTGTGACAGTATGTCCTACAAAACCCTGTTTGTTGATTTTTTTTATTATGTTTTGATATGTGGGCTTCTTGGTAACATAGTCCCTTTGCATAAATATTCATGTTTGCTTTCATAGGTGCCCCACAAGCTTTTTTAGCTAGTGAGAAATTGGATAAGCTTTTTAAACCCCCCCCCCAGCTTTCTGTGGACCCCACGGCAGCTGATTTGAAAGCCACTTTGTACTGTCTGTTTTCCTCAGTTAAGGGGCAAGTTGTCCAGTGGTGGTTTATCGCTGCCCCCAGCCCACCCTTCTCTTTTAAAAAACAAACAAACAAAAACAAAACACATTTAAATTGTGAAGCTATTGCAGTTTGCTTTACTCCTAAATGAAAACTAGAAAACACCTATGCTAACTGGAGTCTATTTGATCTCCAGCAGCTTCTTAAACTAGGCTAGGGAAACTAATTTGCCTTTCCTCCAACTTTTTTGTGGTTATACCATTTCAAGAGCTCTGCAGTAGGGTTTTCTGGTTTTGTAAAAAATAAATAAATCAGCATATTCCCTACAGAGCTCTGTAGGGTTTAAAACTGCAACACTGATTCTTTATTTGCTGTTTTTGTTTTTAAAATGTGTTAATACTGTTGGGGTACACTGGACCCCCTCCCATTATTTAGGATGAGCTCAGTATTTCATTAGGGCATTTTTTGCTTTCTGATTTGTCTTTGTTCTCTCCCCACCACCACCACCTCTGGGCTTCCTCATAGCCCAGAGAGAAATTTTAGTTAGAAATTTCTAAACAGGAGTCACTTTGAAATTGATGATTAACTTTATTTCCAGTTAGGACTTCAAAAAGAATTCATTGGAACCCCTATGACAGATTTGGTTTTTTAAAAAGTTGTTTGATAGTTAAAATGGCATTCATTTAATTTTGATTCTTGAAAAAAGTATAAATAGATATTTTATTACAATAAAAGTTATGGACAGCAGCATCCCTCAAGCCATCAAAGGTGCCTTACAGTGCTTAGGGGTCATGGGCAAACCTCTAATAGATAAAGTCCATGAGTGAAATAGCTCTTTCAATTCAGAGCAATATGTTTCCAGTGGTTTCCTCACTGGAATGAACTCAGCATATCAAGTAAAATTTAAGCATTTTTCAGAATTCGTTTTGCCCATTCCTGTTGTCTGCCCTGCAAGGCAACTCCTGAATGGGACCTGGTGTTGCAGCCTTGCATTTCTGTGATGTTATAAGTCGTATTATTGTTACGCTTGGCACGATTCAGATGTGCCCTGGAATAGGATGAGTGTTTTTATTTGTTGTTGAAAAGGCTAGAGTAATGGCTACAGTGAAGGACTTAAGACATTTCTATCCATTTCATTAGGACTGTGAACCACCAACTTGTTTTTTGCACAAGTTCAGTGATGCATCATTGTGTGCTAGTAGTTAATCAGAAATGTAAGTGCCAAGTTTATAAGGGATAGGTTAGTTGGTAGGTTATGAGGCTCTTAATCTCAGGGTTCGGGGGTTTGAGCCCCACATTGGGTGAAAGATTCCTGCATTGCAGGGGATTAGACTATCGATGACCCTTGTGGTCCCTTCCAACACTACAGTTCTGTGATTCCGGAGTCCTCAACCCAGAGCAAACCACAGTATGCCAATTAAGGATGCTGACTTGCTTAGCACTACTAGTTAAAAGGTGGCTGAGGCAACAGCCATTTGCAGGCAGCTGTAGGACTGGGCTATAAGGGCAGTTAACACCATCCTTTATTTGAACTTGAAAAAGTCATTGCCTTTCAAACGTAAGGATAACAAGCATCAGGCTTGTAACCTTCAGAATATTCTTAACACAATGCAAAATTAATACATGAAATCCAACACTCCATTGATGGCCACTCATGTCGGTGGCTTTAAAAGGAGAGTAGACATATTCATAGAGACTAGGTCTGTCATCAGGTATTTGTTCTGATGTCTTAAAAAAGGTTTTATTGATTTTTTTGTCAAAGACAAAGCAATGCATAATTGTGGAATAAAATAACAACAGCAAACCAATCTACCAAATTACAATCTTTCTTCACTGAATATTGTATGGTATTTAAATACTCCAACCATAGCAAATAATGAGAAGCTGGAGAGATGTGGGAAAATCCCTCCCTGTTAATATATCTTCTGATGTCTGTATGGAGCCCCCATATTCATGGGATGTATGCCACTGAATCAGAATGCAGTACTGATATCCAGTTTGACGAAAGTTTTCATCCCCTATGAAAGGGGTTCCTATTTTTCTGCCTCTTGGGAGATTTAGGATTTCTTTATAATTTCAGTATCTACAGCATAGAAAGGTGGTCGTGGATAGTATACATGTATTTTTCCTTTTCATTAAATATTTCTGCAGCCTCTCCAGTTGCCTGAAAAAGCCCTGTGGGAGAAGTTAACCTCATGACATATTTCCCTGAGCTTTAATTGCAGCATGGGAAGCCAAGGAGGCATCCACTGCTTTCATTTTTAAGGGAAGTTCTTCCTTTTGGTATTAAAAAACAAACTCCACACTGATTTCTTTAAATAGTAAAAAGACTTCATTTAAAAACAAAACAGTGAACAGCTGTCAGGTAGACAGTAGGCAGCTTCCCCAGCTTCATATGCTTACAGGAAAGCAAACTGGGGCCATGCAGGCACCCAGGAAGGCTGAAGAGTGCATACAGATCATCAAAGAGATGACCCATAGATGGGAAGAAGGGAATTCAGACCACCACTTGGACACCATAAAAGTAAATTAAGGACAACAAAAAGCTTCCACCTGACACATAAGAAATTTTCACTGACATTTTCTGTCCCCTTTAATAATATTCAAATGCAATTTTATCAATCATTAGTTGATAGAGAATTGTCAAAAAAAAGTGCAGGAGACATTTTTTGGCATAATACCACTGAATGCCGTGTGTGTGTGTGTGTGTGTGTGTGTGTGTGTAACTTTCAGGTCCTGCTTATGGCCATCTTATTAGCCACTGTGGCAAACCTTTGGTGAGAATGTTCTACTTGGCTGCAACTACTTGGCTGTATGTGTAAACAAGACAAATGTATGCTCTTGACATACTTTATTTGTCCAGATTTGATCTGTTCTTTGTTTTAAAATGTTCCCTTTTTATATTTCCTCCCTGTTGTATTAAATGAGGAATGTAACAATCAATCCTTTCATAGCCCAGTGCTGAACTTCCCCCTGTCACACGACTGCTCTGCCTTCAAAATATATTTGCTCAGAAAGAACACTGTGGAGTTCTAATTTGCAAGTCATCCTCACAAATGAGGAAAGAGAAATCATTCATGCTTGCTGAAATGTTTTTCTGCGCACTGTCTTTCTTCACACCTTTCATTTAGGAAAGCTCACATCTTTTAAAGGGGGCAGGGGACCGCCCCAATCAAGCCCTCTTAAGAGGAATCGCAGTGGATACCTGTGCAATATTTCTAGTGTCGTACTCACAGCAGTGTTTGTTGAATGAGCCTTGTGGAATGTCATCCTTGTATCACTCCCCTGTGATAAGGGAACTGGAGGTGGGGAGGTGGTGGTGGAAGCACTGCAGGCTTAATCTGCAGGCCAATGAAGAGGAGAAATGGAAATTTGCAGGGAGCAAAAAGGGCCATCAACTTAGCTACTCCTCACTCCTCTGGACTTGCTGGAGCTCCCATCACCATTCCCTAGTGTGAAGCCATTCACACTTCTGGTTGTAAAAGTTGCAGTTATTATGGAGTGCAGGGCAGTGTCTGACCTGGTGGTGATTTTACCCACACAGTCCATTCTTGTTGGTTCTTGCTGGCTTGAGGCTCTGAATGCTGCTTTCCCTCAATCATCAGTCTTCTCCTTGAGTGGGCTGTATCTGCTCCTTGCCAGTCTTGCTGCTCTTTCCTCCCCTCCAGGGCCTGATTGGTGCCATCTTCCCATAGAGACAGAGATGGGCTCCTTCTAAGTCGCTGTGCATGCCTTCAGAGAGGGCAGGTGGACAAGTGGCAATCACAAGAAGGAGCAGCAAAGCCAGAAAGCTCTACCGATTGGCAGTAGTGCCTTGGCAGGTGCCCAGTGATACTGGCCCTTGCTCCAAATTAGGGGCTCTGCAATAAACAACTGGGGCTGTAGTTTGACTGGGAGCATGGGCTGAAGCAGGCTGGAAGTACAGCTCTGTTCACTAGGCAGAAGATACTTGGTACGAATCCCGAGAGCTCTTTCTCCTCTCCAATCATGGGTGCTAACCTGTTCCCTACTTACCTGAACAGGGTTTTGGAACCTGAACTCAAGCAGACCTGATTAGACTAGACACTTTGGTAGCCTCAGGTAGAGAATATCTGTTAAGCATTCTCTCTAGATTTTTGCCCATTGTTGATACTGTTCCTTGTGTACTTTCAAATTTTCAAGTAGAACTCCATTCAATTATTACCATGTATTTGCAACATAATCTCCTTTTTAAAAAACCAAAGAAACAGCTAGGGGTTTTATTCATCTCAATCTGACTTGGAACTGAATAGCCTGAGTTAGTCCTTTAATTTCAGTGAGTCTGCTCTGCATATGATTAACAAAGGGAACAATTTGGTTCATTGTACTCAGAAGCTGAAGATGATCTTTGGAGTTGTGCATATATATGTAACTTTCCCCCCCCTATCTGATTAGACCCAAGAAGTAAGGTTCGTTGAAGAAGATCTGGAGCATGAAAAGAAGAAATATTTGGAGCTACAGGCTTTCACTAGGCGTTTGGTACTTGCTATCAAAATGGATGATAAAGAACAGCAGCAGGTAAGACGAAAGTGTAAACAGCAGAGAAGATCTTATTTTATAGAGGTGTGCAGTGACCACAAATTTTGCCTTGTATCTGTAGAAGAAGAAGAAGAGTTTGGATTTCATATCCTGCTTTTCACTACCCGAAGGAGTCTCAAAGCGGCTAACATTCTCCTTTCCCTTCCTCCCCCACAACAAACACTCTGTAGCACTTGGAAGCAGTCCAGTCTGCTTCGGATCCACTCGATGCCATTCTGATTTAATTTTTTGTTTGAGTCTGAATCTGATCCGTAAATATGAAGCTCATTTTTGTTCCCATTGACTAATTGAGAAACCTACAAACCTCTATACTATTTTTTTTTTCCTTTTCACATAGATGGATGAAATAAGAGAGCATATCCTGAGTGAAATACACTTGCAAAATTTCAGGCAGATCCGTGCCAGGGTTTTTATGCAAGGAATCGTTGAACTCTCTTTTTTTCTTTCCTGCCAGAATTGGGTACAAGTTTCAGGCATGATCACCCTTGCTGAGTGAATGAAGCCTGCCAAATATCAGAAAGATAGGTGCAGTGGTTCTCTCACATGGGCAGACTTTATTGTTTGGGGTAGGAAATAGAAATTGTTATAAAAAGCTATAAATGTAACTCACTTTCTCACTGCTCCTCCCTAGCTGAATACCCTCAGGGAGGAAAAGAGAGAGAGAGAGAGCAATAATTTTTAATTGTTATGAAAAATATTTTATAGTCAGGCAGGCTAAACCTAAGCATTCTGATAAGGGTTCATTGCAAAGGAACTATGGTACCTATGCAGTCTGCTCCTCTGTACAGTCATACCTTGGTTTTCAAAAAGCTTAGTTCTCGAACGTTTTGGCTCTTGGATGCCACAAAGCTGGAAGTGGCTGTTCTGGTTTGCAAACTATTTTAGGAAGCCGAATGTCCGACAGGA
Source organism: Lacerta agilis (assembly GCF_009819535.1). Lineage (NCBI taxonomy): Eukaryota > Metazoa > Chordata > Lepidosauria > Squamata > Lacertidae > Lacerta > Lacerta agilis. The sequence goes on along the minus strand of NC_046331.1, from coordinate 27,381,286 downwards.
CTTCCGCAGCCAATCAGATGCCAAGTTTTGTTTTCCGAATGTTTTGGAAGTTGAACAGACTTCTGGAATGGATTCCGTTCAGCTTCCAAGGTATGACTATACAGTTAACATAGAAATAAGCTCCACCAACAGAACTACATTATTTTCAAACAAGCATGCCATGAGCATGTTTAAGGCAAGGCTTTTTGTCGCCTTTACTGCAAACAGGACTTTTCTTTTCAGCCAGAACTCAGTTCTGTCACCTCTCTGGTAGGCGCCATTGCCATTCTAAGAGAACAAGGGAGCTGTTTGGCACCTCTTTTTCTAGAAAAATACCACTGGCTGCAGGAGATTAGTACAGCTACCCCTCTGACAACATTTTTAGATAGTAAAACCTGCATGATCTAATTGAATTATATTTCTAACATGATTAAAGTACCTAATTGTTAAGAGGCTTATTTAATAAATTTATACCACAGTATTTGGGCAGCTTACATTAGCCATTGAAAACAACTACTGAGGCCCTGCAAGAAAACTTTGCAGTGTGCAGTTCTCTTGTTTGGGGTTTCATCCAGCAGTTGCTCTGTGGAATGGTAGCACTATGAAGCAGTTGCTGTGATCTCCGCTAGTCCACCAGAGGCTGTTGCAGCTTCTCATTTATTTATATTTTGTATTCTAATTCAGGCACTTCTGGCAGACTTGCCTCCAGAATTAGAAGAGGTGGATTTCAATCATTCATTTCCGGAACCTGATGATACCTCGTTCAGCTTGTCGTCTTCATCCGAGAAAAACGCCTCGGACAGTTTGTGATCTTTGATGCAATGCAATGTACTTGCCTAATCTGTATGTTTTGAACAAATTGCATTTTGTTGGCCAGTACCCTTGAATATGAAGGTGGGGGGTAGGGGTGGAGGTGGGAAGGGACATTAGCAGCCTCATTAACTGGGGGAGGTAGGTGGTAGCGACAAATTCATAATTTTGTTTTTTTTGTTTTTTTTGGTGAATGTGAAAGCTACTTGAGAAAAATACACTATGGTTCTAGCATCTATGCCTTGGTTATTGTACCTTTTTATTCATTACTGACCTGCGTCGGTAACAAAGCCCTCCTCTGAGCAGGGCAATAAGTAAGAATGGAGGGAAAGTTGTGAATTATACTAACAATTCAACCATAATTTCCTAACCTAGCCCACTAGTCCTGTTCAATGCCTTCGCTCCCTTGCCCCTCCTCAGGTAGGTTAGCAGGTCACTGGAAATTAAGGCCTTCAGGAGATGAGTGAATAAAAGTTGGGCCCTCACTAAAACGACGATGGTGATTCCAAACAAGGGATCAAGCTAAAGAAGCTTGCAATTGTACTTAACAGCGAATCATTGCTTCTTCTCTCTTCTCCACCTATCTCCAATGCCTGAAAAATTATTGGAAGAGTAAAGCTAGCTATCTTAATTGATTTCAGTAAATTGTATTGTGCATAGTGGCAGATGGAAATCCTGAACAAAAGTAGTTGGCTTTTTTTTTAAAGGAATGCCCAAATGCTGGGAAAAGCAACCATTTCCAGAAGCCCCAAAACTCTCTTCCATGGTACATAGTGAGAGTGTGTGGCAATAACACTGGAGAAGTCACAAAGGAAAGCATGTACAAAAATCCAGAATTTGCATTTGACTTCTGTAGCTTATTTACATGACCAAGCCTCAGCTGAAGGCTGCCCAGAAGATGCTTTTGTAGTTCACAGGAGAGCCTTCTCCTTGGTTAAGACACAGAATCAACAGACGGGGGGAGAGCTTGGGAACCTGAGGACTGAGAGAACTGTTGATAAATGATGTTACCAATGGAAGTACTCCCTGGCATTGCTATTTAGAGCAGCTGCTCAATTCAAATATGAATTAGCCTAGATTCCCCCCCCCCCCAATATCAACAACACTGACTTGTGAATTGGCTGTGGCATACAGATCAGCAACTTAAAAACACTTTTATATGTTCCTGACTTGGAAGTCATTTATTTCACCTTGTTAGGCAAATACAAGCCCATGCAGAACTGAGCTTGGTGACAAATGCATTTTAGTCACCCGTATCTGTTGCGTGGGTCGAAATCTTGATGTGCACCAAGTGTTCAAAATAATGAGTTTTGATATACCCAACACACACACACATCACTATTTTCCTCAGCTCTTAGGACTGAGTCTGTTTAACCACTTCCAGAATTTTTATCTACAGTTGCATATGTTAGATCTTTAATTGGATGTTGAAAGTGTTAGATACTTTTTTCCCCCTATTGCCAAGAAAGATGTATGGTTTGCTCTCTGGGATGCCATTACTCCTTTAAAAAGACACATTTTATTATTTCTCTGATTCAATAACAAAACTTGGTGTGAAAGAGCTGTTATCCTGCTCCCAAAGTAACCTTGCACATCATTGCTAGCCTCCTTCACTCTGTCTATCACAGCCTCAACGTGCAGCTCTGCTTCCCTCCCTCCCTTTCAACTGCTTTGGTCCTAGCTTGAAATGGCAAGGGGAAACAGCTTCAATAGAAAAACAATTCTTTCCCCATCTCAAGAATACAATTTTAGTGGCAAAGAGAGAAGAGGTGTTACGACTTGACTTTTTATCCAAGGGCAATAGCTCTGTGTCCCAAGGTGGGGAGGCTAATGACTAATTGCCTCCCTGGATGATAGTTCTAATTGACTCGGCTATGATCACAGATGTTTTTACTCCGCACTAAAAATATATAGGATACTGTTCTGCACCCAAGAATTAAAAATTCCATGCCAAAAAAAGGATGTATTCCTTGGACCTGTACAGAATATCCTGATTTCTCTTATTTGACACAGTTCTGCTATTTCTCTGATTTGCTTCATTCTGAGGAGGGGCAGGGAAGTATTCAGGACATTGAAGCCCCCATCCCCACTTCCCCATGCCCATTGGAAACCTCATTCAGCCATTCCTCTGGGTTCTGTGATTTCAGGAGGCATTACCCACAGAGTGTTTTTAGCACAGCTTTGTTTGCAGCAATATGGCTAGAAACCTGCTGCTTAAAAATGAAAGTTGAGATTCTCAGGAAGCTTTTAAATCTCTTCCCAAGGACATGTTGTATATCCCCACCCACCCCCTTGCATTCTCTTGTAGTCATGTCACGGGCACAGCTTCTGGTGTGAGGAGTAAAATCCACCAGAAAAGTACTTTCAATTTAAAAAAAAAATGAAGAGAGTGGGAATGATAGGGAAGAGGAAGAAGTGTAGTGGGCAGCAATGGTGGAAGAGGGAGGCAGAGAAAGGAGGATGCTTGGACAATAATGGGGAAAAGGAAATGGGAGAAGTAGTACAGCAGGCACATATTGCCGAACCCTGCAGTTATTTTGTGTCACACAAGTCAAAGTCCTTTCAGAGAGCACAGATTTTGATTGTGTGCCATTAGATAGTGTGGAAAGGATCTATACAAGACCGAATGGACCTGCACAGTATCTTGATGCTGGAAACCTTTTTGTTCCACTTACTACAGTTTAGCACAAATGCAATGCTTAGGGCTGCTTAGCGAAATGCACTGCTCGCTATAGCCATTGGGTTGTATCTGACTTAAGTCATACTTGGAACGGGAGCCATTGCCATTAATGGCCCTCAGTAGCCATTCATTTCAATGGGTCTGCTCTGAGTATGGATAACATTGGTTTACAACCTGTTGATTGTTGGCAGTTGATTGCTTTTTTCTGCCCTAGCTTTCTAATGGTCATCGTAGAATACAAGTGAATGGGTGTGAGTAGAAAGGCAAGGCATATCTCTGAAGAACCCATAATCTGCTAACATTTCAATCAAAAATTTGGTTTTCTGTACTTTTAACTACCTCCCACTTAGGTGCCCAGGTTTCCCCAAGCGGACTCACATTTTACGTGGCTAGAAGTAAAATGTGAGAACTTGAATATTGCTTAGGCACATCCCTTGTGATTGTCCTGGACAATTGTCCTGCATCAATTTTTATTGTTTTATCAATCATTTAATGATGCACTTCCCTTGTGCAAGGGAACTGTATTCCTTCCCTCAAGAACCCTTGACAGTAAGACATTTGTTCCAGTTTTACACGCACAACACAGCCAGTGTGTTTAAGGGCTTGGGTGGGATTTGAATATAACTCTGCAAGACTTAAATCTTAACATTTTGGGGGCCTCATTTGCATATTCTTGTGCACTTCTTGATGTCATGGAATCTTGGAGTCGGAAGGATCCAAGGTCATCTAGTCCAACCCCCCGCAATGCAGGAATCTCAACAGCTGAAATGTATGACCTGACTTAGCCCAAAAATGTATTTTATATAGATGTGACTGAGCCGCATTAGCTGTTTGGTAGAGTCTTGCAGTCTTCAAGTGATGCAAATATGCATTTTTATTTATTTCTATTTTATTTATTTATTTATTTAACTGTCTGTGCCAGCCTTCTACACTCAGGTTAATTTGCAGCGGATCATAAGCCTGTTTGAATTTGTTAGCCTGTGTATATTCAGTAGAGCGGGCATTATGGGGAGAGCCTGTGGCCCTCTAGATGCTGCTGGACTCCAGCTCCCATCAGCCCCACCTTGCTGCTGCCAATGGTCCAGGGACAGGATGGGAGTTGTAGTCCAGTTAATTCTCAGAGGGCTGTAAGTTCCCTGCACCAGACCCATCAGGTTCGATCTGGGACTTGTCTTTTTACTAGAACCTTTACCATGAACCCAGGTGATCAGACACTAGGGAAGTCAGGACTCCCTTTTTATCATTCTTTAAAATGGAATTTTGGTGGAATCGGCTTGTGTATGGGATAAGGGCACTTGGCAGTTGCTGTATTTTTCTTTTCTGTACAGCTGCAGGAGTGGCTGGCACACTTTCTCTTTGCCCCCCCCCTCTCTTTTAAAAAACCCAGAATGGTAACATCTAGCTATGCCACCTGCATCCTATTATGATCTGAGTGTGGCCCACTTTTTAGATCCTTGCATTATGTGAAGACTAATCCACAAAGACATGCTATTCTGCACCCACTTAACCTGGGAGTAAGTCGGAGAACTAACTTCTGTGTACAGTACCTTTTCTACCTTGGTGATTTCCCCATGTGCAGGAACCTGATGACTTTACCACACTAACCAACGTATTTCATCCAGATGGTGTTTATATGAGGGTTGAGGTGCGTACACTATTAGACTACTGGAATAGTCTTTGATATTTGGCATTGTACTATGTGCTTTCACAGAGAAGGTATTGATGTTCGATTTTCATTGGAGAATCTTTGGGAACATCCTCCCCTGCCCATGACTTAATGTTAACTATGGATGGATGGGGTATAAATTTAAATCCTGTTTTATTTGGATGACTATAGCAAGAAGAATAGCTTGGACAAATCAGCACATGCTAGTTTAATGCTTCCTAGCTGCACCTGGAATGTGGAACAGTTTAATGCATTAAAACAACAATGACAACCCAGTACTTAAGCAAACCACATGCCATTTTCTACATGCTACCTCTGCAAGATGACATTGCTTAGAGGCCATGCCAGACTATAATGTGGCATTTCCCACCTTGTGGCAATAAGTGACTTGCAGCCAATGGACACTTCCTAACACACACCAGCCTTTTTTTTGAACATTGCCTATATCTGGGGTGGCTGACCTGAGACTCCCAACTCCCTCCATCCTCAGCCAGCATGTTCAAGAATTAGGAGTGATGGGAGGTGGAATCCAGCAACATTTGGAGGGCCACATGTTGGCCAACTCGCCAGATAACTACTGTTATAGATTTGAACTATTTTTTCTTCTGCTAATATGGTTAGCACTATGACAATAATTGATGGCTGGTTTGATAGGTGTGTGTGTGTGTGTGTGTGTGTGTGTGTGTGAGAGAGAGAGAGAGAGAGAGAGAGAGAGAGAGAGAGAGAGAGAGAGAGAGAACCACTGTGAAATATTAGTGTATTGTTAAGGCAAAGTATTGCTGGGAATGTTTCCATTGAGGTGAACAGAATTGTACAATCTCCCCACAACATTGTGCCTCAAAGCTGCAATAGATATGCTAAATAAGCTGGTGGCTGCAAGTATTTCTCAAACCTCCATCTTTCTCTTGGAGTAACTGTTCCAGTGTTTGTTGCAGGTGGCTGGAGTTAATTCCACACTATCGATGAGACCGAACGCTACCTTTTGTAATTATCCAGCTCTTCCTACTACTTTCTCTATAGAAACCTCTTAGCTGGAGATGCCAATTGGTTAGGAAACAGGTAAAAAGCAACTTCTTCCTCCGTAGTCTCCTCCCTTGCCATATATAGGAGTTTTCTTCAGTTGAAGAGACTTTCCTCTTGTTAAATGCTCCCCTTTTCTAGCCTGTACAATAGGCTCAGCCTACCTCTTGGGCCCAAACTAGCCCACCCTCAGCACTGGCTGTGCCTCACCCAACATTCCTGTAGCTTAAAAAAAAAAGAGCCAAGAGGGCACAGTATAGTTCCAGTGTAGTTCTACCAAAACTCACTGGCGCTTTATGAAGAACACAGAAAGCCTCTGCCCACCCATGTCAATGTGTAGGTTAGCGCTTAATTTGTTGTCAAAGGTAGCATATGTGATATAAAAGGGACTTGTTAAAAAAAAAGCCAACCCATTGTAACATTAGCTTTTCAGTCCGAAAGAAAAAAGGGTTTGCAGTTTTTTTAATGGCTCTCAGACACTTTTCCTCTGCATAAAATTCATAGGTATTCATAGAACAGCCTCCTAAAATAGTGCATTTAGTTCTCTTCCGCACCTAGAACATTTGGAGGAGTTAGATCAGGTGTTTAAAAAGAACTGACCAGTTGAATGAAATAATGATATTTTCTAAGCAAGAGAGGGAGCATGAAGTGCCCTTCATTTGCTGGACTGTATTATGGTTTTGGCCTTTTATCTGGCTGTGCTTGAAAATGAAGTGCTTGCGATCTCCCAGTATGTCAGAGTCACCCAAGACAATTGAGAAAAAGGTGGGTGTGCTTCAGGCCTGTTGAAATTGAACGAGACATGCCACGGTGAGGTCCTTAAGACTTCGGTCCTAAGTTGGTTTCATTGGGACTCAGACATTGCAAAGGTTGTATTTTAACTATAGCAGGAAACATTGAACTAACGCCAAGTTTTGAGGTTGGTTTTAAAGGAGCACAATTCAGACACACCTATATCCAACATCCTGTAACACAACAACATGGGGCACATGTGTTGGCAAATGTATCACTATGGCACTGGCAGAGAGTGCGTGGAATCTGCTGACTGAACATTTGCTTGGAAGAGACACATCTGTGCAGAAATGAAAGTCTGTTCTGCCCTCCTCAGCCCCTGCCCCCAGCATGGAAAGCAGGCAGCAAAGCTTTGAGTAACTAAAGGAGCAGGAGTCAGCAATTCACTGTGCTTCCCAGCTGTTGAAAATGCTTTTTCCTGGGGTAAGAAGATCAAGGGAAAGAGATTCAAGTATTAGCTCCTTGCCCTTTCAGCTCCTTGTGTTGTTGTAATCTTGCTGCCAGAGGACTATCTCCTGCTTATGCGTACAGTACATGGAAAGCAGGAGACTGCAGCTGGAAGAAAGATAATGTCATTTTTATATGAGTTGGTGAATATTCAAATGCAAAACCTTTCACGTCCTTTCCCTACCCCGCTGTCTGTTATTAACTGGATCACTTCGTATTTAGTTATATGCAAAACAAATTTGGTTGGTTTTTTTTTTAAAAAAATGAGCATATTGTATAACTCTTTAGTGCGAACAATCTTCACTCTGTTCATTGTTAAGCTGCTAGCAGCTGTGGAGGTGGTCCCAGCACAAAATGGTCAATGCATTCTCAGTACGTAAGCTACCCTTGTAAAGCTCCCAATTTCTTTTTCTTTTGTTTGCTGTAATAACACTTGACTTCAATTTATCTTGAAAGCTTCTGATGGTTTTTCTGTATTTTGTGTATGTATATATATATATATATATATATATATATATATATATATATATATACACACACACACACACACACACACACACACGTATACTATTAAAATGTGCCAACGAAGTTGAAGTGAATATATCTTTAACATAACGTCCGTTGGGCCAGTTTGGGTAAGTTTTGTAAATTTAGTGTGATTTCAAAACTGAATTTCTCTTACGAAACTCAGTATTTGTATTGCAATTTTATGACATGTAAATGGTATGTGTAGCAAGAAGAATTATGACAGATATTTAACTTGAGTACCTCCACTGCAACCCAGGACAAAAGATCTTGGTTTATTGAAAGATGGATTCCATCCATTTGTATTGATCTTGTTTTTGTGTGTGTATATATATATAAGGATATTTATAATCTTGTATTAACAAAATCCATCACACAACAAAGGTTATTTCATTCATTAGAAACCTACTCAGCTATTTTTATATAAACTGTTGGTTGCTGCCTTAACTTTTTTGTGAAAATTTGTGCCATAGAATTTTTAACTTATCAACAGATAGATTACCAAGTTTGATTTGGTCCACACTTTAAAATAAAATATGAATATTGTATTTCAGTTATTGAATAGTTTTTAAGTCACCTATTTTGGTTGAAGATTGTTTTTCGAATGTATCCATTTTGTATAACTGCATCTTTCCCCCACTTTTCTTACTATGTTTTTTCCTTTTTAAAGTTAATGCATCCACACTGAAATGCACGCTTTTTAATAATTCCAGAAATGGTCACTGTTTTTTTGTTTCCTAAGTTTTCTGGATATAGTTTCACAAAACTTTAATTAATAAATTGAATTTGTTTGTTACAAACTTGTATCTATTAAGTCAAATTGGTTAGCATAAAGGGCTAACTGTCTTTGCTACCTTTTGTCTATTACACTTAAGGATATTTTTCTATATCTACCAAGTATGAAAGACTGAAGAAATTCAATAAAGGCTAAGTGATTCGTTTTCCTAAATGAAGTTTTCAGTTTCTATATTCTCAATCATTGGCCTTGTATGAGTTCATCACAAAGTTAAATCTGAACCTCACATTTTTGAACTCTTGTCATCATAGGAGTAGGAGGGATAGTGATAAATTGTGAAGATGATATTTATATAAAGTACTGCCCACCAAGTAGTGAGCTTATGTGTTGAAGTAGGGGTGTAGGGTTTTTCACCTTTATGTTCATGTTCATTCTTGACCATTTATTCCAGGGTGCTTACCCCAGTTTTAGTGAGGTCGAGGTTGGTTTTGTTTTGTTTTGTGGAGGATGGAGGTGTTAGTGCTGGGGCTGATGTCAGAAACAAACTAACCACTTCTTTAAATCAGATATCCCCCAATGTAGTTACTAGGAGGAAGGTGGTGGGTGGTGTTTGTTTGTTTTAGCATTCTGGCCTAAGTCAAGGATTGACAGTTCCCCAGACGTACTTCCTTCCCCCTTCTACCTATTCGTTTTCCAGTGGTACATATCTGGGCCAGAAGAGAAAGTTGCATTAAACAGACTTGCGGAGAAGTGGGATATAATGAGGACAAAAAGACGTCTAAATAAATAATAAGATGAGCTCCTTTCCTTCTGTTCAGACCACCTTCTTATTCAGGCCTTCCCTCTATTTTGCTTTTAGCAAGCTGAGAAACACAGTCTCAGGCCACTGATCCTCTATTGCTCTCTGCAGCTCTGTTGCTGTACCTGCTTCATGGCCATGTCTCTGCCTTCCCAGATGGTTGCAGGAGGACACAGATCCTGCTCCTCTCCTGTGAGTCAAGAAGAGTAAAATTGTGAAGCCCCTTTGAAGGTTCTTTAACTCCTACAAGCCCTTTCGTAATGCTTTTCTCAGGTTCATTATTACCTTATAGGCAACAGCTTACAGATGTCTCCTTTCCCTGTTCTGCACCTTGCAAATTTAGACTGGCTAGACAAGATTGTAGGAAGACACCACTGAAGTCAGAAGCCTTACTGGACAATGTTCTTACTGGAGTGGTGAAATGAGCAGGAAGCAAGCACCATGGCTTTAGATCTGCTATCCATTTTTATAGGCACTGCACCTCAGTAGGCCAGGAAAGTCATATCCTAGGCCGTCCAAATAATTACTGCCCAAATAAATAAATGAAACCCACCCTGGAGGCTATAATATGGGATAAAGCCTTGAGATGACAAGAAGAAGAAGAATTGTGCCCTGTGCTTTGCAGCTGTCCGGTACACCAGTTGTTGTTACCGCTGCCACCCCCTCCAGCACACCCCGTCACTACAAATTGAGCATGCCACTGGCAGAGAGTATTGCCTGTATCACCCCCCAGTTCAGGGGTACATCTATAGTGCTGAGGGACAGGCTCCAATCCTAGCATGAACTTATGGAAAATACTATACATCAGTTCTGGTCATAACAGATTCTCACACACAGGATCTACCCTCTCAATCTAACTAGGAGTTCCTCATTCTGTAGCACCTGGCTGCCCAGAATTAATAGGAAGATCTCTTATTAAAAGTCATATCTCATTCAGTCCAAGAAGCCCAACTAAGCAAAAATAGACCTTCCTCTGGAAGATGGAGGGGATGATGCTACTTTTCTTGGAAGGAGACAACACAGTACAGGTGAAACCAAACAAAGTTCCCAGAAACTGAAAAGCAGCCCTCCTTTTGACTTCTGCCTACCCTGAAGTATATGTGGCCTTGTCCCCAAGAAGATTAATTACAGTATTCACTAAAGAGAGACTAGATCTGTACCAAAGACAGGCCATGAAAGTCCAACATCTCAAGAAGAGGAAATAGGGATAAAGGAAGATCTGAATACTTTACCTGTTTGCCCTTTACCTCTTTACGCAGATGATTCATTTCCAGGTCATTCAGTGGTGGGAGTCTGGGTGAGGAGGAAGTGGTTCTTGCCACAACAGTTTCCAAGGATTACGTTTTAATAGATCTTGCTGACTGGTTCTCACAGCTGGCTCTGACATATACCTTGCACTTTGTGGAATTAGAAACATTTGTCTGCACTTACCTTCTTTGGATCCTTGAATTCTTAGTCCACATATGCCCACCATAAATGCCTTTAGCATGCAGATTTTCTTTGTCACAGAGACAAGTGATATGTGATTTTCTCATGTATAAATGTGTGTTCTTACACTGGCTGATTTTATTTTCTGGCGGAATCAGCTGTAGGTTCCTGATCCAGAGCATGATTCCAATATGGATCAGGGCCTTGTGCTGGCTTTCCACTCCCAAAGCGCTGTTTTCTATAAACAGCATATCTGGAGGCAAGCAAGAGGGAATTATCAGCACACACAGACAGTGAGAAAAAACCTGGCTAATGGATCCATTCTGGAAGGGTAGCATATCCCGCCTTGCAGCCCTGCAGCTGATTTCTCTCCAATATAAAACTGGCCAGGTTAAGCACATTCATTTAAAGCTTAAGCATAGCTGTCAACCCTCCCTGCTGTTCCCCACTGCTATATACATAGCTGTCAACCCTCCTTGCTGTTTCCCAATGCTATAATAAGGGAATTTCCCGCTAAAAAAGAGAAAGATTGACAGCTATGCTTAAGAGTAGCATCACATATAGTTTGACCCAGTGATATTTTGCAAGACACTTGAGTGCAATTTTGTAAGGTCTCAACGGGCATTGTAGTGATACCTATAAAATGCCTGCCCAAAACAACTCCTTATTGGATGAATAATTTTTGTAATGGTTTTCATTACAGTGCAGCACAGTTCTTACTTCCCCTTCCTCACAACAAACTTTCCTGAATGTACCATTAAATTCCACACTGTGTTTAGGATTTGAACGCAAATCTCCCATGTCCATGCTGAGTTGGCATTTAAAAGACTAATGGCAAAAAGCCACAAACACCCACTCATTAGGTTCATCTGCGCGGCAATTTGTATATAGGAATAAACGATAAGAGGCTTATTTCCCCACCTATTGCACATTAAGCTTTATTATTATTGCCCATTTATTTATTGAATGCTTTCCCAATATACAGTGTGCTATTACTATTATCCATCCATCCATTCTCTACCCACACAGCTGCATGTAATGAAAGGTAGCCAAGCCAGGAGCTGCACTTTACAGCAAAACACCAAATGTGAAATTGCTTCTCTTTGCTCTGTAAGCTGGTACAGAAATCCTGGTAAAAGCGGTTTACTTCCAAATGTTTATATATTTGCAGCATGTGTGAAGCCAAATGCATCAGGTATGTGCATACACACCAAAACACAAGCACCATTTTGCTGGATAGATTAAGATAAAATAATGCTCCAGTTCCAGAAATCATTCAGGTTGTTTCTGAACAGTTGTACCAGCTGCAGGTTGATGACATCTCCTGTGTCAGGATACCACTAAACTTTGCTAGCTCTGCTCTAAACAAAGACATAATGTAGACTCATTGACCCAGATTTATGCATCAAGCTTCGGCCTGAGGATCTGCTCTTTCTGGAAGCATGGACTGGAGATTTCTCATGCCTTTCCCATCCCCTAATAATAATAATAATAATAATAATAATAATAATAATAATAATTTCTTATACATCACCTATCTGACCGGGTTGCCCCAGCCACTATGGGCGGCTTCCAACAAAATAAAGAGGAAAAAACAACAACATATCAAACATTATAAGCTTCCAGAAGCAGGAAGTCTTGATGGAAAGGGGGGGGGGGGAATGGCCAACAACAACAACAGAGAGTGCACTCACTTTCTCCTGGACCACAAAACAGGTAGTGGTATTCAGTGCTTTTTTTCTTTTTAAAAAATGGGAGTACTCTCATTTTGACTCAAGAAAATTACCATTTTATAGTTCAAATTGGGGAAAATAAATACAGTAAATGGACAAAAAGTACAAAGAGGCACAAAATGTTTAGGCGTATGGGTACCCCTGCATCCCTCCAGAGAGAAAAAGGCACTGGTGGTATTGAAAAATTTGAGTGGAGGGGAGGCAGTTTTGTGAAACTTTTGCCCCACTTTCAAGCAAAACAATTTTTGCTAAGATCTTCTGGCTCAGTTGTAGTTACAATGTGTGTCTTGCTTCGCCTCTACAGTGAAGAAGGGAAGGCACCAATATAGCAAAAAGGAAAGGGGAGATCACCACGAAGGTGCAGAACAGACAAATTGTTAGATCTTAGAAGAAGTGCCTTAGAAGACACTTCTATGAGACAATTTCTGCCACTTTCTTTTTCTTCCCCTGCCCCAATTCTCCAGTATTTAATTAAAAAAAAAATCCATAGTGGCTGCCTTCTGCACTGCCCACATCATCCCTGCATCTTGGAATGACACCAGGGTAGTGGCACTATGGAGGAAGCAAAACGACATCCAGGCTGCCAATACTATTGCTGTTACAATTACAGTACTTGCAGTGGCAGGGGGGCAGGGGGTGTTGAACCTTAGGGAAAGTGAGAATCTGTACTACAGCCACTGCTGATAGGGAGAAGACCCCTAAGAAACTGCTAACATGTTTCTCTGTGTCCCCCCCCCCGCCCCCCGTGGATAAATTTAGTGAAATAGCCTGGCTCCCGATTTTTCTGCTCAGAAATAGGGTTGAGAATTTCAATGGGCACAGTTGTGCACATTGGGAAAGGGCTGTAGCTCATTGGCAGAGCATCTGCTATGCCCCAGGGTCAATCCCTTGCATCTCCAGTAGGGGCTTGGAATGTCCTCTGTGTGAAATCCTAGACAGCCACTGCCAATCAGTGTAGACAATAACGAGCTGGATGGAACAGTGTCCTGACTCAGTATAAGGCAGGTTCCTTTGTTTATAGAATCATAGAATTGTATAGTTGGAAGGGATCTGGAAGGGATCAACTAGTCCAGGCATACCAGTAGGCAAACTCCAGCCCTCCAGATGTATGGGAGTACAAGTCCCATCATCCCTAGCTAACAGGACCAGTGGTCATGGATGATGGGAATTGTAGTCCCAAACATCTGGAGGGCCGGAATTTGCCTATGCCTGATATAGTCCAACTCCCTGCAATGCAGGAATATGCCGCTGTCCCATATAGGGTTCGAACCTGTGACCTTGGCATTGTAAGCAGCACGCTCTAATCAACTGAGTTATTCAGTATTCTTATGTGTAGTTTGTTGCCAAATGTGTTTTGAGCATTTAAACTCAAGGACAAGAAGTCTAGTCTACAAACCATCAACAATTAGTAATGAACCCTAATGTAAAACCTCATATTTATTTCCAGGATGCATTTAAGTTTTTAAGATAAAATGTTTTTATTAGGTTTTTTTTTAATGAACTCCATCAGGTATGACTCACCTTCCTGTGGGCACTGTGTACTTTCTTCAAAAACTGGAGCTTGTACCATTTTTAATTATCCCCCCATAGCTTTGAGTCAAAGACAGCTTCAAAGGGAAGAATATTTTCTATCAAACATACATACTTTTTCCTAGATGTGCATAAACATGTAAGACGCAATGATGAGGAACATCAATTTTCAACCGTGGCCGGAAACTCGCTGTAAATTTTGCACAGCCAGAATAGAACTGTTAGCTAATTATGCCCTTCTGCCACTTACACATCTACTTGTTTACTTCTCTTTGAAGGAAGGGGGTGATCCATAAAGCCCTTCGGAGAAGCAAAGAATCTCCTACAGGAATTGAGATGCTAGGAAAACTGCCCAGCATTGATCCAAATCCCTGAGGGAGGGAGAACATAGTTGAGAACAGGACAGGTATCAGTAATGAGCTGTGCCAGGGCACTGGGTTCTGGAAGCTGCCTGAGAGTGCTCTGTTCGATGTTACGCATGAACAGCAGATTGTGATACATGTGATGGAGATTAGTTCATTTGTGGAAATGAAGAACTGCCTCACCAACTTCAGTCTGCCCTCAGCTGCTTACCTGCCTTCTTATTGACAACCAGACAGGGAATGCACTGCCTGCTTCCTCCTCTTTAGTTTTACCCTTGTGGAGGACCTTGGGGTTTCAAATTTCAGCGGTGCCCTATGTGACGCCAAAATTCGGTGCCCCCCCCAAGGCTTTGCATCCAGTGCGAGTGAGCTAGTCACCCTCCCTGAAATCCTTCTCTGCTTGTAGACCTCAGCAGGGAGGATGATGGGGGACGGGACTAGAATTAGTCATCTCTGCCTATCACAGGCAGTTGAATTCTCTGTCTTCCACCCTACCAGTTCCAATAGGCACCAGCCACCACTGGGCACATGGCACTGTAGTGCCTGTCTGTATACCTGGAGGCTATGATAAGAACCATCAAACTGAAGCTGAATAATGGTGAGATGGTGGCTGTTCTGGGTGGGGCACCACTGCCCCTTAAATAACAGGTGGTTAGTCTGGGGATGATCCTAGAGTCTAAGGAGGCTTATGTAGCCTCTCTGGCTAAGAGTGCCTGTGTCCAGTTGTGGCTGCTTTGCCAGTTACTGCAGTTGGTTCAGAATGCCACTGCCCCAATGTTGTTGTGGGGTAATACAATGGGATCATATACACCTATCCTGAATGAGCTGCCCTGGCTACCAGTGCCCAAGTTGTCAGTAATAGCACACAAAACTAGAAATGGCTTAGGACACAAGTACTTAAAGATTGGGCACATTATCCAGTTCCCATGTTTTGAGATCTGGTTTGTGATACGCTTGGTGAATATAATCTGGGGCACATGAGACAGGTCCTTCTTGGTGGTGGTGCCTTGGTTATTGAACTCCCTCCTTGTGGAAATCACTGTTCTCTATATTTATATGCTTTCAGGCTACTCCACACCCATTTGATCCAACAGGCCTTTGGAGTATATTAAGACGGACATTACTTTTATTGGTCCTTGTGTGTTTTAATGCTGACTTCTCTGCTGCACTTTGAGTTGCACGGCTGTACATTTCCATTAGCTCCCCTCCTGAGAGGAAGGGTGTGGCCAGTAGAGGTTGGCAGGGCAGCATTTCCCTGCATTCCTGTGGCTTACTGGGATGGGGGGGGGCAATTTGGTGCTTCAGTTGCTGCATTTGCATTGCACAAACCTCTCTGTGTAGTGTAGTGGTTAAGAGCGGTAGACTCATAATCTGGGGAACCGGATTTGCATCTCCGCTCCTCCACATGCAGCTGCTGGGTGACCTTGGGCTAGTCACACTTCTCTGAAGTCTCTCAGCCCCACTCACCTCACAGAGTGTTTGTTGTGGGGAAGGAAGGGAAAGGAGAATGTGAGCCGCTTTGAGACTCCTTCAGGTAGTGAAAAGCGGGATATCAAATCCAAACTCTTCTTCTTCTTCTTCCGTCCCCTACCTGCTAAGCCACAGTGACATTATGTGTTGAACTAAGGGTGAGCTGTTCTGGAATTTGTGGGAACACCATCTTGGTAGAGTCAAGATAACCCCACAATTAATTGGTAGCTGTTGTAAGAGTGAGCTCATAGATGTTTATATTTACTTGCTCTGATATAAGCTAATCAGCTTGCTTTGATGTTGCCCTTATCTGTGGAGCTTGGGGTGCTGGACTATGGCCCAGAAAGGGAGACTATCTGTAAGATTTGGGTATGTGCCACCTATGCCTTCATCTAGTCAGGTGCAATGATGGGAAGTCCTGGGAAAAGTGATATATGATGCTTTGTTTATAATGAATGTATGAACATTTGCTTGGGTGTGGACAAGCAGTGTCTGTCCCACGTTTGTAAAATCTGGCAGACCTGGCAGGCTTCTTTGCTGTGAGTCTACACCTTTCTTTAATAAAGCGCTTGAACTGATCCCTCTGATGTTTTTGACATCCTTCTTTGGTATCCCTGCACCCAACCACTCCCACAAGTCCTCCTTTGGGCCTGTGGATCAGGACACATTAGTCATCATGGGAGGAGGTAAAGTTCCTTGCACTACTGGTTTGGGTGTAATAAATAAATGCAAACTCAAATCCATTCTAAGCAAATGCATGCACCTCCCACTTGGATAATTCACTTCTAGAGATTTGAGGATGGGAAGAGGGCTGAATCCTGCAGAAGGATGACTAGCTAAATAAGGACAGTTGTAGAACACACCCTCCCATTTTTGCAGTCCCAGACTGGCAGCAAAGCCAGGCAGCCTTGCAATCTTCTGCTGGTCCAATATAACTGGTGGGTTATGACTAGCTAGGCAGGGTACAGGCTATGCATGTTGTGGTTTCGAGTGCACAGACCAAAACAGGCTACAGCCAATCACTGTTTTATCTTTATTTCTGCTTTGACTTAAAACATGAATAAGGTTCTGCTTCCCTTTGAAAACTCTTTCCCCTCATTGTCTCACCAGAACAAGGAAGAATGTTCCTTTTAGCCATCTCTGGGTCTCTGCCAGGCATTGCTGTTTATGCCAGATGAAGATGAAAGTCCTGCATGGGGCTGCTTCCTTTGTAGCATCCCCTGCCACTCTCCCCCTCTACAAGCTGTTAATTAGCAGCATCAACAGTGGGGTGAATCAGAAAAAGCTGGATTGAAATCATTAATGAAGTGTGAGGTTTGCAGTATTGATGGAGCTATTAGCAGCCCGCAAAAGCACATGAATACAAAAACTGAAATGAGCAGCTTTGTCTGGAGGGAGCAAACCAGATGTTTTCTATAACAGAAAGGGGGTGGGGTAGGGAATCCAGCCATGACAGCATCTTTCAGGTCCATGGGGATTGGAAATGGGGAGGATGGAGGGATGGGGGGGCAGGTATAGGACCATGCTATGTGAACAGTGAACCACTGCTTGGCTGGATCTAGACACATCAAATAAGAATTTCAGTTTAAAGCCTTGTAAATTTAAACAGGGAAAACAGGTAGAGAAAAACGGGACTCCACGTCGCCATCTGGTGGCAGAACGTTATACCGCATATGCAACACATATAAATCGCTTTTTCTTTACCAGTCTAGCTGAGTTCCCAGTCTCTCCTGCTGTCGGATTTATGCAGCATCCATCCAGCAGTAAACGGGGTGGTCTGTTAATACTTTGAGAGGTATCCTGTTAATCCTGGGTGCATCACTTAGGCAATTTAATGTGGATAGGTTGCCCCTTTTAACCCATGCTGAACAGAGCCATACAGAATGTAATCTCTACACCTTCCAAGAGCAGTTTGTCCATGAATGTTATAAAAAGCTGGAGATAAAAGACTGAGGGTGGTATCCAGCAAAGTAGTTTCATTACCTCAAGGACTTCTGGATGTGCAATGGGAATTCCATTCCATCTTCCCTCCTTGCATGTCCCCTAAATCTGGGTTTCCTGCACAACCCTCAGAGCAGATTTGGAGAGAGGGTGCATGCCAAACAGTGGGAGAGGAGAGGAGAAGGTAAGTCCAATTGCAGAAACATAATTTATTGCACTGATGGAGCTACATTGTTGAATACCTCTATGTATTTTAAACGTGCGCTGCTGTGAATTAAGGATGAAGGTTTTAAAGAACCACCTTGAATTCAACATCAAATAAGTAAAATTGCATGTTCAGATAAGTTAATATTTGTTTGTTTAGGCTCAGGGCCGTCTTAAGCATATCCAGCGCCGTGGTTCAGAGATCCCTCCGCCCCCCCCCCCCGTTTCCCAGAGTTGCTGACCTTTTTACAGCGCTGCCAGCAGCCTTGCAGGGCTGGAGGAGGCGGGCAGAGGCTGGAGGGCGGCTCCTCCAGCGGGGAAGAGGCGGAGGCCCTGGGCACAGCGCTGCTTCGGTGCAGCAGGCAAGGACAGTGAGCTGGTGCTGGGAGGCACTGCATCCAGCCTCCACCTCTTCCCAGGTGCCCTCCAGAACTCGGTGCAAACTTGGTGCCCTGGTGCCCCGTGCCACTTGCCTCTATGGGCAAGACGCCCCTGTTTAGGCTGCATACACTGTTAAGGCCCATCTATTTAAACCACATCACTTTCCTTCAAGAATCCTTGGAACTGTAGCCTACCTCTCACAATGCTACAGCTCTTTCCAGGATTTCACAGAATCATAAAGGGGTAGAGTTGGAAGGCACCCCAAAGGTCATCCAGTCCAACCCCTTGCAATGCAGGGATCTCAACGAAAGCATCCGGGACAGATGGCCATCCAACTTCTGCTTAGAAACCTCTAAGGAAGGAGAGCCTGTTCTACTGTCAAGCAGCTCTTACAGTCAGAAAGTTCTTCCTGAGGTTTAATCGGAATTTCCTTTCTTATAACTTGATTTCATTGGTTCAGGTCCTGCACTCTGGAGCAACAGAAAACAGGCTTGCTCCATCTTCCATGTGGAAGCCCTTTAGATATTTGAAGATGGCTATCTCAGACTCCTCTTTACCAGGCTAAATATACCCAGCTCTTTCAAGCACTTCTCCTAAAGTTTGGTTTTCAGACCCTTGATCATCTTGGTCGCTCTCCTCTGAACACATTCCAGCTTGTTAACATCCTTCTTAAAATGTGGCTCCCAGAACGTGGCTCCAGGTGTAGTCTGACCAAAGCAGAACAGAGCAGTACCATTGTTAAACGTACTTTAAATGTATAATGTATATGTAATCTCCACCCCCATCATTCTGCCTGGACACTGAGGTCCAGTGCCGAGGGCCTTCTGGCAGTTCCCTCGCTGCGAGAAGCCAAGTTATAGGGAACCAGGCAGAGGGCCTTCTCGGTAGTGGCACCTGCCCTGTGGAACACCCTCCCACCAGATGTCAAAGAGAAAAACAACTACCAGACTTTTAGAAGACATCTGAAAGCAGCCCTGTTTAGGGAAGCTTTTAATGTCTAATAGATTATTGTATTTTAACATTCTGTTGGAAGCCGCCCAGAGTGGCTGGGGAAACCCAGCCAGATGGGCGGGGTATAAATAATATATTATTATTATTATTATTATTATTATTATTATTATAAATTATTTTTATAGAATACTTATATCTCGCTTTACAGCCCTTGAGGCTCTCAAGAGTGGCTTACAAAAGATCAATCCCAGGCTGTTTGATGCTGTCTTTCTTGTAATGAAAAGATGTGGTCTGGCTGTTGTTCATTGTTGATTTTAATGAGTATCTACTTTCCTTTTGATTTTGGTGGTTGTCGTTATTGATAGGCGGGCATGTAAGTTTAATAAATAAATCCATTCTCACAATACAGTCCCCACAAATAGTTATGTTAGTAACGGAAACAGCATGATGTCTATATGGTGCCAAGCTGGCTTATTCAGGTAGAATTCCTGCCATCATATTTGGTATTCCAGGCCCTGTGAGCCTCTCCAGATTGGGGTTTTCTGCAACATGTTTATTGATGCAATAATGGCAGTGGAATTAGTGGTGGATTTATACTGGCCGTCCACACATCATTCAGCTTTGTTAGTTTTGAGATGCTTCCCCAGTGTTGTTGCATTATTGCCATATGGAGGGGCACTCTTGCACCATACCACAACAAAGGCAGGACAAAAAATTAAATCAGAACATTTGTGGTATAAAAACCATCAGGATATCAGCAAGTAGTTACGAGGCAGGCACTGCTTCAAAACAAAGCTGTAAGCCTGCCCCATAACTTTAGCAGGTGCAAACCGATGGGTTGCATACAGCTTCACCAATACAATCATGAGTGCAAATCATCATGAGTGAATGCACAGTAAATAGGGCATCTGGAGGGGCCATGGGAATCCCTGAAGCTGAGCAGCTGAGCCTATGATGCAGGTACACTTTCCTTTGCTTGGTTTACTTACAATCCCCAAAACATACTTTGCAATTATGTCTCATTCTCTGCAGAACTTGGAATTTTGGTGGTTGATGGGCTGAGTGTTATGGAAGAACATGGGGAAAATGTGGGGCAGGTGTGAAACATGAGTGACCATGAAGGAACACAAGGGCACAGTATCCAAACTCTGCAGCATCTGTTACACAAATTCTCTATGTGCATTTTGCAGGCTATCTCTGCTATGAACGTGAGAGACAACATTTCTTTGTGAAAATTGTTTTCTCAAACCCAAACCATTATTATTATTATTATTATTATTATTATTATTATTAAGCAAACAAATCTGTTCGCTCTGGAATTAAATTGAGATTTGTCAAATTCTGCCAGCCTTTACAGCAGGGATAGCCAGTGCAATGTTCTCTAGATGTTGGCCAGCTTCATCAGCTCCAGCTACCATGGCCAATAGTCAGGGATGACAAGGAGTTCTAGCTGGATTTGGAGGGCACTATGTTAGCTGTCGCTGCTTTACAGGTTCTTACCTAGAACATTGATCTGGAGGTCTCTCTCACTCCTATCTGGAAACGCTGGGGATTGGGTCTGGGTGCAAAACAGATGCTGCTCTGCCACTGAGGTGACAATTATTGGGAAAACAAACGGGGCTAAGGAAGGAATTGTAACATAATAAGTTCCAACTGCTCTTGACTTGTAGGGGACACAAACTGTGGATTCATTCTCTGTGTAATATGCGCTACTGTACTGACACCCGGTGGTGAAGTTGTGTAAAGAATCAGCTGAACTGAAATGGTTTGTTGAAAATGTCCCATTTTACTGTGCAGCGGTGGTCAGATTTCATCCTAGTTTTGGATTAGTTGTTCGCTCTGTAAGATACCTTAACACTGGGTTGTTTGAGGGCAACGCGAAGGAGGAGGAAATATTGCCACCTTGAGCTGCTCAAGTGGAGAGTGTGGGCGGTCAAAATTAAAGAAACGGAAAACAAAGTGGTGAATAAAACCAGTAGGAAGACTAGCTGGCAGTAACCCAGTATTGAAGATTCAGTACAGATGGAAGAAACACAACCAACACCAATGGGACACAGCACACATACCCTACACCACCCTGAGAAAACCCCTTAACCCAATTTTATTTTATCTTATTGTTTGGTAGATTTAAATAAATAAATTTTAGAAAGCGGCAAGAATAAACATGGAGGCATAAAGCATTTAAAAAAAAAAAATTAAGACACCTTGGGCTCCACTCCTGCTTTATTCCCGCCCAGGGTAACCCTGCCCTCTGCCTTCCTTTCAGAACCTACACATCACATGGGGCTGGACCTCAGTAGTGGAAGCCCCTCCTCTTCACCCACTTTCCAACAGCTGCTACGAGCTGCCCAGCAGAGGAGGAGGCCAGCAGCAGTGGCCCATGGAGAAGCCACGGAGAGGCAAAGGGATGTTCGCTGCCACTGTTGTCATTGCTTGGGACAAGCGCCAGTTCATCCTCCTCCCTGAGCTCGGCAGCGGCGCAGGTGGGGAAAATAGGGACATTCCAGGACCAAATCAGAAGCTGGGGTGTCTTTCGTGATTCCAGGACTGTCCCTGGAAAACTGGGGCACTTGGAGGGTACGCCATCTTTAGCTTCTTGGGGGAAAGGTGGGATATAAATGTAATGAATATGTTAAATAAATCAATAGCCCAGGTATTGACCATCTCAGAGACATCTTGCCCTATCTGACCCACCCCAGGATTTGTAAAGACACATGCTGTGCTACTGAGTTGTGGCCCTCTGTCGCCACACACAAAAAATGATGCTTTCAAAAATGCCTCATCAGCCACTCTCAAAAATTCCTCTTCTCCCCAGGCCTCTGGCTAACTAAACAACCTAAAGCCTTGTTGTTATTGGTTATTGTTTGCTATTATGTTATTTGTTTTTATACTGTAGACTGCCCTGTGATCCTCGGATGAAGGGTGGCATATAAGTTAAACAACATATGTAAGTAATAGAAAATAGTTCTATGAAAGTGCACTGTAACAGGGGAAATTGCCCTGCAACAAAATATATACTATACTCTCTCTTCAGGAAAAGATGCACTGAAATGTAGATTAATTTTGAGTAAGACTTGTTTTAAAAATACAAAGTGATGTGGAAATATAGAGAACTGGATTTAAGAGTGGGAAAATGAGAAACAGAGAGAAACTGAAATTGACTGCTTTGCCTATCCCCTGAACCTGAGTCCTCTGGGGTGCTCCCCCTTCTTCTTTCCTTTAATAGTACCTTTAGTAGTACCGTGTTTTGTTTATTTAAACAATTCCATTAGCTTTGGTTTTTAAAACTGCTTCTGTCATACCATTTTTGTCTTAATTTTTAAAAAATTATCTTGAAAACATAAGTTGCAAGATGGAATGGAAATAGCCTATATGAATAAATAAATACTAGGGTAAGATTCTGGGCAAGCTGATAATAGAATAATCACCTTTATTGTAGCAATACTGCATTCATTCTCACCCATCTTCCTTTCTGTTTAAAAGCAGTTTTTCCTCTCTTCAGTGCACTAGCATAAAATAGCATTTCAGTCTGAATTATTGATGGTAGCCTTTGGAAAATTCCCATTTGATAGTGTGTGGAGTTATTTTTGGTTAAACTTTGGACTGATCCTCAAGAGGCCATTTGCTCTGCATTTGTGGAAAACTTTCCATGCAGGATCCAAGTAATTATCCAGATGCATGCATACCCTTCAAAAAGGTGCAGCCCTGATTTTAGAGGCAGGAGGCATATGATATTCACTGCATTATGGGTATGAAATTGTTAACAGTAGCTCAATTCATGATAGATCCAGCAAACTGTTTGTTGAAGAAGCTGCATAAATCTGATGTTTCATTAGTGTGGATGGTAGAAGGTCATCTGTCAAGCATTTGCTCTGACAAACTGTGTAATGAATTATGGTACAGGTACTTCCAAGTCTTTTTTCTAACTCACGGTTCCTCTGTTTTCATTGTTAGTGTTGATTAGATTGTTGGAATGTTCATGACAATTACTTATATATAGCAATTAGTTCCAAGTGGAATGGTAGGGTAGTAGACTGTATGAGGGATGGAGATGGGCGAATCTGTCAGTTTTGGTTTCTCTCAGTTTCTCATTCTTCCACTCTTTAGTTCTCATCATTTCCATATCAGTTTGAATTTTTTTTAAGTTCTCATAAAAATTAATCAGCAATTTAGTGTACAATTTCCCCAATGTACACACTTTGCTATGGAATTTTGCCAAATGTGCACTTTTGCAAAGTGGCTTTCCCTAAAATAATGCATTTTTAAATGGTAGGCTCAATAACATATGCAGTTATAAAGCCATTTTACTGTGATATGTATGTATGTATGTATGTATGTATGTATGTATGTATGTATGTATCACTTGGCTGGAAAACTGCACTGCAGCAGCATGAAGATATGCTGGGGGTGAGAAAATAAACAAGGTACAGGAGTCTTTTGAGGAACAGATTGTCAGCAAGAAGAAAAAGTCATAGAAGAGACCCTAGCACATAGAGGGTAGATGTGGTGGAGGAGGAGAATACTAAAACACAGGCAGCAAACTTTTTTTTTTTTAAATGATGAGACTGAGATTGATTGGTGGAGGATATAACACAAACACAAATTAAACAAATCCATTCAGCACCACCAAACACTTTCTAAGAGACAGAACTTAGCGAGTACTGGGTGGGGTGGTAACATTTTAGGCCAGCCCTGCAGCTCTCATTAAGCAGAACCCACCTCCTCCCCTCAAGCATTGTGACTGGAGGGTGTTAGGTAGGGTCAGATAATTCCAGCCTTCCTCCATTTCCCCATCCTTCCTTCCCCTCCCCTCCTGATCCCCACACCTTATATGGTGTTGGAATTAATAATTGCAACAGTTTGGGGACTGGCTTACTGAGTTCCTGAAATATTGTTTTGAGCTACAGATCATCACAAATCTCTACAAATTGATTTGGGACAATCCAATCCGCTCTGCAGTGATTTGTAGCTACCTCAACCTAATTCAGACAGGGCAGAAATCAGTCCAATTCAGTTCAGGATTTGTCTGCCCTATTGTATTTCACTTTGTATATTGTTTCAAAAAGTGTGATTAAGTAAGCTCACTTTTAAATGTGAACTTAATTGCATTTATCCCCCATCCCTAATTATAGATATGTATTTTTCAACCAGTAACTAAAATGTAGAGGTTGGGGGGATTTGATCACCTAGCATTCCCCCAGGGAGCTCAGGCTGGTGTACCTACTCGGATAATAAACCTGTGTAGCAGGCTAGGCTGAAAAACAGTGATTTACCCAAGGCTACCCATCTGCTCTATTCCCTATTTTAAGATGACTTACTGCTCATTTGGGGCATTAAGTTGTAGGGCTTTCAGAGCAAAGATTACCTATGATTGTAATATAATTCTTGAAGCATATATTAGGCAACTGCTATATTCAAAAGCTGCCTTTGAAGTCCTTTCTACCATGCAGAATTGACAATGGACTTTTTGGGGGGTTGTTGTTCTAAAAGGAGCAAGAGCTCTGCTCAGTGAGTGAATCATACGCACATTCCCATCTGTACTATAAACATGTTGGGATAATTCTGCCAAATATTTCTTATTGAATTGAATCTTTCTTCCTCTGCACACTTCCCTCTCCCCGTTGTTCTAATTCTGCCAAGTTTGATTCAGCAAGTCATCATCTCCCTCTTTCCACAACCTACATATCTCCGTGACCTTAATTTGTTCCACCCCATTTGGTCAATCTGTAATACTGTATTGTTCCTCCATGGATCATGGACCTCAGTGTTCTGTATTTGGGAGTACCTCATCCACATCTCCTGCACACACAAAAAGCCCTGTAAGGTAGGTTGTGTTAAGTATTCTAGGAAAATGTAAAAAAAATCCCTTGGAAGTCAATGGGCAAAGATTATAGGACATATCTGTGGAAACAATACGTGTTTCTGAGGAAAGGGTTGGCCTTCCCATAGCAGTAGAGAGTTGCTAAAAGGTAATGGTAAAGGTACCTCTGACCTTTAAGTCCAGTCGCGGACGACTCTGGAGTTGTGTGCTCATCTCACTCTATAGGCTGAGGGAGCCGGTGTTTGTCTGCAGACAGCTTCCGGGTCATGTGCCAGCATGACTAAGCCGCTTCTGGCGAACCAGAGCAGTGCACGGAAACGCCATTTACCTTCCCGCCGGAGCAGTACTTATTTACTTGCACTGCATTCTTTCGAACTGCTAGGTGGGCAGGAGCTGGGACCGAACAACGGAAGCTCACCCCGTCATGGAGATTCGAACTGCTGACCTTCCGATCGGCAAGCCCTAGGCTGTGTGGTTTAGATCACAGTGCCACCCACGTCCCAACAGTTGCTAAAGCTGCTTCCTATTTATTTATGTAGAATAATGCAGCAAGGTAGGTTAGGGAGAGAGAGAGAGAGAGAGAAGTCGAAGTTGACCCAGTGATCTTCAATAGGATTTGAACAGAGGTTTCACACATGCAAATCCAACATAACAGCTCAGGCTTGGGCTAATCTCAGTCTTGCATGGTCTATTTATTTACTTTATTATTATTATTTTTTTAAAAAATGGAAATCCCATGGTCTACTGATGCATTTTAAAAGCAAGCTAGCTTAACATAAATTAACAATGTGATGTAGCAGCAAAATATATATATATGCTAATGCTATTCTAAGCTGCATCAACAAAAGTCATGAAGGGAAGTCTTTCTGTTCTGCCTTGGTCAAACCACACCTAGAGTACTGTGACCATTTCTGGGTGCCACAATTTAAGAAGGATATTGTCAGGCTGGAACATGTGCAGAGATGGGAGACCAAGATGATCAAGGGTCTGGAAACCAAGCCTTATGAGGAGCAGTTGAAGGAGCTAGATATGTTTAGCCTGGAAAAGAAGAGATTGAGAGGAGTTAGGATAGCCATATTCAAATATCTAAAGAGCTGTGACATGGAAGATGGAGTACGCTTGTTTTTTCTTGCTCTGGAGGGTAGGACCTGAACCAAAGGATTCAAGTTACAAGGAAGGAGATTCTGACTAAACATCAGGAAGAGCTTTCTGACAGCAAGAGCTGTTTGACAGTGGAATGGACTCCCTCAGAAGATGGTGGACTCTCCTTCCTTGGAGGTTTTAAAGCAGAGTTTGGATGGCCATCTGTTACAGATGCTTTTGTTGAGATTCCTGCATTGCAGGGGTTGGACTAGATGAGCCACATGGTGCCTTCAATCTCTACAATTTTATGATTCTTTGATTTTATGCATATTTTATATATCGCAAGGCATAACTACACTGTCCTTACTGCTTTAAGTGCAAACTTTTGCTTGTTACCTTGCAGGGCAAGTCATCTTGCACTGTGAAAGATACTCGAAGTCGAGTGTGAATTTCATGCTCTTTATTCAGCTCATAGTAGTGAGGAATGGAGTTCCCCCAAAACGTTTGCTTTATATACACTATTTACACAATGGGCCCCACGTGATTGGCTAATTCCGGGATACTCTTGTATGCCAATCAGAGTGCGGATTCACTTCCACCTGGAGCTGGATTGGGTGGCTCCTGCAGACCAATCCGACTGCTGCAATCTCAATCCTATTGTTCTGGGACCAATCAGACTGCTGCAATCTCAATCCTATTGTTCTGGGACCAGTCAGACTGCTGCAATCTCAATCCTATTGTTCTAGGACCAATCAGACTGCTGCAGTTTGGATCCTATTCAACTCAGTACATAACACACTGACTGAACATTCTTTGTTAAGAATCCCAGCAACCAGCAGATACATGGTGATTCACCAGAAATGGTCTGCCCTTGGAGCACAGTCTGCATTATGTCTGCATCTGCTATAGTTATAATACTACACTGGTTATCAGGAGATAGTATGGCAGCAGAAGACTATTCGCCCTGGCATGAAGCCTTTGCCAGCTCCCTCTGGTTCTTTTAGGACCTTTTTGATTACAGATGCTTCCAAGTTCACCTTAGCTTCTTGCATGAGCACCAGCTCACCCTGTGCTCACGACCTTTTCCTCTCCAAATAGTACTGCTGTTCTAGCCTTATTTTCCAGACTCTTGAGTCCCCATCCTCTGCTCTCTATATGTCACTAGCCTCCTTTGTTGGCCTGAAACCTCATCCCAAGCTCTGCTTTCCTGGCTGCTGCTTGAGTTTGCCTACTAATCTCAATGTGCATTATGCTATGTTTCACCAACTGTTGCTATTAACTGTTTTGCCATTAAAGCACACTATTCGTTACCAATTACAGGTGGGTAGCCGTGTTGGTCTGCCATAGTCGAAACAAAATAGGAAATTCTTTCCAGTAGCACCTTAGAGACCAACTGAGTTTGTTCTTGGTATGAGCTTTCGTGTGCATGGTATCTGAAGAAGTGTGCATGCACACGAAAGCTCATACCAAGAACAAACACAGTTGGTCTCTAAGGTGCTACTGGAAAGAATTTCCTATTTTATTCGTTACCAAGAACAACCATCTCTTCTCTCTTTCTTTCTTTCTTTCTTTCTTCTTTCTTCTTTCTTTCTTTCTTTCTTTCTTTCTTTCTTTCTTTCTTTCTTTCTTTCTTTCTCTCTCTCTCTCTCTCTCTCTCTCTCTCTCTCTCTCTCTCTCTCTCTCTCTCTCTCCCCCCCCCAGCTTCTGCATATTCAAGCATGGTGTGAATCCATTATACTTCTCAGTTTAAGGCAAGAGTGTGCATTACATACCGAAACCAAAAGCTCAGTCTCTTTGCTCTGAGGCAGGGACATCCTCACATCAACACCTCCACCCACTTCAACCTTTTCTGCCCTAGCCAGAAAAGCAAATCTGCTGCAGAAAGATGCCCATGGAATAAATGTGTAGTGCAGGCTTCCTCAACCTCAGCCCTCCAGATGTTTTGAAACTACAATTCCCATCATCCCTGACCACCGGTCCTGCTAGCTAGGGATCATAGGAGTTGTAGGCCAAAAACATCTGGAGGGCCGAGGTTGAGGAAGCCTGGTATGGTGCTAGGTGACTCGTGTATTCAGTGGTCAGTGTTTGCCTGAGCTTGAGTCTGGACTAAGGATTCTGAGCCCCTGTGATCTGATTCAATACCCAATGATATCCAATCACCACAGACCATTTCAGGATTTGGGCTACTGCCATTGGGAGTTTAGACAGCCAATCTCACTGAGAGTGGGAGTGGCTCAGGCTTTCAGAAATGTATATAAGCAGTTGCTTTGCCCCTGTTGTCCAGTTCTGTTAATTCAATAAAGGTTCTTGCTGTTATCACTGTGTCTCACATTGTGGGAACCCACGTACACTTCAACCTGTATAAGCAAGCAGCGATGGTTGGTCTCCATTGGGACTGGTGGGGCAGAATGTGGGGAGGCCAAGAGTTGGTGGAGCCAGAGCCTATGATATGAGGAGCCAGAACTAACTCTAGTGTTGTCTCCATCCTCCTCTGCTCTACTGAGTTTAACAAGGGTAGCTCTGAGACTAGGGGCTCATCCACACCTCTGCTTGGCTTGTGCCTAGAAAGTGCAGGTCTGAGAGTTTTTCTGCTTGTCCCATATTTTCTAGGCATGGGTCTGAGCAGTTTTTCATTTGTCCTGCCATTTCCCCCAGGAAAATTCTCTGCAGTGCTTTCCCCCCAGCTGTTTTTTTGTTTTGTTTTTTTTTGCCTTAAAGGCAAAACCCTCAACAACTAAAGACTGACAGTGGAATACATAATTTGCATGCACGACATTCTTGGGTGGAAGGTCCACGCCACATCTTGCTTGAGCTGTGGCGAGTTTTACTGCAAAATAAGGCTGGAGAGGATGCCATTTTGCCAACCATCTGGTGCTCAGCATGCTTTGCATTCAGTGAAATGACAATTCAGTCACCCTTGTGCTCAGATGTCTGTGAGAGAGAAGAGCTGGTATCCAAAAGATTGTTGATCTGAGGGGCAGTGATGATGACACACTGGTAGAACTTTCTGTACATTTGAGGAAGACACCTTCCAACAGCCCCAGTGCTTTGTTCGTGTTGGAGCTGATAAACTGGTCTGACAGGGTACATGAACCTCTTTTGGCATGTCAGCTTACTACAGCGGAAGTAAAGAAGTTCATTGCTGAACTCATGCAAGTTCCACTGTGGCCGTCATGCTCAGTCTATGGAGAGGTGTGTGCAACAAGTCACAGAGGCAGCAGGCAGGGTTTATACACATGAGATGAGAGGGCTTCATCAGAGGCCAAGAAGTAAGTTGGCAGCTGATGTCCAAGAACGAAGCAAAGCAAGACCTGATGAAACTTGTTGTTTAAATTTCTTATAAACGTTCTAATTACTTTCTAATGTTGCTTTATGATTGCAAGGTAATGTTTCTCTGCTTTATGCAGAGAAACTATTTTTTTATAGCATTGCCTGACATTTTCAGAAGGTAAAATTAAAATTCCTCAGTTTCTGAGTCCCGTTTATCTGCTTTTTAGCCAAACATACTGTAGATGTACCAAGATAAATGTTCTCCAGTCACAAAAATAATAGCTGGTTTGAATTCCTCACAGCCAAAAACATATTTTAAAGATCTCTCACTGAAGAAATGTGCAAAAATTAAGTGTCACCCCCCCCAGTGACATAGACCTATTCACCCTAATAGACCAACCTCCTCTGCAAGCAAGCCAGAACAATTTTTTGCTGAATACTTAAGGTTATCTATACCTCAAAGTGTACATCCTCCTATAGGTTCTACACAATGCATTGAGCAATTGCAGGTGCACACATCATCCCATTCTGTGGCTTGTTAGGCTGGCCTGCTCAAGACCCTGCTTCCATTTTTTTAAAAAAAGGCTTTAAAAAGAATAAATATTATGAATAGTTATTGCTGTTGGTCTTCAAATTATTGTCATGGTTTTTTTTTGGGGGGGGGGGATAGGTGGAATATCTAAGACCCTTCTAATCCCTGGATCTAGCAAGTGTTGAAATCTAAGCAAATATTCAGATGGTTGAAATGGCCAGACAAGTTTCTTGGTAATGTCCCCCTTAGTATGGGCCATTAAGGTAACAGAGGAAGCGGTTCCATGCCAGATAACAAATGGGTGGGCCCCCTCCTTCAAATTTCTGGTTCTTAGAAAGACAAAGGCCAGAGTTGGGAGGGGTGTGTGTGTGTGTGTGTGTGTGTAGAGAAGCTAGAAGCAAGGCTGCAGGCAGGGAAACGAGAGAGACAGAGCGTTGTTTGATTTCTGTTTGAATTAAAGGCAGTGGCAATGGGGGAAGCAAGGCCCTCTTGGGGTGTTAATGCTGCAAACTCCTCCACCATAGGCTCAGGTTGTGTATATGTGTAAATCAATCATATATCCTAAAGACATCACAGTCTTTGCTGTGCCTCATTTCCAAAAGGAAGCATGAACCCTGACTAAGTGCCTGGAACCCCTGGAATCTCTCACCACTCAGAGATCGGGGTGGCGTGCAACCTTATCGATTATTGGATTCGTTCTGTCCCCTAGCCTCCATTGTAGTGTTGGTTTAATTGTATATTATAGAATATTTTATAGTATTACTTAAATGTATTTTAAAAAGGAATGGAAAAAAGTCACAGTGACATGACACTGATCAAGTGCTGGTTTTCAATAGAATTACAAGCAGAAACTGAACATGAATAATTTGGGGCTAATCTTCCCTCATATATTTCTTTCTTTTTTTAAAAGACATTGTTGTGGTTTCTGTAAATATAGGTGTGTGTGTGTGTGTGTGTGTGAACTGTTTACTATATGTTAGCATATTATAAATCATTTTGTGATTTCTTATGAGAAGCGATTCATAAATGAAATTATACATGTGTCTGTCTGAAATGATAGTAAGCCACTTTGGGAACCATTTCTGGTTTAAGTGTGGAATAAAAATGCAAGGGTGAACAAATATGGGAAGTAGCCAGACCTTGTGCAACATTCTTTCCCAAGTCATGACGTGTGAAATTAAATTATTTACTTTATTTATTTCAACCATTTATATAGCACTTAACCTCATGTTATAGTGTAGTGCATTTGCATGCTATCCAACATCCTATGGCTGTCCATACACTAAAATCTTTAACATCCAAGACGAGCCCCACTTCCCCTCAGCATAGCTGTCAAGTTTCGGATTTGAAAATAAGGGATCAGCAGCCTCACCTATCCCGGGGACAGTCACATGGCAGTGGTGGGTGGAGCCAGAAGCAAAAGTGGGCGGCACTGGTGTGAACGCGCGCAGTAGGCTTACTGTATTTTGGAAATGCTGCCCATGGGCTACGACGCCTGTAAGCGCAGGAAATGGCTCCCGCTTGCTTTGAGGCTGCAAGGAGGAAAGGTCTTCCCAGTCCCTGGCCAGCAAGGGGAGGGAGAGGAGCTGCTTCCTTTGAAAAAATGGGAAATTAAAGGGATATAAAAAAATAAGGGATAGCAGCGGGAAACTGCTTGAAATAAGGGAGATTCCCGGGGGAAACGGGAAACTTGACAGCACTGCCCCTCAGAAAGGCTTGCATGGTCCCTGCTTTGGTGCCATTTCAACACCAAATAAAAACCTTTTTTATTTTTGTAGGTTTTAAACAAATCGTTTTAATCCAGCTGCTTTTTCTTCTGCTTTCCCAGAATTGGCTGGTTTTAGTTTGCTGTTGTACACTTTGATTTCATTATTTTATCTTCTAGCTTTCACAAAGGTGAGATTTTAAAAATGCCTAGGATTGACGATATAAAACATGAACAGTAAACCCTTGCCTAGGTTGTGGCAGAATTTTCAAGGTCCTCTGATAACAATGCCTTCTGTTTGTGGGGCTGATTGTGAAGTTGATTGAGGCAAGGGAGTTATCTTGCCCTGTAAGCAAGCTGCAGCGGTAGATCATGAACCTTGGCTGTTTATTCCCAATGAAAAATTCAACGCAAGTCTTATTATATGCTCATGTTAACCTTTTTATATTCAGCCTCTGAAATCTCACATAGCCCAGAACAAGCTCCACTGGTGCCAGAAAAAAATTAGCTGCTTATTGGATGCCTTGGTGAACATTTGTCTCAGCTTCTCTTGGAATGCTCTGGGATTAAGTGCCTGATGACAGTGCTGGAAGTGACACTGCCCCTCTTTCTCAGCCTGATTGTTGCTGGCTCCTTCAAGGCCTCATGATAGAGTGCATGGTGACATCATCTGACTGTTCACTTCTCCCACGCTGAAGCAATTTGTTGACTCACGGTGGCACTGATCTATACATCTTGAAACAACAAGCCTGGCATTGGTTTTCAAGCTGCTGCAATCATTCAAAAAACAGTAACCCTTGTCAAGATATTCCATATATTCATGTCTTTGCATGAGAGAGAGAGAGAGAGAGAGATTGCTTGTGCATAAAATGAATATGTGGCAACGAAAGGTACTGCAATATGCATGGCACATAAAATAGCTATGCTGTTAGTGATTCAGTGAGTAGCTTTTAAGTCTGACTCAGATCTGAATCAATGGCTGGCAGTAGGTCAGCACACTATCCTGACATCAAAATAGTGCCGATTTCCAATAAAATACCAGGTTGGATCTGAACACAAACAATTTGGGGCTAGATTCAACTTCACTCATGTACTTCAGAAAGGCGTTTCTTTGAGGCCATCCAAATCTAATTTTTGGTTTGCTAAAGAACCTGTAGAACAGGCTCTTTCAATCAGCACTATATGCATTCTACACATTCATCACCACACTGCAGATTTTATCAGGCCTATCCATCATACCTTACAAAGCATTTAACATCCTGAGAATATCATCTTTTTTAAAAAAGAAGAAAATCTAAGAGGTTTAGTATATGAAACAAGAAATTAGTTCAAATGTTTAGGTTCAAAACATATACATTTTGCAATGGTTTAAATTGCTAAACCACCACAGAGGAATAAAGCTCTGGGATATTTTCAGAGCAAAGGCAATGACATCTGCCAGAGGGTAACTGGTGGACTGTCCTTGCTTTGACAAGTGAATGAGGTAATAATGAGTCTTTCAAGTGTGTGACAAATTAGCATAGAATAAATCAGGTAATAAGGGACATAATCTAGTAGAGGCTTGGCACTTATTTTCTTTGATGGGGTTCTTATTCACACATGAAATTTTAACGGTAACACATATTTGCAAAATTGTTTTTATTTCTAATAACATGCAGTCCTTTGCCCATTTACATAGGAGTAAGCCTCATTAACGTGGGTGGTGCTGTGGTCTAAACCACAGAGCCTATGGCTTGCCAATCAGTAGGTCGGCGGTTCGAATCCCTGTAATGGGGTGAGCTCCCATTGCTCAGTCCCTGCTCCTGCCAACCTAGCAGTTCAAAAGCACATCAAAGTGCAAGTAGATAAGTAAGTACTGCTCCAGTGGGAAGGTAAACGGTGTTTCCATGCGCTGCTCTGGTTCGCCAGAAGCGGCTTAGTCATGCTGGCCACATGACCTGGAAGTTGTCTGCGGACAAACGTCGGCTCCCTCGGCCAGTAAAGGGAGATGAGCGCCGCAACCCCAGAGTCGTCCACGACTGGACCTAATGGTCAGGGGTACCTTTACCTTTACCTTTACCTTTACCTTTAAGCCTCATTAAACTCAATGGGATTGACTTACGCATAGGGTCAGGGTTAAAGCTTCAGTTCACAAAAGACCAAAGGAGCAGTGTGGTTGTAGATAAAATACAATGTGTCCTGCCAGCAGAAAAGTCAGCAGATAACAGCTTGCCGAAAAAGCATTTTTTGAGAGTGGGGGTGTTTCCTCTGCATTTTAGGAACATGGGAAAGTTAGTTGGATTTAATTGTAAGATTTAGTTCTCCATTATGTAAAATGTCCCACAAGTCCATGGAAACAGAAAGGTCACCTTTGTGAATCAGCAAACAGCCGTTTCACAAAAGGTCTTTATTAGTAGTAATTTAAAATGCTATCTTATTGTGTTCCCAAGCTTTTGAGCAGAACAGACAATAGGAGATAGGAATCTTAGGCTAGTCAAGACAATTGAAATGACCTACAAAGTTGGAGCTTTTAATTTGAAGTGGGGGGGGGGAATCAAAAGTGTGACGTGTTATAGGCGTTTATAAATTGTAAACTGTGTGGGGTGGGGAAATGGAGAGGCAGAAATTATTTTCTCTTTTTCTTTCTTTCTCTCTCTCACCCAAAAAACATGATTATGCCACAAGATGTTGTGATAGCCACTAGCTTGAAATGTTTACACACACGGAGCAGGTCACCCTACTCCATTTCTCTGCTTCTATGTCAGTCTTGTCTCCCTTGCACAATAATATTGTGATGTCCCTTGAGGTGGGGGGACAGAGCACCATCAGCTTCTGAGTCCTGTTAAATTTTCGTCTCTTGGAAAGTTGGCATAAACCTGTGCTGGTCTCAGCTCACTGATCTCCAAAAAGCATGCTAGTCTGACTATTTATCCATCTGCTCACTAGCATCTACTCTGACCAGCAGCTGCTTTCCAAGGCAGGGGTCTTTGCCATAACCCACCACCTGAGCTTTATACCTGGAGCTGCCAGGGATTGAACCTGGGACATTTCTCATGCAATATGTGTGCTTTACTGCCACTGAGCTATGGCTAGGGGGATAGGGGGTTTCTGAGGAGGGCTTTGCCTGACATATAGGGATGGATTTCTTCTAGGCCCCTCCATGTCCAGAAGTGTGTTGAGTGGTGACAGACAGGGCCTTATCTGTGGTGGTATCTACGCTTGGATCTTCCTCTCAATTTTCAGGACCAGGTTTAGAAAAGCAATCTGTTTGCAGAAGCCTAGTTATTTAACTGTTTTTCTTTTGGTGATTTTTATTGTTTACTCCCTTTATTTTTTATAAGTTGTTTCGAGAGCTTCAGATGAAGTGTGATTATAATCAATCAGTCAGTCATTCGGACACTATCACTACTTCTTGCACTGTTTACTTCTTTAAATTGGTCCATAGGATTTAAGAAGAGTGCTGCTGGATCAGAGCAAAGACCTATTCAGTTCCGTATTCTTTCTTCATCATGGCCAACCAGATGCCTATGGGAAGGAAGCCCACAACCAGGACTTTGTGCAACATCACTGTCCCAGATTGTGATTCCTAGAAACTGGTAAACAGAGGCAGTGAAGGTCATACAAAGCCATCATGGCTAGCAGTCATTTATAGCCTTATCCTCCATGAATCTGTATTATTATTATTATTATTATTATTATTATTATTATTATTATTACTACTACTACTACCACTATTACTATTTATAAACCACCTGTTTCCCTGATGGAACTCAAGGCAGCTTACAGATATAAACAAGAACTGCTAAAAACATAGAAAAACCAACCATTAAAATACAATTAAACAGTGATAGAATGAAAACTATATATGTATATAAAATCTGTTTAAAATATACCAATAATTACAATAACCAGTGCTATTCTCCCCCCCCCCCCGAACTCACCATGAATGCCTCCCTTGTTCTGAGAGGTGGCAGAACTGAGTTCCGGCAAGTTCCGGCGGAAAAGAAGTCCTGACAGTAACTCCTATTTTAAAGCCATCCAAGTTGGTGGCAATCACCAGATCTTGTGGGAACAAATTCCATAACTAACTATGCACTGTGTGAAGAAGTGCTTTCTTTTTCTTTGTCCCCAAGGTTCAAACATTCATCTTTACTGCATGTCCATGAGTTCTATGAGAGGGATGAAAACTCACTCCCACTTGCCACTCTTCCAGTGCCATGAAAATCTCTGCTTTTTATTATATTGTGTGTTTTTTTTAAATATGATTGTATTTTATTATTTTTTGCTTTTAAAAAAATTATTAGCTACCCTGAGTGTTGTGTGAGCACCAGAAGATCAGGATATGAATCTTTGTATAAAATAAAATAATTCAAAAAGTGACAGAATATCCTGTGTGGGAGTGGATCTCTCTCTCTCTCTCTCTCTCTCTCTCTCTCTCTCTCTCTCTTTCATTCTTTTCCAGGTAGCTGGCCTCAGTAATGCAAAACAGAACATAACAAAACAAACAAAAAAACAAAGCAAAAATAGCACCTCCAAAGTCTCTTCACTCAGCCACGCAAAATACAGCTGAAACTGGATATTCAAGAAAAGTCAGAGACTTGTAGCAGCCTGCAGGATGGTTGTCTAGCACTTTCTATTAATTAGGAAGGGAGACCCTGAACTGTCAAAGACGCATTTTCATGTTCTGTGCCGATCATGATTTCTTTCTCTTTTTTTTAAGTAATAAAAACTGTTGCAAATAACTAGGGCTTGCCTGTTAGCCTTTTGACTTTCCTGGATTATTATTCTTTCTTTCTTCCTGGTTAAAAAAAAAAGCCACCAGTGGGAGGAAGACAATTACATGAGCTGTGATTCACATTACCATCCTTCTCTGTATCAAAGCTGTAATTTAAAAATACATAGCAAAAGTAATTGCTATTTCGGATGGGTCCTTTAAAAGCAAAACAAGAGGAAAATGAATGACACAGCTTCATGGACAGTGCTTCAATACAGGACAAAACTATTTAGAACAGTCAGTCCACACAGTTAATTTCAAAAAGGAGAGGTCCTTGAGCATCAGTCCGTTTTGAAGCTGCAAAGTCTGGTGTGGTAATCCAATATATGTATAAAAGTGGGTTGGGGTGAGGGAAAAATTCAATTCAGTTTTCATTTAAAGGTGACTTTACCTCTTTCATCATTTATAAAACAATATGTGAACCAAAACATGCTCATCTTTCAAAATTCACAATGCAGTTCTTCAGCCAACTAATGTGTACAAAGATGCATACACTGGTGTTAAAGTGTACATATAAATGCATATATTGGCTTTAAAAAAATACACAAATGCATTTTACTGGGGAAAATTGTAATATTAAGCAAAATTGCATACAAAAATGTGCATATCAGGAGAAACTCAAACTAAAATGCTGGTGAATATTTTTTTTTTAAGAAAATAAATGCAAAGAGATGTTGAAATGTGGAAAACTGAACTTAAGATCAGAAAAATGAGAAACTGAGGGAAGCCAAAAGTTGCAAACTCACCTATCCCAAGTTATAAGAAAGGTGGTCTGCACATGCTAAGTCGCCCTTCTTCACAACTGGTTCATGTTTCCTAGGGATGAAACCATGGCACTGGCTCTGAAGATAATTCCCACTTAATTCCAAGGTGTCCTGAAGCATCACTATTTGTGAGAGGACTTCAGTCACATACTGGAGATTTAGGTTTGTGCAATTAAAGTGGATTAAAGTGCTCTGTTGCAACAAATCCACTTTGCAGGGGAAAATTGGACTTTTGACTTTAGGAAAGTGACAGAGACGTGCAGGGGAAAAAGGGTGGGATGAACAACTGATTGATGAGAAGACATATAACTGCTGCACAAACAAATCAGGGTGAACGATCGTTGTTATATACTATAACCTCCTTGCATGCAAACAAATCAGAATGAATGTGCAATGGAGACCAGGCACAGTCTGACCTCCATGTAAGCATCGTGCAAGCAAATCAGGACAAGTCCATTGTCTTGGATTGAAACTGGGACTTTCTACATGCAAAGCATCTGCTCTATTGCAGAGCTATGTCCCTACCTCTAAATGAGGGAACTTGAGTATCTGCTGAGTCAGTGCTGGAGTAGTTTGGATTCTGTGTTGGTGTCAATCACTGCCGTCTACTTAGGACTGAACATGAAACTTCTGGTTTTTGGCTTATTTTCACTTAGACTGATCTGTAGCTTGGAGTGGCATTCTCCAGGCCTCACTGCCAGCTAACCTCTCGAGTTGCTTTCTGAAATCTGGACAATGATAAGCCAGCCTGTAGTTTGAATAGCATTCTTCTATATTTCCCTCTTGATTAATATTTATTATTATTAAGAAGGTTAATAGACCACTCACATTATAAAAGTTCAGAGTAGTGCACAGAAAACCAAAAGGTAGCATAAAATATTCATGAAAAAACAAGGCAGTTAAAATAAGAGCAAAACACAAGAAGATGATCAACTAACTTTTTTAAAATAATAATAATAATTCAGACAAATTATTTTTAAAAATTGGGTAAATTATTTGGGTAAATAAAAAATGTTTTAAGCATAGAATAGATTTTGGAGCATGCCTTATCTTAAGCGGTTATGAATTCCACACTAAAGGGGCCACCACACAGAAAGCCCAACTTTAGGTGGACACAAGGCAAAGAGTAGGAGCTGTCCATAGTAACAGGAGGTCTTCTACCATGGAATGGAATGGATAGATAGGGGTGTGAGAGGCAGTTGCTCAAGAAGCCTGGTCCTAAGTTGCTTAGGGATTTGTAAACAAGTAGCAATACCTTACACCTATCCTGGCAGCATGCAGGCAGCTAATGCAGCTGATTCATCAAAGATGTCACGTGTTGACGATGGTTTGCTTTGGACAGCAACCTTGCAGCAGCAGCATTTTGTTCTAACTGCAATTGCTGGATCATCCGCAAGGGCAGCCCAGGGAAGCATTGTAGCTTAGTGATACAGCATCTGCCTTTTATGGAGAACATCCCAGGATCATCTCAGGCATCTCCAGATAGAGCTGGGGAAAGATTCCACTCTGGAGAACCACTGCCAGTCAGTGTGGATAATACCACTAGATGGACCAGTGATTTGACTCAGTATAAGGCAGCTTCTTCTCTTCCTTTTGGTACATTGCAGCAATCTTTTATGAATCCATGGACGACTGTGGTCAGATTATCACTGCCCAGGAATAACTGAAACTGGTAAAAGGCACTCCTGGGTACTGAAGTCACTTGAGTCCCAAGTGACAAAGATGTATCAATGAGTACCCCTAACTGCAAACTCAAAGCTTTCGACAAAGTGTGTTTGGAACTCTACATACACTCTTACTAAAGGCTCTTAGGAACAGTATTAAAATAGCTGCATTCAAGGACTTGGTCCTTAAGCAAGCTATACATATGCAGCATTAGAGAGTCTCAAAGCACTGCTGTGAATGTGAGAACATACATGTCACCCCTACCTTGCTGAGAACAATATTTGAAAAGTATGTTCAATACCATATACATATATTTTCCTGAAAAGATTGTTCTCATGGCATCTAGTTATTTTTGATATTAAAAGCACTTTTCAGGAAGAGGAAGAAAAGAATGGAAAGGAGCTGAGGTTAGCTTGTTATCAAGGTATGACTAAGATGCAAAGATTGATAGAAATTGCCAGGCTATTGTTCTTGAAATAGAAATCTTGCAAGCAAAAGAAAAAGTCAGTCAGATAAGGTTTAAGTAAAATCTTGACAACGGTTGCTTGTTCTGGCAACCACTGGTTAGGAGTGAGCAGTGTTCATATCGCAACTGCCATACAAATATATATCAGGGACTTGTAGAGTCCATTATTATTATTATTATTATTATTATTATTATTATTATTATTATTATTATTACTTCACCCTTCCCGGTTTAAAAACCAGGCTCAGGGCGGCTAACAGCAAATATGAAACATTGATTAAAATGTGACTTAAAAACAGCACAAAACAGCATAGAATACATAAAATGCAGCATCAATATCAATAAAATTCAAAAATTCAGGGGACATTTTTTTTGGGGGGGGGACAACAACCTAGTCAGTAGACATTGAATGAGCACCAGGGCTAACTGGCCAAGTTGGTCCTACTAGGGCCAGCAAGGAGGTGTGTGAATAAGAATTTAAATGTGGGGTCCCAGAAAGGGTTTCTTCATAGAAGAGGAAAGGGAAAAGGGAATAGAGGATCAGGCTAATTTAATTTGAAGGGCAGGCGGAATAGCTCTGTCTTACAGACCCTGTGGAAGGAGATCAAGTCCTGCAGGGCCCTAGTCTTGTGGGACAGAGCATTCCACCAGGTCGGAGCTGTCACTGAAAAAGCCCTGGCCCTGGTGGAGGATAGTCTGGCTTCCTTAGGGCCCGGGACCTTTAAGCTATTATTATTGTATCTCCAACAGTGAATGATACTTAATACTCAAGGTGAGGTGCTTAACAGAGCAAGGCATCCTGGTGATTCTGATATTCTCATTACGATTGCAGGTTAGTTTAGGACATGATGCATTAGTTGAGATTCCTGCATTTCAGGGAATTGAACAAGATGACCCTTGGAGTCCCCTCCAACTCTGCAATCCTATGATTCTTTGATCTGCCATTGGGAAACTTTTTCTACATTGTTTGTTTCTGAACAACTGTCAGGGAACTTATCTGTGTTGCAGAAGATTTGGCGGGTATTAAGTGTGCAAACTCTTTACACAGGCCATTCTCCAAGCCTGCTGGGCCTCATCCACGTCTCCAAATGGATGGAAACTGTGTCTAGAACACACCCGATGCAGCCTCCTTTGGTTGCACACTATAGGGAAAGTTTAGTAGGCAAACTGTATTTTCAGGAAGCTTGTCCTCAATTTTCATATCTTGACACTGAGAAACACTAGGGTCCCCCTAGTTGGAAAACCATAGTTTGGGTCAGGGGTGAGACCAAATGTGACTCTCCAAGCCTCTCTATCTGGCCCTTGGGACTCTTCCCAGGTCAGGTGCTCTCCCTAGTCACACCCTCTTTACCCAGACTGCTTTGCATTGTCATCAAGTATTTTTGCCAGGTGGAATGTGCCTTTGAACTCTAATACGCCACTTGCTTGACTGGCTAGAGCAGGGGTAGGCAATCTAAGGCCCGTGGGCCGGATGTGGACCAATCGCCTTCTCAATCCGGCCCACGGATATTCCGGGAATCAGTGTGTTTTTACATGAGTAGAATGTGTCCTTTTATTTACAATGCATCTCTGTATTATGGGGGGTTGTGGGGCCTGCCTGGTGTTTTTACATGAGTAGAATGTGTGTTTTTATTTAAAATGCATCTCTGGGTTATTTGTGGGACATAGGAATTCGTTCATTATTTTTTTCAAAATATAGTCCGGCCGCCCACATGGTCTGAGGGACGGTGGACCAGCCCACGGCTGAAAAGGGTTGCTGACCCCTATTAAAAAACAAGACACTAAACTTCTCCAATATGCAGTTACTGCGGCAAGAATATTAATAGCACAAAAGTGGAAACAAGAAGAAACACCGACCAAAGAAGAGTGGACAGTGAAACTATTGGAGTACGCAGACCTGGATAAAATGACGGGAAGAATCTGAGAACAGCGGGACCAGAAATTCATCAAAGACTGGACTAAATTTACGAATTATTTGAAAGACAATGATACTCAACTGAATACGTTGATAGGACTACAAGAAGCTTTGTAGATAAATGAAGAAATATTGTTGTAATTATGAACTTTATAGTGATTAATTTGAATATGATAGTTTAAGCAATGATAGATTAAAGAAGTATAGATTAAAGAGGTAGAAGTATGAAAACCATGTGGAGGATTTGAGGGAAGTCACGGCTTTGAAAGCCTAAGTGTTAAAAGTATGGATGTTAATGTGAAAATGTTCTTTTTTCTTTTGTAATGTTTGCATATAAAATTAATTTAAAAAATGATATTAAAAAAGGTTGCTGACCCCTGGGCTAGAGGATGGAGAGGGGACTGTGAGTGTGTGCAGAAACTAGCCTACTGTACAATGGTAAAATTTACATTAATTGCTGCACTGCCTTTTGCATCTGGCCCTGCCTACCTCTGAAGGGGATGCAGCCCTCAGGGTGAAAAGAGTTCTTCTCCCCTAGCTTAGATAAACAACAAGCCTGAAGTTAAGTTCATTGGTCACCCTTGCTAATAGGATCTTTTCTATGGTTTGTTAACATGATCTTTTACACCAGGAATCGAGAATTTCAGTAATGAGGCCCTCCAGACCTCTCTGTTTAGCTCTTGGGATTCTCCCCAGATCACACCCCTCACTGGCCCTGCACATTGTCTTCCTCTTCAAATGCTTCTGCCTGACTGGAATTTGTCAACAACAGGTTCCCCACTCCTGTTTTACAGCAATAATGGCAGTAAGAAGTATCTGCTATCAAGATTTTAGTTAAACTGGGTTTTTCTTTTCTTTTGATTCTGATTGCAAGATTTCTATTTCAGGAACAATGGTTTTGCTGGTATCTACCACCCCTTTTGTCTTAGTCACACGGTGATAACAAAAATCTACATTACTTTCTCACAGTGCTTGGAGTAAAAAAAATATCTGAACTACACTTGAAAGTAGAGTGGAATCTACGCACACATATAAAAAATGTTCTGAAAATGCTTTTAAAAAATATGTTGAATTTTCCATAAGGCTCGCCATTGCCATCTAATGCATATTGTATATTGCACTTAAAACGTTTTCTTTGCAGCTGTATAGCTGAGTCCTAGTTATCATAATTGCCAGATGAACTAAAGATGAATTAAATTCATTTTGCAGTAGAACTGTTAATGATTTCTAGTTTTTATGCATGTTCATTCCCTTTACACTCACATCATGCAGCAGGAGGCCCAGGCTCTTAGCTTCCATTAAATAAATAAATAAATAAATAAATAAATAAATAAATAAATATTTGTTGTTGTTGTTCAGTCGTTTAGTCGTGTCCGACTCTTCGTGACCCCATGGACCAGAGCACGCCAGGCACGCCTATCCTTCACTGCCTCTCGCAGTTTGGCCAAACTCATG
Source organism: Lacerta agilis (assembly GCF_009819535.1). Taxonomy (NCBI): domain Eukaryota; kingdom Metazoa; phylum Chordata; class Lepidosauria; order Squamata; family Lacertidae; genus Lacerta; species Lacerta agilis. Next base: position 27,338,403 of record NC_046331.1, on the reverse strand, counting down.
TTAGTAACTTCGAGAACACTGTCCAACCATCTCATCCTCTGTCGTCCCCTTCTCCTTGTGCCCTCCATCTTTCCCAACATCAGGGTCTTTTCTAGGGAGTCTTCTCTTCTCATGAGGTGGCCAAAGTACTGGAGCCTCAACTTCAGGATCTGTCCTTCTAGTGAGCACTCACTTTATATTTATTTAAATAAATAAATATAAATTGTGTCAACTGGATGTCCATTAAACATGGAGGCAAAGCTCTAAGGCTTTTATGCAGCCATGGAGGCAGTACTGTTCCTAACATCACGTAGTCACGTCATCACTGTCGCTGAGCAATCAGAAGGAAGGAAGGAATGTGAGGCGTTGCCTATCTCTTCCCTGCTGAAAAAATTCATGCTCTTTCAACAGGAGCAGCAAATGGTGCCTTGTGCTTTTAACATCTGTGTGTCTGGCACATATTAAGCAGGAGAAACCATTTTTAGTTTGAAAATGATATTATGGGGAAAGCCTTGCCTGTTGACATTTTGTCTGATGTTTTATTGCTTGTGTGTGGCTCCTGATTTACTTTTGGATCCTATACTTCTGCATATCAGCTTGTGCAACATACTGAATGCTAAATTTCTTTTACCAAGACTTAACTAAAAAGTTCATTTGGATTAGCTTGAACTGAACTAGTTCATTTTGCAAAAGGAAAAACTGGAACTTATTGCTTTTTGGACAGGATGAACTTGAACTAGTTTCTTTTTAAAAGCAAACTTTCCAGGCACTGCTTTCCAATTCACTTGTTAGAGCATGCTTCAAAATTCATGCACTATGCACCACATGATGAACGCCATCTCTTTTAAAGGTCGATATGTGTGTTTGGACATATAATGAACACATGCAGACTTCAGGGTCACAAGATTCCTATAGGATCATTGCAACATTGCACCAATCAGGACTTGTCATGGTATATTTCGTCCACTGTAGCAGATAGTTAATCTCTTGCCTTCCTGTTGATGCACAAGCCTGTGTGTGTGTGTGTGTGTGTGTGTGTGTGTATTGCTCTTCAGCCAAAAACTGAAGAGAACTGTGATCCTATAATGGCTTACAAATTACAGTCACTGCCCTCATGACACAAAAGGGGAAAGGATGGGAGGAAGAAGGAAACAAGCCAACTCAAGTGCAAGTTATTCAGAGGATTTTCCTCAGGATCACAGTAGGGGAAGAAAGGATTAAATTCCTTCTCCATGCCTGCTGTGATACTGTGGATTATCAATTCCTCCAGCTAATTCAATTTCTACTTTAGAAACCTTGCACATTAGATGCAAATACGGCATTTAACTTCTTATGTAGCTTGGCCTTGAAACCCAGAAGAGCTGCCGCCAGTCTGTGACAATACTGAGCTAGATGGACCAAATGGTCAGAGGCCCTTTCATTGTATTGTGAATATACACAGCATGCTGATGCTTCATTTCTGCCCCGAGCCTGCACTGCCAGGAAATAAGCCATGTTCTGGCCTGCATTGCATATGAATGCAGGATCCTGGTTTGTTTAGAAACAAAGCATGAGTCCAGGTTTAAACATAATGCTAAGCATATTGTGGCTTGTTTCCTAGAAGTGCAGCAGCAGCAACAGAGAAGCAAAGCACATGTGATTACAGCAGCATGTATTTTGTAGCAGCCTGCATGTAGTAGTCACATTAAACAAGTTTTTTTTTTTTTACAGTATAAACTGATCATGGATCATAGAACACACATAGCTGATCATAGAACTGCAGAGTTGGAAGGGACCACATGAGTAATCTAATCCAACCCCAAGCAATGCAGGAATCTTTTGCCCAATGTGGGTGGCTCCTGCTGATATCTGGGAGCTGTTGCTGTTAATTTCCCACAGTACTTCAGAATGACATTATGCTAAACTTCAGACCTTCACTGTAATGCACCCAGTATTTTTCAGGAAAGGGTAGAAAGAGCATGCATCAGTGGTAGGGCCTGCCAGGGACTGGCACCTCAGCAGCTATCATAGGATTGTAGAGCTGGAATGGATCCTGAAGGTCATCTAGTTCAAGCCCCTGCAATGCAGGAATCTCAACTAGATCATACATGACAGACAGACACCCAACTTTTGCTTAAAAACATCCAAGGAAATACAGTTCACCACCTCTTGTGGAAGTCTGTTCCACCGTCGATTAGCTCTTACTGTCAGAAAGTTCTTCCTGATGTATAGTTGGAATCTCTTGTAACTATAATCCGTGCACAAATCTGCTGCTGTAAAAAAGTAAATGTTTTCCTATTTAACATACATGTAAGTCACTCACTGTAATTTTTGCACCTCATTGCCATTCAGCTCCCTCCTTACTATTTTCACTTTTATATACCTGCTAACAAAGATTTCACTGCATTCAGCTGATGAAGTGAGCCTGAGCCCATGAAGCCTCTGTCACAATAAATCTGTTAGTGTTTAAGGTGCTACTCTTTGTTGTTTCTACCTGAGGGGATCATTATGGGGACAAACAGAGTGACCCTATGGATGCAACCCCAATCCCTTTGAAGTAAGGGGAGAAAATTAATGTAATACCGTACATGTCTTATCTCTCTCCCATTAGAATCTGTTTTGTATGCAAGAGAACCTTGAGGTTTTTCTCGCAATAATTTTAAATGATGACTAGGGTCTAGGAAAACCCTTATGAACATATTTAGCCTTATATGTATCTTTAAGATGCATTCTGTTTTGTATCATGTATAACCACAGACATAAAAGTGTCCTAAATGCTTTCTTGGAAAAGAATGCATTCCTGAAATGGAGAGTTAATGAGAATTCTGGGTACTGAGTACTATGACAGTAAATCAAGACTAGAAGCTGGAATGTGAAGGAAAGATTAAATGTCCATTAACGGGTGACATCATTGAGAGTAAAGTTGATGCAGTTAAGCAATGTGGGCCAAATAATAACAATGAGGGGAAAACCCACCGATGAATCAGAAGGCAAGGGAGCGTGATTGAAGCCTTCATTATGAAAAAAAAGAGAGAAAGCAATTTAGGTAAATTATGCAGATATATAGAACTTTATGTCATAACAGCAGCTTGTAAAACATGTATACCGGTATTTACTAGGCACCTGCAATGAAAGCTTCTTCTAGCTAATTCTAAACAACAAACCCCCCCCCATTTTCATTTGTACATTGTGTAATGAAAATTTTAAGGTCTTATATATATAATAATAATAAATGTTCATAAATGTACCAAGCAAACATGTACATAAATATATAAACCACATGTCTGAAGCAGCATAGGAAGACAGTCCTGAAACCATTTCAACTCTCCCAAACTGACCAAATGTTTCTCTGCAAGGAAAGAGGAAATGGGAAAAAAACCTTCCCATTGTCTCAGGTATCTGAAGAAGTGGGCATGCACATGAAAGCTCATACCAAGAACAAACTTAGTTGGTCTCTAAAGTGCTACTGGAAGGAATTTTTTTATTTTTTATTTTGTTTCGTCTCAGGAATTAAGTAATTAACACCTCAAAGGAATGGCCAGACTACCAGAAAAGGCAATCAGATAAGGCATTATCAGATAACCTGGCAGACAGGAAAAACAACAACATTCAAATTTCTGTTGTAGACCGCCTTTTCTGTGATGTAGGTATGATGTTTCTGGGGTTGATCTTAGACTTCAGGGAGGGCAAATCGGGTTCTACCATGAGTAAGAGCACGTGTTGCGATCGGGACCTGGCAAGACACATTCCCTTCCTGTGGGGGTGGGGCCGGTAGCCGGCCTTAGTAGCTAATGGTCAGTTAGGAGTTGCTGGGCAAAAGTTAATGTTGCAATTTGTGATGGACAGCTTAGCGTCCTATTTAAGCCTCCGCACGTAGGGTGATCCTTCTCTTGGCTTCGGCTGCTGATCACCCGTCCCGCCCCCCCTTTTTTCTTAGGCCTCTGCTTTGACTTTGCTCTGCCTGTCATGGGGTCGTCTGCTTTGCAGGGGCCCAGTAGGAATTTGTCCATCTGGCCAATTGGCTGTGCCTTTTGGTTTTGCCTACTGCAGTAGCAACTTGTCACAACTTGTAAGGTTGGCGGTTAGGCATTGGTTCCTGTGTGGATTGCTGGATTGGGCGCTGCCCATCCAGAATCAGGTTGATGCTGGGAATTCCGTTAAAGGAATCCGGCGACTCTTATGCTTTGTCCGAAGCGCCCGGTAGGGGTTAGGGCCATAAGCCGAGTCCCCGGGACCATTGGGGAGAGGGACGCGTTGCTTCCCCCCAGTCCTTAACTCTCCTCAGTTGCATTCTCCCAATCGCTGGTTTTAGGCCAGCCTCTGTCCCGGTGTGACAGTAGTCTGAACCAATGCCTACGCAACCACTCACCGAATTTGTATTTAAATAAAGTTGTGGCCCTAAATTATTTGCCAAAAACCCAAACCAAAAATGATGTCTCCTGTGTCAAGTCAATGGGGGGTGGATTGAGGTCCTCGATACGCAATTTAAAATGTCTATATAAGGGCAGGCACACCTTTGTTCTGGGTCCATCTCCTCTCTCCTGCATGTGGGGGACCACCCTGTTACAACAGTTAATAAAGATCAGGCTTACTAGCTGCTTTGCTTCTCAATATTCTCTGGTTGGCCTCTGTTATTTTCTCCTACCGATGGAGAACCTACAAAGGACTCTATAAGGGCTCTTGGGTACCCCATAAGGGAATAAGGGCAGATTTTGTTTACAACAATTGGGCCACTTGGCTGCAAATTTCCCATTGTTTGACCCCCTTGTCTCTAACCTCTCTGAGTCCACACACACACAACACACATGCACACGTGTACCCCTTCCTTTGGTTGATCCTTTCCATTACTCCCATTTGTTTATTTATTTGAAACATCAGTAGACTGCATTTCATTACCTCCAGTTTATTTTTCTTCATTCACAACACTACATCTAGGCAACAGTCCAGGCACTGCAAAGCCTCTTCTGATTCAGTTGTTGGGGAGGAATAGAGCTGAGTATCATCAGCATAATGATGGCACCTTACCCCAGACCTTCTAATGACCCCTCCCAACAGCTTCATTTAAATGTTTAATTCTGATAGAGATAAAATAGCAACCTGTGGCACTGCTTTCCCCTGCTGAACTTCTCTCTGGTCCCAAATTAGCTGGCTGCCTAATTTTTTGCCACTTCCTTCTGGGACCCTGTCTTCTCTAGGTCTCAGTCTACTCAGAAAATCTGAAGGTTGGCCCTTGCTCTTAAAAGTGGCACCAGAGGCAGAGTGCAGTGACAAATTATTAACTCTGTGGTGCCTATTATCAGTAAGGATTGTTGAATTTTGTTTCTCATCCCAGTCTCATCTCATTTAGCTTTCAATGCCCTCCTGCCAACCACCAGTAATAGCATGCAATCAGAACTCATTGTTAAGTTACACAAAGAAAGTCAGTAACAAGTCTAACAATTCATAGCAATATCATGACATTGCAAAGATAACATTTTCTACCATGTTGTTTTGAGAGAGAGTGGTTCTCATTTAAAACTCAACAAGCACACTGCTAATAAACCAAGGTTGTTGAGAAACAGAGCAATCAGTCTAAAATGAGTGGTCTCTCTCTCTAAAATGATTTTTTTTTTTAACTTTCGCTGATAGGAAACCAGTTAACAGAACAATAACATTTGAGCTGGGGAGTAAGTATGGATTAGCTGTTATAATGAAGGTGATATAGCAAAAGTGCACTTACAATTATTTCGTCTCATAATGTAGCATCAAGTGAGAGGGCAAATAGCACTGAAGGCTTGTCTCATAATGGATAATTTAAAAACGAAATGAGAAACAGCACATCTCAAAGCAAATTGCGGACTACTGGCTGTTGTTCGTGCATTCCAATCCCTGTCTACATACACAATGGATTTGGAACAAGCAAAGGGAAACCAGGGTGCATAACTGCATAGCAAAGTCCCTTCCATACACTATCCTACTTCTCTTCCCTTTGTAGTTTACTGCTGATTTTAATTATTTTAAAAATATTTTTAATTACTTGATTTTACTGTTTTTATTTATAGTTTCAATATATCCTCCAAACCACTTAGTGGTTTTGTTGCAGTGAAGCAGTATATAAATTTTGTTAAATGAATAAATAAATCTAAGGTAGGGGCTGATCCCTATATTAGCTAGGGACTTGTTAAGATGGGCCTTATTTTGCAGTAATTGCGGCAGTCTTTAGATAAGAGGTAGCCAATATGACACACTCCAGATGTTGGACTACAACTCCTATCATTCCTGAGTCATGACCATGCTGGCTGGGCCTGATAGGAAGTTTAATCAAGCAGTCTATGGAGAGCACCACATTGACTTCCCCTGCTTAAAACTTTATATTTGTAGATGCTTCATCATACCCTCCAACATTTATCCAATGAAAATAGGGATGTCCCATTCCATAATGGAATAATACATACATACATATATACATATACATATATATATACATACTCTGGGCAGCTTCAAACATATATAAAAATGTAATAGAACATTAAACATTAAAATCTTCCCTTCACAGGGCTGTCTGCATATGTCTTCTAAAGGTTGTATAGTTACTTATTTCCTTTGCTCGGGGGTGTTTTTCACATGACTCCATACCCTCCAACATTTCTCCAATGAAAATAGGGTCATCCTAAGAAAAAGCAGGACATTCCAGGATCAAATCAGAAACCAAGATGGCTTCTGTAAATCCGGGACTGTTCCTGGAAAATAGGGGCACTTGGAGGATCTGTTTCATTGTTTGCTTTTATTTTTTTCCCCATACAACAGCTTTTTCTGTGACTGGGTTGAGCAGGAAGAGGTGGAAAGGGAATTACTGGCAGACAATCTGAATGAATTGACCCTCTTGATCATATCTCTGGAGACCTTTGATTAGCAATTTGCATGATAGAAAGAGTTAGCTCCTTCCAATCTATGTCAAGAGTGGGAAAGAGAGGAAGAAAGGACCTTTTGCAGAACTGCCAGTAGATTTAAGGATACCCATGATCTGGACATATTGAAATTTGCCAGTAGGACAAGGCAGGAGAGTCCGATAAAGGACAACATCCAGATGGACAACAATTTAACTGTACCTTTGATGTGATTGTAGATGAATTAACACTGGCAAAAAAAAATAGTGGGAAAGTGCTTTGTTTGGCCGCAAGAGAGATTAGTTACTTGAATACAGGCCAATATATGTGCCAATGGACAGTAATTCATCATGGAAAATATGGGAAATGTTGTTGCTTGCTTTTGAGGTCTTCCCTGCAGCAGAAGTCTGGGAAATATTTCGAGAATGAGCAGTGTGGGGATGTGTGCTGCTTATGACCAGTGCCAGGTTCACTTCCCCCCAGGGGTGCCAACTTGAATAAAATATTGTGGGGGCCCAGATAAGCCCCGCCCTGCATAATTGATCACATGGCACAGTGCACACACACCATTTGAATGGGAATGCCCATCAACTGTGTGGGGGCCCAGCCTCCTCAAATATTTTGTTGTAGGGGTCGAAGTCCCCACAGCCTCTAGGAGTTGGCTCCTATGCTTCTCCCCAGATTCTGACACAATGAAAGCTAGTGTGGTGTAGTGGTTAGAATGCTAGACTATGACTTGGGAGACCAGGGTTAAAATCCCTACTCAGCCATAAAGCTCATTGGGTGACCTTGTGCCAGTCACTGCCTCTCAGCCTAACAGGGTTGTTGTGAAGCTTAAATGAGGAGAAGGAGAACCATGTATGCCCCCTTGAGCTGCTTGGAGAAAAAGGTGGGATAAATGTAATAAACAAGCAAGCAAGCAAGCAAGCAACTCATAGGTTTGCTTACCATTATATCTGAACCAGTGCTTATGGTTTGTTTCTCTCCAAACAAACAATGAGCAGAAACCAAAGTTTATTTTTGGCTTACTGCTCATGGTTTGCTTTGCTTGCTGGTCATCTCCACCTGTGATACTTGTGTTCCAAAGTCCCATGACCTACACCCATGATTGTTTTGAATTCTAGGTTGAGTTTTCTTGCAACCTGCCAAAGGCTGTTGCAAATGCCCTTTAAAAACAAACAAACAACATTCATCAAATTTCTAAACTTCAAAAGAAGTCACCATACTGTATATTTTTGGCTAAAACAACTAATATTGCCATTTGTGATATGACTATATGAAGGCAGATATATCAGCACCCATGAACTGCAATTCTCTTTTAGAATCACATAGCTGTGTTACAGTGTATTATTATGGTTAGTTGAATAAAACATGTAGTTCTTCCCAACATTTTCAGATAAACAACGCTACAACAGCCTGGAGCCTGTACCCAGATTTACAAATGTGAACACTGCCTTTGAACAAGAGAGAGATAATCTTCTCCTGAACCATGTGGTCGACCAGATTGTTCCATCATTCTTGCCAATGTTACAAAAAAGGGGGGAGGGGGGATGACAGACCCAAGTGCCTTGTTTTTTCTTCACTTGCTAGGTTTTTTCTGTGATGCTCTAAAGTCACAAGTGATTCCATATGAAAGCAAAACTATCAAGACACCCTTGAATGTGCGTTGGAAGAGCCAATCTTAAAGGGCAACATTTCCATTTTGTTTTGCTTGTAAATAAGCATAGCATTTATGCAGAGACTTGACTTCAGAGGACAAAATCCAATTGGAGAACATTACCCACCACAATCTCTTCATTGTCATGAACAAGGGAGTGGCTCACCACACCTGCTGTTCAGAAACCTGGGACCTCTGGAATGTGCAAATGTCTTGCTTTCACCTATTTCTATTAAAAAAAAAAAAGTCTCACAGAACATCTTTTGATTGGCTTCCAAACAACCACACAAACTGAAAATCCAAGGAAAGCAACTCACCTTCAAACCCCTCCTCACTTGTTGAAATCTACTAAATTTCTTGTTTTTGTGCTTGGAAAACCTCCTCCCAGGATCATCTGTGTTTCCCCCCTTTTGTCCTCCAGCACTCATTTTCACCTCCAGTTCCCTTTCCAACTCAGCAGCAGTGGCCCTCCTGGCAGCAGCTAGGTAGAATGAGATCTCCCCAGAAGCTAGATCTCCCCAGAAGCTGGTGCTGCCTCTCCGATGGAAGTGGGGTAGGTGGAGTGCTGCCCCTTCAGCTACCCAGATAAGGACAGCACAATGGCAGCAAAATATAAATACAACAGGTAGAGAACATTAAAGACATTTTAATCATTTAATTGTATGAGCCATAGTCAATTGAACTTGCATAAGGAAAAAAATATATGTATGATGCCAAAAACATGCATTCTTTGTTTTAAAATGATGCATGTGTGAGTTATAGCAGGCATAATCTCAGAAGGTACATTCCTTCCTATATAAAAGAAAAGAGAAAGATGATGCTTATTATCTTCAGTTTTCCTAGCTAGCTAGCTAGCTTGTATCCAATGTTAGTCCTCCTCAGAATTTACCCATTGAAATTAATGAACATGAGTAATTTAGTTCCACTAATTTCAGTGGATCTACTTCGAGTAACATTTAGTTGGCTAAAACTCTCTCTCTCTCTCTCTCTCTCTGTGTGTGTGTTTGTGTGTGTGTGTGTGAAAGATACTCGGAGTCCAGTGTGATTTTCATGCTCTTTATTCAGCTCATATTAGTGAGGAATGTAGTTCCCCCAAAACGTTTGCTTTATATACACTATTTACACAATGGGCCCCACGTGATTGGCTAATTCCGGGATACTCCTGTATGCCAATCAGAGTGCGGATTCACTTCCACCTGGAGCTGGATTGGGTGGCTCCTGCAGACCAATCAGACTCCTGCAATCTCAATCCTATTGTTCTGGGACCAGTCAGACTGCTGCAATCTCAATCCTATTGTTCTGAGACCAGTCAGACTGCTGCAATCTCAATCCTATTGTTCTAGGACCAATCAGACTGCTGCAGTTTGGATCCTATTCAACTCAGTACATAACAGTGTGTGTGTGTGATAGTTTGAAAGCCTTGATTCATAATGTATTTAATTCTGGATTGTTGGTAATCCTCTGGAATTTCTGTGGTAGTTTATTAGATTTTCATAACACACACACACACACTGAATCAGGGCAATTTTTACTTGATTAATTAAGGAAAGGTGCTTTTAGTCTAACAAATTAATATACTAAGCACTGTAGCCCTAAAAATAAAGTGCCTTGATGGGGCTGGGGGGAGATAAGGGAAAATACTAGGTGTTACCGGTAGGTAAAGCACAGAAATGTGTCCCTGTTTTTAGCTGGGAAACAGTGGAGAGCAGAAATAAATGTTTTACGTATGACTCTCATTATTTTCTGGGAGAGATTCAAGTGCATACTGGAAATTTAAGCTTGTACAATTAAACTGGATTCAATCCTTTGCATTCCTAATGCAACAAATCCATTTCTTAATATTCTTATTCTTATTTATTAAATTTCTATGCTGCCTTTTATCCAAATTTCACCCATTTCTCCTCTTCTTCTTCTTCTTCTTCTTCTTCTTCTTCTTCTTCTTCATCATCATCATCATTAAATTTCTATGCTGCCTTTCATCCAAAGATTTGTTACAATATAAAAACACAAAATACATACCGTAATAACAAACAATAGTGTAAAAGGTCATAGATTGTTTAATTAGCCAAAGATCTGGGAGGAGAGGAATGTTTTTTTCATGGTGCATAAAGGGGAACCTCCCTGGGGAGAGCATTCCACAAACAGGGATCCACTGCAGAAAATGCCTGTTCTCTTATTGCCATCCTCTGGATCTCTCTCAGAGGAGGCACATGAAGGAGGGCCTCAGATGATGATTTTAATGACTTTTGCTATTAGGAAAATAATGTGCAAATGCTGAAAAGTGTGGGGAAAACAAATAATCAATGGGAACATGTGTAAACACCTGCAAGCAAACCAGGATGAATATTCATTCTCTGAATGAATGCTCAATAAAGACTGGACATAGTCTAATCACTGTGTAAGTGAATCAAAATGAATGGTCATCTGGACTGGAGGAGCCCTATTTGTGTAGTGTGTACCACCACAAATGTGGCCTTTTAACATAGTATTTGTGCAAATCTGCCCAAAACAGTCCCTGCCTTGCATTAGGTATTTCTAGTTAGTCACCCAAGCATGAGTTTTTAAGGTCACTGGGCAGGCACAGATTGTTTCAAGGAAATGGCATAAGCAAGAGGAATAAATATTGCTTCTCCTACACCTTTTAACTCCTACAAAGAAGCCAAGCCAGATGCCCAAACAAGTGGCTGCAGTGACTGTTTCCTCTGCTATGTCACAGGAAATTGTGGGAGAGAGAATTAATCATAGGAATGGTGCTAAAAAATTTGCTGAAGCCTAGCCATGCCTCAATTGAAAACTGGGGATTTGCATCTTTGGGCCCTTATCATATTACTTTGTGAATCCATGGTTGGCTGCACACATCTACAGATACCTACAAAAGCAAATGTGGGAAGCCTAACAAGAGACCACAATATTCAGAGAAAGGGAATGCACAGTCAGAAGTGTAAAAATCTGCAGAATGCACATCTCTGGAAAATATACACCTCTCTACATTGCTTGCATTTTCACATATCCAAAGGCAAACTTGGCCTTGATTACAGGGCATCTCAGCTCAGGAAGAATGCTTACAAAGGATTGAGAATAGGCTTTATAAGGTTTATTATAAAGCATCCAGAGTAGTAAACACCAACCTTTTAAATATTTCATCTTAATGTTGATAAGAACATAAGAAGAGCCTGCTGGATCAGCCCAATGGCACATCTGTTTTCACAGTGGCTGATAGATGCCTGTGGAAAACGCACAAGCAGGATTCAAGCACAAGAGCACTCTCCCATCCTGCTACCCTTAAAAAAAACAAGCGGAAATCTAGCACAACAGATGAGATCCACCATAAATCAGACCATGTGTGGGTCCTAATCTACTTGTTGGACCAATACTCTAGAGACCAAATAACTTGGGAAATGATGTAGGCATTGAGTAATCTTAGCTAAATAGTTATTTATTTATTATTTAAAATATTTATAGATAGCCCCTGCATGTAAAGTATCAATGTGGTGCAAAACATAAAGTCAGTAGAACACGAGACTCTTAATCTCAAGGTCATGGGTTCGAGCCCCATGTTGAATAAAAGCTTCCTGCTGTGTTGCAGAGGGTTGGAGTAGATGATCTGCATGGTCCCTTCGAACTCTACAATTCTATGATTCTCATTTTAATTTATTGGCCCTCATCCAGTCCTTCACTGCATTCAGGCATTGGTCCAGGGCTTGCACAGCCATTCCTGATTAAGATGTTATGGAGAAATAGAGCTGTGTGTCATCAGAGTACTGATGACACTGTGCTCCAAAACTCTGAATGGCTGCTCCTGACTCCTTTATTTAGATGCTAAATAGCATTGGGGACAAAATAGTGCCCTGCAGAACCCCATAGCACAATGATAGCCACCAAGGAGCATTCTGTCAATGCTCTTTGGACTCAGCAGCACAGGCAGGAATTGAAGTAATAAAGTGATTCTGATAGCTATCCTGAACAACTGGTCCAGAATACAATGGTTAATGGTATCAAACACCTCTTAAAGATTGAGTAACACAGGGTTGCTTTTCATAAAGGACATCTATCAGGGAGATCAAGGCTGGTTCAGTTCCAAAATGTGAGCTAAACCCAGATAATTAGTACTGCCCAAGAACATTTGCAGTAGCTCTGCTGCAACCACTGCCTTTCACCCAAAAGCAAAGATATTGTAAGCAAGGGGTGGAGACGAGCAGGATGAACGCGATGGCAAAAGGTTGAAAGGCTGAAGAAAAGGAAAAAATGCCAGGGAGAGTTGTGTGGGAGGTTGACAGCCTACAAACATCTCAAAGGATTTCAGAACTGTTGTCTGGATTAGGTAAAGGGCTGGATAAGGGCCAAGAAACTGATGCTGAAGCCTGACAAGATTAAGGTGCTATGGGTAGGTGGTTCTCAGGTCTGGGAGCTTGCTGTTTTTCCTGTTCTGAATGGTTTGGCACTCCCTCTGAAAAGAGCAGGTGCACAGTCTGGGAATACTCCTTGATCCAGCTATGTTAATGAAAGCTCAAGTGGTACTAAGTACCTTTTACCAGCTTAGGTTAATTTGCCCAGTTGTAGCCATTCCTGGTTAGGGATAGCCTATCTATGGTGAGTCTTCCAGCCTTGTTAGTCTTCCAGTTGTACTGCTGTGGTGAATTATATGTGGGGCTGCCCTTGAAGATCACTTAGAAACTTCAGAATTATTGAAGCTGAATTCTGCCTGGTGTGGATAGCAGGATGCATATTACTAGATCAATTCATAAAGAATCACAGTGTACACTTATTCAGTTTCAGGCACAATTCAAGGTGCTGGTTCTTAACTTTTAAGTTCTAAATAGCTTTGAATCTACTTTACTTTATGAGAGAAGAATGAGTTAGTTGTATGCCTGCTGTCACTAAACCTTTCCCAACCCCAATATGGCAAAAATAATAATAGTAACTTACATTGTAGGGATGTTCTAACAATAACTATCAGAATACATGTGACACTCTTTGAGCATTTGGGGGAAGTATTATATAAATATTATTCCGCCAACTTTCAGCCAACCAGTGCATATCTTCAACCAGTGCATACAAAATTTGGCTTGTGATAAATCACATTTCCCCTTAAGAGCTTACGGAGATAGGGATAATATGGTGTGGCAAAAACTGAATTTTGCATGTGACGTTAAGCCCAGTGTCTTACAGGTTACCCACCTTGCAATCAGCAGTAAAGTACACAGGCTTTAGCGTTGGAGAAAGGCACTGTGAAAATTCTTAGAAGCAGGTCCTTAACCTGATGTGGGTGGAAGGTCCCAGTTTGCATATATCTTTTCATCCATCACTTTTTATTTCAGAGAGGTAGTTGTCTTAAGACTACAAAATCATCAAAGAAGAAGAAGAAGAAGAAGAGTTTGGATTTGATATCCCGCTTTTCACTACCCGAAGGAGTCTCAAAGCGGCTAACATTCTCCTTTCCCTTCCTCCCCCACAACAAACACTCTGTGAGGTGAGTGGGGCTGAGAGACTTCAGAGAAGTGTGACTAGCCCAAGGTCACCCAGCAGCTGCATGTGGAGGAGTGGAGACACGAACCTGGTTCCCCAGATTACGAGTCTACCTGTGTTCACTGGGACTTGGTAAGCACATTCTCTAGTAAGTGCATTCATTCAATATAATTTAGGCCACTTTTTAGAGCATAGTGAGCATCTGAACAGGGAGAAGCCATGCACTACCTAGACCAGTGCTTGGAGACAGTGGTGAGATGGATGAGGAAAAACAAGCTGAACTTGAATCCTGGCAAGACAGAGGCACTGCGGGTGAGTGAGTGGTTCCCATGTCTGAGAAATTGGTCGATTGCCTTTTCTGGATAGGGTTGCACTTTTCACAGTCTGGGGGTTTGCCTGGATCCAGTTTTGTCACTGGAGACCAAGGCATCCTCTGAGACAGTGGTGAGATGGATGAGGAAAAACAAGCTGAACTTGAATCCTGGCAAGACAGAGGCACTGCGGGTGAGTAGTTCCCATGTCTGAGAAATTAGTCAATTGCCTTTTCTGGATAGGGTTGCACTTCCCTTGAAAGAGGAGGTTCACAGTCTGGGGGTTTGCCTGGATCCAGTTTTGTCACTGGAGACCAAGGCAGCCTCTGAGGCTACAAGCACCTTGGACTGGGAAAGCTTGGCCACAGTAGTTCATGCATTGCTTACATCCAAGATTGGATTACAACAATGTGCTCCATACGGGGGTTCCCTTGCACTTGAACCAGAATGCTGTGGCATAATTGCTGGCAGGAGTGAGAGCCAGTGTGGTGTAGTGGTTAAGAGCGGTAGACTCGTTATCTGGGGAACCGGGTTCGCGTCTCCGCTCCTCCACATGCAGCTGCTGGGTGACCTTGGGCTAGTCACACTTCTCTGAAGTCTCTCAGCCCCACTCACCTCACAGAGTGCTTGTTGTGGGGGAAGGAGGGAAAGGAGAATGTTAGCCGCTTTGAGACTCCTTCGGGTAGTGAAAAGCGGGATATCAAATCCAAACTCTTCTTCTTCTTCTTCTTGTCAGCATATAATGTCTGTGCTCAGAGACCTATACTGGTTGTTGACTTGCTACTGGGCCAAGTTCAACTATATAAAACCTTTAACAACTTGGGAGTAGTTTACTTGTGAGATTGCCTTGCGCCATATACGCCTACCTGACTGCTTTGATCTGTGGAACTGGCACTGCTACAGGTGCCACATAATACCCATTCTGCACTTGTAAGAAATCCATCTTAAGTGTGGCAGCACTTAACTGCCTGTTTATTGACGTCAGACAGGTGCCTTCACTGTAATCTTTTTGAAGCCTGCTTTTTAAAAAACCAACCAACCAACATTCTTGTTTAGGCAAGACTACCCAAATATGTAGCATGTTGGTGTGTTTTAGCTTGGTCTTTAACTTATAGCTATTTTTTAATCACTCTTTTAAAATATCGCAGCTGCTTTATTGATGTTATTGTTTTATTCTTTTTGTAAACCGCTTTGAGGTTTCTTCTTCTTAGTCAAGAGGTATGCAAATTTCACGAAATAACTAAATGGAACATGGGGGGGGGGCGGCGGCGGGAATCAAACGTTTGGAGCTGCAGCCCTAACCAGTTTACTGTGCAGCACCAGCCTTTCAGGGTGCTTCAGTTGCAACAGCAGCACGACTGTCTCTATAGCATCTGGATTTATTTATTTTAAAAAGGAATTGGTTCTTCCACTGCTTGCCTGTCGCCCCCCCCCCCCGCGACCCCTTTCACCCAACCCAAACCATCTCGAGTATAAAATAGCCTTTGCTATTTTAAACAGCCAAATCTCCCTCCTCCTCTGATCCGAGCAGCGTTGCACATTTCGGTGGCGGTGTGGTGCTGCGGGGCGGGGGGGGGGGGAAGAGAGGAAGACGAGATGGGTGGCGGTGGAAAAGCAGCGGGCGCCGACGTCACCGCCACCGACGTCACCTTTCCCCGAGCCCACGCAATCACTGACGCCACACCTCCCCCTCCCTCGCTCCCTCCCCAACTCCTACCTTCTCACCCCCTCCCACCACCCTACGCGTGATGCTTGCGACTCCCCCCTCCCGCAGGGGGAATTCTCCTCTACCCGGGCCTGACATCACTTCTCCCTCACCCAACAGCCCACCAAAGCAGAGACGCCGGTTTAGCGACGGCCTTCTCCTCCCGCCATGTTAGGAGGAGGAGGAGGAGGCGGAGGAAGAGGGGAGGTCGGCGTAACGCGGAGCCGCCCCCGCCTGCCCGGGTAGCAGCAGCAGCAGCAGCTCCTCCTCCTCGACGGGCCACTGCATGGAAAGGCTGGGAGCGATGAGCGAAGCCGCAGCAGCCTTGGAGGCTTCGGCTGACTAGGGGAAAGGCGAGCGAGCGAGCGAGCGAGCGAGCGAAGGAGGGAGGGCGAAGCTCCCTCCTTTCTCCCTCCCTCCCCCTCCTCCTCCTTCCCGTCCCCTCAGCACGAGGGGAGGGGAAGAGCATGAACGGCTGCCCCGTCCCTGCCCGCCGCGGCGCCGCTTGGGCGAGAGCGAGGAGGAGAGGCGGAGGCGGAGGAGGAGCGCGGCGGCCGCCACCAGGACGACGACGACAGCCGCCGCCGCCGCCGCCGCCGCCGCCACAGAGTCATGGTGCCCTTCGCGCCGCCGGAGGGCGCGGAGGAGCCTCAGCCTGAGCCCGAAGCGGAGCCCTCCTCCTGCCCTCCTCCGCCCCCGCCTCCTGCCGCCGCCGCCGCCGCCGGCCTCATGGAGATCTCCGGCGGAGGAGGAGGAGGAGGCGGCGGCAGCAGCAGCAGCACAGGCGGAGAGGTGAGGGAGTCCCGGGCTAGGTTTTCTGAGGGAACTTGAGGTAAAAGGTTCTGAGGGGGGGGGGGGGATCGGGAGGGCGGCGTACAGGCAGAGGCTGCGCCGGCTTAAGAGGAGGGGGCGTGCGTGGCGCTGCCGGTGCTGTTCTCCCATCCCTCGATGCTTCGTCTCCTCCTCTCCTCGTAGGGATGCGGGATGCGGGAACCGGCTCCGGAGGGGTCTGAGAGAGAAGGGGCCGGCGGGGGGCGACCGGGGTCGTGAGCGGAGTTTCGTGACACCCTCCACCCCGTTTTTATGCGATCCCTACGGTGTCTTTCATGCGACCCCCCCCCTCCCAAAATCTCCCTTGACTCCACCTGGTCCTTCAACTTGCCTTTTGCTTGCTTACCTGCCGCCTCCTTATTTATTTGTTTTTAATACCCACGTTATTCTGACCTGTCCCTCTCCATCATGCCTCCCTGTCAATCCTCTATAGATTCCTCCATCCATCAGCAACCGAACTTGCGCTGTCATTCTCTTATCTCTTCTTTGCGCGCATCCTCCGCTCCCCCGTTTTCCTGCCGTCTTGGCTGGCACCTTCTCTTTCCCTTTCACCAACTCCGGCCCTTTGCTAGCTTGCTAATTGTCCTTGCCCCCCTGAGAGGGCTGAGAACCTCGACTTATTCAAAAGTCGATTTAGCAGCCCCATCAGAGAACGGGAATTTTAGAGCCACGCACACTTTTCGCAGTGGAATGCAAGGGAATCCTGAAACGGAAAGCTGTTCCCTTTTGTTTCTCTTTTCATCTTCTCTCGCTCCGAATTCCAGGTCTCTGTTCTTTTACTGCACAGGATCCAGTGACACCCAAAAGTCTCTGAAAAACGGTCCCCTTCTTTCTACAACCACTTGTTTTTTTTTAAAAAAAGTATTGCCTTATCATTTTCTTCTTGTCCATCTACCTATTCCCGCCTCAGGTTTCACTTTTTTCATTAAAGTACTTTTACCAGATAGATTCCTCTCCAAGGCAGACCCTGTCCACATCTGTTTGTCTTTCATCCTTACCTTGACAAATTCATCTCTGTGTCCTAAAGATGCTGGGTTCTGAACAGTTGCCAGATGCCTCCATTCCACACTTCTATCTCCCTCTCCATCTCTTTTTATTAACAACCACTTCCTACTTTGTTCACCCTTGTTCTCCTGCTAGGTAATCCCATACATCAAGGTCTGATGCATCCTTCCTCTACTCTGCTAGCTGTTTCCCCTTCACAACAAGGCACTGACTCTTGAGTTCATTCTTACTTAACTAATACTTTACTCTCACAATAATTACCTCTTTTACTTCAGCATTAAAACATATTTGGCACCATGGTGCAGCAGTGAGCTACTCCTGTTTGCTTCATTGTTTGTTGACTTAAGAAGATGAACTATTTTGAATTTGTTGCTGAAATATCTTGCTATGGTTTGCATCTACAGGTAGTATCCTAATTCTGAAAGGCTCCAAATTGTCCTTTCCATTCCACAACTTTTGTTTGAACTTCTCAAAAGAGCCTGCTGCTCTTTGCCCTTGAGGTGTCTCCTCTAAGTAGCCCTAATGACCTGTAGATTCCTGCCATATTTCCTGTATCAGTCCTACCAGAGTGATGCTAACATTCTATTTTAAAAACAAGAGGTGTGGTGACATCTGTCAACTACATAAATTGAGAACAGACATAAGGAATGTTCTGTAAAACTTAGCAATAAAAATAAGGAATTACTAATGACCCTTTCTGGATTCATCTGCTTTGGAAGATGTCATGCTGTTTTTGGCTTAGCTGATTTTGCTTTACTACTTTCAAGCACCTCAAATAATATCCACTATATTTATTACTGTGTTAATAGAGCTCTGGGGGTCCCCAGATGGCCTTGCAATGAGGCACTGCATTAGACTTCAGCAAGGGTGCTGCATCATGTATTCTTAAACATAGCCTTGACCCCCACCCCAAGCTACACTCAAAACAAGCCCCCACTCCTTAAACATCTCTTTAAGACTGGTTCAGCTTAAAAGTAATTCAATTGTTCCATCTTTCAGCTTCTTCTTTATCCTTATAAACCACCTGCACTTTGAGCCTTATTTGTCCTTAGAGGATCTGAGAACCTATGTAGTAACTGTTTCTAAGCCAAGGAGAAGCTGGTAAACCTTTTACTCTCTCAAGGGCTCATTTATTATGGAAAACAGCTTGTACAAGGTTAGAGTCTGCAAAGTATTGTTCAGATGAATAAAATCTCTTGAACTGTGCTCTGTAAAGTGGTATGCCCAACTTCTATATTGGATACTACCATTGCCAGGATGTTATCAAATACTGTTTGATGTCAGGATCTTTTACATTCTACCAGTTATAACAGCTTTTGTCAGAATGGCTTTTGTTTGGCTTTCAGTGGCTTAATTTTAGCAGTCTGACTGACTTTTCCCCTTGTCCCAGGCACCATCAGAAGTGTCATTAAACAAACATTCTAGATGCATTAATTAGTGATAGTTTCAACAATGTCGGAACACTTTTTTGAAAAAAAAGATACTCAGCAGTTTCATGGTAAAAAAATAAGCAGCAACTTTTGGAATCTCCTTAGTCCTAATTAAGCTATTGATGGAAATTGAGTGCATAGTGTGAGTTTAAAAAACTCACATTGTGCTACTAATAATATTCTAGTACAGAGTGCAATTGAATATAGAAACCCCATGTTTCTGAGATTGGCAGAAGAGAGTTGAATATACAGTATGTGTTTGTAGGAGGGGGGTTATTGTTTTGTTTTTGTTTTAACTATTTATTTTGTGCTTTTATCCTGTATTTTTATATTGTGAACAGCCCTACGATCGGATGCAGAGCAGTTTATAAATTTAATAAATAAAAAATAGGCCTTAAATGCCAATTTATATGCTATGTTAATGAACGTTCTTATCTAAATACTGTTTCAAAAACTGGTCAGGCTAGTCTCTGGTTGTTCTTCAAGTGTTTTTATTGGTTCACTTCTATTAGAAGAACTCATTCATTGCTCAAGATGATTTTTTTTTAATGTTGTGAATGTATGAGACTATAAATTGAAAGTTTATTACTCTGTGAGGTAGGAAGTTTTAAATAACACCAGATTCTATACATGGAGGTAAGTCATACAGATTATGGGGCTGAATTCTAAAGTAAGTGTGCATAGGATTGAAATCAGTGGGATTTAAGCAGCATGACTGTGTAGGATTGTAACCTTAGTGTTTTATACCTTCGCTGTTTATGTGTCCATAGAGTGCTGTTCCTGAGCACTGTAATTACTGTGCAATTCTCTATTATAGCGGTATACACTTTGAAATATTTCTGTGATTGAATCCTTAATCATGGTTTGTAAAATAGGTAAAGGTCAAGGACCCCAGGAAGTTCAAGTTCAAGTCGAGTCAAAGGGGTTGTGGCGGTCATCTAACTTTTTAGGCCGAGGGAGCCGGCATTTGTCCACAGACAGCTTTCCGGGTCATGTGGCCAGCATGACTAAACTGCTTCTTGCACAACAGGACACCATGACGAGTGCCAGAGCACGCAGAGTCGCGGAAACACAGTTTACCTTCCCGCCTCAGCGATATCTATTTATCTGCTTGCACTGGTGTGCTTTCGAACTGCTAGGTTAGCAGAAGCTGAGACAAAGCAACAGGAGCTCACCCCATCATGTGGATTCAAACCACCGACCTGTTCAGCAAGCCCAAGAGGATCAGTGGTTTAGACCACAGTGCCACCCACTCCCCTCATGGTGCATATGCCCTAGTAATTTAGGAAAATACTATAATAAAATTCATTATTGAGTATCTAAATTAAAACAAGATTGATGTTTACACTCAAAATTGTTAAAATACAACACAGCATTTGTTTAAAAACAACAACTTTAGCCTTCTTTTAAAGAACCTGTGTGAAAAGTAGCATATTGTTAGGTGCCAGTGTGGTGTAGTGATTAAGAATGGTGGACTCGTAATCTGGTGAACTGGGTTTGCGTCCCCGCTCCTCCACATGCAGCTACTGGGTGACCTTGGGCTAGTCACACTTCTCTGAAGTTTCTCAGCCTCACTCACTTCACAGAGGGTTTGTTGTGGGGGAGGAAGGGAAAGAAGATTGTTAGCCGCTTTGAGACTCCTTAGGGTAGTGATAAAGTGGGATATCAAATCCAAAACCTTCTTCTTCTTAAGTAACTCAGTTATATTTGAACAAAAAACTAATATGCATATCACAGATCCGGTAGTCATTACTGTCTTCTAACACTGCAATCCTATGCATATGTGGAAGTAAACTCCACTGAAGTTTGTCAGGTGTAGGGCCAAATTACACATTACACTAATGCGCAAAGGATCCAGTTGAAAAGCAGGGGTGTTTGCCAGTCCCACTGCTTCTAAGCAGAGGCAACAACACCTAGAAGCAAAAGCATGAAACTTTTGTGGGCAAGTGTTGTGCCCTTCTGGCTCTCGCTCCCCCCCCCCCCATATTCTTTTCTGGTACACTATGATCTACTCTGAAAGCTGAAACAGTGGGGGTATAGCTGATGACAAAACTTTGCACTTGGAAAAGTAGGTCAAGATTGCCTCTCTATCCTAAGCATGCCTTAAATACTGTGTCTTACTGGTGAAATCTGTCTTTGGAAAACCATGGTTTTAATTTACAGTGGTACCTCGGTTTAAGAACAGTCCGGTTTAAGATTGATTTGGCTTGCAAACTCCGCAAAACCGGAATTAGTATCCCGGTTTTAGAACTTTACCTCAGTCTAAGAATGGAATCTGAACGGTGGAAGGGCACTGGCGGCGGGAGGCCACATTAGGGAAAGCGCGCCTTGGTTTAAGAACAGTTTCGGTTTAAGAATGGACTTCTGGAACGCATTAAGTACATAAACTGAGGTACCACTGTATTCCCCTACCCAGAAATCTAGTAGAATGTTCATGCATAAACAGGTGCTGTTTCCTCAGTACCACCTGTTCGCCGCACTCCAACTTCACTATCCTGCCTGCTATTTGAAAGGTACCAACTGATACCTGCTAGAAGATCACTTATATTGGATCATTTTTCAGTGAAGTACAAGGAGTATGGGGCTACTACTATGTACAAATTTGGGAGTTTTAGATTAAATGTTAAAAAATACTTGTCAATATTCCACAAATTATTAGTTGCTTTAAAATAAGGATTTAAATGTAAATCAAATTAATCTTATGGAACTTTAGCTATTGCTATACAGATTCTGCATACTATCAAAACGACCAGGAATGCTTTGAAATTAAAATTGGTTTAAAAGTAGTCACTCTAGAAATAATTTATTAGTCTGATTCCTAATTTTATGTTTAGCAGATACACATATGATACAGAAAGAAACAGATGACATCTCTATTGCATCTGTGCTAAAATTGTGAAATGCCTGAAATCAGTTACAGTATATTTGTTAACAGAGCACAGATTAAGATTCACCTGGAACATTTTCAGTGTCCATTCTCAGATGCTATCACAGAAGTAATAGGAGTTTTGCAAGTAGCATCACTGAAGATAGTTATGGTATATTTGTAAACTTAATACACATGCAACATTTTCAGTGTCCATTCTCAGACATCACTGTTGGACAATTAATGGAGCTTTACAAGTAGTTGCACATTTGGTATGTGGGTGCTGTTACAGGAACTGCTCCTCCTGTAATATTCTGGAGATGTGTGTGTGTGTGTGTGTGTGTGTGTGTGTAGGGGGAGGGGTTAGACAGGATTATGCATTTAAAATGTAAAATTGATGTGTGTGTGCGTGAGAGAGAGGGAGTGCTTTTTGGTTTAGTTTGGTTTAGTAGATTATTAAGGCAAAACTTTCAAAATTTCAGTTTCTTTTATTTTATTCTTTCTAAAAATTAGAATTGTACGTGGGAAATGCATTCTTCACTCTTTGAAGTTTATGAGGAAGTCAAATGCCAGATTAACATTGTAGCCTGAAATGAAAGTATTCAGCCATAACAAAAAGGATGTTTATTTAGGACGATGCTGTTGGATTTGGAGACAGCAAATATTGTCATGAATATGAATTGAACCTTGCTTTTTCTGTTGCTTTGCCAGCTCAATGCCTCTTTTGTGTGTGTTCTTATTGTTGAATGCGTGAGAAAGAAGGGTGCATCTTTGGATTATCAACTTTCTCCTTATATTCATTATGTGATAGAAATAAATTCTTCTAGTAGCCTTTTTACAATGGTTTTTGCTTAGATTAATTTTATGAAACTGTTCTCATTTATCTTGGTTCACAGTTCACCAAAACAGAACACAGTTATGGTGAACATCCCTGGTAAAGTTGTTCTTTCAAAAGAGTACTCTGTGTGCGCAAGAGAACTTTTAGGAATTCATATCTCTTACAATCATAGGTGGTATCAAATAGTGTCAAATGTCTAATAGTAAAAACTCTGTATTTGGAAATTTACTTAGGTGCTGTAATTTTAGAGTTCATTTGCCTTCTTTGTTACTATATTGAGGGCTGAATTAAAGAATTCTGGATAAATGAGGAAATATTTTTAAAGGGAAATAATTTTTTCCATATTTATTTGCCTTCTGCTTTTAAACAGTGACAGTAAGGACACTGGTAAGGTACTGTGCATCTTTTACACTTCTATTATGGTTATAGGCCGATGTATCACATGTGCATGAACATTTACTTGATAGCTCAAGATGAGGACTTGCAACTGAATGTGTGAAATAAATCCACTGAAAAGCATTGTGTTTAAAGTGATTTGAAAGGTGGTGTTTGATCATGGATTATTAATTCACTTGGTGGTTATGCTTTGCCCCTTCAATAAAATTGGAGTGGTAGGAATTTTGTGGAGCTAGGTTAAAAAGGGTAACATCCATAGTTTTCTAAAGCCTTTGAAAAAAGGTTTTCTCAAGCTTTTGAAAAAAACTTTGATGAAGCCATAGTGACACTCAAGCTCACACTGAAGTCCATGTGTTATACCTATTTTGATGCTGGGAAAGATGGAGGGCACAAGGAGAAGGGGACGACAGAGGATGAGATGGTTGGACAGTGTTCTTGAAGCTACTAACATGAGTTTGGCCAAACTGCGAGAGGCAGTGAAGGATAGGCGTGCCTGGCGTGCTCTGGTCCATGGGGTCACGAAGAGTCGGACACGACTGAACGACTGAACAACAACAACAAAGTTCTGAGTTTTGGGTCTTGTCTAAATCTACCTGTTGTTATTTACCCCATTGATTCCCAGTTTGTGTTAGCAACAACACAATCCTGTCCAGTGCAGGATATGTAAAAGAAAGTATACAGAGTGTCAGCAGGCATATAGATATAGGTCATCCTGTTTACATTGTGTACCTAGAACAGGTGTGGGGATACTTAGTTGCTGAACTACAGCTCCCATCCTAGTCCATTGCCATGCTTGATGGGGCTGTTTGGAGTTGTAGTTCAGCAACATCTGGAGGGTCAAAGGTTCTCCACACCTCACTTAGACTTTTAAAAATCTATTGTCAAAGTTCCCAACTTGAACAAGCTTAACAATAAGAGGACAAGGTTGTCTTTTGGCTTGGTAACTGGTTAAGAAACAGAAAGCAGAGAGTATGAATTAACGAACAGTTCTCCTACTGGAGGATTATAGAAAGTGGAATCCCCGCCCTCCCTCAAGACTGGTATTTATTTATTCTATTGAAATCTTAAGGCAGTATACAACAAAATAATACAATAAAATCAGTAAAAATATCCCTAAAAACATAATCAAAAATATCAGTAGATACTGGTTGGCTAAAAAGTTCCTGCTAAACTTCTGCTTGTAGGGTGACCCACAGGGATGCCCACCACACTAAAATTCTAATCTTAGTCAAGGCCAGCAAATTTTCAGGGGCTGTCCTGGCTTGCACCTGCATATACATTACTCAAACTCTGTGCTTTAGAAAACCCAAAAGCTTTATTCAAGAAATCTGTACATGGTCTCAGCATGAGTTTAAAGTACAATTCAATAAACAACTAATAAATATATCTTCTTCAATGGGGTTGTTCTATGATAGATCACAACCCCTTCACAACATCTATGCTATTGACTCTCAAACCTTGAGATTGTTGAAATATATACATCAAAAAAAATAATCAATTTGAGTTGTGCAGCACAAATTGGGTCTGCTAGGCCAATTTTTTTAAAAAACAATGTGGACTAAATTCGTTTCAGGGGCCCCTCTGAGATTAGAGGCCTTGAAGCTTAAGCTTCATTAATTTCATAGTACCCCCCCCCCGTACAGGATACGTATTTTAGAGGCCTAGAAGTGAGGGAGGACCCCCTGACTGTGCACCTGCTCCACCAGAGGGAGTTGAACCTATTCAGTACATGCAACTGACTATTTCTCAGATCAAGGAGCCACTCACCATGCCTCCGTCTTTCCAGAATTCAAACTCAGTTTATGGACTCACATATGGGGAGGGGGGATGTCCAATTAATGTTGCAGAACTCTCTCTTCCATATTAGTATTACCGTAGTTTTCACTAGCCCCTTGTTTGTCTCTGCATTGAAAAACAATTGCCCCAACTTTTCAGTTTGCTGGAAATGTGTCTTTATTGGGAAGCTAATGTATCAATGGATTTAGGGTTTCAAAACTAGAAATGATTATTTGTTGTGCCAGAAGAAATTTAATGTATATAAAATAGATTATTTAAAACATATTTAGTAAGAATAATCAAAATTTGGATAAGCTGCTACTACTTACAGAATAGGTTGGGCTGGCATCTGCAGAAATGTATTTTATTTTAGGTAAATGCTTAATTGCTTTATGTGTGAATGTAAACACAAGAGGCTTTTAAGACTTGCTGTTTTATTGATAGAAAGCATTTAATTTGTTCTTCGTGGTGATTGAATGGTGTTTTGAAAATTAAGCTTTTGTTGAAAATAATAATCAAATAGTGGACTTGGTTTACATGATAACTTTGCTATGTCTGTGTTGATAATGAAGTTACAGTAGTTGTTTGAGATAGAAAAGTCATATTCGAGCAACCAAATCCAGATATTAGAATGCAGTG
The DNA here is from genome assembly GCF_009819535.1 of Lacerta agilis. Lineage (NCBI taxonomy): Eukaryota > Metazoa > Chordata > Lepidosauria > Squamata > Lacertidae > Lacerta > Lacerta agilis. Next base: position 27,312,659 of record NC_046331.1, on the reverse strand, counting down.
AATGTATATAACTTCTTTCAGTAGAAATTAACTGCTGATGCTTTTGAAGCCATTCAGATCAGTTGGTGGTGGCAGCAAGACAAAGCACACTTGCTGGGCAGACCTCCTAAGGCAGGGGTGAGGATTGGAACGTTTGGTCTGTGAACCAATCTTGACCTGAAAGACCATTTCCCTTAACCATGCCCATCCACTGATGTGACTGATGATGTTAGCTGATGGGTGGGAGGACAGGGTTTAATTTTGCCTTGGCTGCATGCCCTGCTCCCAGCAGGGAACAAGATTGCATGGGCAAGGCAGAAGGATTTAATCTCCACTGATCTGCTGAAGGGTGGGGATTAAAATGCTTTTCAAAAGCACTGTTTGAAGCAGTTCCTATACTTCTCCAGCAGTTGGCTAAGCAGCAGTGGTAACTATGCTGCTGTCCACGTATGGTCTTGCAGGAGAAGTGCACAAACTGCACTTTTGAGAAGTGTTTTAAGGCAGTCTGTACACTCCTGTTTCATCTGAAGTGGGACTGCAAGAGTTGCCTTAACGTGTTTCTCAAAAGCACTGTTTGAAGTATTCTTCCCTTTAAATGAAGAAGTCAAAGTTTAGGGCCAACTAGATGTTACAAGAAAAACATTTGGTTCTCAACACAGTCTTTCTGTTTTAATGCTGGAATGCATTTACAAGGAAGACTTTGCAGGTGCTGGAGAAACTAAGCGCCCTTCTTACTCACCAGTATACTTTGGGAAGTCTATGATTCCTGCATTTGCTTTTACCTCATTGAAAGTGTGGTATGGCCATGTATTTTCTGATTTGCCTTTGGGCACTTTTTCAACAAGATCTAAGATTAACAGTGTTACATGGGAGACAATGCTTACTGTGTGAACTGAACAAAGTTATCTTTGCTATAGCATAACACATTCTACACTTTACTAAACTGAAAGTGTGAGAAGGGTTCAATGAAGTAAAATTATATTAGAGTCTAAATACACCATTTTTTGAGAAGGAGGCAGGCAAGATCCTTAGAAATCCCACTGAGGATTCGTGCAACAGATTGCAATCTCCTGTTCCCGGCAGCACTGAAACTCAATATCTTAGTACAGGAAGCCACACAGAGCTTCAGATATGGTCTGAGCACAGGCACCAGGCACCCCTCCTAGTGGGAAATTGCTTGTGTATTATTGCTCCTCAACTGGGAATTCAGCCTGGCCACAGCTTCCACATAGAGCAGTAGCTGACTGACTCAGCAGTGGGCTTCAGCAGGTGCCCTCTGTGTTGACTACTGATGCTGGGACTGAGTCCAGATTGGCTGAATGAGAAGAGTCTTCCCCTTTTTTTCTTGCAGTGGAAATAATTTTCCCAAGTAATATATATCTTCTTTTTTGTAAGTGTGTTAAATGCTATAATTTTCCATTGGAAAAACATTTGACTAAAGAGTTCAAACAGCCATTAAGTCCCATAGGCACATTGCTGTCTGTCATCCTATGCTGCCTCTCATGGTTGTTATGAGGATAAAATGGGGAAGAACTTCTCAGGAAGTTTTGTAGTTTTGTTGTAATGATATTACAACAGGAATATGTATGTACACCACAGGAGGGTGACTTGTTTGGTAATTAATATAGCAAAATGAAAAATTGTCTTTAGCAGGTTTTTCCAGTTTTTAATTATTACTATTCTACATGTTGGAGCAAGTGCATATCCTTGTTTGTATGATTCAACTGTTTAATCAAATTTAGCAACTTGTAACTTAGCACAGTTACGGCTCTTATTAAATGGAGGCAATTGTAATAAAATTAGATTTAGTAGAGGACTGCTGTAGGATCTGCTTTGCATGCAGAAGGTCCATCGTTCAGCTCCTTGTGTCTCCAGGTGAGGTTGGGAGAAACCCAATCAAAAGCTTTGGAAATCCTCTGCCAGTCAGTGTGGACAATACTGAACTAGATAAACCAATGATCTAACTCTGTATAGGGCAGTTACAGGTGGGTAGCCGTGTTGGTCTGCCATAGTCGAAACAAAATATCTGAAGAAGTGTGCATGCACACGAAAGCTCATACCAAGAACAAACTCAGTTGGTCTCTAAGGTGCTACTGGAAAGAATTTCCTATTCTGTATAGGGCAGTTTCCTTTGTAGAAGCAGACCCTCTGAGCCATTTTGCTAATTATCTAGCTTTCAAACAGGCAATTCTGTTACAAAACATGCATACATGATTACTCATTGAGTGCCACATTCTTCCTTAGCTGTTGAACTTTTAAGAATTTCTCTAATGCTTCTTAATAAATGTCCTTCTTCTAGTTTGAACCATAGAAGCCATATGGACAGAAAGTTATTTCCCCTTTTTATGACCTTTACCTATTTGAAAACTGTCAGTTGGGTGATTTGACTTTTAAATCAAGGCAATTTAAGTCATTGATTAAAAACAACAAACAAACAAACAAAAAACAAATCAGGTTCCAACTATAATTCCAGAACAGGAATCCAGACTAATTGGTGTTTTAATTTTAAAAATACCCATTTGACATTATCTAAAGTATTTATACTACCCAGAGGTATAAATAATCTGAAACTTCTGGTCGTTCAGCTTTATGTCTTTTGCTCTGCAGAAAACATCTATTTTTTAAGAGGAGTGTCAGGCAATTGTATATTATTGAAATTAATGGGGGAAGTTAAGATTTCTGCCCTTCTGAGCAGTGTTCTGGAAAGTTATTAAATAAGATATTTAATTAGGGATTATGTGATGACCAGTACATTTGTATTGGATATATTCTGCAATTCTATTCATGTTTTCTGTTTAACCTCATTTTTCATTTATTTCTGCAGCTGAATGGCATTAGAGTGGTGGATGAACCTATGGAGGAAGGAGAACCATATTCCTATGAAGTAAGTTCATGCGTAAGTTCTTAAGGGTGGGAACTGCCATCAAAATATTTTGAGTTTCATATTTTCTTTTGGATGCTTTATTTAGGAACCAAACTAGGAGAAAACTTGGAGAACAAAATGAGAGGTAAAAGAGAAATAATAGAAATTTGCCCTGCTTCTTCAGTAGAAAAGTTCAGGATTTTTTTCCTATGTGCCTAAACGTATGAAAGCATATGTACATAGGTGATATGTAACCTTGCTTGAAATAGTTTGACTTTCAAGATTTGCAGTATTGATGCAAATCAAGTATTATTTTTATGAATTTTTGTTCCATATGTGTTGGATACATATCCGATGCTGATTTGCGTGAGGAAAGCCGTATACTGGCAGCAGGCAGCCTGAATGACATTTTGCTTCAGAAGGAAGAAGTAACTACAAATTATTATAATTTTTAAAATCTATTTTAATGTTACTGAAAGCAGTCTTGGAAATAAATGCTTAATACTTAATAATTCACAGAACTTTTTTCTTTTGCCTGCCTGCTTACATGTGTTGGTTAGTCATTTATAGCCTTAACAAATGGAGAGGGCCTGCTATGCATAGCTCTGCCTGATCACTTTGAATGGAACCATGCTTATTTGCCACTGGCAATTTAGATGGTGGCTAGTTACAAGCCTGGTTGAAAGAAAAAATAGTTCTTAAGCTGTTTTGTCATAAGACACTATGTTTTTAGTGGTGTTTGTTTTTATCTGTAAGCTGCCTTGAGTCCCGTCAGGGAAAAAGATGGGGGTATAAATAAATGAAGAATCATCATCATCATCATCACCATCACCACTTTAGAATGCTTCAACATTTTCTGATGTTTAAATTACTTTTGAAGAGTACCAGCCAGGCTAAAATAGACTCAAGTGTGTTTATGGCAAATATTTTAATTTTATAGGAATTCCGTCCAATCAAGGTATACAGACAGTGTTCTGGATTGTATTTAATTCCCTTAGACTTGCTGTGTGGTGTTACTTTGCTCTGATTTTCATTTGGCTGATAATCATATATTCTGATGCCTTAAATAATTTCCAAATTCTTTCTCAGGGGATCCAATGACAGTATTTTATTTTAAATACTGTTTTTTGTTTTCTAATGCTTGACCTGTAAGCAAAACATCTTGGTCTCTAACATCAGTACTGGCATCTGTGTGATGTGCTATTAGGTCTAATTCTTTTTTATTAGTTGGCTTCTTCTTTGGTTTATATATTAGTGCTATATGTAGTGACTACATAAGCAATCTATGGAATGCATAGCTTGGGTGTTATCTTGGATATTAGGCAGGCATGATTCTGAGTATTGCATACATTCAGAGCCGGAGTGCTTAACCTGGTGTCTTTCCATAAGCCTGGCTAGCTTTGTCAATGGTTAGGGATGATGGTAGTTATAGTCCAGCAACATCTGAAGGGGACCAGGTTAGGGAAGACTGATGTAGGGGATGTTTCATAGTCCCCATTCCTTAAATGTCTGGCAGTATACCTTATTTGCATTTGGTGGCAATACACAGATTGGCTCAGATGATGTGATGGCATGAAATATCATTTACAAACATTACGATTACTGAGGCAACACAGTATCCTTACAGTGCATATTTTGTGAAGGGAAGGAAAGTTGTTAGTTTGAAAGGCATTGAAACATAGATAAAGGCAGAAAAAGATTTCTGTGTCTGACTGGAGATAGAGAATATTTGAGACATGTCCCCAGTCCAGTTTTCAATATTAATAAAATGTAATTAATACGTTAAAAGCCACACAAACTTAAAATAAGAGCAGCACAGCCCTGGAGCTGGTCTTTGCCGGCCTTCCCCTCTCTCTGGAATCATTCCAACAGGGTATTTGGTGGGTGAGGGGCCATTCCAGTAGGTGCCTAGTGTTGTGAAGTGCTTTATAAATAACTGCCAGTACTTCGTTGCTTCTGGAAGCACTCCCCTTATTCTGGCATATGTTATCCATTAGGTAGGCTAGGGCAGTTTCTGTGCCAAGAACAAGCCTAGAACCAGACTGAAATGAAACGAGACAATCCGTTTCATCCACTTGCTCAAGTAGCTTGCCTAAGAAGGTGATTTGTGGGTATTTTTGACCAGCTGATTGTTGGTTGAAATCTTCAAGGTTTGAAGAGAGTTTCTTTATTAGTGGTTTTACAACAGTCTTAATCAAATATGCTGATTACACCCAGCTCTAAATTTAAGTTACAAAGTTTCCAAATGCTGTTATCTTTGTCCTAAATCAGTGTCCAGAAGCTATGGTCAAGTGGAAGAGGGCTAACAGATTGAAGTTGAATTCAGACAAGTAAGAAGTGATGATAGATCTTCCTATAATTTATGGGGCTGTAATCTCCTCACTGGAACAGCTTTGGAGCCTGTGAGTTATTTTTGATTCAGTCCTGCTTTTTGATAAGCAGCTTGCTGTTGTAGCCGAGTGCTTTGTTACAAAGTGCAAAAGAGATAGCTAAATTGAGGTGAAAGGCGACTCTGAAGAAGTCTAGAATTGAGGAATAGCTCTATGCTGGGGATGGAGAGGAACTGGAGTCAAGAACAGAGTAACTAAAGGAAGTGGAGCCGACTTGGCAGTGGGCTGTATAGGAGCTGATGTAAATTCTGTATGAACAGGAAAGAAGTGAGAAAATAAGAGCTTTGGAGGACAGGGCCAGGGTGCCAAGTAGTCCTAGGATTGTGGACTCTAGATCTGACGGGACTATTGTCTCACCTTTGTTGGAAGGTGGCTTCTGCTAGTTATGGTTTCTTTTGTTACTGAAGCAGTGTGATAGAGGCAGCAACCATTTTAGGTTTGTCCAATTGATTCATGACTGCCAATGCACAGGTCCTTTTGGACCTGAAAGAAGGCAAAATGAGGGCTGAATTGGGGCAGGAGGTGCTTATCCATGTTCTGCTGATGCGTGTGGGGGCCAAAAATGGAACCTCCGTGCAAAATTGTTGCCGCCTACATTAAGCTGAAGACTCCTGCTCATTAGTAGTGTGCTTCATTTTAAAATGGAAGAAGTCTTAGTTTAGGCAAGGAGAGTACGGTATCTGCATTAAAAACACACGCACCATAATACTTATACCTGATACTTTATTTTACAAGCAATAAAATACCACATGCAGTTCTAAATTACATAACAATGAGTATTCAAGGAAACAGTGAGTGAGGTTGTTGTTTATAGATCATATGGCAGACAGAGCAAGTTCTTCAAATCCGGACCTGAAAAAGATGGATTTGTTCATAGCTTGGTTGCTCAATTTTGGCTGTGATGGTGGTTGTGTCATCTGATTTTTTGGCTTTAAAGTCAGGGTAGTACTGTGGGACCAGCTTGATAACCTGAAGCTGAATTGGTACAGTATTCTGGACTACCCCCCCCCCACCTTCATTTATGTTGCAGATGTTCTGGATTGTGACATCTTAATTAAGGGGCTGGAGTAGAGAAACTAAAGGAAGTTGGCTTTAGCAGATCAAACTTGTAGGTAGATGAAGATAGGACTACAATAGCAGGAAGAAAGTAGAAAACAACAGAGGTTTGAAGAGCTGTAGTCCAAGGAACAAAATGTGCAGAAGGCTAAATCTGAAACAAAAGTAAAGTGATTGAGAGCACTATACTGTTGATAAAATCTGTTTTCTCTCCCTGATACTTATGCTCTGCTTCTTTTGCTGCTGCCCACACTGAACAGCTGTTGAGTGTCCAAGTTCTTTTCTTTTGTTACATTACGTGGTTGCTACTCAATTCTTAGGATTCACTGGATGTAGTTTTTTTTTCTTCAAATTAATGAATATAACTGAATAGCACATGGGATTTAAAATTACTCAGCCAGGACCTCGGTGTTTGGCATTTATATTACAGGAGACTATTCCATGGACAACTGTATGATTTCATTTTCCTGTTGAATTCTTATTTAATGACTGTTGCCAAGTTCCACAGAAACAAATTGTGATGTCATAGGATAGTAACTTAAGGTGAAAGAAGAAAATAGAAACAGATGAATAACTAAAATGGTTTTTCATGTAAATGTTCCAGTTTATTGAAATATGAAAACAGCATTGTTGAATGTCTTGTGTGTGGCATCAGTAGCTATTAAAGATCTTATTAGAGCTTATTGATATGACTTCTGTTTTTTCTGTCACTAGGCAACATGAATACTAGCATTTTAACTTATTTTCATGAATACATGAATACTAGCATTTTAACTGATGTCAGCATTTATATACACTTGAAGTTCTTGGTGGTGTTTATAACTTCAGTGCATTGTTGGAAGAAACTGAGTTCTTTAAAAACAAAGCAGATTTGTTGTTACACATCTTAAATATTCAGTTTTGAAAATGTAAGCCTTTTAGTTTCTATATTTCTCATCACTGTGAGGAACTGGAACAGTTATTCAATTGTTGAGGTGTCTAAAGTGTTTTATGCATATTGAGGCAATAACTTGCTTTGTTGATTAATACCATATTTTGAAAGTCAAGCAATAAATGTCTGAGAACATTGTATATATTCATTATCTACTATATATTTTGGAAAGTGGTTTGGTTATTCCCCATGCAGATGCCTCTTGAGATATTATTGTTAAACTTGGCATGAAGGTTCTGAAGTGAGGGTGGTGGTTTTTGTTGATGTCGGAACACTGGATGCCATTTTGGATCAAGATGGCAGCTTGAAACATGACTTTGGTGTAACTTCACTGGATTTTCAGTGCAATGGGTGCAAACTGCACCAATTTCATTCTTGGCACAATTGTTCCTGATGTGGGAGCAGCTTTTTTTTTTTTAAATCAACCTTGGAACACTGGATACACTTTTGAATTAAGATGATAGTACAAAACTTGAGTTGGGCATGACTTCGTCTGATTTTTCGCATGACTGGTCCAAACTGCACTGATTCAAGCTTGGCATGAAGGTTCCTGAGGTTGGGACAGCAATTTTTGTTAACATGGAGCTTCTGGCTGTCATTCTGAATCAAGATGCTGGACAAAAACATGACTGGACTGGTGTGATTTTGCTCGATTTAGCGTTAAGCATCCATTTGTATGCCTCTGAAGATTTTGTTACCCAGTTTGACATGACTTTGCCAAATTTGAACCAATAGTTCCAAACAGTACTAATTTGGATGGCTCTGAAGACAGCATCGCCAAATTTGGCAGGACAGTTGCAACCTATGCAGTTTTGGATGACTCTGAAAATATTGTCACTGAACTTGGCATGAGGATTCCCAAGGTGGAAGAGGCAGACTTCCTATGTTTAGATACCAAGTGCCATGTTGAATCAAGATGGCAGATCAAATAAACCATAACTAAATATTAGCATTCTGCACCAGCTGGAGCTTCTGAATCAGACCCAAGGGCAGCCCCATATAGAACCCATTAAAGTAATCTAGCCTTGAAGTTGTCAATGCATGGGCGACAGTGGTTAAACTATCCTTGTCCAGTAACAGCTGTAGTTGGCAAACCAGAGCAAGGTGGTGAAAGGCATTCCTAGCCTTCTCGTTCCCTATGAGACTGTCATCTCTTGTTTTATTCACCTCGTTTCACACCTAACTTCTAACCACTTAGCCTACCTAAACTGTAAACACTTCGTCAAACATTTTACCCATTTGTTGCTGTTGTTGTTTAGTCGTGTCCGACGCTTCGTGACCCCATGGACCAGAGCACGCCAGGCACTCCTGTCTTCCACTGCCTCCTGCAGTTTGGTCAGACTCATGTTGGTAGCTTCGAGAACACTGTCCAACCATCTCGTCCTCTGTCGTCCCCTTCTCCTTTACCCATTTAAGCAACATTTTACCCAACTTATACTACCTTGCACATTGATTTGTAATTTTTTGTTGATAAAACAGCAACATGCCTCATATCCTAGGCATTTATTTTCTGTTTGTAGACAAGGAATGTATATTAATCTCAAAGTATGATAATCTTGTTGCTTTCTCACAACCAATATAAGGATCTGCTAGAGACTATGTGTCTGAGAGGACTTGGGCAATGTTGTAACTATTGCCTGCAGTATCCTCCCCACTCAGTGGTTCCCTAAAACAGGATCTTTTCAATAGAAAAAGGAACAGTCTACTATTAAAGGATCATAGAGGCCTGAATTGTCCTTCCCATTATTATTATTATTATTAATCACTGATCTTCACCAGCAGGTCTCAGGGTGTGTTACAACACTTTGAAATTCAGAATTAAAAACAGTTAAAACATTCTAAATTCGCCAGAATAGGTGGTGTTCTGTAAACATGAATCTCAGATGCCAAAGGCCAGGGTAAAGAGGCGTGTCATCAGTATTCCTGAACAGTTGTATAGTGAAGAGGCCAGACACACCTCCATTGGGGAGGGAATTCTATCAGTGGTGGTTGCCACAGAGAATGAATGCCCTGTCCTAGGCCATTGGCAACAAAATTCTTGCAGGAAGTGTAACTACCAAGCCCCGCCCCCCTCTGGTGGTCTTAACGACCAAGAGGGTCTGTAAGGAAGGAGGCGGTCTTTCAGATATTTGGAGTCCATGTTGTTTGGGGCTTAAATACTAAAATGAACACCTTGAGCCTGGTAATGAACTGGTGGCCCAGGCAGCTGTTTTAAAACAAGGGGTTATATAGATCATATGAGTTCTAAAAGCAACCCCAGCCAATAATCTGGGCACTGCATTTTGGACTAGTTGAAGTTTACTTCAGCAGCCTCACATAGAGCACACTGGAGTTTCCCAGAGCATAGAGTACAGTGACCAAATAATCTCTGTCCAAAAGGGGCTGTAGCTGGCAAATCAAGCTGTCGCTGAAAATACGCAAACCCAGCCACCAAGGGCTTCAAGTGACAATGCTGGATCTAGGAATAGTCCTAGGCTACGAACATGCTCCTTCCAGGGGAGTGCAACCTCATCTAGAACAGGCTGTTTTCTCTCCTCTTTGACTTCAGAAATTTGAACATATAACACTCCTGTCTTTTCAGGATTCTTCTTCAATTTGTTGGCTCACATCCAGCCCATCACCCATCCTCACTTTTTGGATAATTTGTAGTAGCGCTTCTGATAGGTGGTAGTGGTATATTGTTTATGATTATACATCTATGGGCAGAGCAGCTTATTTTTATAGCACTAGCTGTAGGTTGTATGAATAATAAATTATAAATAATTTCCCCTTCACAAACAGTAAAGTAGACAGATGGGGCAGTAAAGATTATTATTCCAGTGGTCGTTATTATTCATTTTTATTTGAATAGGATGAAGGAGTTGTGAAAGAGATACCTATTACTCACCATGTGAAAGAAGGATGTGAAAAAGCAGATCCTGCACAATTTGAATTACTTAAAGTCCTTGGTCAAGGATCATTTGGAAAGGTAAGACAAAACTAGAACTGTTTATTCTAAATAATGCAATTTCATGTCATATTTGATTTCTAGTCCTGTTCGTTCATCTAAAGACATACTTGATTTGTATTTAATGACTGTATAGTGAGCTATCCATGTTGGGGAGTTTATTATAGTAAATTTACAAAGGACATACACTAATACCTTCTCCACTGCTTTCACAAGACGTTTTACTTTTTGAAAGTATTGTAGTCATTTTTATGATGAAACAGTACATATTGCTTTTGGTGGAAGATGGAAAAGGCATGTTTGATTTACTGAGAGTAAATGATTAGCCAACACAATTGATGTTTACTGTGGTTTTATAATTTGTTGGAAGACTCCCAGAGTGGCTGAGCCAACCCAGTCAGATAGGCGGCATATAACTGATAATTGAAAAGCTATGAAAGTGACCCTTAAACGGATCCGGCGGGCACCCAGCGCGCCTCCCCTACTCTCCGGTAAGCCCTAGTAAAGGTTGCTGAGAGCGAGCGGGGTAGAAGGCGCGGGTGCTGTGGATCAAGCACTACCCCCGCAGCGAGAAGTAGTGGCTCCTGGCAGAAGGAGCGCTCAATTTCTCCAGAATTTGGTCTGTATTTGGACTTTGTAAGTGACCCAGGTGGCGCTGTGGGTTAAACCACAGAGTCCAGGGCTTGCTGATCAGAAGGTCGGCGGTTCGAATCCCTGCCACGGGGTGAACTCCCGTTGCTCGGTCCCAGCTCCTGCCCACCTAGCAGTTCAAAAGCACGTCAAAGTGCGAGTAGATAAATAGGGACCGCTCCGGCGGGAAGGTAAACAGCATTTCCGTGCACTGCTCTGGTTCGCCAGAAGCGGCTTTGTCATGCTGCCAACATGAACCGGAAGCTATCTGCGGACAAACGCCGGCTCCCTAGGCCTATAGAGCGAGATGAGCGCCGCAACCCCAGAGTCGGACATGACTGGGCCTGATGGTCAGGAGTCCCTTTACCTTTTATTTTTAAGTACTAATATACTAAAAAGGATAAAGAACAATCAGGCTTGGGAAGGGATTTAAAAATGGAGGTTGGTCCCTGATAGTTGAAATAGAAAGAACAGTGCAACATTATATCCGAGGCTGCTGCTAAAGTGTAAAAACAAAGAAGACTTCTGAAACTGTTCCCTAAAAAAGGGGGGGGTGGAATTTGGATTTATTTGGATTGAAATCTGTCTTTGAAAAAGCATTACTCTTTCTTTCTGGAGGTTTTGAAAGGTTTGGCAAGAACAAAGCAAAATGGCTGCGGAAGTTGTTTTCTGACCTTGAATATGTCTAAGGGAAAATGGACGGTGGGTTTTCAGGAAACGACTTTGGAACTTTTGCAACAGATGGTAGAGAAAGTGGAGCAGATGGATCAGGCTGTGAGACTTTTGAATTCAACTTTGCAGAACTGTGGTCTGCAGATAAATATTGAAAGGGTGGGTGTGACAATACCAGTATTAATTGAGGAGGAGAAAGTGGAAGAGGAAAAACCAGCCAGAGACTCCCTGCTCGATGTTGATGTTAATCCAAAAGGAATGTTTCAAAAAGAGGAAGATGATGGAAATGAAATTGACAATGGAAGCTTTATATCTCAGAAGAAAAGAAAAGAGGTGCAACTACTTTGGTTTATTCTCTGTAATGAGAATGCCACATGGAAGATTACTTTGCAAGAGATAAGACGGAAACAGAAGACAGCATGTTTTAACTTTTGGGTTCAGGTTTTTGGGAGGGTTGGGGTGGGTTAAAAAGGACATGTTTTTGATATCTTTCTCTCTATATGGTTTAGATGGACGGATTTGGACGCTGGTGTAACGGAGAAATGTTAAGAATTATTAGCCAAAAATTTTGAGACCGGAGGGAGGGAAGAGGGTAGAAAAAAGAAAAATTTAGGTTTATAAAATTAGTTTAAATAGGTAAAAATTGATAAGGGTTTTAGAAAGGTTCAGAAGTATTTAGAGGCTGAGGTTGATTAAAAATTATTAGGAATTAAGTTTGATGTATGATTTTGTTTAAAAAGATAAGAAGAAAATTTATTGTGATGTAAAATTAGAATTGATTATGAATATGAAAAATGGGTAAATATGTTTGTTTATGAATTCAACAGGGGGGATCTGAGGAAGTCAATTGATAATGAAATTGAGAAAAGCAAGAATGTTTGGCCTAGGAGAAGGGCCAGGCTTAAGCAATGATTTTCTATATGTTAATTTGTTAAATTTGAAATGAATTAATATGTGCTCCTGTGAGAGGGGGGTTTGGATAATTGCTCCCCCCAGTGGGAGAGGGAGGAGTATGGAAAAATTTAACTGTTATGAAATGTGCTTAAAATTGTAAAAACCAATAAATTTTTGATAAAAAAGAAAGTATTAATCTCTACTAGTATTAAAACACTAAAATGTGCATGTTTGTGGAATGAGTTGCTATATTCAACACAACTTAAATAATGCATTTTTATTTTTCATTAGCAGTTTCACTTATAGATAAGTTTTACACTGAAAATTCAAAATTGGATGGTGTGGAAATACTTTTATATGATATGAACATTTTATAACAATTTTTAAATTAATTATATTATTTATAGGCCTAATGCAGAAGTTAACCAATCAATGGTTAGAAGATCAGGAGTGTTCCCTTCCCGTTCATATCATATTCTTTTATATCAGGCACGGGGACTCAGCAGATTTTGCTGAACTACGATTCCTATCATCCCTTGTCATTGGCCATGCTTGCTAGGGCTGATGGGACTTGTAGTTCATTAGTGCCTGGAGGGTCAAAGGTTATCCACTGCTATTTTATACCTTCCTTCCCACTATGTTTCATTGTTAACTATGGTTAAGTGTTACATCTGAATCAGCAGTTTGTTACCAGCTGTTAGATCCAAATGACAGTTTATAGCTATTATTGAAAGCTGGTTTGCTAACTAGTTTCAACTAAAACACTTGGACTGAAATAATGTTTAGCATGGCTAGGTTATAAAAATGAAAGTAAAGTTAGGGAAAGGAGGCTAATGGTAGTTCATAATCCTTTTTAAGCATGGTGTGACTTGACATAGTTAGCCTCTGCACCAGTATCAGAGTAAATGAATTAAGAGTGGGAGCTTTCATATCTCTAGAGTACCTGGAAAGAAGTCAAACTGGCAAATTTTACAGGTTTGCAAATAATTTAAAGTCTAAGTGATATTTCAAAGCAAGTATTTTTTTATGTGGTTCTCTGTCAGTTCCCTTCCTCTTTCCCCAGAAACACAATAGTTCACCCTTTGTTTTTAATATTTATAGGTCACATGGAAGAGTAGGTACAAGTTAGCCTCTATCTTACATGAGTACACAGCCTCTTAATTAGTTCATGCTGGGGATATAAAAGGAACCCCCCATTTGTGCAGTTCAATGTGTGCATGATTGTGCCCATGCACATTGTGCTGAACCTGGAAGTGACCCAAAAATGTCATAAATGGGCAGAATGGGGTGGGGACAAAACAAGGTTTTCAGGCTTTTTCAATGTTGCTTCAAATATATGCAGTTTCACTTAAATGTGTGGTGGCTTGGAACGTAACACGTGCATAAATTGGGGGGTTGCCTTTATTAAGTTTTTATTTCTGTAGAATTCAGTTTGTGGAATTGGGACTAGAAAAAAACAGGTCAGCTAGGTAAGGGAAGGATTATTCTAATCTGACATAGTATGCTTTCTGCCAAGTTGGCCACTCTGTGGTCCTGGGATTCTCCTTATCTGCAGACATACTGCTTGCCTGAAAGCAAGTTTGTATTTTGACTTCAACACTGGAGCATGTACCAAGTGCATACTTCAGTAATCACTCCCCTAAAAATATTTTATCATTTTTACTTATTATACACCTCCTGAAGCACCAAATGTGTATTTAATAACATTTAAGTTTTAAACCATTTCAGTTTTTAAATAGGTATCATTCCGTAAGTTGTCATTTGTCCTAGGAGGCCTATAACCATGTTCTATCAATGTTGCATATGTAATAAAACTGTGCCAGGTTGATTGAAAAGCAGTGGTTTTCTTGTCTATTCAACTCTCTTAAGACATGGTTTGTCACTTTGTCCATTAATGCTAAGTCCCAGGGTTGTGAGGTCTCAACATAGGTCTGCATTTACAGTCTTCTAATACCTTGCAGTTGTAAGCCATGCTGCATTGATCAGGTGAGTAATAATATCCTTCTGGGAAAGCTGTTGATCAGTTTGTGAGAGTATGATAGAAGTGCTGTTTTAGGATCAAAGGGGGTATCTTGTTTTGTGAAAAGGCCTACTTTTTTCCAAAACAAAAAGACTTTGGGGTATTGCCACCACATGTGGATAAATGACAGAGTGACATTACAATTTCTCCAATATATAGCTAATGCTTTTTTTAGTCATTTTACTCAATAATAAAGTTATACAACTAGTGTATACCTTTAAGTGCATTTTCCTGGTTCTTACGGAAGCAGATTTAAAAGGGGCTTTTACCTGGATTCTGTTCCATAAAGTATAATCTAATGGATCACCCAAATCTTTTTCCCATCATGCCTTTAGAGTTGTGAGAGGTGGCAGCATTTCAGTTTAGTACTTTATAGATTTGGGAAACAAGACCCTTTCCTAAAGCAGTGGTTTTCAACCAATGTGCTGTGGCACCCTGAGGTGCCTTGAATGATGGTCAGGGGTGCCGCGGGCAACACTGGCTTCTGTCCCACTTTCCTTCCCTCCCTCCTCTGATGCCCTCTTGCGTCTCTGCCTCCCAAAGGCTTGCACAGTTGTTTGTTGCAGCAGTCCTGACTGCAAGCTCTCCAGGTGAATGGTGCCTCTGGGGCTGGCCAGGGGGTGCTTCTTAGGCCCTTCTGGGCAGTGTGAGGAGGCACCTCACTTTGGGGCAGGGAGGGCAGATCTGAGACCGGGGGGGGGGCAGCTGCAGCTGCCCATAGGACTGCCAAGGAGAGGGGAGAAGAGAGGAGGCTGAGAGAACCCTCCACAAGGGAGGGGGGAGGGGCTGCTGGTTCTGCAGGCAAGGGGTGACATAACTGGGCTCCTGAGCCCCACAGTGGTGCTGCAGAAAGAATGTAGTTTGTCAAGAGAGTCATGGACCCAAAAAGTTTGAACACATCTGCACTAAAGGATTACAAAAGCAATCATTGTGTGTAATTCAGTAAGCATTTGTAAAATATTTAATCTCTGTTCTCTGGTTAGGTTTTCCTTGTGAGGAAAATTTTTGGTCCTGATGCTGGACAGCTGTATGCAATGAAAGTTCTGAAGAAAGCTTCTTTAAAAGGTTTGCTTGCATTTTTTTTAAAAAAATAATACAGTACATTGGCTAGAGCCCCTTCTTCATGTGCCCCTTACACCAGAGGCCCAGAGGCCTTCTCTGCTGTGGCTCCCGTTTGTGGAATGCTCTCTGTAGGGAGGCTTGCCAGACTCCTTCATTACTTAACTTTAGGTGCCAGGTGAAAACATTTCTCTATAACCTTGCCTTGTTTTATAGTTTAATAATCATCCCTATACTAAAGTGAATTACAAGTTCAATTGAAGGTAGTGATACTTATAACCTAAGTAAATATGTTGTAGTACTGAAGTGTTTGGCTACAGTCCTCAAGGGCATACATCTGAAATAGTTCAAATTGCTTATTGATTATTTCAAAGTGTGTGGCTTAATGATGGCAGACTTCTGTTTCAACCAGTTGCTTCCTTCATCTTAAATCAATGCTTGATTTCCTGACTAAAAAGTGCCTGGGCTTATCCTGCCTGGTAGTTGCTCATTTTGATGTAAAATATAGTGACAGAATATCCATGTTAAGTGAAAAGCACTCTGCACATGTTGAGGGGCATTTGTTCCAGTATTTATCCTGAACACTGAAAACAAGGTTGAAGACTACTCTCTCTTCAAAAGCGTATCTTTATTCCCTAGCTTTAAATGACATATTTTTAATGGCTTGTCTTATTAAATGTTTAAACAGATATGGCAGTGATGTTACATTTAATTTATGGATTTTAAAATATGGCCTTTCCTTATATATCATGTTATACCTGTAAATCATACTACTGCAGTGAATTTCTCATGACTTTTTTGTTGGTGTATGTGTGAATCTGGTTGGTGACCCAGTGCAATCATAAATTGTAGAGTTGGAAGGGTTATCTAGTCCAATTCTCTGAAATGCAGGAATCCCTGACAGATGGCCATCCAACCTTCTCCAGTGAAGGAGAGTCATTTTTGTAGAATAAACATAAGTGGTTTATGTACAGAAATTCCTTGGTGAATTCTGCCTATTGTATATATTTTCCCTCAAATTCTTAGTCAAAATAGCCATTTAACTAAACTGTGGTTGTTTATAAAGTTTTCTTCGACTGATTTAATTCAGATAGCTTGCTTAATATAGATAACAGCCATTTCTGTTTGCAGTTCGAGATAGAGTACGTACAAAGATGGAGAGAGATATATTAGTAGAAGTAAATCATCCGTTTATCGTCAAACTGCACTATGGTGAGTATTTTTGTTTCCATTGAAATGAATATTTAAATGAAAATTCTAGTAAGCATTTTCTTACAGATTTTTTTTTGGGGGGGAATTTGCTGACTGATGGGAAAGCAAAATAGCACTTAATTATGAATGGACGCATGATAAACTGATAGTGAACATGCATGAAACTAACAATGATCAATCCCTGGACTGAATGAGACATTTAATGCACTATTTGGTCTGTCTTAAAATTGTTCTTGACCAATCTTGAAATAGGCATAGTTTTATAAGCAGCTATTTTTAAAAGGACCCTTCACACCACTGATAATGTATGACATCTTGGTAGCCTGTGACCACACTCCTAAATATGGAATTTATGCCTCAACATGACCAAATTGTAGTGCTAATTCTACTCCCTCATGAAGCCTATTTGTTACGTTTGCTTTCCTGTCTCAATAAATTTCAGTTGAATTTAGATTGAGGTTTCTACTTATGCAAATAAGAATGCAAGCATGTGATGAATTTAACTTTCATGGCTTTTGTCTGCTTTTTTTAAAGGCATAAAATTGTAAATTTGGATACAAAATTAGATCTTTGCTGTAGAAAAAGTCTTGAGTACTTTTAATTTGTAAATAGTATTAAAACAGTTAGAGTTCTAGATAAGCATGTGGGTATTAATTTAGTATTTTGATGAAGTATTCTTATGATTATTCAAATCAGCTTTTCAGACTGAAGGGAAGCTATATTTAATATTGGATTTTCTCAGGGGAGGAGATGTGTTCACAAGATTATCCAAAGAGGTACGTATTTCTATAATTTTGAAAACAAAATTAATATTTACATTAGGCAAAATGGACTATCTTGTCGTAATTTTACATTTTTATCATGCATTGCATGATATATATTGACTATACATTAGTACATATATCATAAAGACATATCAACTTAGAAAACTGTAAGTAGCTGGACCTATTTAATTAAATGTGCAGAGTTTCCAGTAATGGGTGTGTTTTGGGTAAGGCTCCTGAACTCACGATTGGGAAGAACATTCACCAGGACCAAACAAAATGTCACAGAAGTGTGGCAAGCTTTTGAGTTATCCAGGACTGTTCACCAAGCAAGATGTTGCACAAGGTAGGGAGTGACAAGAGTGAAGAAAAACAAAAGAGTACAAAAATAAGGCTGATGTAGTAACCATGAGGTCAGCTTCTGGATTCTGCTCCATGATCTTGAATTCTGGAGAACTCAGAACTGTGCCACATCTCTGTGACATCTTGATTTGTGCCAATAAAAGTTTTCCCCCCTTCTAGACCTAAATAACTTTCTTTGGTTTTTATGAGCTAAAGGCTATAATCCTATGCACACTCAATCTGTAGGATGTTTCTGGGAAGTACAGGCACCCCACCACTTACGTGCATCCCATTCATACACGACCACGTTTATGTGGGTAGCCAATAGATAGATAGATAGATAGATAGATAGACAGACAGACAGACAGACAGACAGACAGACCTTCCCTTGCTCGAGGCTTCTGCCCTGAAGTCGCTCTGGGCTTCTGCTGAGTAAGGGAAGACAGCCTTCAATTGAAGTGGGGTTGGGAGGTGCCTTCTCCCTGCCACTCGCCGCGTATCCGCATCCCCATTCTGGCGCTAGTTCTGCTGGGTGCTCTTATCGGCCCTTGCTCCCCGTGGCCAGCTGCCAGCACTGTTCACACTGGTTCCCCTCGGGCACACAGACGGACTTGAGACAGGCTTGGCAGCAGCCCTGGACAAATTCCGGGGTTAGTCTCTCTCTCTCTCTCTCTCTCCTCCCTGCACACCCTCCCTAATAAAGTGGGGTGCTCCTCATTTTATGCAATTTCACTTACGTGTGCGGGGCCCCAGAATGTAACCCCCGCGTAAGTGGGGGGACGCCTGTATACATAGGATTGTCCTGTAATTCGTTCAGTATACAGTATGGACTGAGAAATATGCCTCCCATTTACAACTGCTCATTCCTAAAACGGGAATGTGTGTTTAAGTATCTACTTTCCCTCGGAACAAGAGAAAATGAAAATCTTGACTCTGCTTTGGATCTCTTCCACCTGTTTCTATAAATATTTTTATACTTCATATATACTACTTTGGCATTTACATTTCTACCTACTTCATTCCAAGTTGCAAAATATTTTTTTTATAAAATGGCTGTTTTCTGAAATCAGTTATCGGCATTTTTATACCAAGGAGTATCTGGACTGTATTCAGATCTTTATTTCATGTGGAGGGAGTGGGTGTGCAAGTTGAGCACATGATGATCTGTTAGGGAGTTTAGCATCATTCTACTTCCCTTCTGTCCACCCTAGTCATCTTTTAGCAGGGGTGAGGGGAAGAAGGAAGAATGATCTGAATATCTGTTCCATTGGGAGCTAGCAGGATTTATGCTAGCCCTCTCTAGCTTGTCTTTTCGGATGGCCTATATACAGCCTGAGCTCCCATCATCCTGGATTATGGGGAATACATGCATCACAGATTTTTAGATCTTATGGGAGTTTATAGTCATCTTAGATATGCAGAAATTTAACAAGATCAGAATGTAAATCTATATAGTTCTTATTAGGTTATGTTTACAGAGGAAGATGTGAAATTCTACCTCGCAGAACTGGCCCTTGCTTTGGATCATCTGCACAGCTTGGGAATTGTGTACAGGGACCTGAAGCCAGAAAAGTAAAGTAAAATGTATTTTATCCGTTACTACAGTACTCTTGTTCGAAGATTTATTTGCCTTTTTTTGTAATCAGAATATAGAATCACATGAAAGTTTAAATATTTTATTCTTCTAATATATATTGAAAATAGAGTATTGCATATTTGTTAATATAATACAGGCACCCCCCCACTTACGCGCATTCCACTCATGTGCGACCATATTTAGACGCATCACCGTGAAATAAATAAATGATTTAAACCAGGAAATGGTGCCAAAACACTGCGAAAAGAGCAGGAGAGACCTGGAGAGTGGGGGAAAACAGCTTGCATGGCCGCTCTGATTGTCTTGCCGCCTCCACTAACTCACCCTCCTTGTCTTTCTTCTTCCTCGGCAGTAGAGCCGTTGTGGGGTGGGGGGTGCTCCATGCCCCCACCCACCTGCCCGTCACTCGCTCACTCGCTTGTGTCAGTTTTGTTCCTTGGACAGAATCTGAGAGTCCCTCCATCCTCTGATCACCCTCTCCCTTGCCACCCAACAAATAGGCAGCAACATTATTTATTGAGGGGTGGGAGAGAAATTAGATAAAAAATAAACAGTCTCCAGCAACTTCCAAGACTAATAGGGAGAGTGCCAAGAAGCCCAGCAGCAGTGTTGGGCACCAGGAGCCACCCAGCCACCAACCCACAGCTCAACCTTCTGGTCACTGGAGGCAGGCAGGGCATGCATGTCCAAGGGTACATAGCCGCCCGGGAAGAGTGATGGGATGGATGGGATCTGCTGAGAGAGAGCCGTTTCCCAGCCTCTCTCAAAAGTGCCCTCCATTTTTCACATATATGTGCGGAGTTTGGGAACATAACCTCCACATAAGGTTGGGGACGACGACGCCTGTATATAAATAATATTGGTTTAATTATTATTTCATTTGCTAAATTAAATGTACAGTATTTTAAATTATCCTGTTATGTGTATTGGTGAATGTGGATTTTAATTTTCAGCATTTTGCTTGATGAAGCAGGACATATCAAGTTAACAGGTAGGTGGAATTTACCAATATAACTTTTTATATTTATCTAAATATCTTGAAAAGTTGTAGTAGGAGATACTGCATTGAGTTTTTCATAGCTGTTGTTATGTGCATTTTTTCTTATGCATTTTCAATCATTTTAGACTTAGAGTATTAGAGGTTATTGTATGCCAGGATCTTGTGCATATAGCCAGGAATGACTTTCTTCTAGCCAGGTTGTAAGCTGTTGTGACTTCCTCCAGTGTCCTAGCCAGCAAGCTCACCTATTCTCATATACCATCCTGTTGACTGTTGCACACTTGGAGTTTTTTAATTAAATCAGGGAAGAAGAAGAAGAAGAAGAAGAAGAAGAAGAATTAGAATTTCATTCATTCATTCATTCATTCATTCTTGTACCCTGCCCAAGAATATAAAAGAACACAAGAAAACATCAAACATTACAAGCTTCCCAATACAGGGCTGCCTTCAGATGTCTACGGAAAGTTATATAATTGTTTATCTCTGGACTCTGCTACACAGCTGCAAATAAAACGTTTTAGATGTGTTGTAAAGTGCAATATACAAATGTGACACTAGATAGCAACAGTGAGTTATGCAAAATTCAATGTCTTTTTCAAAACGTTTTTAAAAAAAAACATTTTCACAGTGTTTTTATGTGTGTAGATTCCCCCTCCTTAACACCTGATGGGAGAGCTTTCTACAGGGCAGGTGCAACTACCGAGAAGGTAATCTACCTGGTTCCCTTCTCGCAATGTGGGAACTGCTAGAAGGCCCTCTGAGTGGTACCTCATTGTCCTGGCTGAATGATGGGGGTGGAGATGGTCATATAGGGCCGAAGCACTTATTCTGCAACAATATGTTTTAATATATTTGCTTAGCTTCTGAATTCAATATAATTTTCACCAATGCCTTGCTTCTGCAAAATCATCTGATTATTGTAAGGAGTCACTTTGAACAGAATGGCATTGGAGCTCAGAGGCTGCATAAAGAAGAGGGGTCTCTGAAATTGAGACCTCAGTTGCCCAAAGGAAATGTCTTCTATTTTTGCAATAGTACCCTTGGATACTAGTTGAAAGGATTTTCAACAGTGAAGTAGAAGCAGTTCTTGTCTGCATTTTTTTAGTGGGTCAGAACCCCAAAGTACAATTTAATATCCTCATGATTCTTTTAATCTACGGTACCATATATTCCGGCGTACAAGGCGACTGGGCATATAAGACGACCCCCAACTTTTCATGTTAAAAAACAGAGTTTGGGGTATACTCACCTAGCCCAGGCTTCATGGTGGCTGAGGTGGCGGCGGCGGCTGGAGCAGCGGGGAGAGCCTCCCCTCTCGTTGCACAGGAGCCCATCGCGCTCGCCGCCCACGCCCACGCCCAGCCCATGGCGGTGCAAGAAGAGCCGGGTGAGAGCGGCGGGGACGCCAAAGCGGCTGCCGCTCTGATGGGAGGCTCTCCGACGGCCTCCCCTGCATCAGAAGCCCAAGAAGAGCCTCCCCTCCCTCCTCCTCCCTCCCTGTGTGTTGGCGTGTGTTGCGTTTTCCCCCTCTCCTCCTCCTCCCTCCCTCCCTGTGTGTTGGCGTGTGTTGTGTTTTTCCCCTCCCCTCCTCCTCCCTCCCTTCCTGTGTGTTGTTGTGAGTTGCATTTTTTCCCTTCCCCTCTCCCTCCCTGTATGTTGGTGTGAGTTGCGTTTCCCCCCCTCCCCGCCGGCTGAACGCCCAAGCAGCTCAGCCTTTTTTGTAGACCAGCAGGAGCACGTTTGTGGGGCTTTTCTGCTGTTTTTTCCCTCCCGGCCGGCCGAGCGCCCAAGCGGCTCAGCCTTTTTTGGAAGACCAGCAGGAGCACGCGAAGAGGAGGACTGGTGTGAGGAGGAGGTACGGGCGCCGTGGGGACGCCGAACTCGTCCCCACACGTGTGGGGCAGCAGCCGGAGAGCGCGGAGGAGCGGGCGGGAATGCCGAACTCACGCTCCGCCAGGCCCCAGCAGCCAGAGGGCATGGAGGAGTGGGCGGGAATGCCGAACTCACGCTCCGCCGGGCAGGGCCAAGCGTGGCGGCAGCTGACGGGCGTCCGCTCCCCCCACCGTATTTTAGTATCCGCCGTATAAGACGACCCCAGGCTTTTGAAATGAATTTCCGGGGTTCAAAAGTCGTCTTATTGGCCGGAATATACGGTACTTCTGCTTCTGATGGAAGCAGATATTATGTTCCAATTTAATGGCCCAGTTTGTCAGGCATAGTTTCTATTTGTTGTACATTGCTCATTTGCTATTGAGATTGCCCTCATATATATATATTCAACTCATAAATGTATTAGACACTTTTCTTCACAGTGGTTTATTTTAAAAAAGACACATAAAGTAAAAATAGCAAAAAACCCAAGCAGTTAAACAAAGTAACTGTAAAGTTTAGGTGAAATTTATAAATCAGGTGGAAATATTTCAAATAGAAGCTCAGCAGTTTGACCATTTAGTTATTTAAGAACTCATTGGTGGATACCTTCTGATATCTTGCTGAAATTTACAGAATAATCCACTGCATGTGTACTCAGAAGTAAGACTCTGTTTAGTGTTGTTTTTCCCCAAGTTAGCACACAAAGGATTGTAGCTTCAAAAGTATTAATGTCTTAGTTTTGTATCAGGATCTGTGTGTCACAGTTGTTTGATGAGACAGATGAGGGATTATGTCAGAATGATAGCAGACACAGAATATTTGCTTCTAGTATCTCCAAAGTGTATCAAAGGTCACCAAAGACAAGCAGGAAGAAGACATAGTACCCTTCTCTCATGTAGATGGAATGTTGTATAAGTGCAGAAATGCACCTCGGATTTAAATGTTGTATGCGTCTATAGAAGTACTATTTATGCAGATTCAGCTTTACACACTTGTCGGGGGAACTAAAAAAATGAAAAGGGAGCACGGTTGCAGGAAGAATTACTTTGGCAATCCCACCTGCCATTGAACCCAATGAGTTTTGGCTATACATGCTTTTGGCTTTACGTGTGATCCCCAGAACATAACTCCTGCATAAGTAGAGGTAGAGGTGTTATCATTGTAGATTGCCTTAAGTATCTTCATACTAAACAATCTGAGTTTAGTCTTTCAGTCATTCCAAAAGAGAGAAAATTCATCTGAGCCCTTCAAAATTTTCAATTTTTGCTCTTGGAAAAACAGGAAAAATAGTATGCAGGGAGGAGCTGGTAAAATCCCTGTTTGGGTTCCATTGAATGGTTTACATTTACCTTATTTTTGTCACGTTTTGTAGAAAATTGTTTTCTCCCAAAGTGGTTCACCTCAGTTAAAAAGAAAAGAAGAAGAAAAAGCAAGAGAATGGCTCTAGGAGAAAAGGGACAAGGGGAGGTGAAAGATCAGTACTTCTGGTCAGCTGAACAAAGTACTGGCCTCTAAGCATGTCTTTATAGTGTGGGAAAAAAGTATTGGATCCCCTGCTAAATTTGCCCGTTTGCCCTCTGACGAAGAAATGACCAGTCCATAATTTTAATGGTAGGTTTATTGTAGCTGTGAGAGACAGAATAACAACAGGAAAACTCACAGAAACCCAGAAGACAAAAGTCAGAGATTGATGTGCATTATTATGAGTGAAATAAGTATTTGATCCCTTTGCAAAAGATGACTTAGTACTTGGTGGCAAAACCCTTGTTGGCAATTACAGAGGTCAGACTTTTCTTGTAGGTGGCCACCGGGTTTGCACACATCTCAGGAGGTATTTTGTCCCACTCTTCTTTGCAGATCCTCTCCAAGTCAGTAAGATTTCTAGGCTGATGTGTAGCTACACAAGCCTTCAGCTCCCTCCACAGATTTTTTTATGGGATTAAGGTCTGGAGACTGGCTAGGCTACTCCAGGACCTTAATGTGCTTCTTCTTGAGCCACTCCTTTGTTACCTTGGCTGTGTGTTTTGGGTCATTGTCATGCTGGAATACCCATCCTCAATCCATTTTCAATGCCCTGGCTGAGGGAAGGAGGTGCTCACCCAAGATTTGACCATACATGGTCCAGTCCATTATCCCTTTGATGCAGTGAAGGTGTCTGTCCCCTTAGCAGAAAAAGCCCCCAAAGCATAATATGTCCCCCTCCATGTTTGCGGAATTGATTGCTTCTGTCGACAGCTGTCTTTTGTACAGGTACTGTAACAAGCTGGGATTACAGGTAAGACCTCTCCCTTACAGCAGGTGCTTCTAAACTCAGCTCATTACATACAGTGAAGATACCAGATAGCCTGACATCTGGCTGGTTGATAGGGAATCAAATACTTATTTCACTCATTATATTGCACATCAATCTCTGACTTTTCTGGGTTTCTGGGGGTTTTCCTGTTGTTATTCTGTCTCTCACAGCTACAATAAACCTACCATTAAAATTATGGACTGGTCATTTCTTTGTCAGAGGGCAAATGGGCAAATTTAGCAGGGGATTGAATACTCCCCCCCACCCCTCACTGTATATCCAGTTTGGGCCTGGTTGATCTTCACTTGCTGGCATTCTTTCTTGAATAGCAGTTGGTGGGTCTTGTTCTTTGGATGGGTCTGGAATGTCCCTTTGCCTTGCTTCTGAAGTTGTAGGGGAATTGGAATTTAGAACAGAATGTTCTTTCTGTCATGGAGGGGAATATTGCATTATTTTTCAGGCTGCAATTTTAATAGAAAAAAAATGCTAAAATATAGTTGAAAATTGCAAGCACACTTTAAATTCTCTTCAGCTTTATTATAAGGGACAAAAAAGCAAAGTAGGCATTTATGAGTGAATTTTGGCAGTATTTCACATAGCCACAGCAAAAGAAATGAGAAAACATGTTATTTGGTCAAGCTTACTCAGCTTTTGGTGTGGCATTGTTAGCAAAGTCAATGAATCTTTGTAGAAGACAACATTAAGTTGTGAAATGTATTGTTCTAAAGGGGCACAAGGAGCTAAAACAAATTATACAATCATAATATCATGCAATCATAATATCAAACAATCATATCATATAATAGTATACAGTCATGATATCATACTATCATAATAGCATAATCATACATTCATAATATCATATGGTCACTCAATTATACAATCAATATAACAATATCATACCATCACAATGTCACACTATCATATTGTACAATCATCCAGTCATTTCATATGATCATTAATGAAGGAAATTAACCTATATCCAGTTCCTCCAAGACATGTTGCTGATGACCAGTGTAAAATGGGAGAGGCTTAATTTCCCTCTCCTTGAAATTCATTTTGCATTGGCCAGCTGGGGTGGGGTGGGGTATGTGGGCTGGGGAGGTGAGGGCTATGATATTTGATGATGGCATTGTAATTGGGAAATATTATTATTATGTGATATTGATCTGATTGTGTGGTTGTATGGTGTTGTGTGTCTATGATTATGTAATTGTATGATATTATGATTGTATTGCATTGTATCACAATGTTGTTATAATTTTGAATGATTGTATGATTGAATGAGATGGCTGATTGATTTAATAATATGATTGTATGATATTATGTTTGAATGCTATTATGATGTGAACTTTTAAACGGGCATTTGCTGCACTTCATAGCAGTTGGCAAGAATATGTTTGCTAAGAGTCCCTTGAACCTGATCAGGAGAGCTTTAAACTAAATCCTGAGGGGGGGAGAGACAATATTACAGATGACAGTTAAACATGTGTGGACATACACAAACACACACACTCCGCTTACTTTTTCTTGGCTGGATTTGCCTTTGTACCATTGGATTAACTTGCAGACTGTGCTTCTGGACACTGGTGGAAGCCATGTTAAAAATGGTCTGAAAAAGCTTTACAGAAAACTGGACATGATCTATTCTTGTAACCTGTTCTTTCCTTGAAACTTCAATCACACCAGCTGGAGGCAAACTGATTTTAAACCAAGCAGCAGCTTTGTCAATATGAGCTGCTACTGGCATGTTTCTACATGGCTTTAAAAATACAGCCATAATTCCTTATGTTAGATAAAAATGAGACTTTTCAGTAATAGCTTTGCCATTGATGAACATTTTCATGTTACATTGTACGGCAACAATTTGGCAAGAGGTTTGTACACGCAGATCCCACTTACAGTTCCCAGGCAATCATTTGTTGGGTGAGCATTCACACAATGAGCTAATGATTTCCAATTTTTTCCTATGAGAACATTTATAATCCATGATCTTTTTCTGCCCCGCCCCACCATGGTTTCTTCCTAAAATGGCAGCAACCAACCAGCAAAAGAATTACAAAGGAAAAACTGATTTGTCCAACTTCTCCTGCTCTCTGATTTGTCTTATCTCACTCTCCCCTCCCTCTGTCCATGATTTCTGCCCCAGAATGGCTGCCACTGATGAGCAAAGCACAAACAAATAAGGAAATGAGCAAACTCTGGCTGTTGGAATTTCTGAGTCAGCTGTGTATATAGCAAGATTTGGGCATAATTCCTTGTGTTCAGATAAGTGAATTTGCGGGTAACGTGGGCAGATACAGTAGTGGGACCTGCGTGTATATAGAATGTTTTGTTAGGAGGCCAACTTATTTAATAAACTGTGCTGTCCTTGTATTCACTGTGTGCATTTATTATGAGCATCACTGAAAGCATACCTGAAAATAAATGTTATATTGTATGTACAGATTATGTTCAGTCTTCCAGCATAGTGCTTTTTTTTAGATCCACTTAAAAAAAACTATTTAATTTTGTTAAAAGTATAGTAAGCCAAGGGTGACTTATTAATATTTACATGAGTCATTGAAGCTCATAAATTAGTGGAACTATATGGCAACCACTTTGTTTGTATCTTCCATCATTTTGCCTTTAGGCCAATAATATAATATTAAATAACCCTGAGCACATGAAGCCATTATAGTACAGGAACTAACACAGTAAAAAGAATATCGTGTTATCATGCAGTTTGCATATGTTTCAGTTATTTTTCTGTTTAATTTGAGAGTTCCTTGATCAGCTGTTTTGCATCCCATTTTTTCTGTCCTATGGGCTATAGGATAGTATACGTACTCCTAAAAAATACACAGTTCAAGCTTATAATGTTTTGCAACCCCTATGGCACAAAGTTTCTTTATGTGAAATGTTTTATAATACTTTTTTAGACTTCGGCCTCAGCAAAGAATCTGTGGATCAAGAAAAGAAAGCCTATTCTTTCTGTGGTACTGTAGAGTACATGGCTCCTGAAGTTGTAAACAGACGAGGCCACAACCAGAGTGCTGATTGGTGGTCATTTGGTGTTCTTATGGTACTGTATATTTCATTACCTAATTTTACATGACAATCAGATGTGCTGCGTGGTGTTGCCACTGTCCACGTGTTTTGTGATTGTCAAGAGATTTGATGTAGCATTATATTGCCCAGCTTAAAATCTGAGAAAGTTTTTGTTTTAAAATATACTTAACTTCTGTGTGAAATTTGTAGTTATTTTCTGTGTTGAATAACTAAAGTACGGTAACAAAAAACATTTCACCACACAATATTTTGACAAGGAAAACCTTAATACATTTTAGCATAACCATTTGATTGAAGAATCTTATATTCCTTTGTGCTTTTTTGGACTGAATTTTAGCCAAGGACATTTTGTTGTTGTTGGAATATTCAATAAGTACAGTGGTGCCTCACAAGACGAAATTAATTCGTTCCGCGAGTGTTGTCGTCTAGCGGCAATTTCGTCTTGCAAAGCACAGTCGGAGGAAGCACGGTTTTACGGAAAAAAATAACAAAACGTTTTCGTTTTGCGAGTCACGGCCATAGGAAAATTAGTCTTGCGAGTCACCCTTTTGTTAGCGACTGCCTTTCGTCTAGCGAGTTTTTTGTCTAGCGAGGCATTCATCTTGCGAGGTACCACTGTATGTCTGTATGTGCTATGGCTGAATAAACTATCAATTGCCAATAGTATTGCTGCATTTTAACTAATGGCCCTCCAAACTTAGTGGGGCAATTTAACATAAATTCCACGTCTAGCTATTTTATTATTTCTTGCTGCTTTCCTACCCCCAGTTCAAAATTCCTCCAAATTACAATTAGATTTTCTAAAAGTTTGATCTTGGCTGTTTCTTTCCCAGTTTGAAATGCTTACTGGTACACTACCATTTCAAGGTAAAGATCGAAATGAAACTATGAATATGATACTCAAGTAAGTATTTGTCCTCTATCTCAAAATATTTCTATTTCTAAGTATTTCCAACTTAGAAAGTATAATACAAATTATATTTGACTAATACCATATAACAATCCTTAACTTGAATGAAAGAAAATATAGAGTAAAAATACAGTTTTCTTCATGACCTAAATGATTAGAAAATGTATTCTACAACAAACAAATTACATTTTCGAGATGGCATTTTCTTTAAATTTTAATGTCTTCTATGCTTTAGAGCAGGGGTTGTCAACCTGGTTGCTACGGCCCACTAGTGGGCATTTTAGGATTCTAGGTGGGCGGTAGGGGGTTCTACGGCACAAGCTGAATCCTCCTTCCATCGAGTGCTGGTGGGCGGTAAGGGAATTTTACCATCAAGAAAGATGCATTAGTGGGCAGTAGGTATAGAAAGGTTGACTACCCCTGCTTTAGAGGGTCTTTGCTTATTAAACTTACATTCAAATGGTTTATTCTTTAGAATTAGTGTTGCAAGAAACTTGCTCTGGCGATGCTGGCAGGTTTTTGTTCATTTCTCTACCACCACCCCCCCCCCACTTTTTAAAAAGCTTCTGTATAGTATCAGATATATTTCTTGTTCATCACTTTTCCTTGCCAGATTGTATACTAGATTCTTGCCCCTCTCCAGCCACAGTGAATGCTTTTGGGACTTGATTCTGCATAGGGAATGGGCATCTGTTCTGGTGACTTGCTCAATGATTTTGGACTACGGAATGGGGAGAAAAGCTTCGCAAAGAACTCTGATTAAATAGTCAGCTCATGAAAGCATAATGGATAATTGTATTCCCAGCATATTGTTTGTTTATCTGGAATAGATGAATAAGAATATGCAAAGCAAAATAAAAAATTCCTTCCAGTAGCCCCTTAGAGACCAACTAAGTTTGTTCTTGGTATGAGCTTTCGTGTGCATGCACACTTCTTCAGATACACTGAAACAGAAGTCACCAGACCCTTATATATAGTGAGAGAGTGGGGAGGTGTATTACTCAGAAGGGTGGTGGGAATGGGTGATTGTCTGATAGGTGTGGAAAACCTGTTGACGACTGTTAACAACTGCAGTTGGTCTTACAGGAAAAGGCAAGGGGTGAGATGGCTAAAGATAGCTTTGTCATGTATAATGAGATAAGAATCCAATGTCTTTGTTCAGACCAGGTCTCTCCATGGTTTTAAGTTTGGTAATTAGTGCAATTCAGCAACTTCTCTTTCCAGTCTATTTTTGAAATTCCTTTGTAGTAAGACAGCTACTTTGAGATCTTGTATAGAATGTCCTGGGAGACTGAAGTGTTCTCCTACTGGTTTCTCTGTCTTGTGATTCCTGATATCAGATTTATGTCCATTTATCCTTTGGCGTAGGGTTTGCCTGTTTGTCCAATATAGAGAGCTGAAGGGCACTGTTGGCATTTGATGGCAGATATGCAATTCTGTGTAAGATGCAATATAGAAAGTGGATGACATGAATAGTTAAACCCCTTTTAAATGTGCTCTTTTAGGGTAATTGAATTGAACTGTATACTTCCTTGTTGCATTGATGTGTATTGCACAGATCATAGTCTATGTTTTATTTAATTAGTGAGTATACTTTGAATATGAATTCTCTCTTTTTCTAGAGCAAAACTAGGCATGCCACAGTTTCTTAGTACTGAAGCTCAAAGTCTTCTCCGGATGTTGTTTAAAAGGAATCCTTCAAATAGGTTAGGTAAGTTTGTATTGCCTAGATTAGTGTTGGCAAACCTATGGCATGCATGCCAAAGGGGGCACTCAGAGCGCTCTCTGTGGGCACGCGCGCCGCCGCCCCAGCACAGAGCTGGCAGAAGGCAAGGGCAGCATGTCGAGTCTTCAGCTCAACTTGTGCCTGAGTAGAAGCGCTTTGGATGGGGCGTTGGGGTGTCCAGGCTGCACACTTTCCCTTGGGGAGCCTCCACTGTGGGTGGGGAGGGCACAGTGCAATGCACACACCCAGAAGCGCGCGCTGTGTTGAGAGTTCTGAACAGCCACCTTCCTCCTCCTGCTGCTGCAAGGTTGAGGCTTTACACATCCTCCAGCCGGGGCCAATGGGAGCGGAGTCAGAAGTGGAGTGGAGGCTTCACACTCCCCAGCTGAGCTGCCCAATCCTGCTCCTACTTGTGTGCAAGCAGGAGCAGGGTGGGGAACTCTCAGCTGGGAAGCATGAAGCCTCCACCTATGAGAGATCCCCACCCTGCTCCTGCTTGCTCGTAAGCAGGAGCGGGTGCGGGCAGCTAAGCTTCCACTCCGCTCCACTTCTGAGAGTTCCCCACCTCCACTCCTGCTTGCATGCAAGTAGGAGCAGGAGCGGGCAGCTCAGCTGAGGATCGCCTGGCTGCCCTCATGTGGTTCAGGGGCTCTCAGATGTAGCTTCTGGGCTGCCTCCACCTACCCCAACCTCGGCAACTATTCAGCCTGGCTGCCTTCATGGGGTTGCAGGGGATCTGATGTGGAGCTGGGGGCTCCTTTAAACTTCTCCCTTGAAGGGAGTGCAGCTGCAAACCCCTCAATGGAAAGTGTGATGGAGCCTGCACCTCCTCAGCTGAGTAGCCCCAATCCAGCTCCTGTTCCCATGCAAGCAGCAACACTGCCTATCAGAGCAGCCCCATTCCACTCCTACTTGCCTGCAAGCAGGAGCAGGCTGGGGGGGTGCGGGTGGCGGTGACATTGCCTGCTTGCTTGCCGCCCCAGCCCAGCCCTCCCTCACTCAGTGCCTCCAGAGCTGAAGGAGGGGGTGGTTGCTGTTGTGGCTGTGGTGGCAGAGGGACCCAGTGCTGGAGGGCGGCAGGTACCTGCTCACTTGCCGCCCATACCGCCTTCGCTCATTCTGAAAATGGAAGTGTGGCACTCAAAATGGAAGTTATACTCAGACCAGAGCATGTTGCACTTCCAAAAAGAGTTTGAAAAACAGAACACTCATTTCCAGGTTTGAAGTGTTCGGGTTCCAAGCAGCTCGAGAACTAAGCTGTTCGAAAACCGAGGTACCGCTGTATTGCTCCATTCTCTCTCCACGTAGATGCGCCAATCTCCTCTTCTAAACTAAAACCTCAGTATTCAGGTTAAATTGCCGTGTTGGCACTCTGCCATAAATAAGTGGTTTTTGGGTTGCAGTTTGGGCACTCGGTCTCTAAAAGGTTCGCCATCACTGGCCTATATTGTAAGCAACTAAAGCCTGCTTATTTTAATTGTTTATCAAAGATTCATTCTCCTGAATCTTAGCAAAACCACAGAGGGATATGTCTTAAAGATGCTTTCGAACCAAGCATTTCCTTGAGTGTTAAATATTAAGTTCCTATTCAATTGTCTCACTAGCTTTGCATTTATAGTCTCTCCTGGCTTATGCAAAGGTTATACTATTTCCCCTGGAAAATAGATTTGGAAAAAGGAGGAAATAAGCAAATTGAGTTCATGTTGTTCTAATGACCTTGGAAAACTTCAGTAGCACTGCTGGTCTTTCAGTGGAGTCAGTGGTGTGTCCTCTGCATTTCTTCTTGTTCTTTCTCTGCTGCAGCCTGATGTAATGACTGCTGCCAGATGACAGGGCAGATGGTGTCCTCACATCCCTTCTTTTTCGTCTTCTGATACAGCCTGACTGTAATTGCTACTTGTGTTCTTGTGTTCAAGTTATAATGAATCATACTCTGCTTCATCAAAACGAGCTGTCATTCAAAATAATGTAGTTTGGGTGGGGAACCTGTGGCCATGCAGATGTTGCTGAACTAAAACTCCTCATCTTTGACCATTTAACTTGCAGGCTCTGGCTAAAGGGAGTTGGTCTGCAATAACTTACAGAGGGATAGAAGTTCCTCACCTTGATGTAGTTTATGCAGCTCCTTTGGGATGTATTCTGTTGTTAACTTGTATAAAGCACTAATAAAATACTGTGTTCCCAAAGATAAAATTATAGTAGTCTGCTAATAACTGTGACAGGGGCTTGTTTATTTTGAGTACAGTGGTACCTCGGGTTAAGTACTTAATTCGTTCCGGAGGGCCGTTCTTAACCTGAAGCGTACTTAACCTGAAGCATCACTTTAGCTAATGGGACCTCCTGCTGCTGCTGCGCCGCCAGAGCACAATTTCTGTTCTTAAGCGGAGTTCTTAACCTGAAGCGTACTTAACCCGAGGTACCACTGTAGTGATGTATGTGTGGATACAGTACCTGATACTGGTATAAACAATCTTGGTTCGTTTTTCATTTTCATGGTACACCTGAAGGTGAAAAAACTGCATGTGGTCAATCCTGGAATTTTTATTTCACTTCAAATGCTATAAGTAGATGTAACAAAATCGAAAATTCTTTCTAGTAGCACCTTAGAGACCAACAGTGAGTTGGTCTCTAAGGTGCTACTAGAAAGAATTTTCGATTTTGTTTTGACTATGGCAGACCAACACGGCTACCCACCTGTAACTATAAGTAGATGTGTTCCATATCCCCAGACTTTCTCTTAAATTTGGTTACTAAATATAGGCTGGGATTCAGAGAGTGCCCAAGGTTTGAGGCATGTCAACTCAATTGTGTTAAGAGGCAACAGTCCGCTATTCAAAACTATTACTCAAAACCCTTAGTTTTGAAATGGTATTCCAATATATTCTAGGTAAGGTAGAGAGGTGCTATTTGAGAAACTAAAAGTCAAAGCCTCTTTGTATGCCCCACAAGATTTATCTTTACGCTGTTTGATTTAGTACCTTTCATTTCCTGCAATGACAGGAGCTGGTCCTGATGGGGTTGAAGAAATCAAGAGACATCCTTTCTTTTCAACCATTGATTGGAATGTGAGTACGTAAAAGAAGGCTGAAATGTAACACTCCATTTTTGTAATGTTGCCTTTTTAAAAATAAAAATGTGGGATATATCAAATTGTTCAAGCAGCCAACCATTGTGTACTTAGAGCGTCTATTTAGAAAACCTATCTTCTAAAAAGAAAAGAAAAGAAAACATTAAGGGAGACTGAGATGAAATCACATATGAACTGACCTAGACCCTACAGTCATCATCTGAGGCCCTTCTTCGTGTATCTCCTCCAGGAAAGTGAGTCTTTTCTGTGGGAACTCCCCAGTTGTGGAATGCTTGAGGAGGATCACCTGGTGCCTTTCTTCTGTATCTTTAGGCACCAGGCAAAACCCCCTCTTCTCCCAGGCCTTTGGCTAATTAAACAATCTATGACCTTTTAAACTGGACAGAGACCCATTTATTCCCCTTTAATGGGGTATCCTGAGATCACACCTGCTTGAGGTAGAGGTGATGCACTACTTCATCTCAACTCAATGAATGCCTTTTTGCTATGAGGAAGGCAAAACCTCCAGTAGGGCCCAATCTGTTTTCAGGAAAATTCCTTCCTGGCTCCAAATGCAGCAATTATTAAACCATAGTGGTCCTGAACTCAAGCACAACCAGTCTAAATATTCAGGTGTCAGACCAGAGTGAATACTTATACACTCTGGTCACCACCCAATCCCAGCCTCCAGCATGCTCTTGATTTGGCAGTTTGGAGGATGGTGTGCTCTCCTGTGGATCCCCAAACAATAAGCCGCTATGAGGTGGCTTCTTGTCACATGGGGAGTAGAGGGGCAGCTGCGACACACCACAACTGCCACCCACCCTGGCCCCAGGTAAGCGGCCATTTCCAACCTTCAGTCCTAAATGTATAAAATCTGTTCATTTTCCCGTTTCACACTCTAATTTTTATCTAATTATTATTAATAATAAAAGACAGCAATGGCTTTTCTCTGATTGAACATATCAACTTTGCCTCCAATAAGTTCAACAATCATGCCTCCATATTTAACAATAATAATAAAAATTCTGTCATTGTCCACATAAGTCTCTCCGCTGTCATCATATATTGAGATATTATTCCATATGGTTTTTTTTTGTTATGTATCCATTAATTCACATCCAGTTCAGTGTCTTCAGTTCCTATTTCCTGTTGGGTTTGATGTGGTTTTGCATTCTTATCTAAAAAACATTTCCAAGAAAAGGGCCAGAGGTTTGATAGCTTTTCCTTCTTTCTTCTTCACTCAAAATTGTACACTGAGAGAGCATTTCTTTCTCAGCTCTATTGATTACAGATCCCATCTCTCTCCATCCATGACTTCATTCCATTCCTGCAGAATCGAACTCCACCATTAGGCTGTTTCTTTCCTCCAAACACCCTTGTGAAGGGCTTTTCCATTTCACTATCTTTTCCCTCCATCTCTACCATTTCACCCTCTGGTTCTGCCAATCCTTTACCCATATTCTTCTCCAAAGTCTCTGTATCATCTTTGATTCCACTTTTCATTTCATTTGTTTCTGGCTTGCTTTTATTTACCATTAGATCAAATTTTGATCTAATCATTTTTATTTGCTTACCAAACATTTGTTGATGGATGCCAACAGTCAGTGGAATGTCCAAAGATATACTTGCCATACTGAATATTTTTGAACTTATTAACAATTCAGTCTCATTACATTTCCTGTCTCCATCTTAAGATCTTCATAGCCTTATATCTTATTAGAATAAAACCATTCTCTGTGGAAGTCCTTTTTCCAACTTTACAGGAAGAGAAGAGGAAGTGAGAGTAGAAAACCAATGTTTCACTGGGGCTCACTACAACTCATGCATGTACTGTTAAGCCATGGCTTAGCGTTAATGTGCAAGTTCAGCCATTATGTGCAAGAATTGAGTCGGGAGAAAGATCATATTTTTCTTGTCTTTTTTCCCCACTCAAGCATGCAGAGAATTGTTTTTTTGTAGCCTTTTGGAAGTTCTTCAGATTCACACTAGAGAATCAGGTGAACCCAACTTAAAGAGAAATAGCTACTTTACATTTTGATGCTTTAATTTTGCATGTGGTGTGTTTGCGTTTATGAGGAAATAATATATTGCAATTCCATTTTCAGAAACTATACAGGAGAGAGATTCTGCCTCCATTTAAACCTGCTTCCGGGAGGCCAGAAGACACATTTTGTTTTGATCCAGAATTCACAGCAAAAACACCAAAAGGTAATATGGTAAAACAAACAAAAAACAATATAAACTATTTTCTCTACCACGCCCATTTACAGTGTAAATTTCAGTTAAAATCCAAGCAGTGTTGGAACAGATCTGCTGAAAAACAATAATCAGTTCACATATAATTATTGCATTGGCCACTTATAGCAAACACTCTATCAATAATATCTTGAAGATATCATTAATTTGCTTCCTTTTAAATGTGCTTTTTGATCCCCTCTTTTGAAATTAAATCAGGTTAATTGTTTGAAAAACAAAACTGAGAAAGAAGACAAAGTAGCTCTTTATTCCTTCTGCCTTTGTCACAGTTTCTTCCTCTTATAGATCCATTAAATTCTTGTAAATGTAAATGAGCTTAGTATTTATACTTGGCTTTATTTTTCAAAAGGTGAAATAAAAATCCATAACAGCAGTGGGAAAAATGTATTATGGGCTGCCTAACATAATGTAAATTTAATCATTAGATTCTCCAGGAGTTCCACCTAGTGCTAATGCACACCAGCTCTTCAAAGGCTTTAGCTTTGTCGCAACTACTGCCATAGAAGACCACAAAATCTCCCCTCTCAACAACATATTGCCAATAGTACAGGTAAAACATTGCGTTTTCCCACCCTGGGTCCTGTTACACAAATAACTATTGAAATAGCTACTTCCAGTGGTGTAGTGGTAAGATTCGCAGTAATTGCTTATTAAGCAAATATTGCTTATACAAGATGCATATTTTCTGTTTTCTGAATATTAATCCTCTAGCACAGCAATGGAAGACCTCTGTCTCACAGATCTAATTGGCCCACGAGGCAGTTTTCTCCAAGCCACACCCATCTGTGTTGCACTGAACATCATCTTTAGCATCGTATGGGTTGTCATATGTAACATCAGGAGTGGGGCAGGCAAATACATGGCTGGAATACATGAATGGAATCAGCTCCACTGGGAACTTGCTAGTAAGCTGGTAGGGCTTTTCTCTGAGCCAATCAGCTAATGTGTGCTGAAATCTAGTGCCTTTTGAAGGTGTGCTGAGAGCAAGCTTTTAAAAGAACTTCTCAGTGTTTATCCACCGATGGGTACTGAAAGGGAACTCCTCTGAGGTCCATTTATAAGCATAGTAGAATTCAAATGGTGCCTGAAAACATTGTTTTTTCCTCTGCCAATCTGCAGAGGAAAAATGTCGTGTTTTTTTTCCAGGTGTAGAGCGGCAAAGGAAAAATGTTCACCTGCTGGCATGGTTTGAATCCATACTATACCTGCAAACAGACTTTAAAGGTGTTTCCTAATTTAGCACTGAGAGCGAACTCACTTGAAGTTATCACCTGATGTCATGTGATTGACAAGTGGGCAGCTCCACCCATATTCCAAAGTTAGCCCATGGGGAAGGTAGAGGATTTTAGAATCCAGCCTGCCAACTGGATCTAGTTCCCCACCCTTGCTGTAGCAGGTTCACAAATAAACATAGAGGATGAAACTTGTCAGTCTCAAAATTCTAGCTAGTACACACATTTTCCCAGCTGAGGATTGTTTTTTTCTGGAGGTTCAGGGCGCGGGGAGCATGTCTTATGTAGGATATCTTATTCACATCTTACATAAGGCAATTAACATTTAGGTGCAGATCATCAGGCTTCCAATGCCCAATCCAATCCAAATATCTTTATTATATTAGCTACTGGCCATGACAAATCTGAATAAAAAATAAATACAAACAAAAGCGGTGTCGCACCACAAATAATGGTCTCTATTTAGATCTCTGCATCTCCCTTACAGTTCACAGCTATATTTTCTTGTCCTTAGGGTCCTACTTGAGGCAGACAAAACTATCAGTAGTTAAGTTGGGCCAATATATTGTGATCTTGTTTCCCAGCTCTGTGTCTTTGTGGTTCTCATTGCTGCCCTATTGTACCACTCTGGGCATACTGCAGAAACATCTAATATAAGTATATTTTCCATATGTTTGGGAACTGAATACTTTACTGAAGTTTATGAAATGATTGTTAAGAATTGTGTATAGCTTTAAACAACAGTTTGTTTGCTTTTAGCAACTTCATGGCAACAGTGCACTGTTCACAGATGCTTATGAACTTAAGGAGGACATTGGTGTTGGCTCATATTCAGTGTGTAAGCGCTGTATCCACATGGCTTCAAGCATGGAGTTTGCTGTGAAGGTATATATGGAGTACCTTTCTCCATAGTTGGTACTGTTAAATGTATTAATAGATCTTAGATCTCTTTCCTCTAACCATATTTAACTATTTTTTGCTGAATACAAAAATTGCATTTTTAAAACAAAGACCTGTCACTCTAATGTTTATAAAGCAGCCTGTTATTAAAACATTATTCAACTGTAAGCTTTACAATAAATACTCAGTATGCTTGCTTACATATAGTTACCTT
This sequence comes from Lacerta agilis, assembly GCF_009819535.1. Taxonomy (NCBI): domain Eukaryota; kingdom Metazoa; phylum Chordata; class Lepidosauria; order Squamata; family Lacertidae; genus Lacerta; species Lacerta agilis. The sequence goes on along the minus strand of NC_046331.1, from coordinate 27,274,779 downwards.
CATGTACTCGAAGGAGTATCCTGCAACTTAGGAATACCTTTGTAATGCCCTATTGGAGTTGCTTAGGACACTTAAAAAGATTTAGCCTCTTTGATGCCACAATACACTTTATCTTCTATAAAGAAATGGTCTATAAAGCCCTTAACGGCTTGTAACCAGTTTCCTTGGAGGACTGCCTTCCGCCATATGTACTCTCTGGATAGCTTCTGTCTGCAGAACTTGTGCTTTTTACAAGTGCTAATGTTCCACATTAGCTAGGTGTCAATCTTCTAGTGCGGTCATACCTGTGTTTCGAAACACCCTGCCAATTGATGCAAGGCAAGTGGCCTTACTGTATTGTTTTAGACACCTGCTGAAAATCTTTTTCTTTCAGCATGCCAACCCAGACATATAATTTAGTGTTGTACATTTTGTTTTTATGTTTTGCTGATCTCATCTGTGCTTATTAATAATAAAATAACAATGTACACTGCTTAGATTTTTCTGAGTAAGCATTCTATACATATTTCAAAATAAAGCAGAAGTCAAATAAAAGTATTTTTGAAATTGATAATCAACTGAGCACTTGGCGATAAAGGTGATTGTAAACTGAAACAAGTAAATATTTCAGTCATTTGTGGCCCTCCAGTCAGAAAACCTACATTGGCCAAATGGTGATCAGATCCTCACTGCTATTGCTGTTCTTGTTTCTCAGAGCATCATAACATGTAGGCTAAAGAGTAACCTTGAGTGCATGAGTTGTGAAAACCAACTGATGTATTAAGTTGATGACCCCCCACCCCATGCTTATAAATCCCAAGAGGCTAGAAAGTGAACATAACATCCTCTTCCTTTAAGAAATGACAACACATGGATAATCTCTTTCTATCCTGTTTGATTGAAATTTGGTATAAATGGCAGAAGTTGTCACTGTGTCCTTCATTTTAACACAATTGCTCTGTACTGTCAAGAGAAAAGAACTTCCCTCAAGGCATTTCAAAGAAAAGGCCTTTATAGATTCATATGTTCTTATATTAATGGTAGCCCATTGTCAGAAAAAACAACTAAAAAGCCAACTGCAAGGTGCTCTGGTGGGTTTGTTAATTCTCCACCAAGTTCATTACTTTATCTCCAGTTCCTTTATTTTAAAACAGGTGATTCATCCTCTCACATTTTTTGAACATATTTGAAAGGCCCAATGTCAAAGATTTATGCAATTTTTAAAAATACTACTTATCTTTCTTTCTTGGGATTGAAAGTTGTGTGGGGGAAAGACCTTGCAGAGGAATTAAAAACAAACCAACTGAATAAAATATGGTCACCCAAGCTTTCAATATATGTTTAAGTCGGCATGGGGGGGGGGCTCTCAAGCTAGCTACCTGTGAAATTGATTCACAATAAAAACGGGGTGGGGAAATACAGTGTGTGCTGGAGGAATTGTCATGAAAGATTCCCACATTGGCTCCTCATATGCCCAGCAGTGAAAACATTGTGCAACATAATGTAAATAAAATTATCACTGAACAAAAAATTGAGAGGAAGCCTTTTCTCTATGTTTATGTGGTATTATTCTGAAATCCTCTAAAACTGGGATTATTTTATGCTGGTTCAGAGCTTTCAAAACTGGAAAGATGTTACTGATCTTAGCAGCTGTTACATGAGCTGAGAGTAGTACAGAGAACATCCAGCCTGGATTCCTTCTCTTTTAGTGTAGCAATAACTTATTTTGTCATATAAACAAGCCAATCATTTTTATTCTAACTCAATATAATTTCATTTGGAAAAGCATACTATTTACATGGTCTTAACTGGACTGCACTCCTTGAAATGACCTCTCTTAGAGGTAAAGCACTTGCTCAGATCTATGCCTACAAACACTATGTTTATTGTGGTTTACAGGTTTTTAAAGTTGTTTACATTTTATTGTTACTATAAAACTGTTTTCATTTTTTTTAAAAAAACTAATGTGTAACATTTGCATGCCATTTAATCTTTCCAGATAATTGACAAAAGTAAAAGAGATCCCTCTGAAGAAATTGAGATTCTGATGCGCTATGGACAACATCCTAACATTATTACTTTAAAAGATGTATGTATTCTGATTGGTTTCTGAAAAAGCATACTGTCTGTAAACATGGATTTAGTAAAACAAGTTATTGCTATTCTTCACTAGAATATAGAAAGTTCAACCTCTTTAATAATTTTCAGGAAAATATTTCACTGTGCTTCATTAAAAGCCCATTACAGTGGTACCTTGGGTTAAGTACTTAATTCATTCTGGAGGTTCGTTCTTAACCTGAAACTGTTCTTAACCTGAAGCACCACTTTAGCTAATGGGACCTCCCGCTGCCGCTGCGCCGCCAGAACACAATTTCTGTTCTTATCCTGAACCATAGTTATTAACCTGAAACGTTATTTCTGGGTTAGCGGAGTTTGTAACCTGAAGTGTATGTAACCTGAAGCATACTTAACCCGAGGTACCACTGTACCATAATTGAATGTACAGTGGAACCTCAACTTACATACTCATTGTCTCGCGAACGTTCCAAGTTGCGTCCGCGGCAAACCCAGAAGTAAACACTTGGTTTGCTGTGATTCACGTATGTGCGGAAGCAGCTTCTGCCATATGCACGTGCGCAGAAGCAGCTGCCGCCAAATGCGCACACGCACAAAACACCTCTTCTAGTGTCCCATTTCGACCAGCAGACGGACCTCTGGGATGGATTATGTCCATAAGTAGAGGTTCCACTGTAATGCTATGCTATGTGTTCAATTGTCCATGTGACCATTGCTGTAGGGGAGACTGTGCCTTTTTGCTAAACCCCACAGACATACATAGAGGTCCACACTTATATATGTGCACCTTCCTGCATAAGAAATGATGTAATCTCTGTGGGAATTGGTAGTATGTTAGCATTGCCTGGAATTCATTGCCTGTGGTTTCATTTGGTTTATGGACTCACAGAGTTAGTGAAATGAAACACCAATGTGGCCTTAGTAAATGTGCATTTGATTCTGCTAGAACTAGGGATGGGTAATATTTTTGGTTCTAGAAGACAGATTCTTACCAGGCCCCTCTAGGCTTTATTTGACAGGTGAGCACCTGCCAATCACCTGGTGTGTTAGAAAATCTGATTTTCTAGATCCATTTCAGTCGGAATTTTGGCACAGAAATTGCTTGGGTCGCCTTGCATGATGACATCTTTCAGGAGAGAGACAGGGGAAATTTGTCCTTTTTAATTCTCCACAGCCTTTAGTGGCTTTAGATATCATCAATCATGATACCCTTTTGGAGCGGCTGTTGAAATTAGGGCTGGGTAGCACCACTTTGCAGTGGTTTTGGTCCTACTTGGATGGTCATTTCCAGAGGGTGATGCTTGGGGAGTGCTCTTCACTCCTCTGGAGCCTGGAATGTGGGGTTCCTCAGGGTTCAATCCCCCCCAATGCTTTTTTAACATCCACATGAAACTGCTGAGTAGGGCCATTCAGAATTTTGGAGTACATTGTCAGCAATATGCTCACTGGGCAAGGCAGTTTGAGCATATAACATCCATCTTGGACCTACTAAACTAGCTACCAATTAGTTTCCAGGCCCAATTCTAAGTGCTGGTTTTGGCCTATAAAGCCTCAGGACTGCAATACCTCAAAGACCACCTCTCCACATAGGAACCAACCCAGACCCTGCAATCATATCAGGCCCTTCTTCCTGTGCTTCCTCTGAAAGAAGTCCACAGGGCAGCAACACAAGAAGGGGGCCTTTTGTGCAGTGGCTTCCTGCTTCTGGAGTGCTCTTCCCAGGGAGGTTCACCTGGCGCTTTCATTGCATATATTTCTCTGCTCCTATGCCTTTGCCTAATTAAACCACCTATGGCCTTTTAAACAGTGTATGAGGAGTTTGTTTGTTATTATGTTATGATTTTTTGTGGTTTTTGTAAACCACCCTCTGATCTTCAGATGATGGGTGGTATATAAATTGAATAAATAATAATAATGAAAGGTGGACAGAAATACCCACCTGTCAAAATCCCTCGTGCCAGAAGAATAAGAATAAGATAAACCCCTGTGTTGCAAACTTCAAGCCTAGTGTAAAAGAGGCAACATGTAGACCGATGAATGATGGGAACAATATGTCTTTATAATATGCAGCGAAGTAATAATAGCTGTACAATCTGAGTAACTAAATACATCCAGTGAGACAGCATTCTGGATAAATACACTGTTTCGATGTGGTCTTCTTCAGTATATCACTTAATGTACATACATCTTCTCTGGAGCAGTGGTCATACCCGTATGTAACATACGTATGGTTACATACGGGTATGACCATCATTCATCAGTCTACGTGTTGCCTCTTTTACACTAAAATCCCTCGTGCAGCTTTCCATGTCGTCCTTCACTTCTCCTTCAAGCCACTGTTGATGTTTTAAAAGAGAAACACACAAAGACCTGCAAAGGTAAACACTCTCTAGCATTCTATCTTAAAGCTGCAAAGCACCCTTCGAAGTAGTTACCACCTCCTTTAAAGGATGGGGTGGGTGCTCCAAAGTGTGCCAAGTGCTTTAAGACAGGGTCCACTATGTGCCTTTCTTTTTCTCTTTCACATCAATAAACTGGGAGGGGAGAAAGAAAGGTGCATTTTGCATGCAAAGGCGATGGAGAGGGGTTCTCTTGCACCCTGCTTTTGCTTGTAAAATGCTGCCTGAAAGTTTGGCACACGATTTGGTATTTGGAAGCAGAGGAGCCTTGCAATAGCCTTTGCAAGTCTCCCCTTTCCTTTTTAAATCCCCTAGTCTTGTGCTGATCTTTCATCTCTGCTCATCTGGTGCTGAGTGGAGATTAAATCCTGCTGCCTGTGCTGCATGACCCTTTTTCCTGCCAGGGAAGGGATGCCCTCCCTATACTGGAATTTGACTCTGTAATTCAGATTTTTGGGTCATTTTACTCAGAGTTGATACATTGAAATTAATAAGCATGACTCTGTTAGGTGTATGAACTTTAGTAGGTCTATGCTGAGTTAAATTTAGTTGAATATATTATATGACTCTGATTCACACTTTTCTCAAGTAATCAGGTGCCTGGGAATATTTACATTACTCATATGCATTTAATTTCCTCAGGTGTATGATGATGGTAAATATATCTACCTTGTCACAGAATTAATGAAGGGAGGCGAACTACTGGATCGTATACTCAGACAAAAGTATTTCTCAGAACGGGAAGCAAGTGCTGTATTGTTTACGATCACTAAAACAGTTGACTACCTTCATTGTCAAGGAGTAAGTTATGTCCATTTTGATTATTGTATAGTAATTACATTCGTATACATTCTAATATGCTGATAATATTGTGGAGTAACTTTAAACTAGGCAGTACTCCACCTAGTAAACAGGACTGTAGAATATTGTATTCAAGAGTTTGATTAGGTAAGCAATATGGTCAAAGTAAATTTATAATAGTAATTTATTCTGAAACCTGTAGGCAAAAGAAAAATGTGTAGTTTTTCTTTTTTAGCTAGTGACTAAAATCTAGATCTTATTTCATGATGGAAAAGCAAGCATCGGTTCTTAAAAAAATAATGAAAGCATGCTTACTCAAAAATAAGTTTAATCTATCTCAATAGGGTTTATTCCTTATCCCGTGTTCTTAAGATTGCAGTCTAAATCAGCAGCCTGGTTAAGTTGCATTTATGCTATGAATAGTATTTAATTAAATCACCCATATTGGGCCTATATGCATGTTGTATTGATTCTGCGTCTCTTTCTTTAAAAAAGTATTTGTCTCTTTAAAAAGAATTGAAAAAGCTCCAAATTATCATTTCCTGCTTTTTCAGTTTCCAGTTTAACATTTGTTTGTGTATTTTTAAGGTGGTACATCGAGACCTTAAACCCAGTAACATTTTATATATGGATGACTCTAATAATGCTGACTCTATCAGGATCTGTGATTTTGGGTTTGCAAAACAACTTCGGGGGGAGAATGGGCTTCTCTTAACCCCCTGCTACACTGCCAACTTTGTAGCGCCAGAGGTATGCTGAATTTCTTGTATATTATTTGCGCATGCTCTTGTGACATCTCAAGAAAGTAGTTACATTATATTATCTATTTGCCTTGTATCTTCTAATTGCAAAAGGTTAATTGTTTTGTTACTTTTTTATCAAATTGTTTACTTATCACATTTGCAGAGAGCTGTTCTCATAGCTCGAGGCAGTTAACAAAGCCTTGCAAAATAAATATGTTAAGAATACGTTTTGTTCTTTTAACAATGTTAAAGCACATGCATAGAAACCGATTTTCAAAATTAACTGTTGTCATCTTTAACCAGAACATTCCTGAAATCATAACTACTGTAACTAGCATATTTTTGAGATTTTCTTTTAAGCTGTTAGTTGGGACTTTCAAATTATAGTCTTTGTTTGACAGAAAAATCTAACTGTTTATTATTCTCTGTTTCATTAGGTTCTCATGAGACAGGGATATGATGCTGCTTGTGATATCTGGAGCTTGGGTGTTCTTCTTTATACAATGTTGGCTGGGTAAGAAGTGTTTTTAATTTAATCATTGCACTGAATGTTTTATTATTTTATTACATTTACCGGTATATCCCACCTTTTCTCCTAGGAGCTCAAGATGTTGTACTGTCATGGACTGGCTGGATGCAGGAAGAGTGGTGGGAGGCACAAGCTGGGGATCCCCCAGGAGAAGAAGGCTCAGAGCCATGGGATGGGTGGCAGGACAATGATAAGTAGTAGAAGAGGGAGCAGATAAGTAGTAGAAGAGGGAGCAGAATGGGAAGAGGAGGTTTCAGAAGCTGAAGAGCTAACAGGGTTTAGTGAGCAGGAAGAGGCTGTGGCAGAGAGCAGTCCAGAAGCAGAAGCGTAGGTTGGTGAGGAGGGGGACCAAGAGGCAGAGTGGAAACAGGCTGCTGAAGAAGCCAATATGTCTCCTGCTGCTGTGACCAGCTCCCCTCCTCCCTGGTCTCTCAGAACACAAAGAGGGATGAATAGGGCAGAGCAAAGAGAGACAAAATGAAGGAGCTTCGGGTTCCTGGGGAAGGATCCAAGGGAGGAGGAACCTTTAGAGAGCAGTGGAAGGTGGGGACCTTCAGTCCTCACAATGGCCTAATTGGGGCAAGACCTACTGGGAAGAGTTGCTGTGATCACTAGGCCTGCACTGTTTTGTTTCTTTGAATAAAGAGTTAACTTCACAGATACCTTGTATGTTTTTGCAGACTTGCTCCCAACTCCCGCTTTGAAATCAACACACTTCTCCCTCTCTCTGTTTTACCATCACAACAAGCCTGTGAGGTTGGTTAGGTTGAGAGATAGTGACTGGCCCAAGATCATGCAGTGAGCTTTATCTCTGAGTGGTCTCCCTGGTCCTAGTCCAGCACACTAACCACTATACCACACTGGTTTGTTTATGTGGCTGTAGCTATTTCTCTATAGTCTAGCACAGGTGAAGCAAGTGCCATCCTACGTGAAATTTGACACCTCATTGTCAATAGGCTCCAGTCATGTCTGTTAAAATTATTGTATTATTCTAATCTTGTTCTTTTGTATTGGAACCCAGGTATACTCCTTTTGCCAATGGTCCCAATGATACCCCTGAGGAAATCCTGTTACGAATAGGCAGTGGGAATTTTTCTTTAAGTGGAGGCAACTGGGACACTGTTTCGGATGCAGCAAAGGTGTAAATGTATTTTATCTTATAATTTATAAAATACAGGTAACTGTGTGAAACATCAGTTTTGGCTAGGATCAGTAATTCAAACTATGACATCAACAGCAAACTTCTCTTTAAGGCCTTTCTTTGTAAACATTTGAAAGGTAATTTTGTCTTGAAGCAGAACTGAAAGCATCACTTTGGCTTCTGTCACTTTTGGCTCCTAAGGTATTTATCGGAGGTAGAAAAAACAACCCGTTTTGTTATTTATGAAACTCAGGCCCAAGCTGCTGTTGTAGAATTTGTGTTGCATGAGCTTTAATTATTTAAAAACTCATTAAATTTCTATATATATGGATAGATAGTATGTAAATTATGAGCCCATTTATTTTGACATTCAATTATCCTGTTTTCCTATGGCATTTGATGTCTGAGACTTTTACTGTGCCTCATCTCCGAAATCAGAAGTTCGTGTTTAGCTTAGATTTATATCTAAGCAGTGGAATTTTAAAACTGTATGAAAGGTCACATTTAAAAGCATAGGGTGACATTAAACTAAATAAAACTTGGAATAGACCTATTAAAATAAATGGATGTAAGTCAATTGACGTCAGTGGTTCTACTCAGTGTATGACTAACATTTGATGTCACCCATAGCATAGAATAACTGCAAACAGTATATATATTAATCACATATAGCACCTTTGATCAATAATTATTTAAAAGTTGATAACATGTATAATTTACTACTTCTGAAACTATTTACTGAATTTACGAAATGCAATTGAGACTTTTAATAGTGCACATAGAATGTTTCCTGTAAGAGATGGGAATATTACATCTGCAGCATGCCTAAGTGGGTTATGAATACTGGCCAAAAGCATCATAAAGCAACATGGGACTGCTTTATACAGAATTAAAATTTAGAACATGCTCTATTGCTTTTTTGGAATTTACTGTATGTTTAAATCTCTGAGGAAAATTTAGAGACTCATGTGGGCTCTTATGCACACATGGTGCTCTTTTTCATTTGGGCTTCTCTCTCTGTATGAGTGTTAACTGCTTCAGAAGAAAGATCACTTGAATGTCATTATATGATTGATAAGACCAAAAGGGTCCAATCTCTTACTGCTTAGGTTTGGTTGTAACCATTGTATCTGTCCAATTTGCTTTAGGATTTGCTATCTCATATGCTGCATGTAGATCCACATCAGCGATATACTGCTGAGCAAGTTCTTAAGCATTCGTGGATAGCATGTAGGGACCAGTTGCCACATTACCAGCTAAACAGGCAGGATGCACCTCATCTAGTAAAGGTAAAACTGGAACTAATTAATCTGCCATTACCTGTGGGAGATTGGGGTTTTGGTTTTGTTATTCTTCATGAAGATATCATGATATGTTTTAATTTCATTATCTTTTAGGGTGCCATGGCTGCCACCTATTCTGCACTGAATAACAAGACATTTCAGCCTGTGTTGGAGCCTGTTGCAGCTTCAAGCTTAGCTCAACGACGGAGCATGAAAAAGCTAACATCAACCGACTTATAGTTCCACCGGGGCACTTAACCAAAGTGGAGCAAGAGAAAAAATTCAATAAGTGGCTCTGTATCTGCCTGGCCTGTGATTTAAAAGGCATATACAAGTTCCTCCTACACTACTTGAATTCTGTTGAAGAAAGAGAAGATATCCACAGGTTCAGTGGGATTCATCACACATTTTGCAGGAAGTGTCAGTGATTCATTGAAACAAAGCATCAGGGTACATCATAATGATCACGAGGAGTTTTCTGTACACGGTCCTTTTCAAAGATCTGTTGCATTATGTTAATACTTTTAAATACTGTATAGTTTTTCCCAGTTTATAAATAAATGGTTTAGGGGACCATCAACACTGCTCAAGTTGTAAATTTAAAATTGAAAGAAAATAGTCAGTGTTTTAGTATTTTTGCTATCTGGCCCTATTGTAAAATAACGAAACAATATCAAACTTATGTGCTCTAGTTTTGTAAATTGGTCACTTTACCAATGGACTCCATTCACTTAACTCATTGGTACAGCAAGATAAGGATAACTGAAAAGGATGTGCTGGTGCAAAACTCATGTATGCTAAAATGGAAGCCCCAAATCTGCCTGGTAACAGGCAACTGAAGAAAATGTACAAAGGGAATCAGCCATGAACCTGCACTTCATCGTAGTGTGAAAGCCATCACTAGAACTGTAGGATTGGTCAGCCCGGGAGTGCTTTTGTGTAAGACTGCTGTGAGGTGTTGGTGGTTAGAATGATAAAGCCTACTATATTTTTAACATACATGTGACATCTCCATCCTCGGAGGCTTTGAAGAAAAGGGTGAGTAGGCATCTTGGGTATGCTTTAGGTATAGAATAAGACAATTAGGTATAGAATATCTAGGACTGTGAGGTGATCTAGATGAGCCCCCCTCCAACAATATTATCATTCTGTGATAAGGGATTAGGTGTGTTCCATTGTCAGTACTGTATACATTTGCAAAACATGGGCTGTGCCCTTTCATTTACTGTAGAAGGGCTGATAATTGTTTCTGCACTGAGGTTTTGAATACAAGCCCTCTAGAGCAAGAACCTGTAGAATTACCATTATTACTCTTGACAGGCAATTGAAGCTACCTTGATAGTCCACTGTGTTCTCTTTTCCTTCCCTTTCCACCGTCAGGTGTTATTTCACCATGAATTATAAGATACTGATTTTTTTAATTAAAAAAATTCACATTTCATAATGTTTTTAAATTTATTCATACTTTCTATAGGAAATTAGTACATCATTTTTTTCCAGATCCTTTATAAACATTTCAAAGATGAATATCCATTTTAAGCCCTTCGAAGTCCTGGATTAGATCTAAGCTTTGAAATGTGTTCTAAATATTTTTTTAATCTGTTCTGGGGAATTTGTCTCAATGGAGAAAGCAGAGAAAAGTCCGCAATTTCTAGCTGTTGTGGCCATAACCAATCTTAAGCATAAGGTCAGCATCTGAACATGTTAGCCCACATTGGATTTGCAAACTGGTGTATGTTACCCCGAAGATGTGAATTTTAAAAGAAGCACATTTCAGTAAGCCTTAGCCTAGACTGTATAATGATCTCACAATAATTGGCCACAGAATATGCTTCTGAGATGTTACAAGTTGAGATTAGATGGAACCTTCCCCGAATAAAAACCCTCATGTTGATAATATATGATCACCTTTTTATTGTGAGTTCTTGGAATAATGCAGCCAGGGAAAAGAAACTCCATTCCATGTGACTAAATATGAAGAACTTAACTACAGTGGTGCCTCGCAAGACGAAATTAATTCGTTCTGCGAGTGCTGTCGTATAGCGAAAATTTCGTCTTGCGAAGCACCAACGGGGAAGAGCAGTTTGACGAATTTTTTTTTTTTAAATCGGCAATTTTTTTCGTCTTGCGAGGCAAGCCCATAGGAAAATTCGTCTTGCGAGGCAGCCTTCCGCTAGCGAATGCCTTTCGTCTAGCGAGTTTTTCGTCTAGCGAGGCATTCGTCTAGCGGGGCACCACTGTAGTTTTAACTATTTAACATATTGTTATATATGCTGGGAGATCATATCATTTTTGTTGATGCTTCCGTTGGGAATAACAGAGCAGCTGGAGCTGAACACCTGAAATAGAATGCAGTTTCTAAATTCAGTAAATCATTACAATAATATACCGTAGTTTATGAGCATAAAATTATATGAGTAAAGAAGATTATAGATCCCTTAACATTTTACAGTTTAAAGTCCCATTCTTCTTCCAAAGAATTTTGGATAGTGTGTTTGGTGTATCCTTCCCTTTCCCCAAATCTATATAACTGCCTTATACCAGCAAACATAGCCCAGTGTTGTCTATTCTGCCTGGATGATTCTCTTCTGTGTCCTGGGCAGGGACCTTTCACAACAGATCCTTTGAACTAGAGTTGAAACATAAAAACCATGTGAGATTAACCAGCTGAGAAATAGTGACTGGCTCATGGTGCATGGTTGAATGGGGATTTGAGCTCAGAACTTTCTTATTCTATGCTAGCTGCTATGAACAAATACTGGTTTGTTGGTAATACCAAATTAGCTAAATCTGTGGGATAAGGTAACAGAAGCATCCAGCTATGTTGTAAGAAGAGGGTGGCAGATGGAATTATTTGTTAGGACAAAATTGTTCACATTGTAATTATGCTTACATAGCACAAAGCACAGAATATGATAGAGTAGAAAAAATAAGAGTGCCTTCTGTGCAATGGAAAACTAGACACTGACAGTGCTGTTTTTCTTAAAAAAAAAAAAAAAGAAAGAAAGAAAGAAAAAGAAATGCCAGAACTCACCATGAATGCCTCCCTTGTTCACTTCTAATGGCACTGGAGTGCACCTGAGAGGTGCCAGAACTGAGTTGCAGTGAGTTCCGGCTGGAAAAAAAAGCCCTGGGTACTGGCATTCTCCCTCTTAAACCTCCCCGCGCCCTCAAAAGTAATGTGGAGCAGATTTGAAAAGTGATGTTACATCTTATTTTATGGACTGTGATCCATGCAAGTTGCCACAATGTGTTTCTTTTTATGGTGCCACCAGACTTTTGTTTGTTTTTCCTACAACATGGCTAGGACATGGATAATTCTCTCTAGGGAAAGCAGTAATGGAAGTTAGAAACATCGCAGTCAATTAGGATTGGGGATCGGGGCACCCAGCCAAATGTATTGTTGCCCTTCATCCTCACCACCACAAGGTAGAAGAATGGATACCAGGGAATGGAGTGTAGGATTTAGTGTGCACTTCCTTATAAAACCAGAATAGGGTTCCATGCTAAATGGACCACTTCTTTGATTCAAGCAAAGCTGTTCTGTTTTCATTTTTTTTTTATGCCGAAAGAGTGAAGTGCCTTATTCAGAGACTCATGACAGGCAATTTGAAAGATACTAAATTATTTCTGTGTGTGTGCCATCAGCACATACAGAACATCCACAGTGATAGCCTTACAGTGAATGATCATACCATAGGTTGCCATATGCTAAAGTGGATTAGCATCCTGACTTTTACCTCTCAAAATGAATTTTACTGCACTAAGGGCTGGTTTGCACTGTAGTGGCACCTATACAAGGATCTCTATGTGGAGATGAAATCTGAATGAACTGCCACCTCTGTGTGGCAGACTGAAAGTGTGGATGTTACGACATCCACACTTACAGCACCCCCATTTATAGAGCTGCTGTCATTGTAGAAATTGCAACACATCCCCCTGTATGGAGCTGTCTGTTCATATAAATGGCATCTCCTAACCAAAAGTTCAGAAATGGCCCTGTATATTTGCAAGCATTCATGAGGACCACTGGCTAGTGTGAATTGGCTGTTGTGAGTGTAAATGTAACCATTCTATGAATCAACTAATCCCAGTTGGATGGTCTTGATCATAGAATCATAGAGTTGGAAAAGACCACAACCCCCAGTCCAACCCCCTGCCAAGCAGGAAACATAATCAAAGCATTCCTGACAGATGGCTGTCAAGCCTCTGCTTAAAGACCTCCAAAGAAGGAGACTCCACCACACTCCTTGGCAGCAAATTCCACTGTCAAACAGCTCTTACTGTCAGGAAGTTCTTCCTAATGTTTAGGTGGAATCTTCTTTCTTGTAGTTTGAATCCATTGCCTCGTGTCCGCTTCTCTGGAGCAGCAGAAAACAACCTTTCTCCCTCCTCTATATGATATCCTTTGATATATTTGAACATGGCTATCATATCACCCCTTAACCTTCTCTTCTCCAGGCTAAACATACCCAGCTCCCTAAGCCGTTCCTCATAAGGCATCGTTTCCAGGCCTTTGACCATTTTGGTTGTCCTCCTCTGGACACGTTCCAGCTTGTCAGTATCCTTCTTGCACTGTGGTGCCCAGAACTGGACACAGTATTCCAGGTGAGGTCTGACCAGAGCGGAATACAGTGGTACTATTACTTCCCTTGATCTAGATGCTATACTCCTATTGATGCAGCCCAGAATTGCATTGGCTTTTTTAGCTGCTGCACCACACTGTTGACTCATGTCAAGTTTATGGTCTACCAAGACTCCTAGATCCTTTTCACATGTACTGCTCTCAAGCCAGGTGTCACCCATCCTGAATTTGTGCCTTTCATTTTTTTTGCCCAAGTGTAGTACTTTACATTTCTCCCTGTTAAAATACTCCATTTTGCCTGTGTGAATAGATTCCCACCCTCCCCATAAGAGTTTTCTATCACCAACTGTGTCCTGGTTGTCATCTAAAGTGTTGCTTCTCGTGAAATATTTCTTCTTAAGAAATCTACCTGTGCTTAATTGGAGCTCCCAATGCGAGTACTACTGCATTCAGAGCACCACTGCTGAGTGATTAGCATACTGTCTCCTCAGATTTGATTATATAGGTGGAATCTAGAAATATTATTGCACATTGCTAAAATGCAATACAAATTTTAAAAATTACCTTGGGCATGTGCATAGGCTGTTTAATTCAATCACCTGAAGAAATCATAGACATGTGACAAAATTATTTATCATGATATCACATTCCATTGTTTGGGGTGTGTAAGGCTCTCCATGCCCAAATACCTGTTGGAAAATCAGTGTAATGTTTAATCACATTTGTCTTTCTCCAAGCTGTAGTCCACTTTTCTTGCCTCTTGCTTTGGTAAACTGCATGAAAACATAGCTGTCAACCCTCCCTGCTGTTTCCCAATGCTATAATAAGGGAATTTCTCGCAAAAAAGGGGAAAGGTTGACAGCTATACATGAAAAAACCCAGTGACTGACGTCTTCATGGCAAAGCTGCTTGCTCATGACAATCTTCTTGTAGGGTAGCGGTACCCTGAAAGATTGGGTAATGCGGGTGCAACTTATAGCACATGGCCTCTTTGATTTTCTACCTTGCCTTTGGGGCAGGGAGGAAGCCCTGAAAAAGTAGGAAGCCTTGAAAATTATGTAGCGGAAACAGTTGGCTGGCAAGTACACAGCTGCGTGTGACGCCATAAACAATGGGCTTTGGCTGTCTGGTTGGGTTAAAAAAAGTCTCCCAATTGTGAGTCAATTGATGGGGTAGCAAAGGATCCACACACTTATCTTCAGATGCATCATATAAAGAGAAATAACCTGTGTGACTTGCAAGATGGCTTCTGTAAACCAAATTATGTGTGTTTCAAAGCCCAGAAAAGATTTATTAAAGCACTTGTTGAATCTGCCCTATTCAAAATGGGCACTCTTTGTCATTTTTTTTAAAAGCCACTAGTTAATTTTTGTTGTAAATACATCATTTAAATACATTAGCATTAAATACAGGGATTACTTTTAGTATGTGATTCAATAGGAGCTATATTTTTTGGCAAACCAATTTTACCCATATTTAGAATACTGTAGTCCTGTTGGTGGAAAGTGGTGGTTGTGCCTGTACAGATATGTATTCATTCTGCACTTGGCAGTATGATCCCAATCTGTGTTAGACAACAAGGGAAGGGTCTTTCAATTACACAGTGGCTAAGTTTATGAACCCGCTAGAAAAGTCTACTATGCACACCCTTTGAACTGAATAGCAGTTGTTGTGCAAATGCATTAGAATCCTTGCAGAGTTGCATTCATTTTAGCGCAGCTTAAACGGAAAGGTCTCAATGGTTTTTAGCTCCTTGTCTCCTATGAGGGTTGTGGGATAGTTGCTCCCACTCTGCAGTATTGCTAGAGAGGATAATTATAAAACTAGTTGTTTGTGTTAATATAGACTTGCAGTGGAAGTAGAGATACAGTACTCAGTAGCTGAAACTAATAAGTGAATTTAAAAAAAATTGAAGTCAAAAGCCATCTTTTTTGGGGGGGTTCATGTAAGTAAATGCAGTTTTAAATTACAAATGGGCAGTTCTTCCAGATATAGTTCCTGAATGCCCTCTTAAGAAAAGTTTTATTAAACTGAAAAATTGTGTTGGGTTAAGTTGCTGAAGAAATGAGCAGAAGCGGTATCCCTTTTCTAGGATGGAAATGTTCATATTAAAAGGGGTGTGGGAAAACTGTGGTTGCAATTGACTTTTACTTATGCTGCATTCTTCCACCGTCCCAAGCACTTTGGCATTCTTGCACTGAATGGTTTGATTCAGACATAACACAACTCTGTGTATAAAGCCAAGATATGCATGGGCCTTGTCCTCGCTGCCCTTTCTTTGCTTCCTTCCTCTTCATACTTGAGTTAGTCATGGTTCCCTCTTACATCTAAAGTGGTAGACTATAGGTCCTAAAATTGGAACAAAGTTTGAAGCTCTTGGTTTGTTCCGAACTTTGTAACTATAGCTTCCCCCTTTTAGATGTAATGGGAACCTATGCTTAGTTAACCTAGGTAGTCTTCAATGTTATGTCGGAACCAGACCATTGCCTAGTTTACATTTTTGAACCTGTTTGGGCATGTGCCTGGCTGTGAATTTCAAAACCCAGAAAATGCATCACGTGACAGCAAATTACGCAGTGTTTAAATACATGCTATTTGAGGGTACAGCATTTTATTACAGATTTAAAGTCACAAAAAAAGTCCTACCCACTTCAACCCTGTTGTTAACATTATAACATTCATTTCTCAAAACATTGTGGATTTGTATCATATTGTATTTATTTTGTTCAGGTTGTCTTCCTTTTTTTTGAAAAAAGGTTTTCTTTTAAGGCTCTGTATATATTGACATTAAAGTTTGTGTTGTATTACATTCTACTTAAGGATGTAGCCGGTATTGTATTACATAGTATGTTGTTCTTTGCATCCATGCTGCTAAAGACAGTGTATGCTTTCTCTCTCTGAATCATGACATATGCCAAAGACAGCATAGAAATCTGTGTTTTTGTTATTGCTTTTGTTGAAAGCTTGTGAGTAGCATCTTTAAATTTAAGGGTCCATGGGTACTAGATGCATTTTATATGCACACACTCACACTCACTCATAAGGTTTGCCAAGTGAAACAATTTTGATCATTTTTAGTTTTGAACCTTTTTAATTTTTCATCAAAGCTCCTACAGTTACTTGAACTTAAATTCCTCTCAATTGTAAGAGGCCCCACTAAGATTGTGCACATGCTGTGGAATAGTGTGTGTGTGTGCGTGTGCACACACACACGCATATATGTTCAGAGGTAAGAGTAAGGTAAAGATTGTGCCAAAGCTTGCATTGCTGACATTTATGTCTTCTCTTCAGCCTTCTTAAATTTTTTGTCACACAGGAATAGCTGCTGTATTCTGGGAGCATGTTGCCAGCACCATTTCTTCCTAACATAAAGTTGAATCCAATTCTACACAATCAGAGTTCCACTCACACAATACTTCCCTTTCTTCCTTTTCCCATGCCCACCACCTCTAATGTGCTCCATAAAGTCCCACAACCCTAGAGCAGATTTGAAAGGTCTATTTTTTCTGCTCTTTTAGATGTGGTAGATGTTTTGTGTTAGGACATGCCTCCACATCAGCCATTTTGCCTTATGCCACACCCCCGTGGCACCATTGTGCAACTGGTGTCACTGCTGTCCAGAGCATGTTCTCAAAATTTCAAATGTGCTCAGTGACGCAAAAATCATTGGCAACCCCTGCCCTAATTTATTCTTATAGGGCTTAATCATAGCATATACTTGTACTGGTCCTCTTGAGACCATAAGCCTTTTCATAAGAAGAGTGTCATTCACACTATTGTGGGCAGTGTACTATTTTGGCTTCATACGTGCTTCTGAGGAAAAGGGAGAGAGAGAGAACATGTCATTTAATCCTGCCCCCCATAGTTAGCTGGATACACCAGTGTTGGAATTATACAGTTTCCAAGGACTTATTAATTTAAAAAATGCAAACCCTTTAAGCTCATCAGGTAGTGGTGGCTCCTCACTAAGGTACAGCAGTATTTGATAAGTTTCCTGTGACAACACATATTTATAATAAAACCTACACCCTGCCTTTCTAGACACATTCCAACTCAAGATGGTGTCAAAGTATAAAATCAGCAATATAAAATACAAGTAAAAACAACAGATGAGTATAGTATAGAGATATGGGTACAAACCTTATTAGGACACATTTTTGGAAGCCACACTGACAGCCTTCTTGGTTAAAGATCGGGGTAAAGGTAAAGGTAAAGGGACCCCTGACCATTAGTTCCAGTCATGTTTGACTGGGGTTGCGGCGCTCATCTTGCGTTACTGGCCGAGGGAGCTGGCGTACAGCTTCCAGGTCTTGTGGCCAGCATGACCGAGCCGCTTCTGGCGAACCAGAGCAGTGAACGGAAAGGCCGTTTACTTTCCTGCTGGAGAGGTACCTATTTATCTACTTGCACTTTGACGTGCTTTTGAACTGCTAGGTGGGCAGGAGCTGGGACCGAGCAACGGGAGCTCACCCTGACGCGGGGATTCGAACCACTGACCTTCTGATCAGCAAGCCCTAGGCTCTGTGGTTTAACCCACTGCTCCACCCGCGCCCCGAAAGATCAGGGTATAATGCTGCAAACAAAATTCACACTGGAAAAAGTCCGTCTTCTCGTCCCCACCATCCAGTATCACTCTGGCAACATTGGGAAGGGCCTCAGAGGCTGAGGAAAGTTGTGAAGCAGGCTCCTACTTTACGCACCTCAAATCATAATGAATGTCTGTCTGTGTAAAGTGTTTCCTTTCCCCCCAGGCACAGAACACTGGGTTTGAGTGTTACAAAAACAGGGTGACTGGAACAAGTGCAACTTCATGTTAACAGATGTGGATGCTTGACATAAAGAGGAACAAGCCCATGTTTGACCCTCTTCAGAAGAATGCCACATGCATGCTCCCAACACATGAGAGGGGAACTGGGCCAAAATAAGTAGCTCTGCCCCTACATGCCCACTAAATAGTCCCCCCCCCCACACACAACTGTTTTCTATACGTACGGTACAAACATTTGCAAGGACAGGGCCTTCATGTATTGTGCAAAGATTTACCCTCTTGATCTGGAGCCCCAGGTACTTAAGGAGGGTTCCAGGCCACGTGGAAGGATTTTTGCATACAAGAACTGGTGTGAAGACCTGCATGTACATGTTCATGCCTGCATGTGTCAGCAGCAGTAGGATGGGCTACTTAACCCTGATCCAATTTTAGGAGAACACCTGTGACAAACGCAGCAAATGCTGAGTGAGTGATAGATGTGAATCTGGAACATGCCTGTGAGATCTGAGTACTCTGACATCTACATATGTGCATTGGCTTACTGCTAACTTTCACATAGGGATGTACAATGGTGTGTTTTTAGAGGGGTTTACTCAGTTTATTTTCAGTTTTGAATGTTTTATTTGTTTCCTTTTTGTTCTTTTTCATAACTTTGGAACTATTTCATTTTGTTTCCATTAGTGCTGTTTGTATTTGCTGTTATTTCCAAAGGGGAGGCTAGCCAGTATTCTGCTGCCTGTAACTCTGGTATTGGACATACATTCAGAGTTTCCCCTGTTCCTTGGAGGCATCAAAAAATCAATACTGCAGATATATTAGAGAAAGTTTTAGAAGGAGTTTTAAAAGAGGCATATCCTATATGTTTCTTATTGCTTTCCATAGGAGATCCAGTTGTTCTTCTGCTTGTAAGTTCTATGTTTTCCATCCTATTGGATGGCATGAAATGGTTATGCATTTTAATACTATCTCCCAAGTCATCAGATTTCAATAATAATAATAATAATAATAATAATAATAATAATAATAATAATAACAACAATAATAATAATGCATAGCAAGGGATCACCATTTTATAAGTAATCTAAAAATGACACTGTGTTCTTGCTCTCTCCTCTTGTAACCCTTCTGTGACCTGTATGAGCTGTTTTGGAGGGCTTCAATTGAAATGAAATAAAAGTTTCCATTTAGAACTCATTTGTTTGAATTCCCACTTCTTTCTATAACAATTAAATGGGCTCCTTTATTTTTTCATTTATTTTTTAAGGAATGCACTCAGCCTTCTGGCCCTTCCTCCACAGTGTTAGAGATCATGTGAAGGTCAATGAAATCTTCTGCAGGGTCAGCCCTACTGTAAAGAAGAGTGAAGTAGCTGCCTGAGATGGTGGGTGCTGGGAAGCAGGGAGCAGCTGCAAGGGGTTGGACACAAGTGTTCATAGGATTTTTTCCCCTGGGGAAGAAGGGGGGGGGGACACACAAAGTAAAATACTGAAAGTGGGGAGCAGGCTAACCTCACAAAAATGAGAAGAATACTGTCTACATTTTGTCTCGTATTTTGGGTTCCACAAATGCTAGAAACCTGCTTGAAAAATAAGAAAGGGAGGGAGGGAGGGAGGGAGGGAGGGAGGGAGGGAAGGAAGGAAGGAAGGAAGGAAGGAAGGAAGGAAGGAAGGAAGGAAGGAAGGAAGGAAGGAAGGAAGGAAGGAAGGAAGCTAGCTAGCTAGCTAGTGGTTGCATCCAGTGCAGCTCTAGGTAACTAGTTATGTTAGCATAGTGACATGCCCTTGCACAATGGAACTCTTCCCTCTCCTCCCTCACCCGTGTGCCTCTTAAATTTGTTATGGGGGTTTCCCCTTCCCTGCAGAACAGATATTGGGGGAGTGCAGGGCACACATGGGGGGGGGAGTTCCATTGCACTAGCATAAGTCCTGTAAATGGAATGCGTGTCTTGGATGCCATGCACAGAATCACTTGTCCTCAGGGCCCGCTTGTGGGTTTCCCATGGACACCTGGTTGACCACTGTGAGATCAGGATGCTGGATTAGATGGGCCACTGGCCTGATCCAGCAGGGCTCTTCTTATCTTCTTAAGTTCTATGGTTCATGGGATGGGTGTGGGTGTGGGGGTTCCTGCAGGTGTGCATGGTTGGAAGATAAGAATTTATTTTGTCACATTACTGCACACCTTAATCTAATCTGCTGCTCTTGGATATGGCAGAGGAAACCATGTTATTGCCAGTTTTGAAGTAATAATTAATTACTGGCCCTGTGGATTCCTGAATAGAAGCGGGGGTGGGAAAGAAGAGAAAAATGTTGTCTTGGATAGGAAAATGTCTTGGACCAGCCTTGACTTGCAGAAGTATGTGCACATTGGTTTATACTTAGCACACTGCTCTTTTTCTCTGTGTATGTGTGTTTAAAGTCACTTTTGCAACACTTTGCAAAAACCCTAATGTGTGGCATTGGAATACACCTCACCATCTGCATCAAGCTGGAGCAGTTCATTTCCTCTCCCATGAGAATCAAATTTGGATGTCCTTGT
Organism: Lacerta agilis; assembly: GCF_009819535.1. Classification (NCBI taxonomy): domain Eukaryota; kingdom Metazoa; phylum Chordata; class Lepidosauria; order Squamata; family Lacertidae; genus Lacerta; species Lacerta agilis. The sequence continues at coordinate 27,253,937 of NC_046331.1, read as the reverse complement.
TCTGGCAGTTCTGAAGCCTATTAATAGTCCCTTTGACATACATAGAAGGGGATGGAGGGAAGGGGGAGAACAACACCTGAATAAGCAGAAACGGGGAAGCAAAGATACATTGGCAGCAATTGGTATTTTTAAACAAAATGTGAACCATTGCCCCAAGTGAAGGCTCTAGAATGCCCTTGATTCGTTTATTTTCAAGAGCAGTGCCAGTAACAGTTATGCTTCACAGCAAATAATAAGTCAAAATAATATTTCAAAACCATTAAGATTTTCAAAAAAGTAACATCACAACCTCCAGATGTCATTCTGCCACCAACTCACAACATACATTGGTTCTGCTTATAAAAGTATATACTAAGCAGCTTTTCACCTTGCACAGGTATTGCCATGGTTTTTTCTTTAAAAAGAAAAATTTAAAATTACATTTATATCCCCCCTTTCCTCCAAGGGAGCATATACCTCCAACGGTGGCATACATGGTTCTACTCACCATTTTATCCTCAAAACACAGTGACTGGGCCTAGGTTACCCAGTGAGCTTCATGACCGAGTGGGGATTTGAACCCTGGCCTCTCGGATCTTAGTCCAACACTCTAACCATGCCATATCTCAATATTAAAGGATTGGAGGTAAAAGAAATTCCAAGCCAATTTTCACAGCTGTGTTAATGAAAAGAAATGAAAGCTGTTGTGTACGGTGCACCCATAGCTCATGGGCCCTATCTTGCTTGCCATGCAAAATCAATTCCTTCCAATGGCACTTCCTTCCTGGTCTTCCAAAGGGTGCATCTTCTTCATCATCTTAATCATCACTGCAAGCAGATCAGAGCACACCAGAACCAGTAAAATGTGCCACTCCTTGTATGTCAAGCACCTCCAACCTGCTTGCAATGACAGTATGCAAGATGAAAACAGACCCTTTTGCAAGGGCTCTTCTTTCTTTATAAAGTTACTTGTATAATGCAATTTCATTTTTTTTTAATCAGATAAGTGTAGGACCATTATAAATATGCAATAAGACATAATGTTTTTTTAACAGAGAAAGATCACTAGTTTTAGTGTCTGGGGTCATCTAATGAAGCTAATTGTTGGAAGGTTCAGGACAGACAAAAATAAATAGTTCCTCATATAGCATGTAGTTAAACTATGGAATGTTCTACTATTGGGGACATATTGAGTTTCAGTAGCCAGTACCTTGCAGGTTCGGGCCAGAATGGCCAATAAAATCCAGACTCCAGAGGTCAGCAAAACAAGGTGTTTATTTAGCATTGCAATGGACACCATTTAACCCCCTAGAGCAGAAAGTGCCACCTCATGTAAAAAGCATAGCAATAGTTAAACTTTAAGCATTCCTACACAACAACTGTCCTGGCCAGCTAAGTCACACAGCATAGCTCAACCGCCTTCTGAAATAGCAATGGCCTTCATCTTCATCCTTATCTCCTTCCTCTTGCTTACATGCTGCTTTGTTATTCTCTCATGGTTCTCTTGCGAAAACAACCTTTACATTCCAACCTTTGCTTGCTGAACCCTTCCAACACACATTTCCATTTTCATGCTATAATTTCAATAAGTTCTCTGACAATACCATGAGATGTAGCAATGACCCCCCCCCCACTTGGATGGCTTTAAAAGGGGGTTAGGCAAATGGTGGATTAGGCTATCAATGGCTATGCTCTGCCTCCACTGTTGGAGGAAATATGCCTCTGAATGCCAGTTGCTGGGGAAAGCAAGTGGGGAGAATGCTGTTGCTCACAGATCCTGCTTGTGGGCTTCTCAAAGGCATCTAGTTGGCTACTGGACTTGGTGGGTCTTTGATCTGATCCAGAAGGGCTGTGTTTATGTTCTCGTGGTTTTAGCTGCCTTTCCTTACTTTGTTTGCAGGAGGTGCTTCAGAAGGAGTCGTACTCCCCATATGTTTAGAGCTGGGGGGCATTTTTCTTTTACCATGGTACGTCCTGGACAAGAAATACAATCCGCAGGGTATGAAACTGCTGGATGGAGTTTTTATTCATGATTTGAACATTCTTCATGGAACCCTCAGATAGTCAGTTTACATTCTTTCATATAGTTAGAATCATATAATTGTAGAGTTAGAAGGGACCCCAAGGGCCATCTAGTCCAACTCCCTGCAATGCAGGAATATTTTGCTAAAAGTGAAGCTGGAACCCATGGCCCTGAGATTAAGAGACTCATGCTCTACCAACTGAGCTATTCTAGCTATCTAAACAGTTGACATGTTACTGATTGTGTTAGAGTAGCACCCTCATTATTTTCTTATGTGAAAATATTTGAAGTGCAAGAACAAACAGCATGTGATCACTTCCCTTTATTAGATCCCCTAATAAAATGTCTTCCTCAGGCAGGAAACAAGGGGTATTTCTGGAGAGCTTTTGGGTGTGAAAAGATTGAAATGGTCACTCAATTTAAGCAATAACACTCAAAAGATATTATCTTGTGATCGTATGATGATTCTGCGCAAGAGCTTTGAAAGTGAATTGTCAGTCCTGGTGGACACCTTCCCACAAATTGCAGCAGACTCAGGTTAATAAATTCAAAAGCTTCAAACAATATACTCAGATGGTTCAATACAGCTGGTTTAATGCATAATGTAAAAATGTTGTGAAAGTTCTGGCAAAGTTTAACAGGGCTTTCTAGAAGAAATCTGTAGCAAAATCCATGGAAAAACTGAGTAATGCTAAAGCAGATTATAAGAAACTGCTCAAGAACAAGAAAGCAGATTATGCAAGTAGGCCTAATTTCATTAATTTAAACGTACGTTGGGGGAAAACTAAACATTAAAAGCAGTCTTGGTTACTGTTGCCTGCAGGATCTGAAGGAGATTCTGCAGATGGATAAGCACTAACCAGGGATTGGCCTCACTGGTTAGACTCCTGAAGGGACTTAGAAGCAATTAAATCATCTCAATGCTCCCCATGTTCACCTATACTGAAAATGGAGCATTTTAGAGAAAGTTTATTGTCAAAACCCCTGCCTGTATCATTAAGATCTGCCTTTATTGAGTTGCACTTTCAAGCAATGCCCTCAAAAAACTCTCTAACCTTTCCAACTTATAGGCTACTAATCAAAACAACAAGATCAACAATATTGTCAATCTCTCACTGCAAACTCTCAGCCCAGCTGAGAAATCAGTCCTTTCACGTGGACTATCATTCTGCCCTGCCAAATCCCCATACATGATTCAGTTCTGCGGGGACTTGGAAGCATTTTTCCGCCGTTTACGCCTGAAGGAGTATTTTTAACACACACAACAAGACAAAGCAGAACAAACAACATCTTCACAACACAACATCTCTCAACCTACTGGGGAACAACAACCACCCTCCCAACAGAACATTGACCACCAACTACCACCGAAAAAATGTTACACAAAAAGGGACTCCACATGGACCCCTCATGATGGACATGATGGACACAATACCACACTAGATCTGTACATCGATTGCTTCCGCCACAGAATCCAAACAGATATGACCAGAAAACACCATCAACAAACTTAGTTGGCCTCTAAGGTGCTACTGGAAGGATTTATTTTATTTTTTATTTTGTCATAATAAAGATTGTTGTTGTTGTTTTATCTTTAGTTGTTGGTTTGTTAATAGTATTTTATAGATTGTAACTGTTTAACTGATGATTTGTTAATTATATTATATGATTTATGATGTACTTGTGATGTTCTGTTCTGTTACTGTTACAGTGTTTCCTCGCAATACGAATGCCTCGCGCAACAAAAAACTCGCTAGACAAAAGGGTTTTGCGGGTTTTTAGGTGACTTGCAAGAAAAAATTTTCTAGGGTCGTGCTTCACAAGACGAAAACGTTTTGCTATTTTTCCGCACAATGCATTCCTATGGGAAACAGCGCTTCGCAAAATGAAATTTTCGCAATACGAAACGACTCGCGGAACGAATTAATTTCGTCTTGTGAGGCACCACTGTATTTATTCTTGGTAAGCAGCTTTGGGATTCATTTGAATGGAAAGCATCATAGAAATACAATTTTTCAATCAACTAAGCCCCATTGAACTACTGAGATTTACTTCCAAGTAAGCACACATAGGCTCATTTTGTCAATAGTATGAAGCAATGGAGGCTAACCCTCCCCAGCCAAGGTGGATCTCCAAATCAGATTAACCATTCCAGGGAGATACTGTATATGAAAACTCTTCCACTATGTCATGCTAAAATTTCCCTCTACAGTATTTTTCCTCTTCATACTCTTTTCTTTGGTCAGAAGATGGAGCCATTCTCCATTCTATGTGATTCTTGCTCTATTTTAACTAGAGCAGGATTGGTCCCTACGGCATTATAAAAGTAGCATTTGATTATTCACTCTTATTTTCAGTCTGAAACTGGGTGGGCAAGCAAGCCAACATCTTTCCAAAACTAAACAGATACTTAAAATAATAATAAAAACAATAAATGAATGTTTTAAGTAAAGATTCCATGAAAAAATAGAACAGTTTACAGTGGCTAATTGCAGCATATTAATATTATTATTATTATTATTATTATTATTATTATTATTATTATTATCATTATTCCGATCCCCCCCGTGTGTGTGTTATATCCTTTTTATTTTCCTTTTTGAACATACATGGTTAATAACATAATATAATAATTGGTTATACAAATGAAATAACTGCTTTGAAAGAAGTTTACATAAGAGAAAATACTGCTATTACTGGGTATTAACCATCTTTCTTTTCTTTGTTTTCAAAAATGTAATAAAATTCCATCTTTTCAATTAAAAAAGTAACTTCTTTCCATCAGTTTGAAAGAGTTGACACACAATGCAATCCCATGCATGTTTGCTAAAAAGTAAGTTCCACTGTGTTCAGTGTGTTTACACCCAGGTAAGTATCCTCCAAGGGGTAATAAGCAGCTTTATTGCAAAGGGGAGACTCTCCTGCTCCCATCCATTGGCCAGAGGACCAGCAGCTTCTCTTAAAGGGGTGTCATCATAGCTCAATGGAATAACATCTGCTTTGCACACAAAAGGCCCTTTGTTCATTCTCAGGCAGGCAGTGCTTGGAATCTCCCCTGATTAAAACTCTGGTGAACCACTGCTTGCCAGTGTAGATAATACAGAGTTAGATGCATTGATAAAGCATATTCCTGTGTTCCTATACAGGGAATTTAGTTTCCCCTCCCCTCCCCCAGAAGACTAGCAAGTCCACTGGACAGTTGTCCTAGGACTGCAGAGCTGAAGGTCAGCATGCTCTGGTCTCAGCCAGGGGACCAAGGGCCACTGGAAAGCTGTTCCCCTGTCTCCCAGAAAGGACATTATGGCATGGGGGGGGGGAATAATCTATTGACCCACGAAGGAGCACCAGCAATGGCCTTGTTTCCACCAAATCCTGTTGGAAAGAACACTTACAATAACTTAGCAAGTAAGAAGCGTGTCCGAGTTTGCTCTGTTCTTCCTCCCTCCGAAACCCTTTTTCTTTTGTGCCTTGCCTTTTTGGACTAGCGGTATATGCAGGAACTTTTCTATTACTGATTGCTGCAAGTCACTCCAGTAACCTTATTTTAAGCCCCACTCCTAAGTTTCTATACCCTTTTAATCAGTAGTTCTCAAACAAAGGGAAAACACCACTGAGGGAGGGGTGAAAGACACTTACCCCAACCCCACCCCTCCAAAATGAAGCATGAGGAAAGATCCAGATACATTTTCCCGTTAGAAAATGAGGCTTAGCATCGCAGCTACTGAAGCTGCTTTGCTGCTAACTGTGGAAGCTGCAAAGAGGCAGTGAACATGGACGATCCGGCCACAACCCTGCTCCTGCCTCCTTGTCTGGCTAGCTATTTGAGGAGGGAGATTATTCCCTTTCATGTGTTACACAAGTAAAGGTGATTCATGCTTTGCCAGCAGTGGATCTTATTATAAGGCAGAAAGAGGCAACCACCTCAATGAAAAGAAAATTTGCTGTTCCTTACTACAATACAGTCTAAGGCCATATCCCTATCCTTTCTTTAAAGTATTATTATACCACTTTGACAGTGATGACTTCCCTGAAATAATCCTGGGAATTATAAAGGTGCTGAGAGTTGTTGGGAGACCCCTATTGCTCTCCAGAGCTACAAACCCCAGAGTTCCCTTGGAAGAGAAGAAGAAGAAGAAGAGTTTGGATTTGATATCCCGCTTTTCACTACCCGAAGGAGTCTCAAAGCGGCTCACATTCTCCTTTCCCTTCCTCCCCCACAACAAACACTCTGTGAGGTGAGTGGGGCTGAGAGACTTCAGAGAAGTGTGACTAGCCCAAGGTCACCCAGCAGCTGTATGTGGAGGAGCGGAGACGCGAACCCGGTTCCCCAGATTACGAGTCTATCGCTCTTAACCACTACACCACACTGGCTCCTAAGAGGGATTAGGAGTCTCCTAACAACAACTCTCAGCACCCTTAAAGTTCCAAGGATTCTTTGGAGGAGACAGAACTGGTGATTTAAATGCATGGTACAGATGTGACCTAACTTTTAAAAGTGCTTATATCCATCATTTATTCTCTAAATTACCATATACAAAAACCAGGAATAAGCACTGTAGTAATTTGTTATACTTTCATGATTTCTCAGGAAATTACCAAATTTCTCTTTGGAAGTATTTTTTTTTAATGTGTCAAGCAGGAGGTCATGACTGAATTGAAGTATGCTGTTATAGAACTTCAAACTAGCATCTTTTGAAAGATTCGTAGTGGCTAGAAGTTCCTAGCAAATTCCTTACCAAAACTGATGCAAGCTTTGCCTCAGATTAATTCATGCAAATCATTCTGTTAAGTGCTGGAGGCCAAATTAATATTTAAGAATTTGTTGTCATTTATTACTTTGCATCACTTCCACAAACACATTCTGAGCCTTGGGCAGTTGGGTATTTAATTCTTTTAAGGTAACTAAATGAATTATGGAGCAGGGTTTCAGTAGGGGGGGGTATCATAGAAGTACAAAAAAGGGCTTTTCATAGATTTTATAATATTGTAGAATTGTAGAGTTGGAAGGGACCCTGAGGGTCATCTTGTCCAACCACCTGCAGGAATCTTGCCCACAGCTATCCCTGGGTGGCTTGAACCCCAAGCCTTCTGGTTAACAACCAGATACACAGACCCACTGCACCATGAGGCTTAAATAACAGTAAATAATTATCACCATCATCAATGTGTAAAAGGCCTTTGTTGCACATACTTCAAAAATACACATTTTTTTTTTAAAAAAAAAATGCTCATGGATTTTGATTTAAATTAACAATGAGACAATTCAAGCATTATTTATACAAGCCCTGCTGTGAAAGTGTACTCTCATACTGTATTACGGTGTGGTAATGCTGGTTTGACAGCCATGGACAGAAAGTCCATACAGAGGGTGGTTTAGACAGCACACGACATCATGGGCTGTCCCCCGAGTCCGCTAGACGTCATCTCAGGAGACTGTTGCCTCAGAAGAGTGAGGAACATTCTCAGTGGTGACTCACACCCTGGCCAGCATCTTTTTAATCTCCTGCCATTGGGCAGGAAATATAGAAGCATGATAAGCCACACCAACAGGCTAAAAAACAGTTTCTACCCATGGGCCTTGAGGCTGCTGAATGGAAGACAGCAACATTGCAGCTGATGTTCGGGGTTGGTGGTCGTACAACAGCACATAGAGTGTAACAAGGACTGAGAGATTGTGTGTGTGGGGGGGGCTCGTTTAATCTCACTGTAAACATGTGGCACAGTGACAATAAAGTATTTCTATTTCTATTTCTATCCTGTTCAACTAGTCCAGCCTCCTAAACAAATGGATGCCTCTGCGAAGCCTGCAAAGAGGACATGAGTGCAACAGCACTTTTCCAGCTTGTGATCCCCAGAAACCAGTATTCAGAGACATGCTGGCCCCAACACTGGAAGGTGAGCATACCCACTATGGCTAGTAGCCATTTAGGGGATGTGGGTGGTGCTGTGGTCTAAACCACTAAGCCTCTTCAGCTTCCCAATCAGAAGGTCAGCAGTTCGAATCCCCATGACAAGGTGAGCTCCTGTTGCTCTGTCCCAGCTCCTGCCAACCCAGCAGTTCGAAAGCATACCAGTGCAAGTAGATAAATAGGTACTGGTAAATGGCGTTTCCATGCACTCTGGTTTCCGTCATGGTGTTCTGTTACTCCAGAAGTGGTTTAATTATGCTGGCCACATGACCTGGAAAGCTGTCTGTGGACAATCGCTAGCTCCCTTGGTCTGAAAGCGAGATGAGTGCCACAACCCCATAGTTGACTTTAACTGGACTTAACCATCCAGGGGTCCTTAACTTTTTCCCCTTAGCCATTTATAGCCTAATTATCCATGAGTGTGTTTAGCTGCATCTTGCAGGAGCGAATTTCATACTTTAACTATGTACTGCATGAAGTATTTCCTTTGGTCTACCCTGAATCTTCTGAAACTCATTAAAAAAGATTTGGAAATATGGGGGAAGGTGAAACTTTCATTTTTAGGAAGGATTTCAGCCATAAAGATGAATATCTTACCTTTGTTCTTATTCCAAACAATACCAGTAACAAATAGCACTAGCTGCTTTAGGGAATGGCAAAGAGATATTTCAGGATTTGTCTGGCAGGGGGGAAAAGAGAAGAATAAAGTATAAAATTTTGATAGATACTAAAGACAGAGGTGGCTTTGCACTGCCAGACTTTCGATCGTATTATGAGGCAGCCTGCTGAATCTTCTGAAACTCTGCCTCATTGGATGCCACAGAGATCTAGTGTTATGAGAGAGGGAGGAAAACACCCCTCTGTACACTTTCTCCCATCGTGGTTACTTTTTTTTACTCCTCTATCATGTCTCTCCCCCTGCCACATTACTACTCACACTTTTTCTAAATGAAAGAGCTCCAGATGTTATAACTGTTGTGCATAAGGGAGTTGCTCCAACCTCTTGATCAATATGGCTGTATCCCTTTTAAAAATCTTTTCTGTACAATAATGATGGTAGAAGGGCCTTGCCATCGTGGCTAGTAGCAACCCCACAGCTGCTGACCATTATGGGAGCAAATTCCATTGTTTCACTGTGTGGAAGGTGAGTAGAAAAAACTTTATCCTAGCCACTTATTTCACAACAGACATAACTTTACACATGTACTTTGCCTAACACCCCCCACCAGTGTGGACTGGTCCATTAGTGTGAATGGGGCACTGGCCCAGCAAGCTCAGTCTGCCCTCAGCCAGCCAGCCTCCCTCCTTAAACCAACCAGGGGGTGACTCTGACTATCACTGTTAGCCCCCCTGCCTTCTGCCCTACTAGTCCCAAGGGACACCATCCACCTCTGTTCCAAATAGTGTGCATTTCAAGAATGTTTGCACTGTCTCCTAGTCCGCTGCATTTTGCTCTCTTGCAGGGCTCATTACAAACTGATTCTATTCCACAGCCACATTGATAAAGAAAAAAACAAAACGCTTTATATGTGTTATAACACTGTGACACCAGATGGTGCTGTGGACTCCCATCTTTCGCCAATGGGATTTCCCTTTATGAAGTCGACAACACGTTCAACTGAATCGCTTTTTTGATGTGTCTGGATCTAGCCTCTGTTTCTTAAGATGATGGTATCCTTTCCAAACATCATGGAGGGAAATCCTGAGTTTGATTTACAAAGAGGTTTCTGCATCGCTGGAGTTGTTTAAATCAACCACCACCACTTCCCAAGGCTAAAAATGTGTCCAATCACACTAACTGCTGAAGCTATATTGTCACATTTGTCCCAAAGCCAAGATGGACACACTGCATTTATTTCCTATATGCCTATCTTGATGCCACATTTCTGTCAGTCTATTCTGTTGGTAAACTTGGCCAAATTGGAGTACTGCTCTAGTGCACGTTGTAATGAGTGGTCTTTGCTAAAAAGCCAGAACCTGCAGAGAAATGTTTTGTTAAGTTGGCAGATTGTATCAGAGTGAGAAAAATATGCGGGAGTACCCATGATGTGACACTACCCAGCATTCCTGGGGAAAGGCAATTCACACAAGCATTTCTCCATCTGAGACGTTGATTCAAAGGATCCACTTTGGGAGCATGAAGTGATTTTCACCATAGTTCCTACAAAGTCATGCTGTACACAGGGAATGGTGCAGAAGTGGCTGATTTGGGGAAAAACTTCAAAAGCTACATTCCAATATCTGAAGTTGCTGCTGTTACAGGCAGGTAGCCATGTTGGTCTGCCATAGTCAAAACAAAATAAAAAAATAAAAAATTCCTTCCAGTAGCACCTTAGAAACCAACTAAGTTTGTTCTTAGAGCCAGTGTGGTGTAGTGGTTAAGAGCGGTAGACTCGTAATCTGGGGAACCGGGTTCGCGTCTCCGCTCCTCCACATGCAGCTGCTGGGTGACCTTGGGCTAGTCACACTTCTCTGAAGTCTCTCAGCCCCACTCACCTCACAGAGTGTTTGTTGTGGGGGAGGAAGGGAAAGGAGAATGTTAGCTGCTTTGAGACTCCTTCGGGTAGTGATAAAGCAGGATATCAAATCCAAACTCCTCCTCCTCCTCCTCCTCCTCCTCCTCCTCCTCCTCCTCCTCCTCCTCCTCCTCCTCCTCTTCTTCTTCTTCTTCTTCTTCTTCTTCTTCTTCTTCTTCTTCTTCTTCTTCTTCTTCTTCTTCTTCTTCTTCTTAGCTTTCGTGTGCATGCACACTTCTTCAGATACCATCTGAAGAAGTGTGCATGCACACAAAACTCATAACAAGAAGTTGCTGCTGGCTGCCTTTACCACCACCCTCCCCTGCCCTGGCAAGCTGCGGTGGCAACTGGCAAAATGACAAAGCAGTAACACCCAACCTCATATGCTTTGACTGCTGGGAAAAGGCAAGGAACCAAACATGTTGGGTTTTTTAAAAAAAAAAAACTCAGTCTGCTCTCAACCTTTGTGAAGAGCAAGCTGCTTACTCAGAGCTGTCCATGGTCCTGCAACTTTTGGGCTGCCTTCCTCTGTGGATTCTGGTATCAGATCCAGAATCTTAGAGTAGGAAGTGACCCCAAGGGTCATCTAGGCCAATGCTTTGCAATGCATATTGCAATCTTTTGCCCATTGTGGGGCTTGAATCCACGACTCTGAAATTAAGAGTCTCATGCTCTACAGACTGAGCATGAACAAGACAATTACCAAGCTATGCCAATAAACTCACTACTCACAGGTTGTTGTGGATATGTTTTATTTGTTAGCTTTTAATAAAAGGAAGAGCTATTCCTTGTTACCAGCTGCTGCATAAAGAATCCCCAGAGAAGTGTTGTGGTGGAACTGAAAAATCATTCCTCCTTTCTTTTTATTATAGGAATTTTTGAACCCATTTTGCTCCAGGCTGGAATGAGGAAGATAGAAGGCACGAGAATGGAATTAATAACAACAAGAAGAATTGTAAATCATTCTGCAGAAAGAAAAATGCAAGTTTTGCCACCTTATACACATACAAGAATGCATTTCTGCACACAGTTATCTGAGAGTAGTGGGCAGAGCATATATATATATATATATATATATATAGAGAGAGAGAGAGAGAGAGAGAGAGAGAGAGAGATGTTACTTTTGTCTACTAGTCTACACGTACTCACCCACCCACCTCTGTTCTCCACCCAGACAAGCAAGAAGTATGCCAGGTACAGGCAAGTGTCCGAAGGGTGGGCAGAGGAGCCAGGGGAGCAGGAGGATGAGCAAGAGGAAGGGGCCAGTGATTTGTGGGGTTCTGTACCACCCATGTGGCAGAGGAAAGAAGAAGAGTCAGAAATGGGGAAAAGGAGGCAGGGAAGAGTTGCAGGAAGGCGTAGAGGTGGAAGAGACAAATGCAGAGAGAGCTGGGCCATTAGAATCTCCTCTGCTTCTTCCCTTGCTGTCGCCAAGGACAAGGAGGGGTTTAAAGGGACAGGAGCAGCTGGAGCTGCAGTACAGGACGTCACCAGCTGCTGGCATCACAATAGTGGGTATGTGTGCTGAAAGGGGCATGTTCACATTGTTGCTCCACTTATCTGGGTCAGAGCACAAGCCTGAAGAAGGAGATGCCTAGCTAGCTATTTCGCAGGAGCAGTGCATATATTTTTTTTGCACCTTAGAAGCTGATGTAGTTGAGTGCTTTGACAATAAAGAATTAAACATCCAATCACATGTCCTCATTGTGGGCTATGTGTGCTTGGGACAAGGCATAATCAGAATTCAAGGATGTAGTCATAATCAGAGTTCAAGGAGGGTGCACAGCAGCACAGTTGTGGGATGTGGCTTAGGGAAAATCCTGAGGGCCAGATAGAGAGGCAGAGGGGGCACGCACACATTGCCATTTCAGGCTTGAGGTTCTCCATCCCTTCATTGCATCCATAGAAACAAACTCCTTTTTCAGCCATTTCAAGCTGGAGTGTCTTTCTGAGAAATATGATCAAACTTCTGTATAACTAAGCTATTTCACAAGAATGTCAGATGCAAGAATGAGCAAGGTAGGTAGGATTCTACCAATTTGCTCAGTATGAATATATTTGCTCCTGTTTTCTAATGCTTTGGCCAATGAGCACTTGTAATTTACAAACAATGTTGCAGCTTTTTAAACTTTAGACTACCTGTATTGAAGTTCTGATTGTGGTGCACCCAATATTCCCTCTTCCCTATGGTATAGTATTTGACTGCCTTAGACCAACTATTTGACCTCCTTGCAGCAACATTTCTGACTTACATTTCCATGACATTTGAAGAAAAAGAGAAACAACTTACTAGGCGTGCAGCTTTCATTTCCTTCAGAGATCCTGTTGGAATTGTGGTGAAGAAAGATTTGTGCACTGCTGTGTGTTTCTCGGTATCTTTGGGAGAAGTGGTGGGTGGCCTGAGTGGTGTTTTCCCAGGCATTGGGTGAGGCAAGTTGCTGTGAGCTGTAGGTGACATTTCCTCACTTCTGAAATGAGTAGTGGCAACATTTTGGGATGGTGTACTTGCTCTGGCAAATATACGTGCCCGCTTCTGAGATCTGAGAGAGGTAGTGAGGCCAGAAGCTGCCTTCGTGTTCAACTGATCTTCTGGTGGCGGCGGCAAATTTCTGGGCACTGAATCAGGAGGCACCATGCCAGGTGGTGATGTGGGCGCTGTTTTCTTCAATGCTGGCTGAGATGTCACAGGTGAAATTTCTTGATCTCCAGAATTAGTAGTGTAAGACTCAGGAAAAGGTGTTTCTGAAGCTGCAACAGTGGAAACTTTGCCTTCTTCTTTTCCCTTTCCAAAACGTTTCCTGGCAACATTTAGTGGTGGCTTAAAAGCTCTGGCAAACAGAGGTGTGCGCCTCTGAGATCTGAGCGATGTGGTAGGTGCAGAGGTCAGTTCTGTTTCATCAGTGGCTGGTGTTCTCTCAGAGGTTGGACTGTCATTAGTCACAGGAGAAATTTCCTTACTTCTAAAATGGGTCATTGAATGCTTTGGAGGAGGCTTGGTGCTGTTTATCTCTTGTGGTGTAAGGATGGAAACAGATTTTCCAGGCTGAATTTTTTCTTCTGATGATTTCAAAATCCCTTTGGGTGATTTTGGCTGTTCCTCATCATCACTTGGTGATGGCCCAGCAGATGTTTGAGGGGTTATGTCTGATGGAGATACCATCAGTGTAGTATCTTTCTTATATTTGATTTCTTTCCTAGGTTTAGTTGCTGAAGGGGAAATGGGTGGTGGTGATTTTGGTGGTGGCAGCGGCGATGGCGATTCCAAAGTGGTCTGAGGTGATACACTACTGTGGTCTGATTGTTCTTCATTTTCAGGTGTAACTGTTATATCATCAGCTGCATCTACCTCGGCATCTACCTGTTCCTCAGTATCTGATACCTTGGCATCTACCTGTTCCTCAGTATCTGATACAGGGGCCTTCTTTTTCTTCCAACAGGGCAACTTGTGCCAGAATTTCTTTTTCTCTTCTGACTTGCTTGGATCTGCTTTCTCGGAGTTCTCTAAGGTAGGCTCCTGGCTTGGTTCTTCAGATTCATCTGGAGCAATTGGCTTGGGTGGTTCAGTGGTGGGGATTTTAAAGACTACTTGCACATGTGCAGGTGCTAGTGGTACGTTAACTTGCTGAAAGGCAACAACCAAATTCCATGTTAGTAATATAGAGTAACATAGAGAGAGTGGTATTGAGATAAGGAGAGAATCCATGGACATCTACAGACCCTCCAGCTCTCTCATACCAAATATCTCGTGTTCCAGGGCGAGGTTCATACGTCCTTCATTTCTCATGGTAGAAAACTACTCTAGCTGCACAAAGCTATACTGTATTCATTAATTTGCAGTGGCACATCTGGGGCTTCAAGAAAACCAAGATGTTCATTATTTTGTTCTTTTGGCTAAAGATGTGCTTCAAAAAAACCTCTCATAACTGCTGTACAATCTGTTATAAAAAATGAGCTTCATCAGCATGAGAAGTGGCAGACAGTGCAGAACATGGCAGCTTACTGCCTATGGGTGTGCATCAATATGGATGTACATTAGGGACAAGATGCACCCATCTCCACAACTTAGAGATTTAACTTCCATAGATCAGGGGAACAGGGATTTAACCACTGTTTTTATCTAGCAAATCACACAAACAATATTTTAACAAAGCATCCCTAAAAGGCAGTAAGTACAGCCAGTGTTATATCAGTGGAAGGGGAGAATGAGAGCTGTCCTTAGAGAATTGGTTGACATGTGTGTGATCAGTATAAATCTGGTGATCTCGTGAGACTTGGACCCATAGGCTTATTTTTGGCCATTGCAGATAGGACAAGAGCCAACAAGAGTGAGAGGACAAATGGGTAGAGCGGTGCAAGTGGTGATGTTATGCCATCCTTCACCCTAAGGTTCCAGAGTGGGTTACAAATTAAAATGGAATATCAAAAACAATTTAAAATAACTTTGAATCACAAAAATAAAGTTGGTCCTAAAATTATACACCTCATATGTCAAAAGCCAAGGTTAAAAAGATGTGTCTTCAGCATTTGCCAGAAGCTGTACAATAAAGGTGCCAGATGCACTTTTGTGGGGAGGATGTTCCACAGCTTTGTTGCTGCCACAAGAAAGGCCGTCTCTTAGGGTCCCCCACAAACCTCTGAAGGTGATGGAACTACCAAGAGGTCACCCTCTGCTGATCACAGCACATAAGAGGAACTATAGGGAAGGAGGCAGACTTTCATATATTGGAGGCCCAAGGAAGAAGTTTTGGCTCTGGACTTTTTGATTGTAGTATGTGTTGCTTCACTTAGTTCAAAGTGTGGCAAGTTACCCTTCTGGTGTCCTCTTCACCAGCTTGGATCTTTGTTGAGTTTCTCCAACATGGCCATTGCTAAGGGTTGAAAGGATGCACACAACCCATCTGGGCTTATATAATGTGAGTGTAGTTCTAATTGTAATCATTTTTATACCGCTACTGTTTATTCAGCTACTGTATATGCAGTGCATTCTCACAAAAAAGCACATGTTAAAACATCCAGTCTGCAGAATATAAAATATATACACTGAAATGTCACAGGCCAGGTGGATTTTCCTTTGAACTTCCTGGCTCTGTAAGCAGATTTCACCATGCTATTCTGTTGGCAGTTATGTACCTTTCAGGGTTGTTGTTTTTTTGTAGGTCACTCCCTTAATGGCTGGGGACCTTTGGCCCTTCAGGTCCTGCTCCTATCAGACTTAGCCAGCATGGTCAGTGATCATGGATGACAGGAGTTGTAGTCCAACAACATACATAAGAGCAAAGGTTCCTCAACTATGTTGTAGCAGATATGACACATGTTTTATATTGAAACTAATATACCCATATGGCTTCAACAACTTCTAAAATACTTGAATCCTAAACTAAACTAAAATAGAGTTTTGCCTTTATTGATTTCAATGCATTTTCCCCTCCTAATATTGCACTTTATTAAAAATTCTTGTCTTATTATTTGCCTGGAGGAATTCTGCTTACCTGTAAAGCAGAAGGCCTTGATCTTGTTTTGGTACCAGGTCGTACTGGCTTTGGAAAGTCCAGCGGAAAGCTTAGGCTGACTCGTGGCTTTAGTATGGCATTATAGCACTCGATATCTGAAATACAGATAGAAATAATAAAGACCTTTGAGGGAGGGGGGAACCCAACAACACAATGGTAAAGAGTGGTTTCTATTAATTCACCTATGAGTTCAGTTCTTAAAGAGAGAACTTAACAGATGCTTAAAAGGACAACATAAGAATAGCCCTACTGAATCAGGTCAATGGTGATCTAGACCATCATCTTGTTCTCACAGTGGCCAACTTATGTGGAGCCCAAAGGCAGGACCCGAGCGCAGCAGCCCTCTCCCCACCTGTGAGGAACTAGCACTGTGAGCAACTGGCATTCAGAGGCATATTGCCTCCAACTGTGCAGGTGCAACATAGTCATAATGGCTACTGGTGCCACTGGGAGCTTTCTCACTCTGAATTGTCTAATCCTCTGTTGCAGTGGTTTTTGAACTTTCTTCTCCAGGCCATACTTTCTGAATAAGAGTTTGCTCATGCTGCACTGAATTTTTTTATTGCTAAGAAATGCATTGGAGAACAAAAGGAAACAACTCCTAGCAGTGTTTTGATTTATAACGCAGAACACAGCTACTTTATAAAGTGATCATGGGACACCCAGAAAGCATAAAACAATGCAGCTAACATAAGAACAGGAACCATTCCCCCAACTATTATTTATTTTATTATTTATTTATCAGACTTACATATTCCGCCCTTCATCGAAAGATCTCAGGGCGATTCACAAGATAAGAATGCAAGGTAAAGGCAAAAAATAAATCGTTAATAATGAAAACAACAAAACAACCCCCTCTGGCTGCCATGCTCTCATGGGGGGAAATGGGACACTTGTGGGTTATACACCTGTGCAGGTCTGTCTCACAAGATATGATCTTTCAGGTTATATGTGTGTTTGGATGCATTGATGTGAGAGTCTGGCTCCACCTACTACTGGGCTGAAACAGTTCCTCACCTTTGTTTTAAATCACATATTCACTGAACGCTGTGAGGAAATGCCAGATTCATTTCCCTAAACTGCAAGTGGGAAATAAAAAATGGCTCATTTCCATAAATCTCCACTGGGCTCTTGAGAATAAATACAAGTGCTGATAGTCAGCTGGTAGGGTGGGCTGTGTGTCTTAATGAGTCTGGTCTCTAGATGCTGTTAGACTACAACTCCCAGCAGCCCAAATCAGTGGGCTAATTTCCAGGGAAGATGGGAGATGTAGTCCAAAAGATCTGGAGGGTACTGGATTGGGGAATACTCGTCTAAATAGTTAGAATTTCTCTACCACTCCCTCTCTATCCTACAAGATAACACAGTAAGAACATTTCTTCAGTGTGAGCCCTGTCCTGCAAAGCAAACTCTCTGAACTGATGTTCACTTTCATACCTGGGATGTATTTTTCATAAAGTGGAGGTCCTCTATATTTACTACAAGAGAGAAAAAGAGAGAGAGAGGCATTGTCATATACCGGTAGACTGTTTTACCAATTCTAAAGATATTATCCTTTTTCAGTTTTAAAATTTTATTATTATTATTATAAACAGGTACAAGGTAAAAAGGTAAAGGTAAAGGAGTCCTGGACAGCATGACTAAACCGCTTCTGGTGCAACGGAACACCATGACAGAAACCAGAGTGCACAGAAACGCCGTTTACCAGCACCTATTTATCTACTTGCACTGGCGTGCTTTGAACTGCCATAAGTGTATGCCTTAGAACAGGCTTCCTCAACCTCGGCCCTCCAGATGTTTTGAGTCTACATTTTCCAGCATCCCTGAGGACTGGTCCTGCAAGCTAGGGATCATGGGAGTTGTAGGCCAAAAACATCTGGAGGGCCGAGGTTGAGGAAGCCTGCCTTAGAATGACCTTCATTTGGGAACTGAATAGATATAGAATGATTGAGTTACGTTTTTAAACAATAATACTTTTATAATTTATTTCTTATACCCCACTCACCTGACTGGGTTACCTCAGCCACTCTGAGTGACTTGCAACAAAAAATAAAAGAACACAAGAAAACGTCATACATTAAAAGCTTCCTGAAACATGGCTGCCTTCAGAAGTCTATGAAAAGTCAAATAAATGAGTGCTTATCTCTACAAAGGTTCAGTGAGATCTTCTCTTTTCTGTAGCAGCAGTTTACCAATTCTGTCCGCCACCTCGACCCCCACCCGCACCCCCATCATCCTAATTATCTACTGTTTCAACACTCATCTTGGTAACCTGTTTTGGTGGCGGTCAGGTGGGATTTATTCTAAAGACCTGGTTCATATGCAAAATCCCTTTGGATGCCTTGGAGCCTGCGGCAAGTTGAATAGAGAAGAAATTAGTTATTTGGTGTACATATTCCAGAACATCAGTGTGTCTGGGCATGAGTCATTTAGATAAGTGAAAACAAAATAAGCACCTATTGGCCATTTGAAATGAAAATACAATTAAAGGCTGCAAGGTCTGGTTCATATTTACTACTGCGATACTATTAGCTGGAGAAATATTTAATAATGTTATGGTCATGCAATGAGGACGAACCCCCCCCCCCCCCGGCATTTGTTCAGTTCATAGCTAAAGCTGTTTTTTTGTTTTTTGTTTTTTTAAGGAGCACTGATGGCTAGAAGATGCTTTCTAAAATGGCCATTGATGGTTGGTTACTGCTAGCTATCCAGCGTGCCTCAGTTGGTTGGGGCCTGGAACCCTGAGATTGATTTATTTATTTGCAGCTAGCTAAAAGGAGGCGTTTCAACATGGTTTGCGTTTAAGGAACTGACACTCTGATACAGATAAGCACCATCTATTCTGATAGCCACCCCACCCCCAACCCCGCTCAACCTTATATTAGTAAATTGATATTACAAAGCAGCCTAAGTCTCTTGTGCTCTCTCCTCAGGAGGAAATTAATCTGGTGCCTGGAACTTTGCTCCCATCTTCCCCCCTGCTAGTGGCAGCACTGAGACTGAGAAGCTGACCGCCCCTGCCCCACTGCTGTGCTGACAGCTGTTAGGAAACCCATACAGTCATACCCCGGGTTACGCTAGCTGCGGGTTGCATTTTTTTCAGGTCCCGAATGCGGCAAACCCGGAAGTTTTTACTTCTGAGTTTCGCCGTACATGTGCAGAAGTGTGATATCGCGCTTTGGCTCATGAGTGATATCGCCGCTCGAGTTGCAGACTATTCGGGGTGCGAACAGCACCCCGGAATGGATAATTTCTGCAACCCAAGGTACCACTGTATTCCCCTCACAGAGCTACAATCCCCAGAGTTTCCCGGGAAGAGGGATTGGCTGTGAAACCGCTTGGAAACTGTAGCTCTATGAGGGGAACAGGGGTCTCCTAACAGCCCTCAGACCCCTAACAAACTACAGTTCCCAGGATTCATTGAGGGAAGTCCATGACGACTTCAAGTGGTTACAGTGTGATGGGGCCTAATACATACCCTCTAACACTTCTCCGATGAAAATATAGACATCCCATTCCACAATGATAATTTTACAATTTATACCCCACACATCTTGTTGGGTTGCCCAGGACTCTGGGCAGCTTCCAACATATATAAAAACATAAGAAAACATTTAAAAAAAAAAAAAAAACCCTTCACTATACAGAATTGCCTTCGGGCAACTCAGGGCTTGGATATCTCCAAACCCTCCAATGTTTCTCCAATGAAAATCATATGGGACATCCTAAGGAAAAGTGAGACATTCCGGGATCAGATCAGAAACAAGATGGCTTCTCTAAATCAGGGACATCCCTGGAAAATAGGGACACTTGGAGGGTTTGCTAGTATATAATGTATGCTGGCAAGGTTGCATTGTTAGATAGTTATAGAACAGCTGCAGGTAACTTCTTTCAATGCAAAGGAAACATTTCGCCATCAACCCTGTAGGTGACACGTGCTAGTGGTGGGTATGACCAAAGGGAGCAACAAATGTGAATCTTGCCACTGTACAATGGGCTGCTTTCTTCACACTCACCTGCCTCTCTCTCTGTACCATCCAGGCAAGGAAGAGACAATATCAGAGTTCCAGGATGCATTCTAGCCAGGCAAAAATGCTCAAGGAGGGTATGAAGAAGGGGCAGTGAGGGGTGTGGCCTGAGGAGAATCTCAAGGGCCAAATAGAAATACTTGTAGGGCCACTTTTGATCCCCCAGGCCTGGGGTTTCCCACCCCTGTAATAAAATACTATACAGTATTTCCCATTTTCAGCTTCTCGTATTTCCACCGCATTCATCAGTCTATTTTGTTTGGGTGGGGGAGCAAAGTTAGGATGGAGGATTACAACTCTGATGGGACTGGCAGAATTGATAGAAAGAGTTGAAGAATGATTTTGGTTACTTTCATAATTCTCCCCCCCCCCAAAAAAAAAACCTTGGAAATGATTTTGCTCAACAGCTTTTAAAATGTTTGAAAAGGCGTCCGTCTTTTTTCTCTCTTTTTGTGGCCTTGTTTCGTTTCTTCCCTTGTTAATTAAACCATTCATCCAAAACAGGCATGGAAGAGAAAGATCTAATTTATGGACCTAGCCCAGTGAAAAGAAACAAAATTGAAGAATAAGCTGGACTGTTTAGAGGATTTATTACAACTGTGGTTGAAAGCCTTTTGAATAAGCTTCAGTGGGAGACCTGCAAAATGCGGCAACTTAATATTGCATCAAGGAGATGAGGGTAATGAGCTGGATCCTTGAAACAGAGGTAGGAGCAATTATTTGAGTTGCAAAGCTTCCTCTGGTATACAGATGGTCCTATTCTGCATTATTAAGACCACAATAAGGGTATGCAGGATCAGGCCAGTGGCACATCCAGTCCAGCATGCTGTTCTCAAAGGTGGCCGATCAGATGCTTTGTGAGCATTGATTATGATTAATCACATGGCCCTGGAGGGGGGGAAGTGTTGTGCAGGATTCACTTTTACTAACCCACTGAAAATGTCACATTTCAATAGCACTGGATAAAAACAAGGTGGAGAATTTCAGGTGCAACTATGGATCCAGTTGTGAGATAGATTAGATAGATAGATGATAGATAGATAGATAAGATTTTCAAGTATAAAAAACTATGAAAGCAGCAATAACAATATTTCCAACCCACTCTCTTTAATATGAATATTGTTAATATTAGTATAAACAAACCACAGTTCCCAGGGGCTTTTGAGGAAACCCATGACTGGTTCAAGCAGTATGAACGCTGCTTTAAATGCAATGTGCAGATAGGGGCCTCATTTTAAATGTGTGCCTGTTTATGAAGCTCATCTTCAACATGTGGCTCACAGGGTGATGCAGGTAATTCACTCCACCCTATGAGTCACCATTTTGTACCTGGCTCTGGTTCTGGTCTGCTCAAAAATAAAATTAAAATTAAAATCCCTGAAGTAGTTCCTTCAAAATCAGATTTTCTTCCCGACCCTGAATGGATTGGGGGTGGGGGCAGGTTGCACATGTGTGCACATGCATTACCTTTTAAATAAATAAATCTGGAAACTCCACTTGTCTCAGTCCAGCACCACTTCTTTCTTAGGACAAATATTTTTATATCCAGTGCATAGATCAAAATGTGCAGCACAATGGCTTTCCCAGTTCATACAAGCAAGTTGAAGAAACTGAGTTCATATCGTTTTGGGCAGTGGTCCATGGGGTCACGAAGAGTCGGACACGACTGAACGACTGAACAACAACAAATTGCTGCCTATTGGGACTGGCAGGACAGAAGGCACGGAGGCCAACAGTAGGTGGCGCCAGAGTCAATGACAGCCACAACCACCCTATGACTTTCTGTAAGTAAAGGTGCAGATGGGGGTGGGGGCAAACTGAATGTGATGGGGGAGCGCCCCATTCACCCAAATGCATTGTGGAGAAGGAAATGATCTTGGAGTTGCTTTGTGAAATTGTGCCCTGTTAACAGCTGTAATTGGGGCTAGAGCATAACTTGGATTACCTGACATGCTGGTCTACCTCAGATGTCTGCTCTAAGTTCTTGGCTGGAAGGTGTTGGGCATTGGCTGGAACATTCTGGGCATTGCCTGGAAGATGGTGGGTATTAGCTCCCTCTAAATGAACTTTCAGGTTTCTTGCAGGTGTTTGACTGAAAAGACATTGAGAGAGGATTAGGGATGTGCATGCTAACCCCAACCCCCTCAACATTCCCAGCAGCCTCAGGCATTGGGCAGAAGGTGCAGAGGAGGAGGGTTTGCATTTGCATCTGAAAGAGAATCCACCCCACAATTGATAAATCACAATTGTATGGGCTTTCCAGTCATGGGTAGGAGTCCTTGCTTGTTGCACTCCTTACATCCTTCTACACATTCAAACATGGAGGGCCTCCAAATGCTGTTGGTTCCAACTCTCTCAGAAAGCATGGATGATCATAACGGATGATGGGGGGGGGGTCATCACACAAAAGCATTGGGAGACGGGCATTGCTCCCCCATCCTTGCACCAAAAAAGCAGCAACAACCCAAACACTTTGATGCACTTTGAAAAAAAATGTTATGTGTGAAGCACCTTATACTAGATCTGTAACAGGGGTCAGCAAACTTTTTCAGCAGGGGGGCGGTCCACTGACCCTCAGACCTTGTGGGGGGGTGGACTATATTTTGGAAAAAAAAGAAATAAATGAACAAATTCCTATGCCCCACAAATAACCCAGATATGCATTTTAAATAAAAGCACACATTCTACTCATGTAAAAACAAGCTGATTCCCGGACCATCCGCGGGTTGGGTTTAGAAGGCGATTGGGCCACATCCAGCCCCCAGGCCTTAGTTTGCCTACCCATGATCTGTAACAACTCTTCATTTCTTGGGCAGATTATACTTTGTCAACAATTCAGGACCAGCTTTGCTCAAGAAAGGATGGTTGTTGTTGTTGTTGTTTAAAAAATTATCTCCGTTAGAGCCATTTTTCCTGACTACTTCAGAGACAGCAAAGTCTCTTTCATTGGCCTGACTGAGATCAAATACTATCTAGTTCTTCCCTTCCCATAAGTGCCTGCAGCAACAACTACTCTTGTAATAGTATGAAAGAGCTAGTACCTGACCTTTCTGATTTGCAACTTCCTTACCTCATTCTATTTTTTTCCTGTATCCTGACTCTTAGACGATAATCCACTCTGGTCCCATTAGCACTCTTCATTTAACACAGTAGCATACCACTTTCAACAGCTGAGCTTCCCCTGATGACTCTTGGGGACTGTAGTTCTCAAAGTGGTTCACCAGTCAATTCCTCATCCCAGAGAACTCGGAGAACTTTATCTGTGTGAAGGGAATAGGGGCCTCCTAACACCTCTTAGCATCCTTAGCAAATTGCAGTTCCTAGGATTCTTTGGGGGAATGCATGATTGCTGAAAGTTGTATGATACTGCTTTAAATATATAGTACAGAAGAGACATATTATAAAGCATCAAGCTCCTGAATGTGTTAGCAGACAGGCAAACAATATCTCTTTCTTTCTATCTGTCTGTCTAGACAGGTGCATAGCATGATAATGTTTAGTCAACTACTGAAGACATTTTTGCTTAGGAAGGCTTTATCTGCAGTGCATCCAGTCACTTATGGAATATCAATTTTACATCTGATGATTTTTTTTTCCTGGAATTTGCTGGTATGCTTTTGTTGTTTTGAGAGCTTGTTGAATTGATTTTATTGCTTTTAGAGCTTGCGTTTTTGTGTTCTGTTCTGTTCTATCATATATACTGCTTCAATGGCTTTACACAGTGGGAAAGTCTATAAATTTGCATAATTACCTACCCAAGGATTGGAAACATGCTGCCCTCCAGATAGACTACAATTCCCATCAGCCTTAGTGGTAATTGCTGCCCATCGGGACTGACAGGGAGAAGGCACAAAGCCTAACAGTAGGTGGAACCAGAGTCTATGAAAGTCAAAGTCACCCCTTGAATAAAGAGGAAGCAGGTGGAGGCAGAGCCCCATTCACCCAAATCTATTTAACATGATAATTTTTTAAAAAGCATGTGCAAAAGAATTGCCATGAGAACAGGCATGTGATCAGATTCAGGTCTAAGATCTGCAGACAGGAAGGGTAACCCTTCAACCACTGCTGTGGTACTGTTGAAGTTTTACCTCCTGTAATTGCTACTTAATCCAGAAGGGAAGCTGCCAGCGGCATTGAAGACAGCATTCTCTTAGAGTGAATAGAGTTTTGGAGTGGAGAGGATTTTCACTGAGATTGCAACAAGGGTGAAAGGGTTAACCCTCCTTCCTAGGCACTGTAGACCTGTTGCTGTAATTGTCATAGTTGTTCTTATAGTTATTGTTAATCCAACCCTTCAAATACATTCACATATTTGCTTCTTTCATTTACTTCTGCGGGTGGAAATGTGGAGATCGTAATGATCCTGGAGTTGTTTTGTGAGACTGTGCCTTGTTAACATCTGGAGCATAACTTGGATTACCTGACCTGCTGGTCTGCCTTGGGTGTCTGCTTTAAACTCTTGGCTGGAACATTCTGGGCATTGGCTGGAATGTTCCGAGCATTGACTGGAAGATGGTAAGTTCTGACTGGAAGGTGGTGGATACTGGCTCCCTCTGAACGGAATTTCCAGTTCTTTGCACGTTTTTGCCTGAAAAGACATTGAGAGAAGATTAGCTATGTGCATGCTAGTCCCACCCATAACATTCTCATTGGCTACAGCTTCAGGTTATCATGCAATGGGCAGAAGGTCCAGAGGGGGGTGGTTTGTGTGTTCATCTGAATGAGCTTAGAATCCTCCCCACAACTGGGAATCCCAATTGCATGGGCTTTCCAGTTGTGGGGAGGAGTCCCTGCATGTTCAATTTAACACCCAAAGAATACTTTTTCAAACCCTCCTTCATGTTGAAAGTTTGGAGTGGAGCTGGAACCTCCAAGGACATAGTGACCAGGCTGGTGCACACCTCTCCGTGCTCCTTACACCCACCTGTGCTCTTTGAACACCTGAACAGCCCTTATGTCTTACTTGTATACTGAACTGGGCACTATACATGGGAATAATAAACTCCATGTGGACTGACACCTTGTCTAGATTTTACTGGTGTTTCCATAAAGAGGATTATCCACATATCAGAATGATGACCCAAAGTGCAAGATTATTTCACCTTGCCTGCTTGTTCCTTCTAGCCAGACTGTGGAAATTCATTTTTCTGTTTCAAGCATTTCCTTCCCTTTTTGCTGAGGATTAATATTGTGAAGTCATCCTGAAGAAGCCTGAGCAGGAGATGCTGCTAATGATGTCATAAAGAGATGGAGAAAATGAAAGGAGAAGGTTAAGATTCCATTTGGTACAACCCAGATACCATGCTAAGAGGTAGTTCAAGTTAAATCTTACTTACACTCCTTTTCCTTGTGACTCTTGGTCTTGATATTGTGTGATGGTTTAGTAGAACATCTGCTGCAGCTCTCCAAAGGGTAACAGCACATTGCCTTCATTAAATTGCAAGTCATGGGATCCTGCAGATGGGTTTTGGACCTGGGTGACTTGCTGCAAGTCTTAACTGTTGAATGACTGGAATAGGAAGTGGTTGGGTTTCTGCCAAAAGGTTATGCTGTGCTGCATAGGTGGATGGTCTCTGGCTGTTGTAGGAAAGTAATTGGCCTGGTAGATTAGACTAAGGTCCTTCAGGTCCAATATCCTGTTTTCCCATGGTGGCCATACAGATGCCTTAATGAAGGCAACTGCTGCCTCTCAAACTCTGCTCACTCTACTGCAGAATACCCAGGAAGACCTAAGATTATCCCATCACACTAGGAGATTACTGGAGAAGGCTGTGTTTGCTCCTACTGTTATAAAAGGGCTCATTTTCAACTTATTCATTGCTGGAACAGCTCAACAGTTCTGTGTTCCTAGAATCCTGCCTGAACTTTGCTTTGACTTGTTTCCAGCCTGAACACCACCTAAACTTTCACTCAGTTTGATCCTTTCCTTGTGCTGTGCTGTAGAGCAAGACACCCAGTCCCACCTGTGACTTTCACGTGCATTCCCTCAAGTTGCCAGCATGCTGTCATCTATATAAAATGTCCCTTGAAGAGAAGTGAGGGGTTGTGCCTAGCTCTGGTGCTGGAGTGCCTTTCTGGGGATTTGATTTGAGGTGGTAGCTTCTTTTGTGGGAGCACTATTGTCCTGCTTTTTTTACTGCAGAGGAGCCCACAGAACCAAGCCAAAAAGTAGATTGGTGGTCACAGCACCATGGAGAGCTCCTAGCGAGCTATTTGTTCTGAAGGGGGTTAGAAGAGAATTGTTACAGGTGGGTAGCCGTGTTGGTCTGCCATAGTCAAAACAAAATAAAAAAAATCTTTCCAGTAGCACCTTAGAGACCAACTAAGTTTGTTCTTGGTATGAGCTTTCGTGTTAGGACCCGAGTCAGAGATTACAGTTTGTGGAGGCTGGCTTACCAACATTGATTCTTCCTCAGCCAGTTCCTGCCCCCTGACTTAAAGGTAAAGGTAAAGGGCCCCCTGACCGTTAGGTCCAGTCACGGACAACTCTGGGGTTGCGGCGCTCATCTCGCTTTACTGGCCGAGTGAGCCAGCGTACAGCTTCCGGGTCATGTGGCCAGCATGACTAAGCCGCTTCTGGTGAACCAGAGCAGTGCACGGAAATGCTGTTTACTTTCCTGCTGGGGCGGTACCTATTTATCTACTTGCACTTTGATGTGCTTTCGAACTGCTAGGTTGGCAGGAGCTGGGACCGAGCAACAGGAGCTCCCCCCATCACAGGGATTTGAACCGCCAACCTTCTGATCAGCAAGCCCTAGGCTCTGTGGTTGAACCCGCAGTGCCACCCGCTTCATCCTGATTTACTCCAAGTCAAAAGAGTGGGCCTGACTTTCATTTTTGCCTCCTTAGTCTCAGTGTTGTCCTTGTATACCTTTGTAGGAAGGATAATGAGGGCAAAATTAGAATTAGCTGGCTCAATCCGCCATTGCCTCCACCTTCCATTGGCCTCTCTGCCTTCTGCCCTACCAGGCACCAGCAAACACTGGCAATAGTGTCACTGGCTACATAGCCAGACCAGGTTTCTGGTTCTGATGTTGGTGATTAGAGGACCACTGAACCTGAGGCTGGCTTTTGAGCTTCTAACTTCAGGTCACCTCTCATCATCTCCATCCCTCTTTGGACCCCAAGAGCCTCTTAAAAGGCCATCTCATTGGCCTAAAAATAGCAGTATTTGATGACCTCCTGGAAAGTTTGCGTGGGTGGTACTCAGCTCCCACGCAAATGTTACAAAACACCTTAAGTCTCCATTGATCTTTCCTTTCTAAGGAAGCCAAACATGGGCAAGCACTGCTGCTGGAAGTTCTAACTGCTCAAGGAAGGAGGGAGAGTATAGCACTATGGCTAATGGCAATAAGCCAGGTTCACACTGTGACTATAGATCCTGTCTTGTCCTTAAATCACTGCTTGAACAGTTCCTTGAGGTTAGATATTATGTTTAGCTTAAAACCAGAAGTGGAAGCTTTCAAACCCCTTTTCTGGCAAGTGAAAGAAAAGGGGAGAATGTAGTGTATGAGCCCAAACTTCACTATGGCTTGTTCCAATATAAGGAAACCATTATGTCCCAATACGTATGAAGTTGGCTGGACTATTTCTGATTTGTGGTCACCTTTTTGAGCAAATAATTATGAGTGTTGCCATACTGCTTGCTGGAGGACAGCATTTTGGGTCTTTTTGACTTTATTATCTAAGATGTAGTTGTGCAGCTCTTGCTTTTCTAGGTGGTCTCTTGACGCCCAGTCACTTTTCCTCATCAGTGAAGAGTGGACCATCTACAGGTACAGGCATAACCAGCATGCCCCCAATACGAACATAGTGATTTTTCAGAATTACTTGTTTCTCATCCTTTATCAGAGCATCCATGGTGGTATCCTGTCTTCTTTCTTCAACAGCGATGGAAACCTTAAAATTAACAATAGAAGAAAAGAGGCTGCAATACATTCTTACACCAAGATTTACTTACAGAAAACAGAAGCCAGCTGACCAACCTACTCCTGCCCTCCACATCTCCTTTTCCTTTTGTGACTATGCTATTTTTACTGATTTGTAAGCCACTCTGGACCCAATCATTAGCTCATGAGTGGTAGGGTTAAATCCTGCTGTGTTGGCTGCATGCAGTACATGGAACTATTGTTGTCAGCCAACAAAGAATTGAACCACACCTTGCTGCTCATTAGCTGTCATTACTGATCAGGAGTCAGTTGATTGACAAGAAGAGGTGGTTTACAAAAACTGGAACCTTGTCAGGCCAAAATTGGCCTTTGGTGCCCCACTGTTGCAATAAATTATAACACATAGATAACATAATTTTTAAAACTTGTTTAAAACAAGTACGTAATCCAATGCAAAATTTCATCTCATATCTGAAAATAAAACAGCTTTCTTCCTTGCTTCTGGTTTCTCATTTATCTGTGTCCCTTGCAGATCTCATACAAGGAGGCTAAAACTCTGAAACAGGTAACTTCAAGAGTTTGAAAATTGTACTTATATATCCTTTGCGGGTGGCGCTGTGGGATAAACCACAGAGCCTAGGGCTTGCTGATCAGAAGGTCGGTGGTTTGAATCCCCATGACGGAGTGAGCTCCCGTTGCTCGATCTCTGCTCCTGCCAGCTTAGCAGTTTGAAAGCATGCAGTGCAAGTAGATAAATAGGTACCGCTCTGGCGGGAAGGTAAATAGCATTTCTGTGTGCTGCTCTGGTTTCGCCATAAGTGGCTTAGTTATGCTGGCCACATGACCTGGAAGCTGTACGCCGGTTCCCTCGGCCTGTAAAGCAAGATGAGCGCCGCAACCCCAGAGTCATCCGCCACTGGACCTAACGGTCAAAGGTCCCTTTACCTTTATTCTTTGCAAATCTCTGATCCCACAAATTCACCACACATGTCTTGAACATATATCATTGTTCACTTACTTCAGTGAAAAACAATGGCTTTGTCTGTGGTCTTTGTAGAGGATGTGGAGGCTTTGGGAACAGAAGTTTGATCTTGATCAAGGACTTTGGAGGCAGCTCACCAAAAATGGAATCTAGGACTAAGAAATCATAGCAACATGACTAGGGAAATACTTCTTTACAGATAGGTGAGCTCTATGAGGCTGCGCCTTGATGGAGAAACTCCCCTCCCACTTCAAAGAAGCTTGAACTGCATCAGAATGTTCTTGGTTCAGGCTTGCAGAAGCTCTGAACAGGAACACACTTCTTTTGGAAAACACTACAACATTTAGTTACAACTTACGACTGTTTTGTTTAACAGCCATGCTGGTAGTCCCTCCTATTAGCAGAGCAAAGAGATGTGGTCAGTCAATGAAGCGATTAATGAATACCTGGAGAGGAGTCTCCAAGCCTGCAGAAATATATTTATTTGAAATGATGCAACCAGGATTGAACATAATTTCCCCTACATGATGTATGGAATGTTGAAAGCAGTGGTTCCCAATTGGTGACCCATACACCCCGGGGGTCCATGCAACCCACACACAATTTTGGGTGCTGTGACATCTGAAAAACAGGGGGTCCACTATACTTATGTAACTGGGGACCACTGGTTTAAAGCATGTTGAAGATTGGGGGCAGGAGGAAAATGAGGTTGAGTTAAAATGGCTTGCGTGAACATCTAAAACAAAGGTGGAGAAACTCAGGCCCTTCCAAGGCTCTCTATCAGGCCCTTGAGATCCCCTAGGTCAAACACTTCATTGATCCACCCTCATTGATCCACATTGAGTTCCTTTGCCTGGCTGAACTGTCATAATGCCTCTTGCTTGCCATGGATGGAGAATAGAGGGAGATCTATCTGTGGGTGGTAGGGTAGAAACCTCTGACTCTGGCATGGCTGGAATGTGCCCTGCTATGAATGTAGCAGACAGAATCTTTTGGCACAGGGTGGGCCCAAGCCAGCCCACCCATGAGAAGAGGTGAGGCAGCTGCCTCAGGTGGCAGAAATGGAAGCAGCAGCACTCCTGCCAGCATCCTGCCCCACCACTGCCATAGAAGCAACCCAGGTAAGGAAGGCTTCTGTGGTGGCAGAGCAGCACAGCATTCTGCTGCCCAGCTTTACTACAAGTTTCCCCTGTCCCTATGAGCTAAGAGGACCCAGTGGCACAGCTCTGTGGAATGCTTCCCCTCTCACTAACTTGGTGAGAGGGGAGGTGTTGTGCCACCCAGCTTCACCACCAAGTGAGAAGGGAACTACGCAAAGTGCTTCTTGCAGGCCCCCAAGTCTGTCTATTGGTGAACAGGTGGGATTATGGAACATACATGCTTTCTGGGTCATTTGTTGTGGGTTATCAGCTTCCTTGGATGTGTATTCTTTGGCAGGCTGTTTCTCATCTTTTCCATTGGGATGTTCTGAGCCAGAGTCCATTTCATCATCAACATACTCCTCTTTTTCACCACCTTCTGGGTCTTCATTCATTTGTGTCTCCACTACATCACCCACAAACTCTTCTGGTTTGGTTTCAAAGAATTCATCATTATTGCTGGGGACAGAAGAAAGGGAGGGGGAATCCCAAAATGTGGAAACATGACAACACTTTTCTGCCCATGAATAGCCAACAGCTTTTCTAGTCAAGAAAATATTGCTGAATATATTTTTTCAATGTAAATATTATAATTATTGGTAGAATAACGGGAGGCAAGTGTGGGAGGCCAGGATCCAGAAAAAGGACACCAGGATCTAGAAATGCGACATATGCACTACTTGCATGTGGCCAGCACTAATGCTGTGTTTCATTTTCTCTGCTTTTGCCTTGGGAGGTGGTATGACCAAATCTATCAGTTTTGGTTTCTCTCAGTTTCTTATTTTCCCAGTCTTAAGGTCAGTTCTTCATAAGTTTGCAATGTTGGTGTTTTTTTTAAGGTCCTCATGAAAATTGATAATTTTAGTGTGAATTTCTCCTAATATACACATTCTTTTCTATCCCGTTTTGCCTAACATATACACTTTTACAAAACAATGTTCCTCAACACAACACTGTGTCATTATCACCGGTGTATACATCTCTGTGCACCCTTCACCATAGTACAGTATATGCTTTTCTTTCTTTTACACGTTAGTCAGTTGGAGAACCGTATTGTAAAATTTGGAGTAGTGCTGGTTTTGAATGATGGGTGAGTTTTGGTTGGTTACTATTTCAAAAAGGATGAATTAGGGAAAATGCAGTCATAATCAAATTTCTCTTCTGCCCTTTCTTGGGCTTAACCTATTAGATGGCACATGCCAGGGGTGGGTGGGAACTGAGCCAATAGTGGGTTTGGCACTTTATTTTCTCTCTTTCTGCCACACTTTTTTCTTTTGCCCTCTCTCCCCATTTCGCCTCCTTGAACCATCATGAAATTAGAACAAAGGCCACATGAACTCATCTCCACGATAACGTTGATTCTACTTTCACAAATCACTTTAATGCACAGTTTATCTGTAATATCTGAATGAAGCAAGACTGGCGATGAATATATTACCTGAATTTTCAAACACACACCTAGCTTTAAGGATATATATAAAGTGAAACAGGAGCACCACAGTAATATGGAACTTCTCTTTTCCTTGCTTGCTTATCTCCAGAGTTGTAAGCACTTCCCTGAAAGCATAAGGACTGGAGGGTGGTAAATTAAATTTAACATCTTTATGCGCCCCCTTGCCCAGCTTGTTCAGAGTTTTGGGCTGGGCTGTCATCGGTATGCTGATGACACCCAACTTTATCTGTTGATGGACAGCCATCTTGACTCAGCCCCAGACACATTGACCAGATGTTTGGAAGCTGTGGCTAGATGGCTGTGTGGGACCTGGTTGAAGTTAAACCCTTCAAAGACAGAGGTCCTCTGGCTGGGTCGGGGCAACATGGGGTTGGGGGGCCAACTCCCATCTCTTGCGGGGGTGCGATTAGTGCTGGCGCCTTCTGTCAAGAGTCTGGGAGTAACCTCCGACACCTCCCTTTCTATGGAGGTGCAGGTTGCAGCCACAGCAAAGGCGGCATTTTTCCACCTTCACCATGCTAAGCAGCTGGTCCCTTACCTTTCTCGCCCTGATCTTGCCACTGTGATCCATGCAACGGTCACCTCCAGGCTCGATTATTGTAATTCACTTTACGCAGGGCTTCCTGTAAAGCTGACCCAGAAACTCCAGCGGGTGCAGAATGCCGTGGCGAGGCTCCTTGCAGGGTCCTCGCTGCGGGATCACATTCATCCAGTGCTACACCAGCTGCACTGGCTCCCAGTGGAGTACAGGGTCAGGTTTAAGGTGCTGGTTTTAACCTTTAAAGCCCTATACAGCCTAAGGACCCTTGTACATACGGGACCGCCTCTCCTGGTATGCACCGCGGAGGAACTTACAGTGCGCAAATAATAACACCTTGGAGGTCCCGGGCCCCAAGGAGGTTAGACTGGCCAAAAAGGCCCTGGCCCCAGCCTGGTGGAATGCTCTCTTGCAAAAGACTAGGGCCCTGCGGGACTTGATATCTTTCTGCAGGGCCTGCAAAACGGAGCTGTTCCACTGGGCCTTTGGTCAGGGCTCAGTCTGACCCCCCCTCTTTTTACAAGATCCTGCATGTAAATGGCCTCCCTAACTCATCTCACCAGTTCATATAAGATCTGCACAAATAGCCGGGCCTGGTGAGCACTTAATGCTCCCATCCCCCACAGTTGTTGTTGTTGTTGTTGTTGTTGTTGTTTAGAACCAATGATCCCTATTTTAAGTCTGAACAAAATGCTTGTGTAACCTGAAGGCTAGTTGTTCAAATTGGGTATTGCTTTGTAACAAATTGATGGGTCTATGGACCGTAATAAAGATTGTTGTTGCATTATTATTATTATTATTAGTAGTAGTAGTAGTAGTAGTAGTAATAGTAGTTGCTATCTTTCTTTGAATAAACTGGAGGTCTTAGTTTCAATTCATTTCACTTTTACTTTGAAGAGGACTTGAAACATGGGAGGCAAGGAAGCAAGTGAACTCTACAGCATTTCCAGGTTGGATGTGTGACTTGTGTGGAGTCTACCCATGTTGACCATAAGATATGGTCATGTGAATTGGGTACTGGACATTTGGACCAGATGGAACTATGTTTTCTATGGGCAGTTCATATGTTGAGAGCTTCTTTCATAACAAGCAGAAAACTTTTATTTATTCATTTATTTCATAAAATGTATACAGCACTTGATTGTTAAAAAATAAAACCCATAGCAATTTACAAAAATAAGAAACAATACATTCAAGAAAGAATTACAACTGTAAAACATAATAAAGTAATAAAATACTTAAACTAGATTAAAATTGCCTCAACTTACTAAGCATCTGGGTAGCCTTGTCTAAACAAAAATGTTTTTAGGAGGTGCCAAAAAGAGGACAGTGAAGGAGCTTGATTTATTTTAAATAGGCAAGGAGTTCCAAAGTAGTACAGTGGTCTTGGGACTCAAATGCCTTGGTTCCCAAATGGCAAAAACCTGGAAGTAAGTGTTCTGGTTTTCAAACATTTTTGGAAGTTGAAAGTCTGATGCAGCTGTCGGCTATTGTTTCCGGGCGCCTGCACCAATCAGAAGCTGCGCCTTGGTTTTCAAACATTTCGAGGTCAAACACACTTCCAGAATGGATAGAGTTTGGCGCTCTTTTTTGCTATTTATTTTGAGTTTTTGTTTTCGAGGCTTTTTTTGGTTAATTTGTTTTTGTGACTGTGTGAAAACCCAGTTCAGCTACTGATTGATTGATTGTGTGACTGCGGAAATGGAATAAAAGCCGCCCATCCAAACAATGACTATCATCAGTGCAGGTGAGGGGGGGGGGAATTAATCTCAATTTTTATCATCTACAATGCTGTCTTATTTATTTTATAGTACGGTACATTGATTATTGCTTTCATTTTATGGATCAATGGCCTCATTATATAGTAAAATTCATGTTAGATTGCTGTTTTAGGGGCTGTTTTTAAAAGTCTGGAACGGATTGATCCATTTTCAATTACTTTCTATGGCAAAGTGCACCTTGGTTTTGGAATGCTTTGGTTTTGGAACAGACTTCCAGAATGGATTAAGTTTTAAGAGCCAAGGTACCACTGTAGTACCAGTTCTGTTCACTGAAGCAGTTGAATGAGCACATATGGGGTACTTGTTTGTTTACTTCAGACAAACAATTCTATCCTCAAAAGGACAGACATACTCTTAGAATGTACCTTTAACCAAACTAGACTATTGTCTTTTCTGGTTCAGTATTGTCTACTCTGACTGGCAGCGGTTGCCCAGGATCTCAGGCAGATGATCCTCCCATCACCTGCTACCAAATCATTTTGGCCTCCCAGGAGGAAGTTTGTAATGGATGGGGACAATTTTCTAGGCAAGCAAAATTATTTCTCTGAGGTAATGCTGCCTTTAAAGTTAAGCACTTTTTTTTTAAAAAAAAAGCATGGGTTTGAATGGAAGAGTTAACCATGTGCTTAAAAATATTTTCATTAGAATCAACGAGACTGAAAAGTGCTAGATTGGGTCTCATATGCACAGCTATCTCTATGTTCAGTACTTTAAAAATGCTTTGGGGAAACTTGCTTCCATGCATGTGTTGAAGCCAAAATTTTATGTGAAACTATGGATGCACATGGCAAGCCATAGGCAGTGCCAGATTACCAAATAGGCAGAGAAGGCACCGACCTATGGGCCTCCATGCCTTTAGGGTTCCCGTAACAACAGATCCAAATAATATTGACTTGATCTTGAAAGAATTTGGAACAGAAACCCCTATTGACTCAGAAACCTACATCATTGTGAGGGGGTCCCTGAGATTTTGACTGCCTAGGGGCCTCTAGAGGGTTTAATCCTACACTGGCCATAAATTGTGAGGTGGTGAATGATTAGCTGAATTGTTCTGAGAAGCAATACTTAGCAATAAGTGAAAGTCAAGAGAGAGGATATGAACCGACTTGGACTCTGCATTCATAATCTGAGGTCCTTCTTCGTGTGCCTCCTTCGTGTGCAAGCAGTCTGGAGGGTGGCAACACAGGAACGGGCCTTTTCTGCAGTGGCTCCCAATTTGTGGAATGTTCTCCCCAGGGCATAGCTGTCAACTTTTCCCTTTTTTAAAGGGAAATTCCCTTATTCCGAATAGGGTTCCTTGCAAGAAAAGGGAAAAGTTGACAGCTATGCTCCAGGGAGATTCGTCTGGCACCTTTGATATATATCTTTAGGCATCAGGCAAAAACATTCATTTTCATCCAGGCCTTTGTCTGAATAATATTCTACTGTCTTTTAAATGTGTTTGTGGGAGGGGTATGTTATTGTTTTGTTGTTTTAACTATTAATTTTTGCTTTTACCATGTATTTTTATCTTGCAAACTGCCGTAAGATCTTATGGTGAAGGCGGTAAATAATCAAATAAATAAATCTAATAGTCTCTTGTTAGGAATGTTTATGGGAGCTACTTGGGTATGAAGAGTTCTTGGTGAGCTACTTGCCAATCTAGATGCTCCATTGATTTTCCCCCCTCTTCTGCTGGATGTTTTGGTCAGGAAGTTGCAAAGTACAAGCCTCAGTTTATCTGGTACATTATATTGTCACATCAGCTGATAGGACATTATGATGCAATGATTTCAATGTTTCTTTTCAGCCTATCACTTGAATCTCTCTCAAACTGGCTAAACAGTGTTTGGAGGCCCCTTGGGACAGAGATGACTTTGCCATGGTACTCCATGCTCTGGTAATTTCCCGGCAGGATTGTTGCAATGTGGTCTGTATGGGGCTGCCCTTGAGACGCGTAAACTTGTGACAGTCAGATTATGCACTAGTTTAATTATATGTATGATATTAGAAAGAATAATCTATATGAATTCTCCACAATTCACTTGAAGTAGGTACCCTCATTGTGGGTAAAGGTAAAGGACCCATGGATGGTTAAGTCTAGTCAAGGTGACTATGGGGTGTGGCGCTCATCTCTACTTTCAGGCCAAGGGAGCCGGCGTTCGTCCACAGACAGTTTTCTGAGTCATGTGGCCAGCATGACTAAACCGTTTCTGGCACACAGAGGACCGTGATGGAAACCAGAGCACATGGAAATGCCATTTAGCTTCCTGCTGCAGTGGTACCTATTATCTACTCGCGCTGGTATGCTTCGAACTGATAGGTTGGCAGGAGCTGGGACAGAGCAACGGGAGCTCACCCCGTCTTACGGATTTTCTGACCTTGCGATTGGCAAGCCCGAAAGGCTCAGTCGTTTAGACCACAGCGCTGTCTGCATCCGTCATTGTGGAATACTGTGCCAAATGGACTGGTGCAGGGAGGTGGAAATGGTGAAGTAAGGGCCTTATCAGTAGGCACTTTCCTGAGTGTGGACCCATTCAAACCTGGAGCCAACCCTGAACATAGCCCCTCAGTTAATTTATACCATCCTTTAAATGCATTATGGCTTTGCGTGTCGAGGTCCCCAAGCCACCCCTCAAATAACACACACTTCACACAGGAATTTAAGTTTAAGGTTTTTGGCATAATTTTGGCCACAACTTTATTAAAATACAAAATATGTGAGTGGTTGCTTAGGCATTGGTTCCGACTATCTGTCCCCGCCTGGGGACAGGACTGCTGTCCCCGCCTGGGGACAGACTGACATCCGCCCACCTTGCAGAAGTCAATAAAGGGGAAAACACTTTGGGGAGAGAATGGGGGCTGGGGATCGCACCCTCGCCTCTCCCCTAATGTCCCCAGGGGCTCTTGCGTGGTCCTAGCTCCTGACCAGGGGGTACGGACAAAAGCATGGTGAGCTCCTGGATTCCTTTAACGGAATTCCCCATGCAGCAGCAGCATTGGAGGGGCAGGCACAGCCAACCACTTCCCTTCCACCAACCAATTTATAACCAATGCCTAACCGCAAACTTACAAGCTGTGACTAATTGCTAGTAGGCGAAAACCAAATGGCACCAGCCAATCAGCCAAATGGAAAAATTGATACCAGGCCCCTGCCCCAAAAGCAGATGACCCCATGACAGGCATAGCAAGGTCAACGCAGAAGTCTAAATTATAGGGAGGGAGGGAGGGTGATCCGATGCACGCAGCGAAGAGGGGCTCACGCTGCATGCAAGAAACATATATAGCCTCTGGGCTGTCCATCAAAACTTAGTCCTTGGCCATCTAGACGATCCTGCCCAGCAACAGAGAGGTGTCTTGCTGGCCCCCACTGCAACACGTGCTCTCCATGAAGGAGAACTCACTTAATCACCCCCACCCCCACCTTCCCCAAAATCCATAGAGTGGAAACATTAGAAAGGAAAGGAAAAAGAAGAGGAAGCAAGGATGCAAAGTTAAGAGAAATGTTAACATATGTGATTAATTCACAGAGGAATTTACATTTTGCGCAGAGTACCTCCTCCTGGGCACAGTTGGTAGAATATGACAGTTTGAATTCCAAAGTCTTGCAAGGTGGGCTCCAAAGTGTGATCATCACTTAGCAACGGAGCTGTGCAAAGAATGCCTTGATCTCACTTGATTAGCACCTTGGAAAGAAACAGTCTCATTGAAGAGGCAGTCACATTGTCACTGCAAGGAACAACAGCTTTCTCCAAAGCCAGGAGAGCTATTTCCATACAATAGTAACAGTATGCATGAGGACCAAAGAGCTCTATGGTTTGTTGGCCATTGTTATTAATCACCACACACATCTCCTCAAAAGAAGGAGGTTTGGCAGAGCTTTGGCCTGGGGTGTGTCGCCAATCCCAACTGGAGTGTTGCAGGAATGGAGGATATGTACATGGGGATCTTCCTCATGTCAGATAAGATGCAGGTGGCAGTCTACACCCATGTTTGGATGTTGGGCACCATTTTGAATCAAGATGGCAGACTAAAATAAATTCTTATCTCATTATACATGACAAGCTATCTTTAGCCATCTCACCCCTTGCTTTTTCCTTAGGACTAATTGCAGTCGTTAACAGTCATCAACAGGTTTTCCCACACCCATCAGCTTGTGTCTGATATTCCCCATCAAGCTTTCTACTTGTGTTTATTTTCAAGCCCTGGAGAACGTGGGCCCAGGGTTCCCCAAGGATTGCCTGAACCCTTATTTTCCAGTTCATTCACTGAGATCATTTGCAGGAATGTCTTTGGTCATTCCCTGAGTAGCTGGGACTTGTTTGACAACAAGAACTCGAGGCTTCAGTGTCATTGGCCCAGTCCTGTGGAACACCCTACCAATGGAGATTCAGTGCCACATTCTGTGCCAACTTTTAAAAGCATGTGGAAAAGTTTTATACTCTGCCAGGCCTATGGAGGTTTGTTTTTAGTTTCTCTTTTGCTTTTAACTCTCTTTTTTTTTTTTTTACTTTTTAATGATTTTATTGTTTGGAGATATTACACACACACACACACACACACACACACACACACGTGTGTGTGTGTGTGTGTGTGTGTGTGTGTACACACACAACAAACAATAAACTGCACTGATGTAACATACCCTCCAACGTTTCTCCAATGAAAATAGGTGCGTCCCATTCCATAATGATAATTTTTACTATTATACCCACACATCTTACTGGGTTGCCCAGCACTCTGAACACTTCCAACATATATAAAAAACACAATAAAACATTAAACATAAAAACCCTTCCTTATACAGGATTGTCTTCAGACAGCTTGGGGGTCGGATAACTCCATACCCTCCAACGTTTCTCCAATGAAAATAGGGATGTCCCATTCCATAATGGAATAATACATACATACATACATATAAATATACATATTCATATATATATACTCTGGGCAGCTTCAAACATACATAAAATGTAATAGAACATTAAACATTAAAATATTCCCTTCACAGGGCTGTCTGCATATGTCTTCTAAAGGTTGTATAGTTACTTGTTTCCTTTGCTCGGGGGTGTTTTTCACATGACTCCATACCCTCCAACATTTCTCCAATGAAAATAGGGTCATCCTAAGGAAAAGTGGAACAGTCTGGGATCAAATCAGAAACAGGGACGGCTTCTCTAAATCATGGACATCCCTGGAAAATAGGGACACTTGGAGAGTCTGATGTGAATACATCTGTGTAGACACCATCTTCTAGTTTCATGTGATTTCGCTCTATTTGGTGTCACAGATCCAAACTGCACTCACTGATTTGGGTGACTTTTGGGGTATTGCTCCCCAGCTCAGCACCAGCGTTCTGAAGATGGAGGCAGTGGTCTTCATCTGCATTTTGGACATCAGACGCCATTTTTGAATTAAGATATTGAATTAAAATGTGACTTTGGTAAGACTTTTGCCCAATTTGGTGTGATGGTTACGAACAGGCTTTCCCAAATTGGAGGATAGAGTTTTTGCATATGGTTGGATGCCACTGGATGAACCTCACAAATTTCACTCTCCATTTAAAATTGTAATAAAGTGCCATTTTGATAGATTAGATTAAAGCTGTTATTAGCAGTAATAATTTGCCTTAATAACAAAAATAATGATAATTGTGGGTCTTGGAAGTGAAGGGGAGAAAAGCATTTTTTAAATATAAGCCATAAATACATAAGAAAATGTGCAAGCAAAGCACCCTCTCCTCCTCTGATCAGTTGGGAGGCGATATTAAACCTTTCTTGGAAGATTTTCTTCCCACATTTAATTACCTGTCCTGTTTGTTTATATTCAATTACATTTTTCTGAAGATGCAAAGTTTTCTTTAAAAAAATCCCAAACACCTTGGTATTTAGGAAAATGCAAAGCTGGGGTGATGCATGCTCAGGTGCTAATTTATTTGCATCAATTAATTCCAGGCCCCTGATGTAAACCAATTAGTATGCAACCCTTAATGGAGTCATATCTGTCAGATTAGCTTTTCGAAATGCTTGTCACCGTTACAGGACTAGGCGGCAGAACTTTGCTAATAAAACTAGCAGAATTAATGGAGTGAACAACAGAGATAATGACTTAATGTGGAACATACAGTATAGACGAGGGGACTGATCAATGGCATTCTCAAAATAAAGATGTCAGAGAAGTAGCTACAGTATTCTTAAAAAAAAGCAAAACTCACAACACCAAAAACCAAAGGTGTGGGTAGGAATTGAACAATACTACTCACACACATTCAAGGGAATATTATTTTCTTTGCAATGGTACAAAGCAGAGTAAGTATATTTCCTCCTTCTGACCCTTCTATCATGATTGCAGGGGGTATTTTCCCAGACCTTCCTGGAGATGCTGGGGGTTTGAATCTGCAGCCTTCTGCATGCAAAACAGATGCTCTGCCACTGGTGTAGATTTGACTCTCGGTGCCATTGGCTGCAGGCGCCTATGAGTGTGT
This sequence comes from Lacerta agilis, assembly GCF_009819535.1. Lineage (NCBI taxonomy): Eukaryota > Metazoa > Chordata > Lepidosauria > Squamata > Lacertidae > Lacerta > Lacerta agilis. The sequence continues at coordinate 27,213,727 of NC_046331.1, read as the reverse complement.
ACAATCAGCCCAAGACATGGTGTACATGGTGCTGGTCGTGAGGTAGGCCTCCTGAGAGCTGATGTGAAGGGAATTGTTGGCATCCATCTGTCTTGAGAGACAATGGAGTGTATACCTCTGGGGATGAAGTCTAACTGCTGGAGAATCACAGCACCCACTGTGGCTACAGAGACTGGTAACTCACAACTGCTGCCTTCTGCGTTGTTTTTGCTGCAATGACAGCACCAAAGTGACTTCTCTGGGGTACAAGCCTGGGCAGTGTGTATGGAGATCCTGGGCTGCCCAGATGACAACACCCCCTCTCAGCCTCACGGTTGTGATCCAAAGGAAAGCACAACAATATGTCTGGCACCAGCTTGGCTGCAGGAGTCGCTGGAAGGAGGCATACAAGATACCATCCAACCATCTTAAGGACTCCACTCCAGATTTGTGTAGGGTTTAGGTCGTAACCTTTTTCTCCTGAAGACATCCTGCTTTCACTTAGGTTTCTGGGCTCCCTGCTATGAAAATGATGGTCATTCCAACATAATGAAGCTTTGTCTCCTTCCAGAGTCATAGATTCACAAGAGGAATTTTTTTTAAGGATTTAAAAAGACAACATAAAAAAGAAATCCTGTTTTCACATTTTACATAATCAACGAATGTCATTACATCTCATAAATTAAAGAATTAAAACATACAGCCATCATCACACCAATCTGGTGTGGAGGTTTATACTTTCTCAGGAGCAAAAAAGTGTAAAGAGTCGCCATTCCAGGGAAGAGATTTTCGGTGCTGGGATCTCTTTTATTTTATCCATGGACTGCCACCTGTCCAGATTTTAATTTGCTCTGAATTAATTTTAAGATGTATTTTAATTAATTGATTGCCTGCTTTTGTGTTCTTATGTTTTTGTATACGGTGTTCGTTTATGATGTTAGCCGCCCTGAGCCTAGCTCTGGCCGGGAGGACGGGGTACAAATAAAATTTATTATTTATTCTTATTATTTCATCCTCATCTTTGAGAAAATGTGCTTCTACTGAATTCAAATCTAAAAAAGAAAATTCCTGTTCTCAGCCATGGAACAGTAATGATCCCCTCTTCTCCCTCAACAACTCTATCAATATTCAGAATTCCCCCATAATAATAAGACTCTGCTTTTTTGTTATCCCGCACTTCCTTTTCCACGCATTGGATTGCCAGCTGTAAGTCAAAAGTTGGCTATGAGATAAATAATTATCTATGCTGAAAATATGCAAGGATTTCAGTGGTGAAGACATTAAGAAGCAATTGGGTGATTTCTGTACTCTTACAGAGGGATGGAGCAGCAGAGGTGTCATCTGGTTTCCTCTAGTGATATAAGCAAAATTTAGTCCTAGTTCGCTTTTGTTTGCATACTGACCTAAATTTTGCAGTTCCCAAAACAATATATGGATGGAATACAGGTAGTACTTGAAATTACACTTCAAATTCTGCACTGCAGTTTTCCAACAAAATTAAGTGTGCAAAAATGTCTATAAGTGAAAAATGTGCACTGAGATAACTGTTGATTTTCTTGTGAGCCCCTGCCATTTTAAATGACAATTGTACATTTTTAAAAAATTGTTTTTATTAAAGATTTTCTTCGGTTACAAAAGTACATACATCCTTTCTATTTTCAGATCATAAAGTCATTTCTACATATCAGTTGAAGTCAAGATTGGAAAAATGAGAAGATGAACAAATCTGAAACTCAGTGGCGTGCAGTGAAAATTTTCATAGGTTTGTGAGGGCAATTGGGGTCGTGCATGAGAATTGCACCTTTCTCCCTAAGCCAGGCAGAAACTTCCTGGCTTTGGAAAACAGGTGCTAGGGGAACATTTAGGGGGCTAGCCACTAACTAGGGGACTAGCCCTAGTCCACTATCCACAAGCTACTGCTGAAACTGAGGTTCACCCATTGCTTATTGCTACTGGATCATTTTTGTTTTTTAAGGGAAGGAAAACTGGCTTCTGAATTTGGGTGATTTGGAGCACAGATGCACAAAGGAAGAAAATGCTCAACCGTTCCTCACCTGCCATTTTCTTGCTCCGAATCACACCTTCCCTATAAGGCTCAAAATATGTGTTTCTGAGGGCAAATGCAAAAGAAAAGAGAAAAGGCCACTGGAATGATTCCAAACAAGAAGACGAGGATGGCAGAAGGGCTTAAGCGCCTCTTTCCTGCCTACCAATTTTTGCTCCTCATAACCTCCCTCAAAATGTGCTTACTTCCTCTTTCAAAGGGGCATTTGGTTACAGTTACATGCATTTTCATGAAACACATATTTTGCAGCTTAATTTTTGTTGTTTTCCCAGTTATCTCCAGCTTCACTTCAGAGGCCAGGAGGGGTGCTATTGGAATGCCATGTGTCTGGATTTTCTGCTAAGTCAGTTCCTTTTCTTTTTAAGTTACCTTGTAATTTTTATATTCACAATTAAATTTTGTGACTTGAGAAGGGGATGGCGACAGCTGCATTGCAAATGTGAATTTATGGTGCTTGCCCACTATTTTTTTTAATAAGCAGTAATAAACGATTCAAAGTTTTGAGTTTATGAAAGATAATTTATGTTCTATTAGTATTAGTTGTTGGCATCTGTCTGTCTCGAGAGACAATGGAATGTGTCTTGGGGGGAGAAGTCAAACTGCTGCAGAATCACAGCACCGGCTATGGCTGCAGAGACCGGTAACTCATAATTGCTGCCTCCCATGTTGCTTGTGCTGCATTAGCAGGCCCAAAGTGACTTCTCTGGCTTGTATGGAGGTCCTGGGCTGCCCAGACAACAGGACACACACACCCCAGCCTGGGCCTCACTAATACGGTCCAAAGAAAAGCAGAGCTATATATTTGGCATCAGCTTGGCTGCAGGAGTTGCAAGAAGGAGATGTACAGGGTGCCACCCAACAGTCTTAGGGACTCCACTCCGGAATTGTGTAGGGCAGGGATAGGCAACCTAAGGCCCGTGGGCCGGATGCAGCCCAATCGCCTTCTCAATCCGGCCCACGGATGGTCTGGGTATCAGCGTGTTTTTACATAAGTATAATGTGTCCTTTTATTTAAAATGCACCTCTGGGTAATTTGTGGGGCATAGGAATTCGTTGAGAGCTGGACCATAAAGAAGACTGATCACCGAAGAATGGATGCTTTTGAATTCTGGTGCTGGAGGAGACTCTTGAGAGTCCCATGGACTACAAAAAGATCAAACTTATCCATCCTTAAAGAAATCAGCCCTGAGTGCTCACTGGAAGGGCAGATCCTGAAGTTGAGGCTCCAGTACTTTGGCCACCTCATGAGAAGAGAAGACTCCCTGGAAAAGACCCTGATGTTGGGAAAGATGGAGGGCACAAGGAGAAGGGGACGACAGAGGATGAGATGGTTGGACAGTGTTCTCGGAGTGACTGGCATGAGTTTGGCCAAACTGCGGGAGGCAGTGGAGGCTAGGGGTGCCTGGTGTGCTCTGGTCCATGGGGTCACAAAGAGTTGGACACAACTGAACGACTGAACAACAACAGGAATTCGTTTATTCCCCCCCCCAAAAAAAATATAGTCTGGCCCACCACATGGTCTGAGGGAGGGTGGACTGGCCCACAGCTAAAAATGGTTGCTGACCCTTGACGTAGGGCTTACTCCTTAGCCTTTTCTTCTCCCAATGATGTCCAATGATGTCTTCTCCCAATGAGGCAGCAGGTACAGATTTTTTCCTTGGAGTTTACTCCCAAAGCCTTTTTCATGATGAGTATAGCTGCAAGTCAGAGGAGGTTTAGGATCAGAGTTCTCCTAGATGGGCTTCCTTCCCAGGTTGACAAGCCCTATCTGCCCCTCCATAGCATGTGCAGAAGCCACCTTCTTGACCATTGGACCCACTATTGGTTTCGTCCACTCAATCCACCAGAGCCTGTCTTCACAAGCATGGGAAATTGCTAACTCACTGAGGATTTGAGACCCATTGACAACCCACACCTAGTTTAGCTAGCCACTCAAAGCTGCTCCCAGGGTATGTGGCCGTTGTCACATGCTGACAGCTTCTAGTGTTATCAATTTTATTCTGGAACATGCTTGTAGGCCAGTAGGTTCAGGAAGGATATTTTGTTTCTGTCTTATGTTCTTTGATTCCCCCTCTTACTCTTAAGAGGTGGTCAGCTATTGTATTCTTGGAGTCCAGTGATCTAATAGCTAATGCTGCAGGAACTGGTTGTGTATTTTGCTGCAGAACCACATCTCTTCCAGAGTGGTCAGGCTCTAAAATAAAGCCACTTCTCTGTGTGTGGATGTTGGGATCTGCCTTAGTCTATTTGTTCACCTAAGTGGGTAGAAAGATTTTAGCCCAATATTCTCTACTACTATGAGTGGTTGTGACTCTACAGGGTTTCAGCCAGAGAGAGGTGTTTTCAATTACTTCCCACCTGGGAAACTCAACTGAAGATGCCAGGATCTGATCCTGGGACTTCCTGAATGCAAAGCATGAGCTACAGTGGTACCTCGGGTTACGAACGTTTCGGGTTACGTATTTCGGGTTACGAACCATTTTAACCCGGAAGTAGGTTTCCCGAGCATTTGGAGGCCTTGCTGCTGCCCGGAGGCCTCACAGATGTCGAGGCTTGGCTGCCAGTATTTGGCGGAGGCCTTGGAGGCCTCCCGCAACTGGGCTCTGTGCAGGGAGAAGGGGCGCACGGGGCTGCTGTGCCTCCCTCCTCCCTGCTCGCTTTATGGAAAGAGCAGGGATGGGGCAAGCAGTTGGGAGAGGTGCTGCGCTGCTGTGCTTCTCTCAACCCCAGCCACGATCCCTGCTCTTAAGAGTGTCAGCGGCAGGTAGAAGCGGTGGCAGACGGCCGAGGTGTTCTCTCCTTCCACATGGAAAGGTGTTCTCTCCTTCCTCATGAAGGAATGCCCACCCAGCCTCTACTCTGCTTGGCATTACTTCTCTATGGTCTCAGACACAAAGATCTATATATGCAAGAACAACTGTGGCGTATATATATGTATATGTGTATATATATATATATATATATATATATATATATATATATATATTTGCAGAGTGGTATTCCTGCACTTCAGTGTGAAGGAACCAATTAATTATGTAGCATGTTGCTTTTGAAAATTGAGCAACTGGAACTGAATGTGTTGGAAAATGGAGTTGCCCTTTTAGAGTATGAGACCAGTTGGGTCTTGGGGAGGGGTCATGGCATGCAATGCACTCGAGGTGTGCCTCCCATAAATCACAACACTGGAGTGCCGAGTTTTGCGTTAATCCTTCCTTACGTGTAGAAGTGCTGTCTCTGCAGCTTGTGATAAGGCAGAGGAAATTAAATTGTTTTCCTGTGTGCATGGCACAGCAAGGTGCTTACGCAACTTTTAATAAAACACCAGCGCTGCTATGGCGATGGTGGCGGCTAATTTAATGCCCGTTAGAATTTCTCCCCTTAAACTTGATTGCTTTCCAACTATGCAGAGGCCTGAAATGTCCAGCTTTTGATGCGCTGATACTTGTATGGCCAGTCAATGAAGGAAGATTATGGAGAGGCAAGAAGCTATAGTGCTCGCTCACTATACATGGAATGAGTGCAATTTAGGATGGGCCACAGCTTGTGTACTTTTAAAATTCCTGGAGGAGGGAGGGGGAAATAACCTTACTGTTGGTAAGAAACAATCAGGCACAGTTAATCCTCAATTCTGATTCAAATCTTCATGTCTATTTCAGTGCATTTGTGGAGCTCCTATGAATGCAGGCTTTCCCCATTCACTTCAATGGCATGTAATAAAAAAGGCCATCCATCCTCTGCTTAAAATCCTCCCATGAAGGAGAGCCCACAACCTCCTGAGGGAGTTCATTCCACTGCCTAACAGCTCTTACTTTTATGAAGTTCTTCCTGATGTTTAGTTGGAATCTCCATTTTTGAAGTCATTGGTTTAGGTCCTACCAGTTGCGGAGCTTCATGCTCCAGCACTGGGGGCAGGAAGCAGGCAGGGGCGGGGGCGGGGCTGGCGTGCATTCTGGGGGCGGGACACACGCCTGCAGGGGCGTGGTACGCATTTTGGGGGTGTGGTGCACCAAGATGGAACCCTATCGGGATCCCGCTTCCCCCTGACCATTAGGTCCAGTCGTGTCCGACTCTGGGGTTGAGGCGCTCATCTTGCTCTATAGGCCAAGGGAGCCGGCGTTTGTCCGCAGACAGCTTCCGGGTCATGTGGCCAGCATGACAAAGCCGCTTCTGGTGAACCAGAGCAGTTCACGGAAACGCCTTAAAACCAACCCCTAAAACAGAAATATAAGTTCTTTTGTGGTGAGCTCAGTTTTGTGGTCCTCCACTAACTCCACATTATCACTACTCACTTCCAAGACCATGGACTTTCCCATAGGCACAATATCATCAACAATAGGCACAATATCATCAACAACCTCACATACACGTTCTGGGACAGCTTCTGGCCACAATTTCTTCCATGCTGACTTCAGTGTTCTCTGAGTCACATCCCTCCATGCTTTGTCTATGATATGTAAGCAATGTAGGATATTGAAATGATTCTTCCAGAACTCTCTGAGGGTTAGTTCTGTGTTTGATGTCACCTCAAAGCACCTTTGGAACAATGCTTTGGTGTAGAGCTTCTTAAAATTAGATATGACCTGCTGGTCCATGGGCTTGATAAGAGAAGTTGTGGGGGGAGGGCAAGAACTTTACACTGATGAAGCCAAACTCTTCCAACACCTCGTCCTCCAATCCTGGAGTGTGACCTGGAGCATTATCCATAAGAAGCAGGTACTTCATAGGGAGATTTTTGTCTTGGAGGTATTTTTTCACACTTGGCCCGAACACTTCATGAACCCACTCAATAAAAAATTGCCTTGTTACCCAAGCTCTGTTGTTTGCTCTCCACATCACATGCAATTTGTTTTTTTTTATGATATTGTTTTTCTTAATACTCTGGGGTTTTCAGAATGGTAGACTAGCAAAAGTTTCAACTTAAAATCTCCACTTTCATTCGCACAAAATAAAAGTGTCAGCCTGTCTTTCATGGGCTTGTGTCCTGGCAATGCTTTCTCCTCCTTTGTTATGTAGATCCTCCTTGGCATTTTCTTCCAAAAGAGGCCTGTCTCATCACAGTTGAAAACTTTTTGGGGAAGGAAGCCCTGCGACTCAACATAATCTTTAAATTCCAAAACAAATCGGCCAGCATCTAATTTGTTAGCACTGGCAGCTTCGCCATTTCTCACCACACTGCCTATGCCACTTCTCCTCTTAAAATTATCAAACCACCCTCTACTTGCCTTGAAACTCTCACCCTCAGCACTTGCTCCAGGGGTGTTTCTGATAAGGTCGGCATGCAAATGTAAATCTGTTTCACAAATTATGCTCTCAGAAATGCTGTCACCTGCCAACTGCTTTTCAGTTATCCATATTAAAAGCAATTTTTCCACTTCTTCAATTGTCTGTGTTCATTGCTTTGTGAGTGTTTTAACACCTTTTGCAACACTGGCTTTAATGACATCCATATTTCTTAAGATGGTACAAATTGTAGATTTGGCCATACCAAACTGCATTGCCAGATCACTTACACGGACCCCACTTTCATGCTTGGAAATAATTTGCTTCTTTACCTCTATTGTAGTTCTGTTAATGGTTCTCTTGGCCTTGCAGCTTTTATCCATTTCTGCAGTCACACAATCAATCAATCAATCAGTAGCTGAACTGGGTTCCACACAGTCACAAAAAGAAATTAACCAAAAAGCCGCAAAAAGAAAAATGCAAAAAATAGCAAAAACAAAAGCACCAAATATAAGCTCCAAATATCACCTCCATGTTGCTTGGGTGCTCAGGATTCAACAGCCGACAGACCTCAGCATAGCACTCAGAATGGAAGCGTGGCACTCAAATCCGAAGTGGAACACTCTAATCTGAAGTGAAACATTCAAAACGAGCATGTTGTTTGCAAACCGGAACACTTACTTCTGGGTTTGCAGCATTTGGGTTCCAAGTTGTTTGAGAACTTAGCTGTTTGAAAACCGTACCACGTGTGTGTGTGTGTGTGTGTGTGTGTGTGAGAGAGAGAGAGAGAGAGAGAGAGAGAGAGAGAGAGAGAGAGAGAGAGAGAGAGAGAGAGAGAATGGGATTTGGAAATGTAGAAAACTGAATTTAAGATTGGAAAAATGAGAAACTGAGAGAAACTGAAACTTACAGCTTTGCCCAGGCCTAGCTGTTTGCCACATACTGTGCTCGTGGCAGAGATGATATCTGAACCTTATACTTCCCGGCTTGTATGTTATCCGCTCTCTTACAGAACAAATGTTGGCTACAGCTCATAGTCAGCTTAACCTCGAGCCCAGGTCTAGAAGACATGCAAAGCAGCATGTTTCAGAAATAATAATAATAATAAAAAGACTGCAGAGGAGCAAAGTACTGGAGGCAGTATACCTTTGCATACCAGTTCCTGTGAATCACAAGTGGGAAAAGTGCTGTTGTGCTCATGTCCTGTTTTGAGGCTTCCCAAAGGCATCTGGCTAACCACTGTGAGAACAGGATACTAGATTAGATGGGCCTTTGGTCTGACCCAGCAGGGCTCTTCCTTTGATCTTGAGAACGTAAGAATATAAGAAGAGCCTGTTGGATCAGGCCAATGGCCCATCTAGTCCAGCATCCTGTTCTCACGGTGGCCAATCCAGTGGCCTATGGGAAGCCCACAAGCAGGACCTGAGTGCAACAGTATTATGTGAATATAATTTAGGTGTTATCTTAGATGCTATGCAAATTAATTTAGGGCTACTGGGACAAACAAACAAGAATGTTTGTTTCCCCATTTTTTGAAAGTACAAAAGCCTGCTTTAACAATCTTGGATGTTTGAGCATGTAGTGGTCAAATGCCTGTGATCTGTAAGAAGAAATCAGAAAATAGTTATTGGAAACTGCACACCATTTTTCTTTTCGCTGCTCTAGGAAAATGAGCTACATATACTATAAAATGCAGGCTGTGTCTTTCCTAATATTTCTACATTCACTACTGAACCCACAAACAATTCGTTATTGGTAATTAATATTAATTCCATCCATTTAATAGCTGGTATTATCAAGGGTTAGGAGATCGGTTTCCCAGTGTTAAATAATTTTTGCCAATTTGTCTTGCTCGGCTTGCTGCTTCCCTGATTTCCCAGTTGCTTCATATCTTCTCTATCTGCAGTCAATGAGCTGAGGGAATCAGAGCTTCTCCAAATCAATAGATCAGCAGCCAGCACAAGCAGAGAGATGCAGATTTGCTGGATGGTAATGTGAGATGGAGATACAGAAGTATGCAAAGTGGAAATCAACCTGACAGGGGTTGCTAAGGCCAAACTGCAGGCATCTTGTGATTCTTTTCTTTCACTTGCCTGTTCAACTCATAGTAAGCCAAGAGTTTCAGATCGCAAGCACCATAGGTCAGTGATAGACCACATGCAAATAGTTCCAGGCTCAGTCCCTGGCATTTCCAGGCAGACTGGTAAGTGCTGTTCTCTGAGATGCTGGAGAACCACTGGCAGAGGAAGGGCTGCAGCTCAGTGGTGCAGCATCCACTTAGCATGTGCAAAGTCCCAGGTTCAATTCCTGACATCTCCAAGTAGGTGTGGGAATGCCCCTTCCCGGACACATAATCCTGCTGTGTACTTTTGTTTTTAGAAGTGTGGATTTCAATATCTATCTTTTGATAATTTCCCCGTGTCTCTCATTTTAAAAAATCTGTTTCTATTGATCTTTTGAATTAAAATATTGTTCCGTTTTATGTAAGCAGCTTTTAAAAAGAAAAGAAAAAAGTGGTAGATACATTTTGCAAAATAAAATAAAAACCCGTCACTCACAACTTAATAAAAGAGCCGACTCCACTGCAAGTCCAACTACAGCAGGCATTGATAAATGAGGATATGTTCTGTATCTTTTGAGACATCTCCAGTTTCTTACTGTCACAGAACTGATATTGCGAGAGACAGTCTAGTGTACTGCCATGTTTAACACAGCAGTTCCTTGGCAATTTGTACGTCTGTGAGTGATTCAGTTCTACACCATCATCTCCTTTTTTAGTATCATCAAAGACATGAATTATTTGGGGCACTCTTAATTTCAAATGCAGCTTTCAGGGGGGATTAATATCTTGTCATCTTCTGCTTTGGTTACTGTGTTTGCTGTGAGAAGAAGGGACTGTAATTTTAATGCCCAGCATAGACCATAAAGGACTATAAACATTTAATGGACCCATAAACATAGATTTTAACCTTTTAAGTATTCCACATTTTGATTGGCTATGTGGCTGTCTTCTTCCCTACAGGTTATCAAGACTAATAAACAGGAAAGTTGAAAGTGCTGAACAAATCAAAAGGCCAAAAGAAAGGGAGACAGAGAGGGGGGGGTGGATATATATATATTAAAAATCCTGAAAAGGTCAAAGTAGTACAGTTCACTATAATCTTCCTCAGAATATATGAAGCATTGCGATTTTGAGGCCCTTACTCCTCAGCTTGTAATAATGGCAGAAAAAAGACCCGGCCTTAGTGCGATCCATTTTTCAAGAAGCTGCTGTAAGGATGATGGCAATGATTTATTATTTTATTTCTCTATAGCCCACCTTTCCGCAGTTTGTGATCAAGGCAATTTATGAATTTAAAAACAGATAATCACAATTTCAGGAAGAACATTCCAAGAAGCAAGATGCCAAAAATCATTTAAGCAAAATAAAATGGTCTTTACCTAGTACCTAACTGATGATGGCATTAGTAGCCAAGAAGATATTTCTGCAGTGGGTGTTCTTCCAGGGATGCAAGGGGGCACCACAAAAATGGCCCTATCCACCTATAGCTGCCTGCCTACCCCCTGAGGGTGGGGATCCTTCCAACAGAACTTCTGATGAAGACATAAGTCAGGGGTGGGGATCCTGTGGACTCTCCAGATGTTGCTGGGCTCTAACTCCCATCAGCCCCAGCCAGCATGCTCAGTTGTCAAGGTTGATAGACTAGTCCTGCAACATTGGGCGGGGGGCGGGCAGGCTAGCTGGCTTTGATCTTGAACAGACAGCAGTGCCAGCATCCTCGAGCACGTGCTGAGACCTATTTGGAGCTCCTCTTTCTTACGGCCATTGCCTCTTTGCCTGATCTAAGTATGCAAGCAAGCATCGGCAGAAGAAGAAGCAAGGAGACGTGGCAGCAGCCTTGGTTTGTCTACCTAACTCTTCCTTGGCAGAAATACACATTTAACCCAGAAGAAAGGACAGGTCAGGTGAGTGGGCAATGCGGCGACAGTGATGAGCAGGAAGTAGACAGAATCATCTTGCTCTTGAGTCCTCTTAAACCTAGAGCTTGCATGAGCAGGCAGGTTCATGGGGACAAAGGCACCCTTGTATCAGGAGTCTTTTTAGGCCTTGAGCAAAACTAGCACTTTGAACAATATCCTGAACCCAACCGAAGGGCAGTGCAGGTCATTCAGCGGAGCCCTAACGTGCTCATGACCACAAGGCCCTGTTTCCTGGCAAACTGGCTCTGTCAGGGGGCAGAGGTTATTTTTGGATTTGGAACATAACTTGCAGCTGAGCTGAAGGCTATAGATTTCATTTACAAAATCTACAAAGCATTACAATCATCTTACATCCCTCACTTTAGCTGATGGGAACCCTGTCAGCAAAGGACATGACCTCTGGAACCTGGCTGTGATGCAGCCCTTTCCAGACCTGGCCTGCTTCGAGGAGCTGACAAACAAGGGTGTTTAAATGGCAGGTAGACAACACAGCAGATAATAATACAGTACTTCCTATAACAGGTGCCACCATAGGACACTGCTAAGGCATTTCTAGAGATATAAATTCCCACATAGTACCATCCTGGCATATAACTAACTGTGGGAGAATCATATTTTAAGGGGCAGGGGAAAATAGAATTAACCACTTAAAGGCCCCAGAATCCAAATCTCCAGGCGTGTCAAAAACATACTACCTAAAACTCCTCAAAATCACAATGGCATTGATGGGGACTTCAGTGCTGGAGGCTGAATGTGGTATTCCAGCCCTCTAGATTTAGCTTAGGAACTGACCTATCCACCGCCCCCAGGTCACACCACTCCATAATCCTGCTTTGCACCCTCCACAAGTATGTCTGGCTAGGATGTGTCCTCAAATTAGTATAATGCCTCTTGCTTAACTGGATGGAGAATAGAGAGGTGGCTGTGTGTGTCGAATCCACTGACTGGAATATAGCTTACTCTGCAAAGGCTAAGAGTCACATCCATTGTTCTTCCCCTGCCCTTCATTAGAATGCGGACCCTGGAAGGTTGTCTACGAAGTAATATGGACCTCTCCGACTGAAAAAGATTCCTCACCCCTGCTCCAGAGTAACCTAAACTACAAACAAGTCCTAATGACATTCTTGATAGACAGGTAGGTGGAAAGAACCCACAAGAGAAACAATTGGGAGGCATTTAATTCATCTTATTTATTTATTTATTTATACATTATAAATAGAACTTAGAAGCGAAATCACTATTTCCCCACTTTATATATAGGAGAGAAGGGAGGGGGCAATAAATAAATAAACCTGCTAGGTCTAAAATAGCAGAACTTGCAAAGTAGATAAATATTATTTGCACTACTGAGTGCAGGAGTTCAACTCCTACATCATTAAGAAAACAAGCTGAAGACAGACTAATGCACTGACTTTGTGTCCTACGCTACTAATGATTATTTTGGAGAACAAGTATTTATTTCTTATACCTTGAAAGAACCCTAAAGCAATGGGGGTAATTATTGAGATTCAACATCCAGCAATTACGGGGGTGTGAAGATAGGAAGTAATAGAGATTTCACATTACTTTTTTTTCATGGCAATCAACTATTTCTGTGCAATTTTCAACCTTCCATCTTTTATAACATTTGATGAGGGATCATACCAAGCCAGGAATGAGTTTAGAAATAAAGAATAGAGCCAAAAGGGTAATTAGAATTTACACTGTTTCAGTGTATCTGAAGAAGTGTGCATGCACACGAAAGCTCACACCAAGAACAAACTTAGTTGGTCTCTAAGGTGCTACTGGAAGGATTTTTTTTAAATAGAATTTACCAGCAACACCAGCTTATATTTTTGACAGGTCCTAAGTACAGTCATACATCGAGTTGCATACGCTCCATGTTGTGTACGTTCGACTTACGGACCTCCGCGACCCGGAATTCCTCCCCAGAGCGCACGTTTGCTTGTTTTGTCCCCATCCTCCTGCCTGCCAAGATCTAAAAGGGGAAGGCTAAGACAAAGGATGAGGAAGGCTGCTGTGGCCATGTCCTAGGCTGGTTGCTAGTAAGAAGGCAAGCAGGTTGGGGCTGGTTGAGGGCAGACTGAGATTGGCAGCCTCCAGTTCATCAAGGATGTTTACCAATTGACCTGGATCCAGAGAGGGACACCTTCTCTCATACACCATAACTTGAGATCTGATGATGAGGCACAGGTTTCTTCAGGGCAAGTGTTTAGAAACTTTAACCCTTCAGAGGTTGCTGAGCTACAGTTCCCATCATTCCTAGTCATTGGCCATGCTTCTTAGGATGGATGGGTGTTGTAGTGCAGCAACATGTTCAGGGCCACAGGTTCCCCATACCTGATATAGGGGATGAAGGGTACTTGATGGGTGTTTACTGTGGAATTGGTGCTTCCGTGCATGCAAGCTTTTTGCAGCATCTATTCCACACAACATGGAAATGCCAACTCATATTCCCACCCCTGTCCATTTATGGCTGGAACAGGTCAGTCTGCAGAGCCTGAGATTCTTAAGGTCAAGCCCCAGGTTGGGGGAATTGCAGGGGGTTACACTAAATGACTCTTGTGGTCCCTTCCAACTCTGTAATTTTATGTGTCTATGTTTCTGAAGATTATACTGTATAGGGGGTGTTTAATCTGGAGTGCTATATCACTTTAAACAGCTTCCCCCAAAAGAATTCTGGGAGCTGTCGTTTTTAAGGGTTCTGAGAGTTGCTAGGAGACTCCCATTGCCCTCACAGAGTTACAGTTATAGAGTTCCCCCTGAACAGGAACTGATTGTTAAACCACCCTGGGAATTGTGGCTCTGCAATTCACAGGGTGGTTTAACAATCAGTCTCTCGTCCCAGAAGACTGATAACTGCAGCTTTGTGAGAGGAATAGGGGCCTCCTAACAACTCTCAGCTCCCTTAACTAATGACAGTTCCTAGGATTCTTTGGGGGAAGTTATACCTGTGTAAAATGGTCTATTTCTACTTTAAATGTACAGTGTGGATGTGCCCCACAACTGTTAAAGCAGTTTAAGTCAATAGCATGAAAATGCCCCTTTTCTTTCCTCTTATTTTTATCCTTCCTCCAAAGAGCACAGCATGGCATTGTATCAGAGTTGGGGGACCTGTGTTCCTCCAGATGTTGCTAGACATCAACTTCCATCAATCCCAGCCATCGTGGCCAATGACCAGGGATGATGGGAGTTGTAGTCCAGTAGCCTCCAGAGGGACACAGGTTCCCCACCCTTGACATACATGGATGGGCTCCCTCCATTTTCATCCTTGCAACAGCCATCAGGGATAGATTAGGTAGGCTGGGAGAGGAGGTGGCTAACTCAAAACTGCCCAGTGAGCTTTATTGCATGTGCAGAGATTCATACTCAGATTTCCCCAGTAAATACTACACCACACTTCCTCTCTGTAGGGCAAATTAGTGCATATTAGCAGCATCCATCCTGGTCTCAGTTTGGTACTTGCCTGCATTCTTTTTGTTGTATGTATCACATGGGTCTCTGACATTAAGCAATGCTTCTCTTCAAGCTGCAGTCCTCCACTCCCAAGACCTTGAGCCAGAAGAAGGAGGTGGTCATTAATTCCCCCCTCTAGAGATGTTGCTTAGGAAACAAATGCCAGAATGGTTGCTCTCATCAATACACAGGTCTATCCTAAAATCTAAGGAGGTTTTCAGCAGGGCCATAGCTAGGGGGTGATGAGGCGGGCCCAGCCAGGGGTGCAGGTGCCCCCCCCCCCCCGCAAAATGAGCTTAAAATATGTCTATAAATAAAAATATTGATTATTGCCGCATATGAAAAGGTTTTTAATAGAGGGTGAATTGAATTGGGGGGGTTGGAGGAGAGGTGGAAAGAAGAGCCAATTTGCCTGTGGCTAGGGACGGTTCTGCCAAGGGTGCAAAATCACCTAGCTATGGTTCTGGTTTTCAGCTAAGTGCTTCTGCTAGCACAAAGATCTCTGCAATGGAATAACCCCCCACCCCTATACCCTTCCTTTGTGTCCCCACACCCTACCCATATCGCCTGGAGGGTTGGGGGGGGGAAACTACCTTGCCTTCCTTCGGTCAGCAGAGGGTAGGCTTGAAAGTAACAGTCAGGGAAAACTATACTTTGTGGTTTCTTACTAAATTCATATGTTCCGCTGCTTCCTCTTCCCTGCTCTCCCTTTCTTCCCTCTCCCCTGAATGAGGCAGCCATGAGAACTAGCTCCCACTATGTAAGCTTAGAATCTGAAGCCATCCTTGGAAACAGGAACAGGGGTGTAGCAAGGGAGGTGTAGGGGGCGGTCCACCCCAAGTTCCATATTGGAGGGGGTGACAAATTATCAAGGAAAGCCTGCGGTTCGAATCCCTGCGACGGGGTGAGCTCCTGTTGCTCAGTCCCAGCTCCTGCCCACCTAGCAGTTCGAAAGCACGTCAAAGTGCAAGTAGATAAATAGGGACCGCTCCGGCAGGAAGGTAAACGGCGTTTCCGTGCGCTGCTCTGGTTCGCCAGAAGCGGCTTTGTCATGACCCAGAAGCTGTCTGCGGACAAATGCCGGCTCCCTCGGCCTATAGAGCGAGATGAGCGCCGCAACCCCAGAGTCGGACACGACTGGACCTAATGGTCAGGAGTCCCTTTACCTTCCCTTTAGGGTGGTTCATAAAAAAAAACTTTTTTAAACAAAATGCCTGCTCCAAAGGCATACTAGGGATTATATAGCTGTATATGAAATTTCATGCATATCAGTTAATATCTTGACCCTCCTCTACCAAAATAGCTGTTTACTTGGCTGTTTTCCTATTTCATGAAGGCTGAAATTTCAGCACTTACTGTTCCCAACCCTAACCCTGTGGAAAGCCATCTAATTAGACTTTAATTTGATTTTGCGATGTCTTTAGGAGGTAATTTAATTATTGTTTGATTTTATACCAATGTTATGTATCTGATGTTAGCCACCCTGAGCCCGACTTTAACCGGGGAGGGCGGGGTATAAATAAAAGTTTTATTATTATTATTATTACTTGTTATTATTGCTTTGTAAGAAAATATGAAATAACATAAAACCATTTTTGCAGGGAGGGGAATCAATGGGGGGGGGGTGACAAGAAATTTTCCGCACCAGGTACCGCATGACCTTCCTACACCTCTGAATAGGAAGAAACTCTTTACCAATGGGACCTCTGCATTTACTTGTTTAAGCAATGCTAGTGATGTGGGGATCAGACAGAATGGGTGGTGGGACTTGGGTGGCTTCAGCCTCAAATCATTTTAACTCTGATATGGAGGGAGAGGAGAGAGAAAGGGGAAGTTTTGTTGCACAACCTATCCTTTGGCTAATAGAAGCACTTCTCTGGATACCACCCACAGTACAGTACTTTAAAGGAGGGGTGGGGAAACCTGCAGCTCTACAGATGATCCTGGACAACAGTTCCCACCATCCCTGAATATTGGCCATATTGGCAAGGACTGATGGGAATTGTAGTCCAGCAACATCTGGGGGGTGAGTAATAGTTGGCCATCACTGCTTAAAAGAGAAGACTGAAGACTCAGAAGAATGTCAGCGAAATGAAGCAGAAGGCCTCCTTCCATCTGCACCATAAAGCATCCATCAAAATCCAACCCACTCGTCATTTTTGGACCAAGTCCTATTTTTAGGCTGAAATCTGTTCTGAGACGTTAACAATGTGCATTAATTCCCTTCTTTTCCTTTCAGAAGTAGAGGCATGCTGCTTAAGGCATGGCTTTAATACAGACATGATTTCGCAACTCATTTTACATATAATTGCTTTTGATATTTAAAAATAAATAAAATTAAAAACAGCTGAGCGGCTGTGGTTCTTTCTCTGTGTGTGGGGTTTTTTTTAAATTGGCTGCTGAACATTCAACATATTTTTTTTATCCTACAATCACTCATAAGTTGCTGCTGTGGCTATCATATATCCTAAAAGTGCAATTACTATAGAGACTTTCTGGTCTATTGGCTGGAGAATGCTTGTGTAATGACTGTGGAATGGGTGGGTGGGTGAAGGCCCTGATCCTGCAAAGATTCTAAAGAGTCGATAACATTGCAACTGCTCTTGGGATAATAAGTTTATGCTGCAGCATCATACACTTCCACTCTTTGGCCCACTGCTCAGAAAGAAATGAGAGTATTTTATCAATTTATTGTTGTTGTAATCACAGACTCTTCAAGTGTCCCTATTTTCCAGAGACATCCCGAATTTACAGAAGCCACCCCAGTTTTTTATTTGATCCCAGAAGTTCCCGCTTTTCCTTAGGACGTCCCTATTTTTATCAGAGAAATGCTGGAGGGTATGTAATTCTCATCCTCATCACATTAAGACTTTGTAATGCTTGGAGCAGATGAAAGGACTTGAGAGCTATCTTATGTCTTATGCATTTGCATGAGACTACTCTAAGCATAAGAAAGATTGCATTCTGCATTGCTTTGATTCTATTTTATCCTTTTGTGTTTGTAAATGAAGCTGTGCACCACCTTATTACTTTTTTTGAGGGGTTGTCTATAAAAGTTTAAATAAATAAATAAATAACCTAAGCCAACTTGCCTGAGAGTAAGCACCATTGAATTCAATAGGACTATTCTGAGTAATAGAGGAAAATAAAAATAGAGGAAAATAACAGAATGGGAAAAACCAGAGATTTATTCAAGAAAATTGGAGATATGAAAGGAACATTTCGTACAAAGATTACCACAATTAAGGACAAAAGTGGAAAGGACCTAACAGAAGCAGAAGACATCAAGAAGAGGTGGCAAGAATACACAGAGGAATTATACCAGAAAGATATGGAGGTCTCATACACCCCAGGTAATGTGGTTGCTGACCTTGAGCCAGACATCCTGGAGAGTGAAGTCAAATGGGCCTTAGAAAGCCTCGCTAACAACAAGGCCAGTGGAAGTGATGATATTCCAGCTGAACTATTTAAAATTTTAAAAGAGGATGCTGTTAAGGTGCTGCACTCAATATGCCAGCAAGTTTGGAAAACTCAGCAGTGGCCAGAGGATTGGAGAAGATCAGTCTACATCCCAATCCCAAAGAAGGGCAGTGCCAAAGAATGCTCCAACTACCGCACAATTGCACTCATTTCACACGCTAGCAAGGTTATGCTTAAAATTCTACAAGGCAGGCTTAAGCAGTATGTGGACCGAGAACTCCCAGAAGTGCAAGCTGGATTTCGAAGGGGCAGAGGAACCAGAGACCAAATTGCAAACATGCGCTGGATTATGGAGAAAGCCAGAGAGTTCCAGAAAAACATCTACTTCTGCTTCATTGATTATGCAAAAGCATTTGACTGTGTCGACCACAGCAAACTATGGCAAGTTCTTAAAGAAATGGGAGTGCCGGATCACCTCATTTGCCTCCTGAGAAATCTCTATGTGGGACAAGAAGCTACAGTTAGAACTGGATATGGAACAACTGATTGGTTCAAAATTGGGAAAGGAGTACGACAAGGCTGTATATTGTCTCCCTGCTTATTTAACTTATATGCAGAATTCATCATGCGAAAGGCTGGACTGGATGAATCTCCAACCGGAATTAAGATTGCCGGAAAAAATATCAACAACCTCAGATATGCTGATGATACTACCTTGATGGCAGAAAGTGAGGAAGAATTAAAGAACCTTTTAATGAGGGTGAAAGAAGAGAGCGCAAAATATGGTCTGAAGCTCAACATCAAGAAAACTAAGATCATGGCCACTGGTCCCATCACCTCCTGGCAAATAGAAGGGGAAGAAATGGAGGCAGTGAGAGATTTTACTTTCTTGGGTTCCATGATCACTGCAGATGGTGACAGCAGTCACGAAATTAGAAGATGCCTGCTTCTTGGGAGAAAAGCAATGACAAACCTAGACAGCATCTTAAAAAGCAAAGACATCACCTTGCCGACAAAGGTCCGTATAGTTAAAGCTATGGTTTTCCCAGTAGTAATGTACGGAAGTGAGAGCTGGACCATAAAGAAGGCTGATCGCCGTAGAATTGATGCTTTTGAATTATGGTGGTGGAGGAGACTCTTGAGAGTCCCGTGGACTGCAAGAAGATCAAACCTATCCATTCTCAAAGAAATCAGCCCTGAGTGCTCACTAGAAGGACAGATCCTGAAGTTGAGGCTCCAGTACTTTGGCCACCTCATGAGAAGAGAAGACTCCCTAGAAAAGACCCTGATGTTGGGAAAGATGGAGGGCACAAGGAGAAGGGGACGACAGAGGATGAGATGGTTGGACAGTGTTCTTGAAGCTACTAGCATGAGTTTGGCCAAACTGCGAGAGGCAGTGAAGGATAGGCGTGCCTGGCGTGCTCTGGTCCATGGGGTCACGAAGAGTCGGACACGACTGAACGACTGAACAACAACAACATTCTGAGTAAACATGGCTAGAATTACACTGTAAGCCTAACTCCAACCTGTTGTTGTTGTTGATGATGATGATGATGATGCAGTTGCTGCTGTTGTCATTCCACCCCTTCTGCAAACATATCCAAGGCAACTTAATATATTCAAAATCATACAAATGCATTCAAAGAAGCAAGCCCTGCAACAAAATGTTGCAGTGTGGGGTGCTTCTATTCAGGATTCCAATCATTCCCTTCATTTAACCTTCCCACCTGTGATTTCTCCCCGCTCCCCACCACATGGCAGCACTCAGCCAGCCTCCTGCACTGACAATACATGCTCAGTCCTCATTAGACTCTTCTTTTGCCGCATTATGTCTCCCCACCCCGCAAAATGTTTTGTTCTCTGATCTTGGGCTTCCTGCAACCTTCAAGCATGCTGCTACTTCCATCTGAAGCAGGGGTGAAGAAGCTTTTTGGTTCCATGAGCCAGATCCCTAGCAAGCCACCCACCTGCCAATCAAGTAACACTACAAATTCATGAATATATGCAGGGGTGCCAGCTTGAATAAAATATTGGGGGGGGGAGCAGGTAAGCCCCACCCTGCATAATTGATCACAGGACACAGTGCATGTACACCATTTGAATGGTAATGCCCACCAGCTTTAGAGAGGCAGCCTCCTCAACTATTTTATTGGAGGGGGCAAACACCCCCTCAGCCCCTAGGAGCTGGCTCCTATGAATGTACTGTATGAGTTTGCTCAAATCCTAACCCTTCACTGAACGTAGAGGTGGGGGGGGGATTCTGCCACCTCATCTCATAACATGGCACTTTGATGTCCTGAATCTACTACTTCAAGGTTTTCATTTTCCTTTTAGCAGTGTGTTGCTGCCTTAGAGGGGTTCCAAAGCCCAAACAACCTAGCACATTCAGGTGCACAAGAAAGTTCCCTGTAGGAACCTCTCTTTCACACCCAAATCAAGCTGGAGTCGTCTCTCTTCACACCAGCTGGCACCTGGCACCATAGAGTGTAGTGCAACTTCAAAGAGAAAGGAGAAACTATATCTCTTTCCAAGCACTGCTCTTTGGATTGTGAGCGAATACAGTAATTAAATAGAGGAGCATCTGCTTTGCATGCAGAAGGTCCCAGATTCTGAGACAACGCAGCAAAAGGACCCTTGTCTGAAACACTGGGTAGTTGCTCCCAATCCGTGTGCACAATTCTGAGCTAGAGGGCTAGTTGGTCTGGGTGTCTTTCTGTGTCCCTAGTTTGAATTACATATTCCCTGTGGGACATTTTTTTCTATGATCCGAAGAACACTGTTTAGCAGTAGAGTGGCCACGTGTCCTACTTTACAGAGGGCAGCCCTCTATAGGAAAAGCTGTCATAAGGCAATCCAGCTAAAGGATTTTTCTGGTCTAAGTCTGGGTTCAAAGATAAAGAACCGCGGGGGGGGGGGAGAAAAGGGGTCCAGAGGTTGCCCATCAGCACTTTGCACCTGACCATCCGTTTGATCAGGTCCACCAATCACCTGCTCACAGTCTTTCCCATGATGGTGAGATACATTGCTTTTCCATCGCAGCAGTTGTGTCTAACTCTGCATCAGTACATATAAAACATCATATGCAAATTTTATGCAAATCTGCTCTCCCTCCCTCCCTTTGACAATATGGAAACCCTGTGTAGGAGGTTGCTTGAAACTAAAGCTACCTAAAGTTTTTGCACTGGTTTTTCGGAAGGGGCTATTTCCCAGCCTGGGATACTTTGCCGGTGTAGGCAAGATGCCCTCCCCTGATGCTGACGCCCCCTGAAGATCCAGACCTCCTTCTTGTTCCTACCATCATATCCCTGCTGGCTCCAGCCCCACTACCACAACTGCACCCTGCCCACAGCTGAACCATAACACAGTAGCAGTGGTGAGGGTCAAGAATTAGTGGTGAGGGCAAGGGTACTGTGGTGGCAGTAGCAGTGGCATGGGCAAAGTGGTTGCAGGGCTGTCAGCAGTGCAGCAGGCTGTTAATGGTGCAATGGTATGGGTGGGGTGGGGTGGGGTGCGGCAGTGGTTAGATCTGCCACCTGAGGCAAATTGCTTCACCTCATCTCTTTGAAGCACCGGCCTTGCATTATACTCGTTTTGTACATTTTAACCCTTTGCTTCCTTCCAATTTTTAGCGCCATTCTTGCTGCCATTAATTAAGTAACCAATTAAATGTTTATATAACAACCATTTGTTGTCTCCACTGAATATACCAAACTCTTTTCTGAATATACTCAACTTTGAGTGACAAGAGGGCAAAAACCTTCATGAGTCCTTTATGGGGAATTAGTGACCATTCATTGAGCACATGATCAAGACTGTACAGGACTGGCTGTACCTGCCATATTCCATAATAAGTGTTTATGCTAACATTTTCCTTCATATTGAGACCAGCAACTTCTAGAATGTCCAGTGATTGTATGAATTTTGCTATTATTGTTTAGAACTGAGATATGCCTTCAAGATGGGAGGGAGAGTGGAATGCTCAGTTTGTAATCTTTTTCTTTTCCATAATATTATCAAGAAAGAAAGAAAGAAAAAGAAACTAAGGCAATCTGCAGACATTCCTTCAGAGAAAAGCAACTGTGAATTTTTCTGCTGCAAATTCACATGTATCTTTGCTCCCCAAAGGACAAGCATTGGACTACTGCAATGCGCTCTATGTGGGGCTACCTTTGAAGGTGACCCGGAAACTGCAATTAATCCAAAATGCGGCAGCTAGACTGGTGACTGGGAGTGGCCGCCGGGACCACATAACACCGGTCCTGAGAGATCTGCATTGGCTCCCAGTACGTTTCCGAGCACAATTCAAAGTGTTGGTGCTGACCTTTAAAGCCCTAAACGGCCTCGGTCCTGTATACCTGAAGGAGCGTCTCCACCCCCATCATTCAGCCCGGACACTGAGATCCAGCGCCGAGGGCCTTCTGGCGGTTCCCTCACTGCGAGAAGCAAAACTACAGGGAACCAGGCAGAGGGCCTTCTCGGTAGTGGCGCCCGCCCTGTGGAACGCCCTCCCATCACAGGTCAGGGAAATAAACAACTACCTGACATTCAGAAAAAACCTGAAGGCAGCCCTTTTTAGGGAAGTTTTTAATGTTTGATATTTTTGTATTTGATTTCTGTTGGAAGCCGCCCAGAGTGGCTGGGGAAATCCAGCCAGATGGGCGGGGTACAAATAATAAATATTATTATTATTATTATTATCTTCTTATTCTTGAGGCAAGTTGTCCAGTTTGTGGGTTTTCTTCTTCCAACACTTGCAGTTTATTTATTCTGCACTTCTTTAAAACTTTTGCATCTTCGCACTTTTTTTTTTTTTTACTTTTTAAAATCTGGTCCCAGAAGAGCTGAATGTGACTCCCTTGTGACAAACACAAAGGTCAACCAATCAGTATGACGCTTCAAAGAGTGGGATGGTTTGGTGACTGGTGCAAGAGCTGGCCAATCAACGCTGAGCAAATCTAGCTTCTGCTGAAAAATCAGAGCAGTATTCCTCTGAGCATGATCCAGAAGCAAAAGTGCAGTGAGTGAGCTTTCACAGCAGACTCACCACTAAAATTATGTGCCTCAGTATTAGGGATGAGCAGTTCTGTTAATTTGTTTCTCTTGGTTTCTTTTTGTCTTGCAGATTTCCACATCACTTTCTGAATCTTGTTTAAAGTCGTTATGCACATTCATCAACAGATTTCTTCTCATGTACACATTTTGTTTGCAATTTGCCTAATACACACATTTTTGCAAAGCTATGTTTCCCAATGTGATTCATTTTGATATACAATATTTGGCTGGAGAATTTTATTGAAAAATTTGAACAAGTGCAAGTTTCCAAAGGGTGTGGCAGTGTTCATGTATTTTGATCATGTTATTATTTTGGAATGCATTCAGTTGGTAGATTTGCTTTTAGATACTAACTGAATTGAATTTGTCCCCCCATCTCTGATCTGTGTGCAGCCTGACAGTTTTTTCTGCATTCTGATAGGGCTACATTGACCACACAGAGCAAGAGAGTAATGCAACTACTTGAAGAGTGTTGCACATATCCATTGCTAGGTTCATGCATTTTCTATTTGTTATCCAAGGTCAAAACATTTCCAGGATGAATCCTTTTACACCTGACTTTACCACTAGAGAAAGGGACAATGCATGCTACATGAAATGTACTATTCCATATAACATGCCTGTTTCATAAAATAGCAGCTGTGGAGGGTGGGGAATCGGGGCCATGACCATAGCCTGTGGAGGGGGGGTTGACCATTCTACCAATGGAAATCATTTTGCTCAAGCAGCTTCTTGCTGCTATCGTGGTTCCCATCTTAAGCAAATATTTCATTTATTACACTTCTTTAGGCAATTCATAAACCACTTAATGGAAGAACTTTCAAAGCAGCATACAAATAACATTGCGGATCAGGCACAGCTAGAAGTCTGCAAAACAATTAAAAAGCAAATATACACAAACCCTTAATTCATTAAAACACAAATAGAAACAGTAACACTTTTTAAACAAGTATTTGTAATTCAGTTCTGTGGCTGGGTAGTGCTGTCACACTAAAGGATTGACTTTTTGTAAATGTGGAAGAAACATTATGTAGCACTTGTAAAAGTAGAAGCCGAAAAATACAGACAAGATGCTAAATGAGCATTACACATTGTATCAGCTGTAAAAAAAAAAAATTTTTTTTTTAAGCTTTACCAAAAAAACAAATCTGTGAGCCAAGGCCAATGAAATATGCAATTATTAACAGTGGTGTGTGGCTTCACAACAATAAGATGCAAAAATTGTGTGCAATTGCACTTCAATGTATTCTAAAATATCTGACTGTGCATACTAAATTTAACTACTCTGCAGCAATGAAATAAAAAGATATTTCCAAAACAAAGGTGTCCTGCTCAGTGATAACAGAGCCAAGCAGATGTTCTCTGGGGGTGCGAAACAAAGTTCCATGGATTGAAAACTGCAAGTTCTGGGAATTGAAAACTGCAAGTTCCATGGATCAAAGCAGTTAGATAACCATGTGTGGGACCTGGCGATCTCATCAGTAAAGTGGTCCCAAGCCTATAGCAGCTTGGAGAATGGGGTTTGGGAGATTTCCATCAGGACAACAGCACAGGGGGGGGGGGGGCGGTTAGCCACCACCACACCCTGCTCCATGGCCCTTCTATTTTAATTGCTATTTGTAAAAAGGATAAACAAAACCATACACAAGGAAAACAGGAAGCATCTGGGGCGAATGAAGAAATAAAAGTGTTAGTCTCGAATATGCAGAAGGGCATGGGTAGCCCATGCAGGATACAGAGTCACCCTGTGTCTTGGTCCCTGCAGTTAGGTAATCTCTGGACTGGGTTGTGTAATTCCCCACCCACCCTTTGAATTGCAATGTGTATTATTTCAGTTTCTTTACAATATGGTTTGCCCTCTCCCACATTCATTCTGCCAAGTGGGACTCTGGACACCTGCCCTAAAGCCCAGCCTTGATATTACCACCACTTGATCCAACCCTACATGCTCCTTTGTACATACTTATTTGCAAAGCCCTCTCAGTCAGAAAGCTCTCTAAGTGTTGTACATAATAAAATTATCATTAAAACACAGCTGAAATCTACGAAACTGTTGAAAACCCAAGTATACATAAAGTAGTGGTCTATAAAACACAGATGAAATCAGCAACACTTTTAAATAACACACAACTGAATCACATTTAATTTTAATTCTCCTCTCTCTTTTCATCGCACTTGTTCACTATAGGTCTTTCTGATGTGTTCACAACTCCAGCTTAAATGGAGTTGTTTGTGGGAATCATGAGAGAAAGTCAGAGAGAGTCCATCTGCAGCCTGAAAATACATCAGACCGATTATGGATTGGTTGCCTGTGGTATTTTTTGGTGGATCGGCAGAAGAATGAAAAAAGAAAATACAGTACTCTTGTTTTGGAAACTGGGCATTGCTTCCCTAATGATGCATGTAAGATAGGCATGTTTTCAAATCAGGCTCTAGTTGAGTCTACATTGATATCTATCCTAGTCTTGTGTTGTTATCAATGTTTTGGGTTGAAACTCCACCCTTCATTGATTCAGAATTTTTTCCTGGTATCCATGAAACTCTGCATCTTCTTTTTATCAAACATGAATCTGCCCTGTGTGTTATAACCCTTGCTGAAAGCATTTTACTGTGCGGTAAACTACTATGTATTGTTTATTGAGTCCCCCTACCCCACCCGCATGTTCTCTTGAGCACAGGGAGTTTTTAATCAAGTTTTGTAGTCCCACGCTGCTGTTTTAAAATCAATTGCTTTATGTTCCAAAATGGATTTACTCCTAGATGGAAAGGTCCTTGGAGACTCCCCGGGAGCTCTGAGAAATTCTCCTTTATGCCGTTTTCAAAGCTTCTGTTTCTGATCCTCAAGCAAGGAAGCATCAGGCTGAGTTCCAACATAACATCTTCCATTGGCTCATTCCCACACACCCAAACTCTGTTTCTGCAGGAACATCCCCAAATAAATCAAAGACAATATAACAATGGGCTTCCTGGAACCTGTTGGATGTAGTGCACAGACATGAAAGTGAAGTCTAGACATGGAAGATGGAGCTGAAGTCCCAACTGAGCCCACAAGACAAATTAGTGGCTTTGATCCAACTGCTACAGTCACAGGCAACTATTCATGCACAACAGTCAATGGCTCCTATGTGCGTAACATCCTATTTTCTTGAAAGAATGCATTTAGAGGGGGGTGAGGTGTCATACATTAAAGAGGACACCCCTCTCTTTGAATGCCTTTCTGGTCCAAGTCTAGTTTAAAAATAAAGAACCATAAAAGGTGAAGAGCAAACAAGGGCCTTGAAAATGCCCATCAACAGTGAGCAGCTAGACAGCAAACTGAGCAGGCGCACACAGGACTACCGCTTTATTATTATATGAATTATTATTATTATTATTATTATTATTATTATTATTATTATTATTATTATTGAATTGGTATATTGCCCTTCATCTGTAGATCTCAGGGTGATTCACAACATAAAAATGACACCTGGTCACAATCTTTCCTACTATGGTGGGGTGCAACGCATTTCTATTTTAAAAATAGTAATTATTTCTAAATTTACAGCTATGCATATAAATTAGCACATGCAGATTTCATGCTTTGTATGTCTCATTCTGTCCTCTCGTTTGGTGATACAGTTCCTCTTTCTGGCTTATGCATAAGACGTCACCCTAGACACAGCCAGACAGTTCAACTGTAATGTGTCTTGACATGGGCAATGTACTTTAGAGGCTAGTTACATAAATCTCTCTTTATCAAATCTTTATGATCAAAGCAGTGCTAATTATTCTGGTGGTACTCAGTACCGGCACCCTTTCTCCCCTACCCTCTTTCAAATCTTGCGATCTATTGGGATGGTGGTCAAGTTTTGTTGGGGAGTAGCAAACAAAGAGAGAGAGGGGAGAAAAACGGACTCCTCCTCCTCATCATCATCATCCCCCTTCCCTAAGAAGCACACTCATGCGTCCCAGTGGTGCTGGGGAGAAGTTTGGAGAAGTCTGAGAGAGGAGACATGTAATTCTGGAAGGAAGGCAGGACGGATGCTGGTTTGGGGGCAGTTAGAGAGCCAGAAGAGTGGGGAAAGGACGAGAGGGAGAGGACTGGAGTTTCAATTATAAAGCATGGACTCCTTGAAGAAAAAGGTGGGATATAAATGCAATAAATAAACTATTCTGCTTACCTGCTTAAGAAAGCTGGAGGGGCCAGCCAAATGGAGATGTAAGTCAACAAACCTGACAGCCTGGCAACCAGAGATCTCCACGTGGTCACAATTTTGGGTTTTTCAGACTCAAAATTTCTCTCTGGGTGGATTTTCAATATATAGCAAAACGTCTGGGTTTATACAAATACACATACCACAAAGCTTCCAAAATATAAAGAGATGCTGCTCTGCACCTTTCCTCTTCTACTCTACTCCACTCCAGCTCCTTTCACATGACTTCACCGTGTTGTTCTTCTCCCCTGTCACGTGATCCGTAGAGCCTGCGGCTGGGAGCCATAGATGAATATGCCCAGGAGCCATGGTAACTGGGAGTGGGGGGTGCCTGGGGCTTTGCCACCCTCACCCTGTGGCTAACCAGCTCAGTGGGTGGAGGGAAGCAAAGTTGGCCCAAGGCCCCTTTTTTCTGACCTCAAGAGCAGCAGTGGCAGGTGGGGGGGGGACCGTTCTGTTTGTTCACTGACTGATGGGTAGTTACTTTTGGCTAAAGCAGCCCAGTCAGAGTGGCTCACTCTATACTTTATGTGGCTTTCATAACAGTAGCAAATACATGAAGCAGGAATGGAAAACATGCATCTTTATATGCTCGGGTCTGCATGCATGAATGTAACACCAATGCACTCATAGTGAATGCAATTAATGTTACAAGTGTGGAGCTGCTTTCAGTATCTGATGCAATTTGAAAGCAATCAAACACTGTGAGTTGGTTGAATATTTATAACATTTGCCTGTTCTGATCCTTATTGTTTTTTGGTTGGTGGAGTATATGTGTGGCTTTATTATTATTATTATTATTATTATTATTATTATTATTATTTTAAACTGTTATTATAAACGCTTCAAAATATGGCAACTCTATCACACTGGACCCCTGCCAGTCTCAATATGCGCCTGGCACCTGAGGAATTTCAAACTCTGGATATAGGAGCAGGGGAGGCTTGGGGTGGCACGTGACTTGACATGTACCTGTTTACAAAAAGCTGAAACAAGAGTAGAAATAGTTTACATTGTCCTAAGTGGCCATTTTATGCACACTTTATCCTGGTATGTGAATTTTTGTACACATTATTTGGCTTGAGGAGTGCCTTGCAAAATTCAGGGAAGTGCAAATTGCAGAGGATTTCAAAGGCTGCCCGTGTTTCAGTTAATGTATTGTTTCAGAAAGTGAGATTTGATGGATTAATCTTTGAATGCAAACTAAATTGAATTTCTCTCCATCTGTACTAGGAGGAGTGGCTGGGTTTGGAGGTGGGTGGGAATATGCCCTTAGAATCCTTCACCTATTTGCCTCACTTTGTCTTATTGCAAAGGGTGGCCTGTGCGCCACCATGCGCATCACCTTTAAAAGAATAAGAAAGCCTGAACACTGGGCATTTTTGCACCAAACAGTCAAAACATCTAGCTGAGAACGAACATTACCAGTCAGAAAAAATGTCAGGCATAAAGCTTACCGGTACTTCACATCTGGGGTCACCATTATGGCGAAGAGGTGTTCAGTCCATTTAAGGGACATAGTATTGGGCTCTGGCCAGTACTATTTAGCCAATCCGAATGGGATTTGGAGGACTGGCACTTTTCTGAAAGCACTCAGAATTGCAGAATTCAGGCTTCCATGAACTTGGAAACTTAATTTGGCTTTTTCCAGATCCACCCCTGATTATATGCATATTGGAGTTGCAAGCTGGTTAAAGAAATGTTGATTGATTCACCATATGGTATTTAGCTGATTCACTGATTACATTTGCAATTGATTTGCAAAAACAAAATTTCAGAGGGCAAAAAGATACTATAGTAATTGTTGTTATTATTACCCTCCCTTCACCAGCAGGTTCGGGTTTTCTTTGTTTTCAGATGCTGCACACCTAGGTGGCAAGAAGCTGCCTTCTACTGAGTCAAACCATTGGTCCATCCAGCTCAGTATTATCCAAACTAAACCCTACCTGGAGGGATTGAACCTGGGACAATTTGCGTGCAAATCAGGTGCTCTACAGCTGATCTGTGGTAGGTGCCATAACAGAAGAGGTATTCCTCCTGTGTGTGAGGGAAGACAGAACACTTCCTTTAAGGAGCAGTTTCCAATCTGCAGTTTGTTTAAGAATCCAGTTTTAAAGTAATTAAAAACAAATGAAGTATTCCCTAATTAATTGGGGGAGGGCACTTCTGTAGCCAGTATAGCATTTCCCCAATTAAATTATTAATAAATTAAATATTGCAGTGTGTGTGTGTGTGCATATGTGTGTAAAAAATATGTTCATTTGATATGTACTGTATGTATAGATGATGTAATCTAGTAGAGGGATGGGAGGTATGTGGCCCTCCTGATGATGTTGGACCCCAGCTTCCATCAGTCCTAGCTAGCATAAGCAGTGGCCAGGGTTTATGGGAACCAGAGCCCAGCAGCACCAGGAGAGCCACAGATTCTGCCATTCCTAACATAATTAGGGTTGCCATATTTCAAAAAGTGAGAATCTGGACACAAAAGTTGTTGAGCTGTCCAGACCTTGGGCAATTCACCACTTCTCAGGCAAACCTACTTTGCAGGGTTGCTATTCGGGATTAATTGAGGAGCTGGGGGGCCATATATGCCACATTGAGCTCCTTGGAGGAAAAAGGTGGGGGGTATAAATGCAGTAAATAAATAAGATAAAATCCTGGTTCACACTTACATGCCGACCAGTTGTTGACCGTTCATCATTTGGTTCTTCAATGTTTGATTGTTTCCAAATGAATATGTGAACCACTTCCATTTCAAAATTAGATATAGTTCACATCAGGCGATATGAATGTATCACCTGTGCTAATTCATCCATGATCTCATTTACAAATACAGATTATTGATTGGTGCTATTACAATCAGTTTGCCATGAACATGTTTGCGCACACAAACAGCTGGCCCAATGAGAGGTTCAATAATCTGTACTTAACATTAGGTGGCAGGAAAGATTTTTCTTTTGCTCAGAGATACACTGGCACAAAATAACTTTTATTTCTTTAAATGGATTTCCATGTAGCTTCATTCTTCTAAAAAAAAAGTTTTGTTTACACCTGCCTTTTATTGTATACATTTTGTCTTTCAGCGTGGGGAATGAAAACAGAAGAAATCCTTCCGTTGCACAGCAACAAAAGTGACAGAATATCAAATTTACACTAAAAGGAATCGCTATTTGAAAACGACTTGGCTATCAGCTTTCAAAAACAAAGAAAGACAAATAAACATCTATATTTCAATCCTTTGTATGGGTATTTGATAATAAAATCATAGATATAAAACAAATGCCCTTAAATGACACCATCTAGATGGTTTTAATATCACCTCCCATGTGTTCAGTTACAATATTTTAATTACACTGATAGATTTTTGTGCAATTTAAACTCTCTCTCTCATGCTTAAAGAAGGAATGTGAGGTTGGGGATTGAATTTTCCCCCTCTTTTGGGAAGGAATAGTATTCTTTTTTTAAAAAAAAAATAGCACTAATTCTGCAATATAGAATTTCTTTGTGTGAATCATGCCAGAAAAACTACATGTATAAGGTTTGGGTAACTTATAAGCTAAGTACTCTGCAGAGAGAGGATCCTATAAAATCAGACCCTCCTTACTATATGAGAGAGAGAGAGAGAGAGAGAGAGAGAGAGAGAGAGAGAGAGAGAGAGAGAGAGAGAGAAAGAAAGAAAGAAAGAAAGAAAGAAAGAAAGAAAGAAAGAAAGAAAGAAAGAAAGAAAGAAAATCACAACCAGATTATAATGATGATTTGTATAGTGCCTTTCATCCAAAGATCACAAGGCGGTTCACAACATAAAAATACAAAATGAGAACACAAAACAAAAACAAAGCAATAACCCCCTCCCCCCATATTTAATATCTATTCAAGGGACTTTAAAAAAAACATCCAGCAGATAATTACATGGGGGATGTTTCTTTATTGAAATATATGAGAATAATGCCAGTTTTATAAATGCCAAATTCTAATATTTTGCCAAGTATGAAAAATCAAACACTATCAACAGAGCACTGCCAGAAATCATAAGGGCAGGATAATCATCAGCAAAACCTCAATTACTTTGTAGTATGTAATATTACCTGCATACACCACCCACCTCCATACATAATACCTGTGCATGGTGGATCAGGTCTGCACCATGTGAGACTCCACCAGTCCAAATACAGTCATGTATGGTACCCCTTTAGCAGCCCCAAAACCTGTTTTTACTGCCTATTTGGGACTGCAAAAGGGGGGGGGGTATCAAGCATGACTGTACTGCCAAACTGCATTCAACTGTGTGGATCAAAAGTTATGCATAGCTACATTAGGATCAAGTCCTATTGGAGGAATTAACAATATGTGTGATAGTTCAGCAAAAACTCTAAAATTGAAATCCCAAACTATGATTCTGTGAATACTTAGTCATGACCTGTGCTACTTTCCTAGAAAAATAGGTGCCAGAACTCACCATGAACACCTCCCTCATTCTCTTAGAATGTCAATGGCACCCACCTGAGAGTTTCAGTGAGTCCAGCCCTGGTCATGATGGAGTTGAATAAAGTGGGTGGGAAATAGAGTGCATATAAATTGTTGAGTGAGGGACCTGTGATTTGTGGGCTAGGGATAGAGCCCAGGAGACAACCTTGCAGACACTAGTCCATTAGAGTGACTGGGACACTGCCCCAGCAACCTCAGTCTGCCTTCATCCAGCCCTCTCCTGCCTGCCTTCTTATGTTACTTATAACCAATCAGGGGGTGGCTCTGCCTGTCATTGGCTCTAGCGCCAACACCTACTGCTGGTCTCCTGGTCTCCCTGCTTTCCTCCCAACCAGTCCCAATAGGCACTAACACCACTGGGTGTAGCCTGTACTTTGGCATGAACCACATGTTGACCACCTTGGGTTGCCTCGTGGAAGAAAGGTAGGATGCAAATGTAAGGAGATAAAATAATATGTATATCGTTACGTGAATGCAGAATTGCCTCCCTGCCTTGTTCCAGACTAAATTATTAGTTAACCCAGGGCAGTGCTGTCTACTTTGACTGGCAGTAGCTCCCCAGGGTCTCCAGGTCTTTTCCATCACCTGATGCTGGAGACCTTTTAATAGCAGATGACCTGGGACCTTCCACATGCACATTCTTTGTACTTCTAGCACTGGAAGCTCTTCTTCATTCACCCCATATTCAACTGTGTTCCTTTGTGGAACTCATTTGTAAAGAATACAGGGCTGCCTATTGTCCATTGACTGGATAGATTACAAACAGGTAGAATAACAGTTATGGCAGGGGAGGGGAATGTTTAAAATGATATAGTTAAAATATATACATTTAGCTTTCATCCGTTGCCTAAGCCCAGCCTAACTCCATTGTAGCTTAGTAAGAAAAGCAAAGTGCTGTACAAAATTAGCAACAAAGCCCTTCCAGAGGCAGATTTAGGACAGTGTGACCAACTCCACTGCAATGGGTGCCAAGCCTAGAGGGCGCCACAAGGCGTCACAACTAGGACATAGCGAACTGAGCAGAATGGAAAGTCATAGGTGGGGGATGCCAAATGTTGGGCTCGCACAGGGCGCTGCTGAAATTTGAAAGACCAAAGTTCACCCCTGGCCCTGCTTGCCTGGTGGCTCACAATCTCAATTAATGGCTAGATTGTTGTTTTGTTTTGTTTTCGCTTGTAGTCTTATGTGATAGGAAGAAATGAAGCCAAACTTTGATTCACAAAATGTTTAAGGGTAAGCATACCCCAGCGTACTCCCCAGAAAAAGCTCTCTCTCTCTCTCTCTCTCTGTGCAACTTGATACAAAAAACAACAATAATATATTCTGCAACTTGATAAAAAACAAACAATAATCCCAAAACACATTTATCAAACCTGCTCTTAAAGGAAATTTTTTGTAGGTCTCCCCCACTCATTCACTCCCCCTTTCCCTCAGCCTGTTCTTACTGGATTAATTTTTAAAGTGCATGAATGAGTAGTCTGTTTTAGGGTTTTGTTTGTTGCTGCCTAGCCTCCACCACAACCCCACTCCCCACACAACACTTATGGGTCAAATAAGAAAATTCTTTCCAGTAGCACCTTAGAGACCAACTGAGTTTGTTCTTGGTATGAGCTTTCGTGTGCATGCACACTTCTTCAGATACCGAAAGCTCATACCAAGAACCAACTCAGTTGGTCTCTAAGGTGCTACTGGAAAGAATTTTCTATTTTGTTTCGACTATGGCAGACCAACACGGCTACCCACCTGTAACTGGGTCAAATCAGGTGACTAAGGAAGAGCGGGCAGCTTTGAGAAAGTCCACAGAAACCATTGCCTCCCCACCATCACTCTCTGGTCATATCTAAAAGGCTTTGGGGGATCTAGAGCCAGGAAAAGGACTCTTAATGATACCAAGACCTTGGAGGCTGTGGGAGATTATATTTCCATGAGGCATCCCAAAGTGATTTACAATCTTTGACCTAAGCATGCAACAAAAGAAGCAGAAATGGCTTTTTCTCTGGCAAGCATCTGAACTGGTCCATCAGTACCCTCCATTTCTGCATCCTGGCAGGATATGATGCACTTTAAACAGAATGGAGTTTTAGGTGATGTAAATTGTAGTGCAGAAGATACTGTCATCAAAATGATGTTACTACTACTACTACTACTACTACTAATACTACTGTAAGAAATAATAATAATAATAATAATAATAATAATAATAATAATAATATAGCAAAACAACAACAACATCCTACAAGGAGCTCAGTTTGGTACACGTGTTTCTCCTGGTTCTCATTTTATCTTCATAGCAACCTTGTGAGTTAGGTTCAGCTTAGAGAAAATGATGGGCCCGAGGTTGACCAGTGAGCTTCATGAATTAAATGTTTGTTGCTCTACCCACATACCCACTGGGGATTCGTGATGGCAAAAGCAATATGCATTCTATGCAGCTCTCCTCCCGTCCCAAATGAGTTTGAGTGGTCAAATTTAAAGCAGCATTTTCATACTTATTTTAATAGGTCAGAAACCCAGATCTGAAACACATGTCATTGGAAGCAAATCAATAGAGCAAAACTTTAAAGTAAAAGCGGGATCTGATGCAAAGCAACCCAGGCCAAGCTACCAATCCTTTAAGTTACCCATCTGTGCAAATTTTATATCATTGATAGCTGAGCACAACAGGATTGCTTTGAGAATAAATAAAATAAAGACTGATTTCCCCCCCCATGTTGAAAAGTGCAATATGAATAAAAGATACTATAATAAAAATTGCATGGCTGCCTGATAAATATTAACTTAATATTAATTTACAAAATTAAGTAGGGTTGGGGAAATAATACTGGCTTCATTTTCCTGGATGGCATCTGCAATCACCCCTGCTTCAAATTCGTAAGGTACAGCCAAACACACACATACAAAAACAAACACACACACACCAATAAAAACCAACAAACCAATGCCTCTGTCTTCACAAAGACACTTAGCATCCCCTTCCCCCTCCCCCTTTGGCAATGTGCTTCTCTGTTTTAAATTATAATTTGCAGGCAGCGAATACATTCGTGCATTCAAATTCAAGGCAAAGTTACATTGTGTGTTTCCCAGTTGTCAATTACAAACGGCTGGTCCAAGGAGGAGCAGAACCCTTCTTAAAGTCGCTGTATAGCCAACATCATCTCTGAGGCTGCCTCTTAAACGGGGGAGGAGAGAGAGAGAGAGAGAGAGAGAGAGAGGAGAGAGAGAGAGGAGAGAGAGAGAGAGAGAGGAGATTGTGCTCAAAGAAACATATGTCGTCCCAAGATTTATTTATTTTTTAAACAGAACGAAAGAAAAGGATCGTTTTGCACAATCTCATGTGAAATTGACTGTATTAGCTTAACTAGCCCTGTCTGGGAAAGGGAAATTTGCAAACCATGCTTTAAAAAATGGAAGGAAGAGAGGAGGCGGAAGAAGAAAAGCAAACAAATAAACCAGGAAGACTCCACTAGGAGGACCCCAAGGAAACCGAGCATCTACAACAACCTCTTTAACAAGAAGGCATTGCCCTGTCGAAAAAATGGTGTGAGACTCTCCTTTCTCTTCCTTCTCAAAGCAAAGATGGAAGCCTTAGGAGGGCCTGCCAGCTGACTACAGTATAGATACGAGCGTTTGCTATATATTAGCCTCAATATTGTTTGAGAGAGGAAATTGACAGATTTCTTCTTCAACAACAACAAACAACAACAACAACAACAACAAATTTCACATAGGACTGAAAGGGCGGCTGGGAATTTGAACGCAAAAAAGCTGGCTCTTCTCTATTAAAGTCGCCTAGGTGTCTAA
The DNA here is from genome assembly GCF_009819535.1 of Lacerta agilis. Classification (NCBI taxonomy): domain Eukaryota; kingdom Metazoa; phylum Chordata; class Lepidosauria; order Squamata; family Lacertidae; genus Lacerta; species Lacerta agilis. The sequence goes on along the minus strand of NC_046331.1, from coordinate 27,178,072 downwards.
CCCTTTAACCCTAAATAATAATTAACAACAAGAAATATTTTTTAAAAGAGCAAGGCCGTAAAGCATATTGGAAGTGGGGGGGGGGACCGATAAAGTTTATTTATTTTATTTTTTTGTAAAGTTTCCCGGGTTTCTTTCTTTGTTTTAACACCACACAAATAACGCAACTTCTTTTAACCTGTAAAAATGTTTTATTCAGACCTTTTGTGTGCGCGCGTCTGTACAACAATAAAATATTGCGTCAATATAAACCCCCCCTCCCTTGACTAAAAGTGGTTGACAATCAAACATCACAAGCGAATCGTTTTATGTTTACGCCTTCCTTCCCTGGACAGCCGCTTCGGGGGTATATATATATATATATATAATTATTTTTTCTGACCTTTTTTTAAAACATAATGAGGAATTTATTGAAAATAAATAATTATCGGCAACTGCGTTAGGCAATTTGGAATAAAATAGTTGAAAAAGCAACCTTTAATGAAAATAGCGTTTATTATACATCAGTTACTAAATGAATAATCTAAATGATCTCCCCCCCCCTTTTAAATTAATAACTTCCCAAAAACGTTTAGAATATACAAAACTGTACAGGTATTCCCCCCCCCCAATATAAAGTTGGCAGAAAGCGGGGTCTTCATTGTTGGGATATTAAGCGCATATTCAGGCTTGCCAGAGAGAAAATATGGAAATGAACATTGGAAAGAATTTGGATTGAAACCGGGGGCGGGAAATGGGGGTGGGGATCTTTTTCCATAATTAAACTTGCATTGTTTTTGCATCATTCCAGAGCTGCAAATTTGCAACCAGGGCTCCTTTCATATTATATCGATAGGTGTCTCAGACAGAGTACTGATGGATAGGTGGGCACAATACCCTGAATTTTTTTAGTAATATAACTATATAACTATATAGGCTACTTAGATGTCTGTAAAGCACCTATACAAACAACTGCGGTGCCTCGTTGTGCCAGGTTTCTGTGTGTATTCGCTTAAGACATGTATACGTGTAAAATATACACATTGTGGTCCTGCCTAGGTGTCCGTAGACAAACAATGGGCAATGCGTCTGTTTGTACAGCGTGTTTGTGTGTGCCTGCACACCCCTATAATGTGCGCCTTTGTAAACACACACGTCCACAAATGGAGGGGAGCTATTTCCAGTGACAGGCATGAAAGGGGAGGGGAGAATCTACAAGCAAAATAGCATTTTATTTGCTTTAGGGAAACTCTTTTTAAAAAATACAACTTAATAACAAAACGCTTTTGACCAGATCTGCAGCATATCAGTAAAAACCACAACCCAATTCTTTACTGCCTTCCCCCCCCCACCCCGCTCGACCCAACCACCTCCCATACCCATTATTAATTTCAACTCTTGCTGTTTTCCTTTTGACTTTTGATAAGAAACGCGGGCAAACCGATTTATTCCGAAGCTAAGCGTTGGACGGGAAATGTGTTTGACTACAGAACGTAGCTCCAGGGGCCGACCACGATGGATCCAGTCGTGTGTGCGTATATATTTATATATATATATATATAACATTGTCGAAGAGCTAGAGACCAGGGAAAGGCCGGTCTTTCAAACATATATAAGTTATTCTGGTGATGTTTCCATGTTCGATCTTTGTTTACACAAGCCAAAATCAGGCACGGGGATCGATGGGGGGATATGGGGGGGGGACGAGTAGGAGGCTTCTTTTAGAGAATTTCCATGTTGACATTATATAATTCTGAAAGTTATTTAAATATATCGGAAAGGGCTGGACAAGGAAGGGTTGAGAAAATCAGATTTTCTGACTAGTCATCTCTTGTATCTGCCTTCGGGGCTTAGAAAAGAGGGGTTCCAGATTCCACCCCCCTCTAATGGGGGCTGGGAAAATTAGAATACATTTTCCCCTGCCTCCTCCCCCCCCTTTACAGAAAATCAGTGACCTGCAGGGGGAGAAGCTGATCAATGGGGTTCCTCTAATTTTAGGTCACAAATGTTACCTACAGGTTGTAGTGTAACATCCCCGGCCTTCGGAAGGCCGCTATACAGAAAGTCTGGTTTAGGAACGAGCAAAGCCAAGTCCAGCCAAGCTAAAGCGAAAACAAAATATATATATACCCCAAAACCTGAAATACATCGGATCAGACCAAGGCGCTGAAAGGTTATTCATAGGCACGTTTTGTGTATATATCTATATGGAAAGAGAGAGACAATGCATTTGTTTTGTTGTCTTCCTATCGGAGATTTTTTTTTTTAAAGCCTTGATGTTTACCACAGAAAATCGGCGAGGGGGTGAGGAAGGTTGGAGAGATAGAGAGAGAAACAGAAGAAAAAATAAGTATAGACATATAAATAAGTATATGTGCTGCCCGGAATGAACAGCGGGGTGGGGTGGGGTAATGACGGGGGGGGGGAGGTATGTATTATAAACTATTCTTTTCATTTTTTTAAATGTCGTGGCCGAGTTGATGTTGTCCTGAAAGGTTGATGAAGGTAAAGTTAATAATAATAATAATAATAATAATAATAATAATAATAATAATAATAATAATAATAATAATATCCTGGTTTGGGCAGGGGCGGAAGAAGAAAAAGAAAAAGAATGCAAGAAAAAGGAGGGCGAGGAGGAGCGGGGATGAATGTCACACCCATAGGATCAGCGCCGCTGCCCAGTTCCCGAGTGGGTCCTTCATAGTCAAAGATCGTGGCAGGAGGCGTCTGTTTTCACGCTGTGAGAGTAAACCTCGTGCGGCTGCGGAGGGTCCCCTGGCGGCGTCATCCTCTTCTCCTTTTGCCGTCTGTTGCAAAACCAAACCCTCACCACCTCCTTCTCCAGCTGGAGGCTGTCCGCCAAAGACGAGATCTCCTGGGCCGCCGGCTTGGGGCACTTCAAGAAATGCGTTTCCAGGACCCCTTTGACACTCACCTCGATGGAGGTCCGCTTCTTCCGCTTCCTGCCCTGAGCCGCGATCTTGTCGATGCTGGTGGGGCTCCCCGTCGAGGAGTCGGCCTCCTCCAGCCACTTGTTCAGCAGAGGTTTAAGCTTGCACATGTTCTTGAAGCTCAGCTGCAGAGCCTCGAACCGGCAGATGGTCGTCTGAGAGAAGACGTTCCCGTACAAAGTGCCCAGCGCCAAACCCACGTCCGCTTGCGTGAAGCCCAGCTTGATCCTCCTTTGTTTGAACTGCTTGGCGAACTGCTCCAGTTCGTCCGACGTCGGTGTCTCCTCGTCCGAGTGGTCCTGGCAGTGGTGCGAGCCCAGGTCGCCGTGGTCCGGGGTGTCCCTCAGCACCTGGTGCATGGCCTGCGGCGTGACCGAAGCCGGAGGGGGCGTCAGACCCCCGTGGTCCAACATCCCGCTGACCGTGAAGCCCGCTTGAGAGTAGACGTTCAAGGGAGGAGGCGGAGGCTGCCCGCTCGACGTGAGCGAGGAATTGTGAGCCGGGCTGGCCCCCCAGGCGCTGGGGTGGCTGGTGTGGTGGGGCGAGTGGTGGCTAACGTGAGGCGAGCGGTGGTGGATGATGGCCCCCAGCTGCAAGTCTTCCCGCCCTGGCTTCACGTCGGGCTGGTCCAGAGGACTAGCGGTCAAGGTGGACGACCAAGGGCCTGCATCGCTCAGGCTGGTCACCCAGTGGTGCCCCAGAGGATGCCCATTGCTGGGGACCCCTTGCAAGTAGTCACTTTGGAGAAGTTTCTGGGGGTTCCGGAATGGGCTTCCTTGCTGCATCCCCGCCGATTCTGCGTGGACCAAAGAGCTGGAAGTGAGGATGCTGTAGGGATTCGACGCCGCAGTAGCCATGCTTGATGCTCAGGATTCCCCCTACTAGTTATAATGTGGCAAAGGGAGATGCGTTCAGCCTTTGACATCTACCCAGCCTAAAGGGAGCCAAATCAGCAACCGCATGCTGACAGGCAGCCCCGGCGGCCAATCCGAGAGCCTCTTCCCGCCGGGAAGTGGGCGCCGCAACCAATGAGGATTCGCCAAAGAGGATGGCTCTGAGCCCGTCCATAAGGGGGGGGGGTGGAGAGAGAGAGAGAGAAAGAGGGAGATGAAGAAGCTTGCAGGCGGAGAAGGGTTAAAACGAGGGAGTCTGGAAGCAGGAAGTGAATCAGTCTTCAGGTTCCATTGGCTGCCGCGAGCGGGCTGCCCACGATTCAGTGGGTTAACCCTTTCGCCGCTGCAGGACAATATCATTTATTTCAGCCCGCCCACCCCCCATCTGCCCCTCTGCCGCGGCTATTTCATTTTTTAGATCTTATTAGGAGGAGAAGAAAGGGAAAGAGGTGGGAGGAAGGGAAAGGAGGAGGCAAGGGAATGCGAGGGCATGGTTTAAATTTGTATTGATTAATTCCAGGTATAGACCCCTTTCCTGGAAAACTTGGGAGGGGCAGGCGAAGGGAGGTTAAATACCCACCTTCAAGACGGACAGCTTCTCCTTAACACAACCTATAGACGTCTCCCCACAATACCACCCCGCCCACCCCCAAATCCCTCTTAACATTTTGAAGTCAGTCAGAAAGCTACTGGGAGATTAATGGGTTGGGGTAGTAGTGGGGGACAACAACAAAATAAACAAAACTGTCTCAAGTCAATCTCCCCGGCGCCTCAAAAGTTACACCTTGCCTAGGAAACTTCGTGTGTGAGAGAGGGAATATCAGACGAACACTTATCCGGGACACATATTGCATACATGACACTGTTGTCATACTTTTGGGTATGTTGCATATTCATACACACAGAGAAAGAGAAATGAAACAGCTCTCTCTCTCTGTGTGTGTGTGTGTGTGTGTGTGTGTGTGTGAGAGAGAGAGAGAGAGAGAGAGAGAGAGAGAGAGAGAGAGAGAGAGAGAGAGAGACTAGTTTTCAGAGATTCATTTGTTTCCTTTCCACTGAGCTGAGGGGTTGGTAAATCAGCAGTTAACCCGTTGCCTGATTGAAATGCAAATGCTGCCTGCCGTTCGCCTTAAATTGGGTGGTGCAAAGTTTGCTTCCACAGTCGCCCTGGCCATCCCGACGCTTGGGCTGCCTCCTCTCCACCCCCCACCCCCCAGCAATTGGGAAACCGCGCGCTCCCTAACAACAAGCTCTGCAACTTTCCAAGCCTCTCGGAGTCTGTGAGAGAAAAGCACACAACTTGTGGTGGCGCGACAGGAGGAGAGACGCACGTCTTGCAGCCCCGGGTGCCAAGAAAACCCCTCTCCTCCTTCCTAGATTCACTCAGGAGTTTATAGTGGCTTCGTTTCTCCACGCCTTTCCAAAATACAGCACACACACACACACACACACGCAAAATCTGGCAAACGGTTTGAATAAATTAGAATTGCTTTCTACTAACCCTAACCCACCCTTACCTTTGACATAAAGCTGTAAGGTATTGCTGTATGTTTTATAAGCTTATTCCTGAAAACGTGGCTTTAGGTAATAAGGAGGAATGTCAAAGCATAAATAGGGGAAACAATAAGAAATAAAGGGGTGGGATGGAAGGTTGCTGCTCTTTTCCCCCTTAATGTTCCTTGTCAGTCTATTATGTCAATAATAACAATGATAACAACAACAATAGCAACAATACAGTCTGTTGTGTGTTCCTCTTGCAAATGTTTTAGCTGGAGAGGCAGAAATCGGAGCATTTAGATTTTGTTGCAGTACTCCAGCTGAGAAAATTAAACCCTAATACATTCGAAAAGAAAAGAACAAGGATCTCCGAAGTTTTTTTTTTTTTAATGACCTTTCCGTGCATAATTTCGGAGGTAACCTAGCTGCATAATTATATTTGCACTTACAGAACGCTGCATCACAGTTCCCTTATTGGTTTGAAATTCCATTAAATATATTGCAGGAGCTCCTAGGTTAAGCTTGATTTAAATTTGCATACATTTTCATATATTTAGCAGAAATAAAAGAAGGGCTTGCAGCTACCAGAAAGTCATTAAGGCATTAAGTTCTCTAGGAAGACAGATCTGGAGAAAAATTCAAGAAAATGAAAATATCGCCCTAAACAAGGTGAGCTTTTTTTCCCCTTCCACATCTCTCTCTCTGTACCCTATCCTTCTCTCTCTCTCCCCCCCCCCTCTCATTTGAGCTGCACCTTTTCCTTTTCCTTTTTTAAAATATAGGATAAAACGGCTACTGGTAATTTTTCAGCAGTTTCCAAGTCTAGATCGATGGATAGGAAATCTGAATGCAAGATTTGTTCGCTTTCATACTTAAAGTTTGAAATAAAAGTTGCATAGGTTTATATATATATTGAGGAAGTTGGGAAACTTCCATTTTATTTTATTTTAAAAACATTTTCCTGATTGCTGGGAAGGGTACTGGGAGACGGTACTGTGGTGAAGAGCCTCTGCCGTTTGGTTTCGACAGTCTTTTCTTCTTGTTGTTCTTCTTTGAAGCGTGGAAGCAATTTTTGGGAAAAGAACAGTTACTGGCAACTGAGGGTCCACTTATTTCCTCGCGTGGTAGACTGCGGTCCTTGCTGGATCCGTAAAATAATCTGTAAGAAATGGTGTGTGTGTGTGTGTATTTTGCTGTGGAAGCAAGACTGTTCTCCCCACTGGTGTGGGAGAATAATTTGAAAAGACAGAAAGGGCCAGGTTGTTTTTTTGCACGCGGGCGGGGGGAGAATCTGTAGAAATGCAGGAATGAAACCCAGCCAGCCTAATAATACCATATTGAAAATCGGATCCACTCTATTTCTGATGGTCTATTTAGAAAGCTAAATAAGTGAAACTGGAACCTAACCTAACCAAACACAAAACAACCTTCGCCCTCTTTTTTGTACGATTTTTAAACCAAACTTTCACCGTATCAGGATGCCTTTACAAGAAGAGGAGGGAATCGTGAAGCAGTTAGCTATTACCAACACCGATCCCCAACACAGTTAAGCAGCACTGTTGCAAACTGAGGGTGATGTCCGTTGCAACACTAAGGGAGTAAATGTAACCGAGCACAATAGAGAGGACGGAGAGAGAAAGAGACTGCATGTGATTGTTCTGTTAGGCTGCAAGCTTGCTTGGGAGGAAAAGCAGTATTGAACACCGCAGGGATTTACTTCTGAGTAAGCGCGCCTAGGGTAGACTAGTTTCTCTTCCACCACCACCCATACCAATTGACTTGGAAGGTCAATCCTTTGAGAGCAGGCGCGCGGGGATAGGGGGCCCTGCTCTTTACTCCCAAACCAACTCATTTTAAGGATGCTTGAGAGGTCTAAGTGAGGCAGCCAGGAAACCCACTAGAAGCCTTTACCTCCTTGACATGTTTGGGGATCGCCGGTGGGAGGGGGAGGAGAAGGGATCGATTAACATTTTTCTTTCCTCCTCACTCGAACTTCCAAATGAACTTGGCTAGGAGCGCACTTTCTGACCAAGCTTTAAAAGTGGGGAAAGAAAACCTCCCAGAAACAGTCCTGGTGAAATCAAGCTCAGAAAATGGCTTTGTTTTAGACCGATTTAATAAATAATGTTAAAAAATCAAAATGTGCAGGCATGGTACAGTATCATGTTCTGCCTCAGATTAATGGGAAGATAGATATCCTTGGTTTCTCTCTCTCTCTCTCTCGCTCTCGCTCTCTCTCCACACCCCTTCCGCCTCCACACTTTCTCTTTCTGGAGTGTTTTTTATCCGCTTGGAGTTGCACCCCTCCCCTCCCCTTTCGCTTTTGCCTCCTAATCTGCTTGAGAGGGTTTCTTTAGCGCTTTCCTGTCAGTCTAACTTCCCGAGTGTAACAGATGCTGCTCTCAGGCGCTCCTTTCTGCTGCTCGGCTCTATTCAGCTCCGCATATTTCTCCCCATGATCCAGGTTTCCATAGAGAGAAGCATAAAGGGTAGAGCGGAGCCGCAAATCCATCGCCCCATGCAGAATAAAAGGACCTCATTCAATAGACCCGACCCCGTCTGAACATGAGAGAGTTTTACTTTTTAAGGACACGCAGAGTAACTGTTGCAAGAATTTGTCACTTATTTTTCCCTTCCCCCCCCATAGACTCCACAGAGAGAGAGAGAGAGAGACCTTTAAAAAAAAAGAATGAAAAGGAATCAAATCTGTGTTGTTATTATTATTGCCATCATAATTGTTAATACGAACGTTTTCTTCTTTTTAAAGCCCGTTGGGCTTCTCGGACTCTCCCCCCCCCCCACCGCAGCCCACCGCCAACCAGAAATAACTTTATTTTCATATCTAATCCCTCTCCCCCCCACCCCTCCCCCACCCAACCCCGCTTCGGTCACTTCATGGCAGGGATAAAGCCCGAGTAAGAATAGGTCTAGGGAAAGAAAAAGAAAGAAATATCCCATCTTGTTGGGAGGCAAAAGAGAAGTTGCTATAGAAAGAGAGCGAACCAGCGAGAGAGAGAGAGAGCCGGTTTCTGTTTGTTTATATGATTATTTGTTTGTTTGTGTTGAAAGTGAAGAGGTGTCTGTAAAATAGTCCACTTCTGGCTGCCTCTCGCTCGCCCCAAACACACACACTTGACAGTCCAAGTTAAACAAACAAACAAACAAACAAACACTCAGTTCGCCCTGTTGCTGGGACACCCCCCTCCCCTTAAGCACACACTTCCGTGTTGCTTTTAAAAGGTGCCTAATATTCTTGCGTGGAGAAAGGAGTATATCGGATAGGAAGACAAGTTGCCAGCGAGCAAGGCGGTCACGAAGCTTGATAGCGCAATTCCACTGAATTCAGCGGGCCTCACTCCCAGGTTAAGTGTCTTTAGGATTGCTGCGCAAAACTTGCAGTCCTGAGTATGCTTACTTCTCAGATTTACTTCTGAGTAAACCCGAATAGGCTGGAATTGAGGTTTCCATTCTTTTCCCGTCCCCCACCTCTCCTGGAGGTGTGTATGACTTTTAGAACGCGATCCTTTGGACATTTACTTGAAATGAGCAGTCTAAAGGGATCTTGATCATATTGTAGATGGGTGCCCAGGGATGGAGGTTTAACATGCGGCCCAACACAACGGATTTTTTATCAGATAGGAAATCCCTTCTTGTTACTACTGTGAGCGAGTGTCTGGGGGGGGGGGTGTCTGCGTGCGCGTGTGCGAGTTATATATTTACTGCAAATCACTGGAGGCGGTTCACAATGCAAAAAACAATTCCTCCAAATCTTAAGGCTGCAATCCTCTGCGTCTTTACTCCAGAGTAAGGCCTGCTGTGTTACACACTCTTACCCTGATTGTGTTTAGGATTGCAGCCGTTGAACTTGTGTGATCGATGACCCCAGAGGCGCTCTCTCTCATGCTGTGTTTTTCTCTCCTGCGGAAGAGAGGCAGATACTGAGAGTAACAGATTGCAATATAATTATAAGCCACACAATTGTGGGAGATATCATCTCTCTCGAGTCCCTCGAACCTCTCCCCCCTCTCTTTCTAAGGAGGTGGGACACACGCACAGACGACCCTCGTTGCCTCTCTCTCTCTCTCTCTCTCTCTCTCTCTCTCTCTCTCTCTCTCTCTCTCTCCCATCCCTTCCTTGAAAATGCTGAGGTTTTAGTGGTGGTATTTAGTTGCAACTTTTCCAGATACTACTCAATTCCAAGAGCGGAGGCGCGGGATGTTGTTGAAGGCGAGGGGAAGGGGGTTTCTCCCCCCCCCCCACTTCCAAGGGTGCAGTTTTGACTGTGCTTAATACAGCATGAAGCTGCGAGCGGTAGGCAGCGAGGCGAGGTCGCGACCTCTATAAAGAAAATTTCACCTTTTCGCCCAAGTTCGCTTTAGAGGCAAGGCTGGGACTTGTGAAGAGACGCTTGGTGGGAAACGTGTGTGTGTGTGTGTGTGTTTGAGAGAGAGAACCCACCCGGAAAATAAGAGCATGGAAAAGGGACAGCCAAAAGGAGGCTGGGGAAGGAGGCTGCGAGAAAGAGTGAGAGTGTTTAACTGTTTCTTAAACAGGGGAGAGAGGTTTGTTTTTGTTTTCTTGCTGTCCAGCACTTTCCACAGGGCTAGAAGGGTTAGCCACCCTCCAACCCCGGTACTCTCCTTGCAACAAGCGAAAGCAAGGTTTTAAAACGAAACCAGAGTTTTTGGGGTGGGGGTGGGGGTGGAGAGGAAGAAAGAGAGAAGAGAGAGAAAAGGAGAAGAAGAATTGGAGGAGCATTGGAGAAAGATATTAGCCAATTAGCAAAAATTTGCTTTATTTCCCCCTTTCTTTCTTTTCCTATCTCCCCCAAATCTTTTTTACTTTCTGCTGTTTTTTTTGGGGGGGGGAGGCACCTTGCATTTTGCTCTTCTGGACTCAGATGCAGCAGCGGAGGAAGGGCAGGGGTCGGCGGAGAAGGGAAGGTAGAGTGTGGGGCAATGCGTTCAAAGATTAACCCCTTCCAGGAATCTTTGGCAATATTCCCCCCCCCCCCACTTCCCACTGGCGACAGAAGAGGCAAAGTGTATTTCTGGGTGGGCGAGTTTTGTCACAGTTGTAAAGAGCTCCGAAAGAAAAATAGCAGTGGATGTTAATTATATAAGTCCAACAATGTGGTGGGGTGAGCAAGCGTGTGGGGGGGAGGGGTCGAGCTTCTTGTTTTTTTGGGGGGGCGCTTGTCCCCACCAATCACTTCTAACCTGGATGGCGTTTGGTTGTATGCCCAGACTTGAGCTGATTCTGCGTTCGGGATAGCCTACTGGAAGAGGGAGTGATCATTTTGATATCATTATTGTTACTATAGTGGCTGTTGTTGCATCTCCTCACCTTGGCAGAAGAAATTGCAAGGTAAATAAGATAGAATCTAATCTGCTCACCGCCCTCCCTCAAATTCCGCCCTCAACCCGCCAGTTTATTTTTGCTCTACCTCACTGCGCGCGCGTGCACACACGTATGTACTGCAAAACGAGTTTGCTTCCACTTCGTTCATCTCCCGTGTGTACCTATCTGTGTTCCCACCTGAAAAGTTTGGATGTTCCTGTAGGCTACTTTAGCAGAGGCGCGGAGGTTGTGGTTTGTTTTCAAATGGGACCCGCTCTAGCGGATTTAATTCGTTGGCTGGGGGAGTTATTTATTTAATTCACCCTGAAAATGGGGATGCGTGTGTGTGTGTGTGTGTGTGTGTGTGTGTGTTTGTGTGTGTGTATAGTCCGAAGGATCATTCGCGTGTATGAGCGAATTGGAGAGAGGGGTGGCTTCCACAAACAGTTCGATTTGGTCGCCCATTAAATCGGATGCTGTTAATTTCCTCGCTTGGCCAGCTTTAGAAACCCCAGTTCGTTCGTTCTTTCTTCAACACATTTTACCAGCCTCTTCAATGCATGCATGCATGCATGCATGCATGCATACATAAATAAATAAATAAATAAATAAATAAATAACTTTTTTGGGGGGGGGAATAAAAATAAAAAGGGAGGATGGGGGAAAGCTATTTTATAAGGTCATAGATGAATTCCAACAATCGACCAGCCTTAGTCCTGGTTTCCTCCTTAACATCCAAGTTCAGAAGCATGTGGTCGTGCGAACTGGACGGCCGTCTGAAACATTCCAGGGGTCCACAGCTGAGCCCTTGGACGGTAAATTGTGCTTAGAAGAATTCAACTCCCGTCCCCTGTATCTATCCCTAGGAATTACTAAAATGTTACTGAACTACAGCTTATATCTAGTGCAATTTGATTTCTAATATGCACACGGAGTAAGTTGCATTAGTAAAAGCGCTCAGGAAGTGACTACTGTAGCCAGAGCTGGATCTTCAGTGTAGCCTTGCCTGGATTATTATTTTTTTAAGAGGCAAAAAATAATTCCCCTCTCCCCGAAAGGGATGACTTCGGGGCCCCTCGTCTTTAGCTGTGTCGCACTCAAGTCCTCAGTACCCTTCCTCATGTTCAGAATTATGGACTTAGTCCTGAATAAGGGTACAAAGGCTGCAGAACATTAGTAGATCCCGGATTTATATCCATAATGGGACTCGTTTACCAACATGGTTTCTAAAAATCTCCCCTTTGGGTACCTTAACAAATTAGCAACAACAACGACAACAGTGTGCGTAAAACAGAGGAAGAAATGTGTCTGTCATGCATACGAATTATACCTCCCAAATATATAGTCTCAGAAAATAGTGATATATTGGTTCCAATGAAAGTAGCTTCCATGTAAATGACTAATTTCTAAAGAGTAGATTTACATCTATTCGGATGTAAATCTCGCAGTATTCTGTACGGTGTGTGCTCTCAAGAACTGTGTTTAGCATTGGAGCCTTGTTGAGCTAACACAATCTCCTCTTTACTTAAGGGAAATGTTTAAGCTTTTCTCCCCGCCCCTGTGTTGGGTTTTTAAAAATAAATAATCCTACAATTGCAATAGGGAGAAACTGTGTGTGTGAACCGAAAGGGGAGGAGAAGCAGGGCGCTCGCTCGCGCGGGAGGGGGGATTTTCTCGGGCACAAATCAAGACAATGGATCTTCTGCGCTGGAAGAGGCGGCAGATCTCAAACAAAAGCTTGATGAACGGAACAGACAAAAACTCAACGTTCCATTCAGAGCTCCCCTTTTGCCATGTTGTCTCACAGTTTGGAAGATAGCAGCTCTCCAAATTAATAGTCCGCTTTGAATGGGCGGGGCCTGAGCGTTCCACCGATTTAGGCCTCCTGCCGCGATGTGATATGGCTCCACCTTCCTCAAGGTGGTTCTACTTTTAAATATTTTCCACCCTGTCACCATGAGGACTAGCAACTTCTTTTCGCAAAATATAAAATCGCTGTTCCTTGTCCGCGCGAGGCTGTGCGTTTTAATTCGAAAAGGGTGTTGCGTGTACATTTTTGCGGGCTGTAAAAAAAGGGGGTCTGTATCCGTTTGTCAGTGGCAATTCGATGGCATCTGTCTGGCTTGGGAGACAATGGAAGAGTGCGCCTTCGTGGGTGAAGTCAGATCGTTGGAGAGTTATATCAGAATCAGTAGCAGTCATTCTCATTAGTAGATGGTGGCGGGGTGGGACGACTGTCTCCTTCACATTGAAGTTGTTGGCTTCCTGGAGGCGTCCAGCTGGTCCTTGAACAGGATGATTGACTAGAATATGATCCGATCGAGCAGGGCATCACCACCATCACTAGCATTCAGTATACAACGCACATTGCGAGAGTTTTCACTTAAGTTCGTCTTACTGGTGGGGCTTGTAAGCTTGGATGGAATTGCGGCCCCAAAGCACCCACCAGTCCATTTTAATTCCAACCTATTTTATTTTACTTTATTTTTATTGAAAGAGGGGGAGAGCAGGGCATCAGCGAAGCCACTAAAGAGAATGCGAAGTTTTTTGCCACGGGTGGGCAAAAGAACTGTCTTCCCTTGCCTCAAAATCGACTAGCCACTTAACCTAGTCTGGGGACAACTTGATGGGCTTTTTTTCTTGAGAGACACGACCGATACCTCTAACCATCTGCCCAAGCTCGTCACCTTCCGCACTCTCTACTAAACCCTCTCTTCCCTCCAGGGACATGACTTGCTTCTTTCTTTTCCTGCTGTGGATCTGCTCCTTTCCTTCTGCAGGTGTTTTTCTAGATACAAGGGAAATTCAAACTTCCCATCAAAATCTAGAACCTCTTGTCATTTTCCAGTCCGTTCCCACCCCACCCCAATCCAAGTGACGGTGTGCTCTTTTCACACCCATCGAAAAGCAAAATGGAGGGGGGGAGGGGGCAAGAAAGAAAGGGGTGGATGTAGTTTGTAAGCTTCACCTCTCGGTAGCACTTACCTGTTGTCCTGGACCAGGCGCTCACTATTCTCTCTTCCCTTCCCCCCAAACACACTTTCTTTCACCGTTGACTGTTGCCCTCGAGATTTGTAGTAAACTCCTGTTACGAAGCCAGTTTACGCCCTTGAGCGGTTATGGTAGCCCGCTACACCTGCGGAGATCTCACTAGTCTGTCTCTTTGCCATCAAATATCTGTTGTCTTAAACTGTAGCATCCGAATATACATGTATTCTCTCTCGCCCGCGTGTGTGTGTAAAAAGAAGACTCGACGAGTATCTATCTATCATCTATTTTCGAACCTCATGTCATTGTACGCATAATTTAACAATACAACAATCCTTGCATGCTTATCGTACCGCATCTAGAAGCCTGAACGTGCTCCATAATCTTATACATGTTTTTTTTTTTTGGGGGGGGGTTGGCATTCCTGGATTGCACGGACAGGCAGCCCTAGAAAAAGGTGGAAATATTTCAGATTAAAACGGGTGTTAGGGGAAACTAATGGTTAAGGGGAAGGCATGACGCAACCCCACCCTTTACAAGAGCACACACTTAAAGAGCGATCCTAAACATGCTCGCTCAGAAGAAGGGGTCTCTAAATTCACTGGGTTGCCCGTCCTGACCGTGCTTTCCTATACAATGTATAGGATACTTCACCTACTCGTAAAATATATCTAACAGGTGACTCCTGCTTATTTCATTGGCACTTTCTCCCAGCTGGGCCTTTATAGGATTGTAGCCTAGGATGCCTAAGTCAATTTTAGATGCAATCTTACGCCCACTTACTTGGCTGTCAACCTCAGTGGGATTCAGTGCGCATAAGAATGTGGCCTAAGAGGTGTAAGTCAGTTTTAAATGCAATCCTATATCCACTTACCTGGAAGTAAGCCCCATTGGATTTTGTTTATGTCTGAGCAGACATAAACAAAATTGCCGTATGAGTTTATTTAGGATTGGAAGAACTATGCACATTCACCTGGATGATGTGATGCTTACTGATATTAAAATAGGTCTTTTTCTAATCAAAATGACTTTCTTTCAAGTAAGGCCAGCATCCTATGCACAATTTTACCTGAAAGTAAAGCCAGTGGGTCTTGCTTCCAAATCAACATGGGTTTATGGCGTTTAGGGTTTGCAATCTTTTAGCTGGTGATGTGCTGGGTATCTTTTTTAACCCATCCTCGTTCACTGGGATTCAGTAGAACTCTGAAAGAGCGTCGCTATATCCTCATTCGTACTTAATAGTAACTCCATTGAACTCAGCGGGACTTCTTCCCGAGTAAACACGCGAGAGTGTCGGGCGGCTGCACAGGCAATTACTTTGAATGTGAGCTGGGTGGTTGATCTGTCAGACACATTTTGATCGAATTATCCAATTTTAAAGGAGTAAATTGGCTTCTCCTAGTCTCACACCTTCAGTGCTTTCCTTGCCTTGCCAAGTAGGGACCTAAACTGTGCTCTTAGCAGGGTCTGAGAACAGCAAGTTTGTTTGTTTTTTGTTTTAGGAGCGGGATAGGTGTACCGCCTTCAGTTGTGGAAGGAGATTATAAAGCTTTTGTTTTTGTTTTGCATTTTAAGAAAGTTTAAGGGGCGGGAGGCGGGAAATGTTTTCTTCCTTTCCCCTGTTTTCTCCTCCATTTAGGATTTTACTTTTACTTGGGTGGGAAGAGGAATCGAGATAAGAGAAGTAAATGTTATTGTTATGTTATTATCAATGTATGCGGCGCTTTAAAGGACCTCCTGTCCCTAGGAGTTTACAATCTCATTGAGACACGAGGCGGGGAGACAGTGGAAAGCCAGTTAAACTTGAAACTCTTGGTTTTTTTTAATAAAACTGATTGTCGAGCCATTCGAAACACCTTAGGAAAAAGTACTACAGTATTCCAATACAAATCCACTGCAAATTCTACCGAAGCCGATTGCTACGTTACACGCGCACACCCACAGCCAAAATCAGCTTTGCTGGAAGGAATTTCTTTTTACCGGGTTTAAGATTAGTCCTTCTAGTGATAGGCAGTAGGCACCTTTCAGGGAAATGGGTGCATGATCCAGGGTGTTGTGCAAGGAATCTTAAGTACGCTTCACTTAACTTGCAAATGAAAACCAGTGGGGTTTTCAAGGTTTGGGGTGTTCGTTGGGAGACAGAGGTTGCATTTCGTGCCCCAAAAAGGAGTTTAGGAGCTGGGTACTGTAAATCACAAACACACCACAAAGACGTAACCAGCTGTATCAAAATAATATTCATGCAATATATTTCTCTCTGTATCAAAAGTTCTTCGCAGACATAGTCTACATGTAGAGATCAACAAAGTTCAGCAAAGTGACGTAATAGCAAAATGAATAAAAGTCCCAATGAACGATATCGATCACAAAGTCCCAGATATAAACTTATCCACATATGTCTCTGTGTTTGTGTGGTCCAAACAAAAGCTTGCCCAATTCACAAGAAGAGCTTGCACAGTTCATGGACAAGGTTTTCTGGAATAGTAACCCTGTTTCGCCCTTCTAGGCTTCATCGGAGGTGCATGCTTCTAAATAATACAAATATAATATGGTAATACAACATCTTTGTACACAAAATCTAAATAATACAAACAATATAGACAATTGTAGCAGTAGTATACATACCATACAATGTGTATCAAAATATATACGACTCTCATGACATAATGGTTTCTTGCATAAAGTAACAATAGTAAACTCAGGTTATATAGACAGATACAATAATGGTTTTTGTACAGGTAATGGCAATCTACAGTTCCAAAGTTGCTTTCTTAAAGTGACCCACACCGTGCAAATAGTGTAAAACAAACTTTCTACTTTCATAGGTGTTAAACACAAACTTGCAAATGAAAGCCAGTGTGGTTTTCTAGGCTTAGGGTGTTCGCTGGGAGACAGAGGTTCCTTTTTGTGCCCCGAAAAGGAGTTTAGGAGCTGTGTACTGTAAATCGGCATTCTCTGCTTCATAGCCAGGTCGACTAGCGTGTGGGTTGGCTTTTTAGGGAAAAGACCATCACTGATAGGATATCTGTTCATTTTGGATCTCTTCTATGTACTTCTTGCTCTTGGACACTTCATTTTGTTATTTCTTCCAGGAATTAATTCGAGCTAGGAGGACTTACCGGGACACCATCTTAGGCTATGAGCCAGACAGAGTGAGTGTCGTTGGCAGAGCTGCCTTTCCAATGAATGAATGAATGAATGAATGAAATTATTTTTCCGACAGAGAGTTCAAGGCATTTGATCCTCAAGCAAGTAGGTTAGGCTGAAGAGTCAGTGACTGACCCAAGGTCACCAAGTGGACTTCAGGCCTGAGACGTGACAAAGTTTAGTACCGTCACAGGTGATCCAAAAACCCTTTATCTCTACACCCACAGACTTAAGGACGGGGGTTGATCACAGAACTCTGTGAGAAAGAGAAAGATATTATGGACTCCACATATTTTACACAATCATTCACAGATGGCTAATATCCATGTGTATTCCATGTATTTACGCACCTATGTTTATGAGGGCATATACATAACTTGAGGGTGTGAAATGGATCGGTTAAAACAAAGCTTTGTTTTTGAAGAAATGTAATCTTTTATGAAGTTTGCTCAGATTGCTCATTCTTACACACAACCCACTATTTTGACCCTGTAGTACAGGAGGGGCAACATATATACATGTGAGCTTGATCTTGATGCCTGACAACTGAATGTGAGAACTGACGCCACATCCACAATAAACATCTGCAACACTTTTAAGGTACCTAGTTTCCCCCCAAAGATCCTGGAACTGTAGTTTATCATTCACAGATAATACTCAGTGTCCAGGATCCTTTGAGGGAAGCCATGTCCTTTAAATGTATCTTGCGGATGTGACCTGAATCCATATTGAAAAACAAGCCAGCAAGTAGCATTTCCTCTGAAGCCAACAACAACAACAACAACAATATGCCCCACTGTGGGTGGCTCCTAACAAAATATTAAAAACACAATACAACACCAACCATTAAAAACTTCCCTGTACAGGCTGCCTTCAGATGTCTTCTGAAAGTCATATAGTTTATCTCCTTGACATCTGACAGGACGGCATTCCACAGGGCGGGTGCCACTACCGAGAAGGCCCTCTGCCTGGTTCCCTGAACAATGTGAAAATTCTTTCTATAATGTTATATATTGATGTGACTCATACATGCAAGTCATTGGGCAAGGACTCTGGGGAATAGAATTGTCTGCTAACAATTCTCAGAACTCTTAACAAACTTCAGTCCCCAGGATTCTTTCTTTGTTTTTAAAAAAATCATTTTTATTAGTTTACCAATAAAAACATCCAATTAACAAATCCATCAAATCACATTCCAATAAAAAATAATAAAATAAATAAAAAAGCAAAATTACAATCCAAATGATTAATTATTAATTTTTCCCGAGCTTCCCATAGTCTGGACCTCTGAAGTATATCTCCAATATTTTCATTTCTGCCTTCTTCTAGTTCCCAGGATTCTTTGGATGGGAAAAGCCATGGCTGCTTATAGTGGTTTGATATTGCATCAAATGTATGGTGCAGATGAGGCCAGAACAAAGAGACAAGTCTGTGTTCACATGGAAATAGGATTGGTCTCTGCTGTGCTTACGATATTCCTAGTTTTCTAAAGTTCTCTCTTTCAAAAGGGCAACTTTCTTTTATCACCATTATTACATGTCATGTTCTGTGGCCGATATTGCAAACAGGCACGGGAACTAAAGCAGTGAGCAACCACAGCTAGAACATGATACACAGGGATTCTTCTAATTCTTCTTTTTAAAGAGAGCAGTTGCAGAGGGACAAATAGGCAGTTCAATAAAAACATTTGGGCAGTTCAAAAATTCGAGCCATGCAAAAGTTGTCTTATGTTAGGTGATGTTAAAAGAGATTGAAAAGTCCAGCCTTTTGTAGAACCCCAGACTCTGTCGAAGACACTCCAGACTTCACAGCTACAGTTCCATGGAACAGTCACCATCCACCCCCCCATGGGAAGGAAAGACACTCTCATTTACAGTAGTGTTACCTAATTCTAAATTCTGAGGATTTTCACCTATTATATGCAAGCTTCTAAACATCACAGCATGTGACTCAAAGCAAGAGAGCATGTATGCACTCACACAGAAAATTCACTGGTGTGTTGCGGTGGTGCACGTTTTGCAGGCACATTATAATCACATACCACTGGGCAGTTCTAAATTTTCCATTTTTAAAAAGCCCAATTCATAGGCATGTGGATCTAAGGGCACCAGGTCCAAAAGAATGATTTCTAGGTGTGCTGCTGCTGCTGTAAGGAATCAAAGTCCCAGCCCCCTCCCCTATTGCCTGCCTGCTTCTCCAAACTGTTTAGGGGTGGAAAAAAAGGCTAGTAGCGGCTAAGTAATTTGCAAGCCAACCTAGTGAATTAGGATGCTCCTCTCTCCATTTAATTTATGTTTTATAGTTGGTTTAGCCTTCTGATTTGATTGCCTTAGTAATGCCGGTTGCCTCCAGCTGCTGATGATACAGCTTTAATTCTGTTTTAAAGGTCATGTAAACATGTGCCTGTAGCAGAAGGAATGCAAATTCAATTCCTCTTCTCCCCCCCCACCTCACCAGCCCCTCCTTTATAATGGTGCCTCCCTCTTTGCTTGACAGCTTTTGCCTAAAATTTTTTACAGGAGAGTGTGTGCGTGTGTGTGCGTGCGAATGCCTGCATGCACGTGCGCTCAGTGAAAATCCCCTCTCTGTGCAATATCCATGTATAGAGGTATATGTCTCTCACATACAAATTGGTGGGCATCCTCTTTGTGAATGTGATATATTATAGTCTCACAGAAACACACACAAATCAGTGAACATCCTCTGTGTCAATGTGTGTGTAATGTCTCTATACAGGGATATAGCTCACACAAACACAACAAACAAACATCCTCTGTGTGTATGCATGTGTAATACATATCCCCTCCCACTAAATAAAATGAACCCCCTCTTTAGGAAGCGAAAAGGTAAAACCAGCCTTGCTTCCCAGGGCCAACACAAGACATGTGGCAAATGTCAAAGTAATGCCCACCACTGCCTGGGAAAAAGGGGTAAGTGAAGACCTACATAAAAACAAGAGGGGAATCAAGATTTACATAAGGATCTACTGCAAACAATCCCCAAATACCTTCCCCAAGAAACAGAGGCTAGCATGCCCAAGTGGTACCTGGTGTGGATTTTTTTTTCACACCCCCCCACATCCGCCCACACCCCTTCAAGTCACAGTGAGCATTTTGCATTCTCCCACAACGCTTTGCGCCACCTCATTTACATACATGCAAATGAGGTACTGCAAAGCATTGTGGGGGGGTGCAAAACGCTCACTGTGACTTGAAGGAGTGTGGGCGGATGGTACCCCTGGTCCAGGTGGACTGAGTAAAGCAAATACAGCTAATGCTTTTGCAGTGCTGTGGTGAGTCCTAAGGCAGAAGCTACTGAATTTGCTTTGGCTTGTGCTTGATGCTTTAGGTGGAGGTGCCAAATGTCACCCCTTGAAGATTGCACCTTTGTGTCCCTGAGAGGGCAGTGCTGGGCAGAGCTGTGGTTCTTCCCAGCAGGAAGGAAAAAGCAAAGTGTGTTCTGTGTAAGCCAGCTGCTGCACTGAGCAACTTATGAGTTGTGGGGTGGGCATGCTGAGAGTTACCCATTCCCCTGGAACCTGGGGGAGGCCTGTCACCCAGCGATGCCCCTGCCAAGAAACACCCCATGCATACCGGTATATAATGTAAATAATACAGTCAAACATTAAGCAAGCTGGTAAATAGTTTAGAATTAATTACATCAGTTAGGTGTCTTCCACTCTCCATCTTAACAGATTGTCCAATGTAATGGATAAACATGCACCACACAGTTTCAAAATAATTTCTGGTCTTTGTGTTCTCTAAGATGCCTCTTAACCTTTTGCAAACAGCATGTTCCCACATACCTAGGAGGAACACATAGTTTGGCAGAGATCATTAGGAGGATTCACCACCTTTTCCCTACGACCCAGCTCATGTCCATTTTTAAAGCAACAGGCAAATGGACAAGCAAGTACGTGGAGAGGCAGTGTGGTGTGGAGAGGCACACCTGGGGAAAACTCTGGTCCCAGTCTCCACTCAACCATGAAGTTCTCTGCGTGTGGCATTGTGGGGGTTATTAGTCCCCTCTGCCTCACAGGGTTGCTGTGAAGATAAAATGGGGAGGCAACCTTGCACTCCCTGGGAGGAAAAGTGGGACAGAACTGTAATAAAATAAAATGAAATGCACAGAGGCTAAATCTACCCATGAAGACAAGTCATGCTGGAAGTGTACTATCTCCAAGATGGCCTCTGAATTCCAGTCACAAGGGAACAATGGTGGGGGACAGCTATTGTGCTCATGCCCTCACTTGTGGGTTTCCCATAGGCATCTTGCCGAGTGTGGGGGAAACAGGATGCTGCACTAAATGGGGCTGATCCAGCACTTTATTTATCCTTGTTTGTCAAATTGGAACATTTCTATCCTGCTAGCTGACCAAAGTTCTTTAGGCAGCATGCAACGTATTTAAAATAAAATAAAAACAAAATAAAATAAAAAATAAAAAAAATCCTTCCACTAGCACCTTAGAGACCAACTAAGGTGCTACTGGAAGGATTTTTTATTTTTTATTTTGTTTTCACTATGGCAGACCAACACGGCTACCTACCTGTAACTAAAATAAAATAAAATAAAATAAAATAGCCAACAGTACTGAAATTGGGCAAAGTCCCCTACCACCTGCCACGTTTTGTAATGTTCTGAAACCACATTCACACCATACATTTAAAGTTCTATGACATTGCTTTGAACATTGCTTTCCCCAAAGAATTCTGGGAGCTGTCTTTGTTAAGGGGGCTGAGACCTGTTACGAAACACCCTCCCCGCAATTCCCCTCACAGAGCTAGTGTGAATTTCAATGGGTAGCTGTGTTTTGGTTCATGCATTTGTTCATGAAGTGCAAATTAAGCAATTTCTCATTAAAATGCAAGGTCATTTTTTTCCTTCTCCATCCCTGCTTCTGAGTAGACATTCACAGGATTGCATTGCCACAGAACCAGCCATGTGCATGTTTACTCGGAACATAGCATTTCAGTGGGGTTTGCTCCCAGGTGTGCATTCAGAGCACTGCAATCTAAATTTGGGATTGCAGCCTGATTCTGGCCATATTTACTTAGCCTTTAGGTTGCAATCCTATGCACCATTTTGTGGGATAAACTTCACTGTACCTAAGAGGATTTACTTCTGAGTAAACATGTATAGGGTTGCATTTCAAGCCCTTTTGCCCTCATGTGGAGTTTCTCACTTTCCTGTAAGTGAGCGTTGTTTTGCAGAAAACCCTTCTGCTTAGAAAAGTAGAGCTTAGGGACACAGGGAGTTTGCCTTATACTGTGCCAGACAATTGGTCCTTCTTGCTCAGTATGATCCACAATGCTTGCAGTGGCCCTCTCAGATTTCAGAAAGGTGTCTCTCCCAGCCCTACTTGAAGTGCCAGGGAATGAACCTGGGACTTCAACATGCAGCGGTGCCGAGTGGTCCATGAGGCTAGTAGGGTGGAATGCAAGTCCTTATTAAGGCTAAAAGTACAATACATACTGATTTGGGTTGAACTTGCATGGGACTTTGTTTCAAGTAAGCAGACAAAACTCTGCCATTCCAGAAGGCTGAGATTTGTAAACAATGGGGACTAGAGTGGTGTAGTGGTTGGAGTGCCCCACTGTAACTGAGAAGACCCCCACTCACCTATGAAGCTCATTGGATGACCATGGACTGATCAGTCTCTTGCGACCTAACCTTCCTCATAGAGCTGTTTTGAGGATAAAATGGGGTTATGTGTGTGTGTATTGTATGGAGCTCCTTGGAGGAAAGGCTGAACAAGAATGTAATAAATATATAAAATAAAACCATATAAGCTGGTTCCAGCATTGGATGCACCTATACATTTCCCCCTCCTTTCTTATTTCTTGTGTGCTCAAGGGCAGATCCAATTTAGACCAGGCTGGGGGTTGTCATTGGTAGCCTATAGTGTGAGTTGGCGTCTTGCCAATCTACCGTTAAGCCTGTGACCACTTGTCCATCATTAACCCTATTTTAGGGGGTTATAAACTCAGCCATGCAAAATTTGCTCCAGGCGTTAAAAAAGAAAAGAAAAAAGCTTTCTGCTACAGCTCAGTTCCAGCCCCCACCCCTTTCCCCACCAGGGTAGACTTCATGAAAAAAAAATCAGTCTGATTGGCTTTGTCCAGGTTTTTTAACCCTTGATGGAGAAACCAGGCAGAAGAAACCTGGGAGCTGTTATTGATTTGGAACTCCTTCTTCTCTGTTTTACTTACTTGACTAAATAAATGGAGGTGGGAAGGGGATTATTGCCTCCAAAAAGTAGTATGTTATCTGGCATTATGAATTCCAAAATGCAGCAAGCAACAATCCCACTTTCTCCTCCTCCACAAACCTGATAGGTATAGGGCCAGTTCTAACATTATCCAAAGTGAGGCAATCATCTCTGGTGGAAGATACTGGAGGAAGGGAGAGAGGCAGCAGCCTCTTGGCTGTTCCTTCTTGACCATTCTCTTTTCTTGGGTGACAGCATTGTGTATGCTAAATTGCCCTTGCCTCCCTCTCCCAACAAAGCTAGTTTGCTGCCTCAGGTGTGAGGGAGATGCTATCCCACTGCCAACGTGGAAGTAAGTTTCAACTGTCAGACCAAATGGAGAGGAATCCCCTCATCTTGTCCTTCAGGTCAGGGAGCAAAATATCTTGGGCCAGCCCTGGTTAGGTTAGGCTGTAAGGAGGAATTCTTCTTTCAGAAGTGGAGTATTATGAGGAGGGAAAGGTTCATATAAAGCAGCCTTAGTCAACATCTAGTCAAGTATTGGTGATCTCTCTGACAAGCAGCTGTTACTCTCCAAGTTCTCAGGTATGGGTGAATCTGACATTCTCAGTATCATTCCATTTTGCATTTTTTTTCAGTCTTGAATTTTGTTCTCCCCATTTCCCCATCTGTTTGCTTTTTTATTATTTAAAGAAATCTTCATAAAAGTTCACCAGCATGTTCATGGACGACTCAGTGGTTGCAGCGCTCATCTCACTCTATAGGCCGAGGGAGCTGGCGTTTGTCCACAGACAGCTTCCGGGTCATGTGGCCAGCATGACTAAGCTGCTTCTGGTAAACCAGAGCAGCGCACGGAAACGTCATTTACCTTCCCGCCACAGCAGTACCTACTGGTATTTATCTACTTGCACTTTGACGTGCTTTCGAACTGCTAGGTGGGCAGGAGCAGGGACCGAGCAATGGGCGCTCATCCTGTCACGGGGATGTGAACCGCAGACCTTCTGATCGGCAAGCCCTAGGCTCTGTGGTTTAATTCCATGTTCACTTTATTTTCAGCACCAGTGCTGCAGGGAGTAAAATATGCTTTACAATTAATATGTATTTGTTCATTTAAAAGTACAGTATATATCCCACCTTCCAATCACTGGGTCTTCAAGACAGCTTGTAGCCACTGCATGAAGCAATCAAACATCATGTTATTTCAAATAAGATTAAATCACTGATGGTTTAACATGTGAATTATGTGCAAGAAGCCTCTTGAAATTCTCCACCCTATTTGTGGGCTGAGAAGCTGGAAAAGCCACTGGAAAAACACTCCCTTGTTAGGTCAGTCGGTAGGCCACGGGACTCTTAATCTCAGGGTTGTGGGTTTGAGCCCCATATTGGGCAAAATATTCATTCATTGTAGGTGGTTGGATTAGAACTAGAGGGCTCTCAGGTTCCCTTCCAACTCTCAGTTCTATGATTCTATGAAGGTAATAGGAATCACATTTCTTCAGCGGAAGGTGAATGCTGAATTGTTTCTTATGGAGTAGGGTTCACTGTTAGCAGCAGCACAGCTCCCCTTGCCCACTTGGCAGGGTTTAGTGGCAATGGAGGCAACTGTGTTGGTAGCATGGCTACCATTTTGCACACACCCT
Organism: Lacerta agilis; assembly: GCF_009819535.1. Taxonomy (NCBI): domain Eukaryota; kingdom Metazoa; phylum Chordata; class Lepidosauria; order Squamata; family Lacertidae; genus Lacerta; species Lacerta agilis. Next base: position 27,153,426 of record NC_046331.1, on the reverse strand, counting down.
ATGATGTTCCAGTACAATGTTCCAAAAGCTGTTGACTGACCACTGTAGGACTCAGGATGCTAGGCTCTTCATATTTTCTTCGGTCAGTAAGTTGGAGGCGGCAATGCTTTTGAATACCAGTTGCTGGTATTCAGGAGGGGAGAGTACTCTTGTGCTCACCTCCTGCTTGCTGGTTTCCTAGAAGCAACTGGTCAGCTACTGTGAGAACACATTACTGGTGTAGATGGGCTATTGGTCTGATCCAGCAGGCTCTTCTAATGTTCTTAATAAAATAGTAGTGGTGAAAGAGAACTGGGGTGGTCAGGTTGTGAGTTATGGAGCATTTTCTGTGTGCTTGTACAGGAGTACTGCCATGAGCTTTGTAAGTATAAAAATATTTGAAGCATTTTTAGAATGCAATAGAGATAAAGACAATAAATTTAAGGCAATAATTTTAAGGCCATTTATCTTAAGGATTTCAGGCAAGGGTCATTTCTGGCCCTACCTGGACACGATGGGGATAGAACCTGGGGCATCCTGCATGACAAGCAGATGCTCTACCCATGATCTGCAATGGGCAGCTCCAAGACTGACTGCCCCTTCCTAAGACTTCTTGTCTTTGAATGAGACTAGATCTGAAAAAATATTTCAAGACTAGGAGGTCTCAAAAAAGAAAACCACTCTCTGAAAACAGAAGATATAGCCACCCTAATTTATGCCAGGTCCACCCAGTCCACATAATCCACACTGCCAGCCATGCACAAGGGCTAATGGGGCACACTCCACATCTGAGTCCCAGCTAGCTCAAGTAAGCTAGTGATGCCTGACAACACTCAGCCAAATGTTTGCTCTTGCACTCAATTCAGATGGAGTGGGGGAGAAAGTGGCCTGAATTTGGGAGTGATTACAAGTGTGCGTGCAATGTTTTAAGAAGTTCTTTTGGGGGTGCTTGCCATTTGGAGGTAGTTTCTTAACATATATTTGTTTTGTTTTGTTTTAATGATTGTGCCTTCATCAGGGCAGATTAAAGTGGTGGTGGAGGCCCTTGCAGTCTTTGCCTCCCAGGAGCTACCCTGCGCCCCCTTCCAAATGGCCAAGGTTGATGCAACATTATTATATAGTACAGCTTTCATCAACCTAGTGCCCTCTAGTAGTGGACTACAACTCCCATAAGTCACAGCTAGGACAAATTGCAAGTTAGCTGAAGGACTGATCTCTCTCTCTCTCTCTCTCTCTCTCTCTCTCTCTCTCTCTCTCTCTCACTCTCTCTCTCTCTCTCTCACACACACACACAACTTGCATGGGCAGAAATAAGTGGGATCTCCATGAACAGCTGCAGTGTGTGTGGGGGGGGGGTATGTGTGGACCTATTATAACAAATGCCCTTGACAGAGTGGGCTTACTGACCCCTTAGTCATTTTGGGGAATTCCCTATCCTATTTCTCCCTATCCAAGTTAATGCAAGGATCCTTAAATGGTCTTGTGGGAGAGACACCCTCCTGCTGCTCAAATAACCCTTGGAATAACAGGCCATGCTGGCTGGAGCTGATGAACATTGGAGTCCAAAAACATCTGGAGGGCAACAGGTTCCCCTTTCCTAATCTAAAGCAACTTCAACCATGAACACAAATTATCTACCAATCACCAACAAGGGAAGAAGACATCAATTTATTGCCCTGTTTGTAAGCTTACTGGGAGCATCTGATTAGCCACTGTGGGAAACCGCATGCTGAACTGGGTGCACCTTGGGAGATCACCTTACATGTTTCATCTCTACTTTTACCTAGTTTTCCAGTAAAATAATGGATTGGATTGATTTAATTCAAGGGATGCATGTAATTCAGCAGAGGGTACTAAAAAGTGCTTTCCCTAGTAGTGCTTAATTTATGATGGCTAGCTACCCCTTCATATTTTTATAGACCCATTGCATTTTGTGAGCTCACTCCATAAGAACTAGAATTCCCCTAAAGGATGCATGTAGATAGAAACATGTCATTTGAGGACTGAGCATGCTCAGTGGACATATAATTGTTGCTGACTATTAGAGGAAGGAAATGGAAACTGAGGGAGGGGGAACGGAGTACAATGTTAGGCCCTAGAAAAGGGTGGGCATGACTGGTTGGCTGAAATCCTGGACAGGTGAGTTCCACACTGCAACATTTTGTCGTGGGTCCCACATGTATTGAGTGTGGATGTAGTAGTACTAGAGGACTATCTTCGATGAAAAACATATTATCTGAAAGATGCAAAGTCAATGTTGGAGATGAGATCAGTCTGTTTGGAATACGCTAGAGAAATGCATTGCAGAATACTCTATTGGTGTTTGTGCATTTGTGTGTATGGGAGAGATGCATCTCAGGCAAACACACCATCAGGGCCAGGTAAATGTTTGAGAAACATTCAAAAGGAATATTCTTGTCTCTTTTCCATTTGGGGATTGCTGAAGATCACATCTACTTCCTACTGGCAAATCTGTGTTATTCTTTTCTTTTCTTTTAAAAAAACTTTTCTATTTTTCTTTTTGTTCATCTTTCATTAAACTCTCTGCCATTTCACACTGGCAATTGTATATTTACATTAAGCTTCTATGCAGAAAACCTTTATATATTTTGTCTTTATTTTCCCCAATCCTTTCTCTTCCACTTCATTATCACACCTCCCCGGATTGCTAGTGTTATAGGAAGCATTTTTCAGGTGGTAATTCTGCTAACGTCTCTGGAGTCATTAAGCACACCCCCAACGGAGATGTATCTCATGTTTTAGGCTGCAATCCTAACTCTACTTACCTGGGATAAACCTCATTGAACCCAACAGGACTTACTTCTGGTTTGACATGATTAGGAAGTAAGCCACATTGGCAAAATGGAACTCACTTCCTAGTTAACAGCTCTGAGATTGTGCTGTTAATGAAAGTAGGACCAAGTCGAAATTTCTCAGACATAATTCTTTTCAAGCTCCTTCTGAACTACTGGAAGATTTTTTTTGTCCTGACCCAGAGAATATTTGGCAAAACAGCTTTAGCAGATTTACCAACCATGAATTTTGGATCCATTTTTAATACTGTTTAATATTATGCCGATATTACCCTATTTTCTTAGCCAATTTGTTTCCTTCACCTACCAGTATGAGCCCACTGTAAAATTTCATGCAACACTCAAATGGACACCCTATACATTCCTGCCTATTGAATTCAGAGAGGCATATTTCAGAGTAGGCATACATATGATTGCATTGTAAATGAGCTAAAATGTCTTAGAATAGGGTTTGGGTGTTGTTGTTGTTTAAAAAACTGTTGGATAATTTCACTTTCCCCAGGAATATCCAGGAAAACCCCCCCCCCATTTCACTGCCCACAAATGGATAATTTTGGGAGGCCGTTTTTAATCATCCCTAAATGAAAGTAAAGTTGGTTTGTTAACTTCCAACATGGTAAAATAGGGATGAAGCCCAGCGATCCATGCTGTCAGGGTTGGGGGGGGGATGGGTTTTCTGTGATGCACAGCAGGCCCTTTCTACCCTTAAATGCCTAGGCAGAGGGAAGATGAAGATAATGTTTGTGGGGAGCACATAGTGTGATTTGCCCTGAACCCCACATGCTCCCCCTTGAAAATTGCAACTTTCCATTTTTTTAATCTCTTCCCATTTTAAGAAAAGGTTTGCCACACGGCATGATGAGTGTGTGTGCTGTCTGAGAAACACAAACACTAGTCATTTTGGTGCATGGAACAGAATTGTGCAGCTCTTTTGATCCAGGGCAAAGTTTTGAAAATTTGCACCAGCACAACTGATTCAAGTTTCCCTGGGTCAAAATTTCTGCCTTTGCAGAAAGCAAGCAAACAAAAATTCATTGCATGATACATTTCTAGTTACTATGGTGAGAATTAAAAACAAGAGAATAAAGCCCATAAAAATTGTGAATGAGTGGCTTTCCCAAAAGCAAAACAGTGTTTGGGAAAGCACACTTCATATTTTAAATTATTGGATTATATCAAATCAAATATTTCCTTTCACTGAAAAAAATGTATATGAAAAAGTTTCATTTATCACTTTTATACACACAGTTCTGATCAAGGATTTTTGTACTGCAATGGGAACACACACACACACACACACACACACACACACAATTAACAGCACTTGCTGATATTAAAAGGGTCAAATTTGTGTGTGTGTTCAAGGAAGATATTTAATACATTACATTCCAATAACTTGGAGGATAACTTCCTATGCTGCCACATGCTTTACACATGAGCTTGTTATGTGGAGCATATGCTCCTCTCATGTGTGAATTGTGTGTGCATGGTGCTTCTTCATTCTTCCTTATCTTTTTCTGTATCTGAAGTTCTCCTCTGGCTTCTCCCCCCCCCCATCCATCTATAGCTCGCTCCCCCTACACACACACACACCCCCCTAAGCATTTGATCATTTCTTCAAGTCCCTTGGCTGAACCAATCTCTTTTCATGCACAGGATAAAAAGAGAAGGACTTCAAAGTAGGTTCAGGTAATTAACAGCTGAGGGGAACATAATCTAAACCATAGGCTCTGCTTTGCACCCAGGTCTGCTTTCCCGAGCCAGCCGGCAAGGGAGCTCCCTATTCCCTGTAGCATCCAGATCGGCTTCCTCCGAACAGCTTTTGCCAAGCCTCCAGTCATCACATCTGCATTTCAAACACCGTGGCTCTGGCATTAATTATTAATTAGCCTACAGTCACCCCAGAGGATTTAAGTTCCAGCCTGCATATACTTATTCATTGACCTCTATCTTAGTTTTTGTTGGGGGGGGAGTGTGTGTGTGGGGGAAGCCACTAGATGTTTAATAATTTCCTTTCTCTTGGAACCTTCTGTTCTAGTTTCACAGAAAAGGGAAACAGTATATTTTCAGTGTGTGTGTGTGTGTGTGTGTGTGTGTGTAGGGGGGGAATGGGAAGGTTGTCTAGCTATTTGTTTACTGGAAAATGAATTGAGGAGAGCTTGTGTCAATCCTTCTGTGTTTTTACAGCTGACAAATCTTTCCTTTCCTTTCCTTTCCTTTCCTTTCCTTTCCTTTCCTTTCCTTTCCTTTCCTCTCCTTTCCTTTCCTTTCCTTTCCTTATCAGGGCTGAGTAGAGATAAGATTTTTTCCCATTTCTCTAGTCTTAATTTTAGTTCTCCACATAAGTTTGCAATTTTTTTTTAAAAAAAGAAGTCCTCATGAAAATTCACCAGCATTCTAGTGCAAATTTGCCCCAAAATACACATTTTTTTGCAAAGCAGTTCCCTTGGATATAATGTATTTTTGTATGCTATTTTCATTATTAATATGTGTTTATATGCACACTTTGCGCTAGTATATGCATTTTTTTAGCAACTTACTTGGTGGGAGAGCTGCATTGAAAATTTCAGAGAAGTGTGAATTTTGAAGGATGGATGTGTTTCAGTTCGCCTATTGCTTTGGAAACTGCGAATCAGACAACCTTGTCTTTAAATGTGAATTGTATTGCATTTCTCACCCATCCCTATGGCTGAGATGAAATGTCTCAGACAATTCTTTAAACATTCTCTCTCCATCCTTCTCAATCTCCTTCTGAACTGCCAAATATTTTTGGTTCTCCCCTGGAGAATATTTGGCAAAATGGTATTCCCAGTTTTGTCACTCCTGAGTTTTTGAAGCAACTGCAGATTCAGTATCAATATTGTGTTTTGTGTAAAATTTAGTAAAATTTAGTAAAATTATCAATGGAACAAGCTTTGTTTCCAATTGTTCAAATGGTTCTTGAGAATCAGGAAGATTTCTTCCAAGACCCAATGGGCTTTCTTATCCTTTGAAAATCATTAATATTCACTACCCAGATTTAATATTCAGTTGCCTTCCACTGAAGTAAAAATAAACAAACCAGAAATGACAAGCAGTTGTGATAGGAAATTCACGAGCCATTTGCCCCCCACTTCTTCTTCCCATTCTTGTAATATAGAGAATTTACTAAAGGAATTTACTAAGCCTTAGGTGTAATCTCTTCAGCCACTGTAGAAAAAACATTTTCACATTGCTCCTACTTTTGAAATTGTCAGTGAAACGTGAAGTGATTGTTTACTTCGACTAATTCCTAAAGGAATGATGATAGTGCAATTAGAAGGTCAGACCAGTTAACTTGTTTGACATTCTAGCATTGATTTTGTTAAGGAATTTAAATCTATGATAGTACCCTTTAGAATATTTTAGGGGCAAGTGTAGGATTTGGATGGACACACACACAGACACACACACCATTCTCCAGTCAAAGTTAAGCACTTATGCAACACAATCCAATGCATGTTTAGTCAGTAGGGATTATTTACTATTATCTATGCACATAGCCTTAGTCACATTGAATTCAATGTTCAAGTAAAACTTGTGCTTACATCTCTTGTTGATAATCCAGTGTGCCTAAAAAGAGCATAGCGTTGACTGGCTCATATCTATCCAAACAAACAGTATGTAGGATGCAATGTTTGGCTGGTCAGTCAGTGAACTTAACTAGTTAAAACAATTCAATTAGTAGGAAATGTGTCCTTGATTAATGGTTCAGCTGACTTATCCCCCCCCAATATTTAGTACTCATACGGCACTGAACATGGAAGAAATGTATGTGTATGTGTGATGCTTCTTTTAAGTCAAGGCCTGCTATGTGATATATATCCACATCTTCTTAAAAACAAACAAACCTTTGTTTCTTGTTCTTTTGCTCACATGCAAATGTGTGCAGATTTAATCAATTTATTGATTAATAAACAAAAACTCAAGTGAAGTAAAAGCTGCTGCTAGAGTGGGGAACCTGTGGCCTTCCAGATGCTGTTGGACTCCAGTTTCCAGTATCCCCAGCCAGCATGGTCAGGGATGCTGGGAGTTGTGGTCCAACAACATCTGGAAGGCCACAGGATCCCGTACCCTGTCCTATCCAGTGTTACTTGCTCCCTAGCAAGCCTACTTAGGAATGTAGTCTAATACTTTTATAAATCACAGATATCCTTGGTTATTATCATGGCACTTTACATAAACCAGGGGTCCCCAAACTAAGGCCCAGGGGTCGGATGTGGCCCAATTGCCTTCTAAATCCAGCCTGCAGATGGTCTGGGAACCAGTGTTTTTACATGAGTAGAATGTGTGCTTTTATTTAAAATGCATCTCTGGGTTATTTGTGGGACATAGGAATTCGTTCATATTTTTTTCCAAAATATAGTCCGCCCCCCCACAAGGTCTGAGGGAGAGTGGACTGGCCCCCTGCTGAAAAAAGTTTGCTGACCCCTGACATAAACCAAAACCAAACCAAGCAAGAAGATAGAATCCTGCCCTAGTGAGCTTTCAGTCTAAATATCAATAGTGTGTATGTTGTGAGCAGGATACAGAGAGAGAAGACAACAGGGAGAAGGAATGGCAACAAATATGAGCAAAGATGTACATCAAACTTTGTTCCAGTTGGGATAAGGATGGTGCCAATGAATAAGCAGAGTTTGAGGAGGGGAGCACAGACACGAAGTAGATTAGAGCTTCATTCCTTGTGCAGTATACCTCTGTAAAGAAATGTGTGGGTGAGCTGTTTTTTGGGTTCATGCCAGTGCTTTTCTTCTCAAAAAATAAATAAATAAAAATGGTGCCGATACTCACCATGAAGTTGTTACAGTAAGTGCCACACTTTTAACCAGTGCTTTTTTTCTAGAAAAAAAAGGTGCTCATACTGTGTACCCTTGAGTAGTCCTAGAAAGAAGCACTGGTTAACACCATCGCTTCTCCCATTTTTTGTGCACTTGGAGACACTACAGATAAAATACAAATGCAATGCCAAAAATGTGCAGAAGTGCATTTTTGGCCATTAACCAATATCTTTCAAAATAACTTGAGAAAACAGTACAGTGGTACTTCTGGTTACATACTTAATTCGTTCCGGAGGTCCGCTCTTAACCTGAAACTGTTCTTAACCTGAAGCACCACTTTAGCTAATGGGACCCCCCACTACCGCCTTGCTGCCAGAGCACAATTTCTGTTCTTAACCTGAAGCGTTATTTCTGGGTTAGCGGAGTATGTAACCTGAAGCGAATGTAACCCGAGGTACCACTGTAATTTCCCCTACGTAAGCACTTTAAAACTTATGAAACAAAGCCCTTTATACTGAGTAACATAATACGATTGTGGGAGCAAAGACTTTTATTGCACAGCACAAGGAAAGAGGAAAGGGATAAATTAATGGAAACAAGCCAATAGCAAGACAGCATGCCATACTTTTAGCAACACTATAGGCTTATGGAATTAATGCTACCCAGCACAAGAAAACTTAATCAGATTGAAAACTGAGGCGCATAGGAACAATGGAACATCAGAAGCTGAATTATACTGTGTCTGTCCATTGGTCCACCTGGCTGAATGTTGTGTACACTAGCTTTCCCTAACTCTTGGGTCCAGCTGTTGTTGGGCTACAATTCCCACCATCCCTGACCACTGGCCCTGCTGTCTAGGGATGTGGGAGTTGAAGTTCAACAACATCTGGGGATCCAAGGTTAGGAAAGGCTGGTCTATACTGACTGGCAGTGGCTTGCTAGGGTTTTAGGCAGGGGACACTCTATCCTACTTAGAGATGCTGGGGGCTGAAACTGGGATTTTCTGTATGCAAAGCAGGTGCTCTAGTACTAATCTACATTATTTCCATGCAACAGATTATTCCCCAATTGTCTCTTGGTCTCCCTCTTTGCAACTTTGTACAGACTGAATCCTGATTACAATTATACTACCTATGCATTTAAGTTACAGGTGGGTAGCCGTGTTGGTCTGCCATAGTCAAAACAAAATCGAAAATTCTTTCTAGTAGCACCTTAGAGACCAACTGAGTTTGTTCCTGGTATGAGCTTTCGTGTGCATGAAGAAGTGTGCATGCACACGAAAGCTCATACCAGGAACAAACTCAGTTGGTCTCTAAGGTGCTACTAGAAAGAATTTTCGATTTTGTTTTGACTATGCATTTAAGGTTAAGCTGTACTTTAAGATCACCACACTTAGGTGCTGATTTTATGACAAGTAAAAGAATACTTCAAGTTTTAATACTAGGGCTGCTCCAAACACCCATAAATTATGATTTGGTGCCGGAGCTAGCAATTTCCTTTGGGTAGTACGTCAGACAACAGCAGCACCACTGCAATTGTGCGAATATTCACATTTTAAACATATAGTTCAGTATCATTGTTTCCCTGGCTGCTGCTGCTGCTTCCCTGTTCTTCAATGAAACAAATGGATGATTCTATCCAAACAGGAATCACATAAAGAATGATATTACATTGCAATGCTACATCTGAGTGACAACAACAGACATTTGTAAACAAGACCATGTGCATGGACTCAGTCAGAGTCGACTGCATGGTGATGCCACTGAAGGAAACAGTACATTTCCGAGCACAATTCAAAGTGTTGGTGCTGACCTTTAAAGCCCTAAATGGCCTCGGTCCAGTATATCTGAAGGAGCGTCTCCACCCCCATCATTCAGCCCGGACACTGAGGTCCAGCGCCGAGGGCCTTTTGGTGGTTCCCTCACTGTGAGAAGTAAAGCTACAGGGAACCAGGCAGAGGGCCTTCTCAGTAGTGGCGCCCGCCTTGTGGAACTCCCTCCCACCAGATGTCAAATAGAACAACAACTACCAGACTTTTAGAAGACATCTGAAGGCAGCCCTGTGTAGGGAAGCTTTTAATATCTGATGGATTACTGTATTTTAATGTTTTGTTGGAAGCCCCCAGGGTGACTGGGGAGGCCCAGCCAGATGGGCGGGGTATAAATAAATTATTATTATTATTATTAAAGGAAGGTGTGTGTGTGTGTGAGAGAGAGAGAGAGAGAGAGAGAGAGAGAGAGAGAGAGAGAGAGAGAGAATTTAAACAAATCAGATATTTATTGTTATAGGCAATGACTAGTGCCAGCATTTTAAATAAGCCAAGAAACATTGTTTTTGGAAGGGGAAATCAGCCAAAAATGGGAAGCACTTTTTGGTTCTACTGAAAATACCTATTAAAGAACCAGCAGGTATCCTGAGCTCTGCTCAGAATTGTTGCGGCTGATGCTTGAATGTATCTCAAAGCAATTGTCTGCATTCTGATTAAAATTTATCCTCCAATTAATTGATAGGACTGACATCAAGCAATGAATCTAGAATGAAGGGCTCTGTTATGCCACCTAGAAATCTTACCAGGAACCAGGGCACCTCTGGTTACAGAAATACAGCAGTTCCTTACATAATGCTCTTGTAAGGATTTGTACTCAGACAACTGATTCAAATGTCCAGGAATGGCAAAAGGAGCGAACCCTCATGAGATTGCACCTGCCAGGTCCGGCCACAGTCAAAATGCTGCCCCAGGGAAACATTGTCTCTGGCACCCCTTTTGTTTGCTCAGATTCTGAATACTTTATTTCTAATTGCTATTTCAACCCATTCCACGACTTTGATTTGCATGCATGTTTCACTCTTGCGATGTAAGATGTTAAGTTTGCATGGACGGATCTCATCACAATCACTCTTTTGCACACTGAATGGACATTGACATTGTAATCACCCAGCCACCCACCCCCAAATGAAGACAGTCTTGGAATGTGAGACAGCGTTGACCATGCAGATTAGTACTGCCTTTTACTACTAAAGATGAACCAGTTGTACTATTTATTTCAACAATTAAGTAGATGGGGCAGGTGGCCTTTGACAGGCAGCACCCAAGCTCAGCACCCCTAATGGTCTCCAGGGGCAGGGTTACATCTCTCTAAATTTGGCACTGGTACCAGCTCAGTATACATGCTGGAAATGGCACATTCAAATATGTTGGAACCACGTCCCAGTCTCTTGTTACTTCCAGGTGATTTGCTTTATTAAGCATTCATCCTGATTTGGTTTACAAGAAGATAAGATGGCATTGACAGTTTAAAGAGCATTTGTTCTGCTTTGTTGGTAGGGAGTTAGATGATCAAGTGCTACCCCACAATTCCTAGTGCATTTCTCTCTCACTTCCCCCTTGCTTTAAAAAGTCCGATCCATTGGGCAAAACTGGTTTGATGTGCAAGACCACCTAATCGTACAACCCACATTTGCCAGAATTTGATTGAATCCCACCCCCAAATAGCAGTTGTCTGGAAGCACCTTCCCTGCCACACACAGAAAATAATCGTGTGAAGACTTTTAACTTAGCTTTGACACAATGGTTCATTTTGAAGAGAGTCAGCAACAGCAGAAATTTCTTAGGTGCTTTCCAAGGTGTTCCAGGCGAAAAGGTCCTACAGCATCCTATGTGCTCTTCCTGAACACCTGGATTAGTTTTCAGCTGATTTTTTTTTAATAAAAGCACACCTATCTATTTCCATCTTACAAATGCTGTATGGTATGCTGCTGTAATGTTGTAAAAGTTTAGTGGCTGACAAGGGCATTTTAGCTTTATATAAGATTTTGGTTTTTTTCTTGCCTTCTAAAATTAAGCTCCTTTAGAGATTTGGTTTTGAAAATGTCTGCTGTCTCCAAGGCTTCTCTATGATTATCATGCCATTCCCATCATCATCCCATCACCCCCATTTGGCTATAAAACCCAGGCTCTCTTTATTGCTGGCAAAGCTGCATTAGTGTTGATCTGGTGTCTTTTTGGCAGCCACCCAGCCTACTGCCTCCCTGCTAGCAAAAGGAATAATCTACATGTGTTGTTCCATAATTGCTGGTGCCAGGAAGTGTATCTGTGCAAGCATATGGACCATGCCTCTTGACCTCTAGGCCCCGCCTTTTGAAAGCCCTTTCACAGCCCCTGTTGTGATCAGCCTATAGAACCTGATTGTGGAAACTGGGAATGGCTGCTCTCCCCCACACTCCCTTTGCGTCTGCCAACAAGCTTTGCTGGCAAGTTCCTGTGCATAAACAACAGCCAAATTTGGCTTATTATATGAGGAGCTGTGTAAAGGCCTCCTGGCCTTTTCACTTGCTTTTCATATGCACAGATATGGCATTACAGGGATACAATGTTTCCTTAGTGTTTGGATATGTTGCACAGTAGACACTTTGGTTCCTCTGGTCCTCTTGTGGGAATTCAGAGGCTTTGTTCCAATTAGGGATGCTTTGGAAATATTCTCCCTCTGAATATTTTCCCTGGATTTTGTAGTTCCCCTGAATTGCCTAGTTATGCTTCCAAAGTGGAAATTGACCATTGTGTGTGTGCGCGCGCACACACACACACACACATATATATAAACAACAAAACCTAAAGTACAACAGTTTTGTAAACAGCTATGCACATGATGCATTCTTTGCATGTTTCACTCCCTCAGAATTATCAACATGCAGCTGCAGTTTTTCACTAACATTCTAAGTGCAGATGACCTCCTCTTCCCACATCAGGTGGAACCTCTTTGCACGCGTATGCTGGTGATAAGTTCACTAAAATTTGCTTTCCTCTTACAGCAGATGTTGGAAAGCTTTTTCAGCTCAAGTGCTGCCTTCCATTTGGGGCAGCTTTCTAGGAGACACATGCCAGTGTTGGGCAGGGCCAGAGGCAAAAGTGGGTGGAGCAATGAATGCAAATGTTGACTTTGAACAATAGGCAAGTTTCATCACACATCCCATCTCTTTCCTCCCTCCAGGCATGTGCAAATTATAAGTGTTGATGTGAATGTAGAAATTATTGCTATTCTTTGAAGAGAAACACAATACATGTCACCCTAAAGGGAAAAGGCTGTGCCCAGGGGAAGTTTGTGCCTGCTTAATTCTGCTGTCTAGGTGCTGACGGTTAATTGGCAACATCAAGCTAAATTCCTTCCTATGGTTCATTATCTTTAATCTAGATTTGGACAAGGCAGCCCAGGCAGGACTTCTCTATTTGAAGGGTTTTTGGTCCAAGTCCATAAGAAGGGAGAGCAGGGGCCTCGAAGCTGCTCATCAGCAAAACTGGGGAGCAAACTCCATGGTTTGTTCTGCTCCTCCTGAATTTTAGTTCAGTTGGGAGATTTATTATTATGATTAGTTCTGGACGTAGCTGTCAACTTTTCCCTTTTCTTGCGAGGAATCCTATTTGGAATAAGAGAATTTCCCTTAAAAAAAGGGAAAAGTTGACAGCTATGGTTCTGGAATCAAAGTCTGCTCGGCTTGCTACAACTTCAGTTCCTTTGCATCTCTTTCTCCTAGAACTTACATCCGTATTATATGGATGCAAATGTGCGTAGCAATTGTAGTTAGTGCCCATTGGGACTGGTAGAGAAGAAGGTAGAGAGCCCAACAGTAGGTGGAGCCAGAGTCATTGGCAGGTACAGCTAGAGCAAACAACAAGCAGAGCCAACAAATTCTAGTTTTGCCCCCATCTTCTGGTCCTACAAGGGCAACATCAAGACCAAGGAGGAGGAAGCTGACAGACAGTGCTGCCAGCCCCTGGTCTGATTACAAGTTAGAAGGTAAGCATTTGGGTGTTGACTGGGGTCAGTGAGGCAGTGCCCCATTTGCCCTCATGGACCAGCCTCCACTGCATTGACAAAACACTACTAGAAAGAGATATTGATGTCGTAGTATCTCTTTTGTGCATTATTTTTATTCAGGTAATGACTGCAGACTTCCCACATGCATCTGGTTGGCCACTGTGAGAACAGAATGTTAGACCAGATGGGCCTTTGGCCTGATCTAGGAGGGGCTCTTATTTCCTCCATTATTTTGACACAGGTCTCTGGATCCTGTAGTTAATCAAGCATTTCTGGAAAGTTCTCCAGAACTCTTGGTCTCATGCTTAAAGTACTCAGTTGATAGTAAGGGATGAAGGTCCCAGTGTTCCAAAACATTGCAGATCTATTAAACATGACAGAGATCACAGGTCTATAGTACGGGTCTTTCGGAAGACTCTGTATACTTATTTTCAACCCTTTTTCTGATGAAGGGCCATATTCTTACCCAGACAATCTTTCAGGGCCCAGATGCCAGTTCTGGATGGGGCCAGAGGCAAAAGTTGGCAAAACAACCAATGTATTGTTTCCCTTTGCACAGGAGGAGTTTCTGCAAATGTTTTTATGTAGTGATATGTATCAGTGTCAAGGGCAAGTTTGTCCCTCTTTGCCTGTATTTTGCAGGAAATTATTTCTCAGCTCTGAGGATAGTCCATTGTTTGCCTGCCTTGTATTAGGCCTCTCTATCCTCCATTCAAACAACCAACAGGCAGAATCAGAACTAAAGGACAGGTAAAAACACCCAAGGAGTTATAAAGTACAGCTGGTGAGGGCTGTGGCCTGGGGAGAGTCTTGGGGGCTAAACTGAGAGGTCTGGAGGGTCACATTTAGTCTCTGGGTCTGACATTCCTAACCTCTCCTGTAAACCAGGCATGTGCAAATTATACTGAGACCACATTTACACACCCAGTAAAATGAGTGTCCTGTTGTGTCAAAATGTTTATGAAGTGCTGAGTGTTTCATTTTCAGGTAAAATTCTGAATGGTTCATAGTTTATCTTCACTTTCATTCCTTCCCCACTCCTAAGCAGGAGGCCCAGATTCTTATCTTCCTTTTAAAAAAGAAAGTAATTCAATTCAACATTTAGCAAGAAACTTGAAAAGCAAAATGTAGAGGCAACATTCTATAACTAATTAGGTAGATCCAGATTCACTGCTGTTGCTAAAGATGCTTAATCACTATCAGAAGTAAAGAATGAGGGAATACCCCGTGTCTTTGCTTGCAGTGAGAAGTACATGTACAGGAGCAAGACGAATGGTGCCTTGTGCCTTTAACAGCATTGTGGCTGGCACAAATTAAACAGAGGAAGTCTTGCCTAGTATGAAAATGCAATTATGGGGAAAGCATCACCAGCTGATATTCTATCTGTCAAACATTTTGTTACCAAAGAGAGCCAGTGTGGTGTAGTGGTTACGAGCGGTAGACTCGTTATCTGGGGAACCGGGTTCGCGTCTCCGCTCCTCCACATGCAGCTGCTGGGTGACCTTGGGCTAGTCACACTTCTTTGAAGTCTCTCAGCCCCACTCACCTCACAGAGTGTTTGTTGTGGGGGAGGAAGGGAAAGGAGAATGTTAGCCGCTTTGAGACTCCTTCGGGTAGTGAAAAGCAGGATATCAAATCCAAACTCTTCTTCTTCTTCTACTTGTCCGTGGCCCCAATTTACTTTTGGACGCTATACTTCACCAAAGCAACTTGTAACATTCTGAAAGCTGGAGGATGAACTTTTTATGAACTAAACAGTTCATTTGGATGAACTTGAACAGAAGTAATTCATGGGGGGGGGAATCAAACTTGGTTTGGAATTAGTTCCTTTTTAAAATGAATTTTTCAAGCACTGGGTTTGATGCTTATAAAACAGGGACTCTGAAACATTCCACCCCCAGGGCCCACTTGAAAGGACCAAAAATGCCTTAAGGTCCACCATTCACAAGATATCAGTGCAAGGCAGGAAACAGTAACAAGGTCAGGGCAGCGCCTGGCATAATTATCTGGCAACTACTGAGATCATTTTCTATTGATATAAAACCCTTATTTGGAAATTGCTAAATTCATTGCCGCAGTGCCTTGTGGCAGGGAGTACCACAGTGCAACTTGTTGAAGGCTATCTGTTAGAACTGTGGAGTCAAGTGAAGTCTTTTTGAAGAGATTGTCTGAGAAAGAAGTTGGAGAATTGCCAAACTTTGGAACTCAAAGGACCCTATCAGCTGCAGGAGTTTGGAAGTGACTGAAATTAGGACTTGACTGTGGACTTTAACACAGCAAGGACTTAGAAGCAAAGAAACTCTCTCTGGGCTCAGTTATAAAACTATTTGTAACATCGGTAAATAGTCAAAACAAAACAAAATAAAAAAATTCCTTCCAGTAGCACCTCAGAGACCAACTAAGTTTGTTCTTGGTATGAGCTTTTGTGTGCATGCACACTTCTTCAGATACACTGAAACAGAAGTCACCAGACCCTTAAATATAGTGAGGGAGTGGGGAGGGGTATTACTCAGAAGGGTGGTGGGAAAGGGTGATTGGCTGATAGGTGTGGAAAACCTGTTGACGACTGTTAACAACTGCAATAGGTCTTACAGGGAAAGGCAAGGGGTGAGATGGCTAAAGATAGCTTTGTCATGTATAATGGGATAAGAATCCAATGTCTTTGTTCAGACCAGGTTTCTCCATGGTTTTAAGTTTGGTGATTAGTTGCAATTCAGCCACTTCTCTTTCCAGTCTATTTCTGAAATTCCTGCATAGAGGTTGATGTTGGCCTAGTAAAGACAGCTCTTTTCTGTGGTGAGCTTAACTACGTACTTGACTGAGCTTCCTCAGCTCATTCACCAAACAACACCAAGAGGAAATAGGGAGTCCCATTTGCCATAAGATTTCCATGTGATTCCTTCATGAACCAAGCATTAGTCATACCACTATTTATACCATTTTAAATGTTTATATATTCATTTTTTTAGTCAATTTTTTTTTGCCCAAGGCGGCTCAAAGTGACTTACAACCAACCAACTAGCCCTCCCCATAGATACATTAAAACTGGGGTGGGGGTAGGGGTGTTACATTGAAAACATCCCACTCACTTCTAAAAGGCCACATATAGCTAAATGCCAAAGATCTGGTTACATAGGAAACTTTTTGTCTGCTGCCTAAAGATATACAGTGGTACCTCTGGTTGCAAACAGGATCTGTTCCGGAGTCCCGTTCGCAACATGAGCAGAACGCAACATGAAGTGCCGCGTCTGAGCATGTGTGTGATGTGATTCGGTGCTTCTGCGCATGCGCGAACCGCTGAACCTGGAAGTAACCCATTCTGATACTTCTGGGTTTGGCACATTCGTATCCCGTGACAAACGCAACCTGCAGCTATCGTAACTAGAGGTATGACTGTATAATGATGGCACCAGGCTACCCTCCCTGGAAAATAGGCCCATTCTCATGTTGCCACCCTCTCATGGAAGTGGCACTCAAAGAAGGGCCTCAGATGGTGATCACAGGGTCCAGGTTGGTTCATATGGCGAGAGGTGGTCCTTGAAGTATTTTGATCCTGAGCTATTTAAGGCTTTATAGGTGAGAACCATAATTTTGAATGGAGCCTGGAAACTAACTGGTAGCTAGTGATATCATATGCTCAAAACTGTCTTGCCCCTGGCTGCTGAATTCTGCACCAGCTGAAGTTTCTGAACTGTCTTCAGAGGCAGCCCTACGTACAATGCATGTATACTATTTCATGAAATTTTAGGCAGGTTCAGGAAGTGTGATAAAGCTCTCTGAACTATGTGGCAGCAGTCTGGGCTCTGTAGAGGATGCATGCAGACAACTTCAGGCTGAGGTGTTTTTCTTTTTCACTCCAGTGTACCCTGATTGTGTGTATCACCCTGCCAGGTTGCAGGCAGAATTTTACCATGCATTAGGTGCAAAAGGGTCTTAAAAATGTGCGGTAAATATGTTCACCTACACTAAGGATGGTGGAGAAATGTGATACAGTTCACATTTAAAGGCATATCTACATAATTCTCAGTTATCAAAGCAACATGCAGACTGAAACACAGCCATCCTTTGAAATGCACACTTCCCTGAAATTTGCAACACAGTTTTTCAACTGAATAACGTGTACAAAAAAATAAAATAAAAAAGGCTTTTGTCCTAGGGGAAAGTGTGCATAAATGCATATTGTCATGAAAGTAACAGGCAAAACTGCATTATATTGCTTGTAAAATATGAACTTTAGGCAAAATCATTAAGAGAAACGCACAAAGTGATGGGTTTTCATGAGGATATATCTGCATATCAAACTGCTGTAGCTAGGTGGAGAACTCATCTTAATCCTGGAAAAATGAGAAACTGGACAGATTTGCCCATCTGCCAGACTCTTGGTTTGGCAATGTGGATAATTGTGGTAAGCTGCTACTTCGGTAAATGGTTATCTGTGTTCACTCCCTGAAGAAAGTGCAGCATGAGAGATTTCCTGGGACTGTGACTGTGTGGCAAAATCAGCTGGCTCAAACATTAGTATGTGCAATACCTTTTGAAAACAAAAACACACACAACCCCCCCCCCCCAAATTAGCTGACCCTCATAAAACATATTGGTGTATTTCTGTTGTTGTTGTTCCACCCTCTCCACTGTTCTCACAATGCTTCATTCCAACCCCCTCCCCTAGCAGCCATTGCCACACGCAGCTTGCTGTATGGGGACTCCATTAATCCTACATTTCCTAGATGGTATCTAAGTCACAGTGGGTTTCCACAGAAATTAATTTGTCCTGACAACAGGCCTAAAGATTGGAGTCCGGGGATCGCTTGGCATATTCCCTTTTAAACCGAGGACAATAATAAACAGAAGGCTGATAAGGACAGTTCTTAAAGACCACACAGAGAAGCAGCCTTGAACAGACTTTTCTCATTGGGTATCGGTGGATCTGCCTGATAATTGCCACGCCAAAAGCTCTGTGTTTGAAAGGAGAACAAGCAGCCTGGATTTATGTGTGGTTTCAGTAAAACAGCAGCAGGTTGAACAAACAGAACCTCAGAATGTAGATTTCTTGCTATTTTAAGGTGTAAAATAATTCCCCAAACTTATTTTGGAAGCCTGAACAGAAGAGCTTATTCTCTTTTCCTTGTGGGGACTGTATTTTTTATTTTCAAATGCCTTGCAGTTTACACGTTTTTCAATTTTTATCAGAACATTCGTCTAGATAATTTTCCCTGAGGCAGCCAAATCACACAAAATATCGAATTAAGAAATTCCACAGGTCCTGGGCCCAACATGCAGAGATTTACAGCAAATACTATTTATTGGAGTCATTCCTGTTTAAATATTTTTTTTAAAAAATATTTTTTACTGTATCTGATCCTGGAGGATCTGAGTGGGTAACAATCTAATTGTGTGTGTGTGTGTGTGTGTGTGTGTAGTTATTGTATTGCAGAGGCCTAATTATTTTATTTTTCCACTTTTACCTCAGCTGTGAGGGAAAGGACCCTCAGGGTATCTTACAACAATAATGAAACAACCATTGTAAACAATATGGTCATTAAAGACAGAATAACTCTGGAATTGAACTACTCTGTATCATAATGACATCCTTTTAAGCATATGGCTGCTTCAGGAATGTGTAGACATGTTTTCCATTCTTTGGTATATGGTTGAGCTACACACATGCATACATTTCTGTATTTCATATATAACTTTGCTGGGTAAATAACACTTTTTATCCCTGTGCTTATTTTTATGCAAGATGTTAATTGGGCAGATAACCCAGAATGTTTTTTAATGTGCTTCTGTTTATCAATAAGGAATCTTGGCACTCTGAAGAATTGTGATTTATGAGGTTGTCAATAAAATCCATTTCAACAGTTTTATGAAAACACCATCATAATATTGTGAACAGGTTACCATATGAAGTAGAAGGAACGTTGCTCAACTTTTTCACCAGTCAGGCATAGAGGATATAACCGACAAAATGCAAAGAAGCAAATTGAGATGGAAGCAACTGAAAAAATGGCAGAGGGTGTCTGAAAGATTCTCCCACCATCACATCATCATCATCATTATTGTTATTATTTTGCTAAAGTGAACATTGATTTTGCTTTTAATGAAATGACAGCTTCTCAGTACTGAGAGAGAAATAAATAACCGCCTTAAAAGCAAGGTGTTAATACATTTGGCAGGGAATGCTTTATCTACACCTAAATTGCATAAATCAAATATTACTTTAATACACCTGATGGTGCCTTCTTCCTCTGTGAAAATTTAGCTGCATACTTTTTAAAACCATGGTAGTCTCCAACTAAAAAAGCATGATAGGTCACCTCACTAGCCTGCAATACAACACACACACACACACACACACACACGCACAATTTAGAATATCTATGTAAGTCAGATAAGAAGTAACATTAAAGCTGTGACTCCACAGTGCCAGGGGAAGGGGAGGGAAGAAGGTAAATGATCCAAAGTGTTTGCATGGATCACTTGGAATGAATGGTCCTAACTTATTTATTTTTAGTGGGTGGCTGAGAGTCACTCTGTAAGGTGTGAGAGTAACTGCAGCTGCAATCATATCCCCAAAAAGGGGAAGCAAAATTATCAAGAGGATCGAGCAACTCCTCTAGGAGGAATTGGAGCTTTTTAGTTTAGAGAAAAGGCAATTAAGAGACATCATGGTAAATATGTATAAAATTATGTGCAGTTTTGAGAACATGAACAGAAAAAAAGTTTCTCTCTCTTACACACAGCACAAGATCTCAGGGGCATCCAATGAAACTGAATGTTGGAAGACTCAGGACAAACAAAATAAATTATCCCCCCCCCCGTGCAAAAGCTAAATAATGGGATTTGCTCCCAAAAGAGGCAGTGACAGCCACCAACCCTGATGGCTGATTAGACAAATCCATGGAGGATAAGACTATCAATGGCTGCCAACCCTGATGACTATCTTCTCCTTCCACTGTTGGAGGCACTATGTCTCTGGATGCCAGTTGCAGGGAATCATAAGTACGGAGAGGGCTGTTGGACTCAAGTCCTGCTTGTGGGTTTCCCAGTGGCCACTGTGAGAAAAGGATGCTGGAATAGATGGACCACTGGCCTGATCCAGCAGGGCCCTTCTTAGGTCCCCCCCCCACCGTTTACTTCCACTGTATTCAGTCAGGCTTACTCCCAGGTAAGTGTACATACATAGGAGCCTGAGAGTGCTTCCAGATGGTTGTACCGTGTTTCTCCTAAAATAAGACACCATCTTATATTTTTTTCCGCTCAACAAAACACAGTATGGCTTATTTTCAGGGGATGTCTTATTTTAACCGTGTTGCATTGGTACGCTGCATAGCCATGCCTCTCCAGGCTGTTTTAATGGGAGGTACCACGTCACTATGGCTTATTTTCGGGGTATGGCTTATTTTTGGGGAACGGCTTATATTTCACAAATGCATAGAAATCCTGCTATGGCTTATTTTATGGCTATGTCTTATTTTAGGAGAAACAGGGTATATTGCGGGTTTTAAGCTGCTAACACATGCAAAGCTTTTTGCAACATGGTGACCACAGCCTGTATTTTTCTAACAGCAGGAGCAATCCACACAAAAATGCTGATGAATTTTTACGAGGGATTTTAAGGATAAAATACCATTTGGAAACTGACATGGAAATGTAGAAAACTGAACTTAAGATAGGAAAAATGAGAAACAGAGGGAAACTGAAATCAACAGATTGACTGACCCATCTCTAAAATAGAGTCAAGACCATTGGTACATTTAGGTCAATATTATCTACTCTACACACTGATGGAGGCAGCAGCTCTCCAGTATTTCCCAGGCCTACTTGGAGATGTTAAGGATTGAGTCTGGGACCTTTCGCATGCAAGTGATATGTTATGCCACTGTGGTATGGCCCTTCCCCTACATAGCCCAGTGCAAACCATATTTGGGTAGCATGTATGTTACTGGTCCACAATACATGCTTTCATTTTCCTGTTGCCATCATTCACACAGGAAAACATTAGCCAGGTTCTTTTTCTTGAAGAAAAATCTACTTTCCTGCCTCCTCCCACGGAATGTATTAAATGTACATGACACCTGCTCAAGAAGCACATCCAGTGGAGTAGACATTTCGGAAACCAAATTCAAATTCAGCCAATAGGATCACAGAATAAATAGCATCTTGAAATAACACACAATGCACAAAAAGCATGTAAAACATAAGGTTATTCAAATAGAAGCAACCTCTATTACTGTGATACACAAAATGGTACACCCCCCCTTTTGAATGGCAATGTTCATCAACTTTGGGGGGCCCTGGCCCCCTCTATTTTTTTATTGGGGGGGGGCAAAGGGACCTCAGCTTCTAGGAGTTGGCTCCTACGTAGACCTGTATGAGCTTTGGGAATTGCCCTATAGTCTACTTGGCATTTTGCTAATCCACTATTGGTGATCTCCATTAGTGTCTCAGATGTGTATTGCTTTGAATTTTTTCCACAAGTGTTCTTTTTTATTTTTAAGACTGTCCACTAATGCTACCAAATTGAGTCCTGCTGGTGACTCAGGTGCATGTGCAGCTGGAGCACAACAACCACCTGCCTGCAAAAAGATCTCATATTTATTACATCAAAAACTTTTAAGAAGAAGAAGAAGAAGAAGTAAATAACACCTTTCTCACAATTGCGTTTAAAATTAGTTTTTATGCTAAATATTAATCAATTACAGCTGGCATGCTTTTAAAATTAAATTGTGAATGGCTGCATTTTTTATTTGTCACACTTAAAGAACTCCATTAATTGTGCCAAAGTAGAGAAGGTTGAGAGGTGCATGAACCACTGAATTAAAAACAACTATATCCTTCATTGCTCCTCCTTCTGATTTTTGACACCAGACCAAAGTGCTGTTCATGGTGCTGTGGCTGAAGTATACCATAATATCATTCCATGCATTTCAGTGGATCAAGGGGAGCCCTCTGTAAAACAGAGTACATGGCCACCCTACTCTTGTATATTTCAAACACCCCCATTCTCACACAAAGGCTCATTGCTTTGTTCCCTGTGCACACTATTACATACTGATGCAAATGTCCCTTCAACATTTGCTGGGTGTATTATTCCCATTGTTTGCAATAGCCTGTCCTGTTCCAGATTCTCTGAAGCTGGTGGGTTAAGCAAGGTCTCCACAAAGACCTCCTAGTTGTTTGCTTAGTTAACATTCCAGTGCATACCCTAACCCTTTTGGCTCCATGCAAGTCAAGTGGAGAGTTAAAAATTCAATATGTGTTTCCTAGAATGCCTAATCTCCACATGGATCTGGTGGCTGAGCACATAGAGCAGCTGCTCCTCAACACATTTAGCAATATATTATCATCTGGCTAGAAAGGTGGGCTATTGATGTTTAAATAAATAAATAAATAAATAAGTTAGCAAGCAAATGTGGGACAGTGATTAATGGAGGACTGATACCCTAAAAACAGCTCTGTCTCCAGTCAATAGGGGGAGCTTTGACCACTGAAGGGAGTGGAGAGCAGCACACTGCTATCGTCATACGGCTCATACTAGCCCCTCATTCATTTCGGTGGAGCTCATGTGGGAGACTTTCACAGTGGATGATATGGAACCCCCCCCCCACCCAAGCTATTAAGTGTTTCTGCATTAGGGCCAAATCAGGCATTGTTTCTCATCGTTTTTATCCTTCCTTTCCTCTTTAGCGAACCTTTCTCTAACATGCTTTATCTATTTGACGCGTTTTATATATTTGATTAGAGTGACTTTGTATTATTTGATGCTCTGATGAGATAAACAGTCAACTTTTTGAATATGCCTCCCCCCCTCTCCATTAGAATACAAGCCCATGGATGTTTCACCCTGTCTGCTTCTTCCAGTTTGATTTCCCTAGGGACTCATTATCATGCTGCTCACTCCATCCGTCACCTACACTGTTGAACTTGCTATCAAATAACCTTCAAAACATTCCTAGTTATTATGTGTCATAGGCCAGATTTATGATAAACTAACTTTGAAACAAGCGCGAATCTTTTGGACTTATTATTATTATTATTATTATTTTGGTTTCTTGTTAATGTTCCTTTGCGATTTCCTTGCGATTTAATTTTTAAATTGGTTAGCTTTAGCCTGCCCCTCTTTTTATGCTGGCTTTCAGAAGAGAGCCCCCCCCCCTTCTTCCCTTGCTCAAATAACTCTCCTTCTTCGATATGATTTCATGATGATATTTAAGCTCCATGTTTTTATTACAGAATGCAAAGTGAAGTGCTTTGGCCCATTTTGCTCTCTGGAGCTCATTAGGAGGCTCAAACACCTTCTTTTACAGTTAAACTTTGTGGGGAAACAAAAGCAATGCAATTGTTTCTGTCACTGCCATAGACCAACTAGCACGTCAAAGGGTAGGAAGATCCTCAGTAAGCATTTTAGGCATAAGTGAATGGGACTGTCCTTCATGTGGTAATTGAGAAACCTGGGACTGAAGCTAAGGGTCAGATATGTCCTAATTGAGTACTTCTACACAGCAACTTGGGAGGGGGACACTTAACCAAAAAACAAACAAACAAACAAACAAAACCACAAAAAACTTTTCTGGATCCTCTCAAATAACTCAAGAAATCATTATTGCATGAAGACCTCAGAGATGTATTTTGTTAGAGAGCACCAGGGCTCAGGGCCGGTGTGTCCATTTAGGCGAACTAGGCAATTGCCTAGGGCGTCAAAATGGAGGGGGCGCTGGCCAGGCTTGGGTGGGACGGGCTAGCAGCAGCTTCTCTGCTGTAGCGGAGAGGTGCAGCTTGCCCCCTAAACCACCCCCGGCTCCTGCTAAAGCAGGCTTTAGCAGGGGGTGGGCGGCAGGGTGGGCGAGCAGTAGCTCTCCGCTACAGCGGAGAAACTGCTGCTTGCCTCTCCACCCCCCCAGCTCCCGCTAAAGCAGGGCACCTCCCATTTCTCCTCGAGCGGTGAAATGAGATGCACTACCACTGTTAAAGCCCTAAATGGTTTAGGCATTATATAGTTTTGTCACATGCTGGAGACACACCTCTTTAACCTGACCTTTGACACCAGTATATGTACACCACACACACACACACACACACACACAGAGAGATCTGCCCTATTCTGTTTATTGTAATCTGTTTTAACAGTTTTTCGTATTGTATTTTTAAATTGTTGCAACTTGCCCTCACAGTGAAGGATGGGTAAGAAATCTAAATATTAATTAAAAGCTCCTCAGGTCACCAGCCTCTCTCTCCACTTGTGTATTATCTCAGTGAAACATATAATAAACAGGGAATCAGGCAGAGGGCCTTCTCGGTATCTGCACCCGCCCTGTGGAACACCCTCTCATCAGATGTCAAGGAAATAAACAACTATCTGACTTTTAGAAGACATCTGAAGCCAACCCGGTTTAGGGAATTTTTTTAATGTTTGATGTCTTATCATGTTTTAAATATTCTGTTGGCAGCTGCCCAGAGTGGCTGGGACAACCAAGTCAGATGGGTGGCTAACAACAACAACAACAACAACAACAACAACAACAACAACAACAACAAGGCTCTTAAGTAATATGGTTAGAAGTAACAATGATTTACAAACACAACAAGGTGTGATCCTCTGAAATATGCCTGATCAGAGACACACCAAGGGGTAGGTAAAATGGAATGCAGGCCTGGGCAGGGGTGGCAGACAAAAAAATCAGACTATGGAGTGTATAACATAAATGTGTGCTGTGATGTGGCACCACTGTCATGGTGAGATCAAATTTAGGAGAAGGCGTGCAATTTTTTCTGCCCTTCACCTCACCTTCACTCCAGATTATTTGAGTACTTGGCTCATGCAAAATGTAGTCATTTCTAATGTAGGCATTGCAGTAAAGTGATACCCCAATATACCTCCTTGCCAAGGGCACAAGGGACCCTAGATGTGCCTCTGTCCCTGATTATCCTTGATGAGATCCTCAACACATAAATTCCCCATAATCCAGACAGCCAGGCCATAAGCAAAGAGTAGGAATGAGCAATATCCCACTATGAATCCAAAGCACTTTGGAACCAATGTACTGCATATATTGCAGCTTTCCCCCTGCCATCTTCTGCTCCTACCCCCACCCCCACTGCCACGTCACATCAAATTCTAGATTGTAATCTCCATGGGAGCTGTGCTTTTTGTATTCTGTAAAGCAATATGTACACTGATGGCACCGTATAAGAAAATGAACACATAAAGAATATTTTTGTAGGGATACTGAGATTTAAATGTTCAAGAAGGCTAGCCACTTGATCAAACTCTAGTCCTTGATTTGATTGGGAGACCCTGTGGCAGCTAAGTAAGTTTGAAACTACTTTAAATGGGTTGCACAGGCATCCCTGCACAGTGAATAGATCAGATGACTCAAGCAAGCAAAGCCACCATGGGCCTACTCATTCAACTTACTTAGCACAGTTGCCAATCAGTTTGAATTATCTTCAATGAAGTTTTAATTACCTGCCTCGGATGCATTAAGCTGTTGGAATCTCTGTACCCCTCCTCTGAAACAAACAAACAAACAAACAAATAAAATTTATTATTTGTACCCCGCCCATCCGGCTGGGTTTCCCCAGCCACTCTGGGCGGCTTCCAACAAAGGTTAAAATACATTACCTTTCCTTTTCCCATTTTTTATTGCATGAACCTGCTGTAGATATCTGCAATGAATCAAAGAATATGGTGGCTCTGATTGATATTGTATTCTCGTTTTTTGCCAATGAAGTTATGCCTTCATGCAATTATTTCAATACGGATATAGGGTGGGAATGGGGAACTTATTCTGCCTGAGGGCCACGTTCCCTTCTAGGCAATCTTCCAGGAACCAAATGTCAGTGGTGGGTGGGGATAGAGATAAAAGTTGGAGGAGCAACAAATGTACATTCCAACTTTTAACAGTAGGCTTCTTTCTATACCATCTTCTAAACCTGGTCTGAGAAATAAAGTCCATTCTGATTCCTCAGTATTGCCCTTGCACATGGAAGCCTATCTCCAATACTGTATCCAACTAAGTTCTGCTCAGAGTAGACCCATTAATACTAATGAGCCCAAGTTAGTCATGTCATTAAGCTCGATGGGTCTACTCTGTTGCTCATGGTGGCAGCAGTTATTCTTAGAATTATGGAACATGCTTAGCCCAGGAATTTGTTTGCTGTACTGGAACTGAGCTCGCGGCCCCATCACACAAACATCTACAATACCTGGATTGCCAAAGCTTTCTTAATCTCAGCAGTCTAATTTATGGAGTGTGTGTGTTTGTACACAAGAGCCATTGGGTTCTTGCTGTTGTTAAGTAACAATCAGAAACACTTGCTGACCTACTACAAATCACCCAGATATAGTGATGGACTAAGCTGTCAGTTTTGTTTTTCTTCATTTCTCATTTTTCCTGTTTTAAGTTCCATACATCACATTTCTGCATCAGTTTGTGAAAACCCTCACAGAAATTGCCATTGTGCATTTCTCCTAACATTCACATTTTTATATGTAATTTCTCCTAATATTAAACAGTTTTGCAAGCAGTTTTCTCCACTATGGTGCATTTTCGGTATGCCTTTTTCATTGATACATGCATTTTTTATGCTCTTTACCCTGCTGTAGAAATTTTGTACAGATTTTGGAGAATTACATCACAAAATTCATACAAGTGTGCATTTCCAAAGATAGCTTTGTTTCAGTTTGCATATTGTTTCGGGGAAGGCTGTCCAAACTTCTGGTTGTCCGATGACTAGAAAGCATGGGTCCAAGTGGTTTTGCACTTGACCTGCTTCTTTCCCAAGGAAAACTCGCTCTATAGCTCTAAATTGGAACAAACATCAATCCGGAGGAAACCTAAATTGCCATTTGCTTCAATTGAGCACTAAAGAGCGGTTTTCCCTGGAGAAGAGTAGTCAGACAAGAAGTGTGGATAACCCCTTAGGTTTGCATTAAAATGTGAACTAAACCAAATCCCAGACTCTCCATCCCTACCATGCGAACTATCAGTATTTTTCAATTTACCTTATGTCCATCCCTGGTCTAAAGCAGCCAAATCACTCTATTATCCTAGTTGCCCATGGGTAGGGAATGGGAATAAATTCAACTCAGTTTAAATTTAAGAGAACTTGCCCTTTGCATATTCTGAAGCGAGATTTGAACTGAGACACAACCATCCTTTGAAACTCACATGTCTCTGAATTCTGCAATGCAATTTTCCCGCCAAGTGATACATACAAGAATGCACATGCACATGCATGTAAAGGCATATATTAGTGAAAACAACATAAAAAATGCATTATATTTTGGGCAACTGCTTTGCAATGCGTATGTTTAGGGAAATAGCTTAGAAACCTGTGCATATTAGGAGAAAGTCACACTCTAATGCCAGTGAATTTTAATGAGGATTTATAAGCTCCCCCCACCCAAACAAACAAACAAACAAAAAATCCCTTGGTGTGTAAATGTGGAGAACTGAACTTAAAACTGGGATAAAATTAGAAACAGAGATAAATTGAAATTGACTTATTAGCCCACCCCCACCTATGGGATCTCATTATGTTT
The DNA here is from genome assembly GCF_009819535.1 of Lacerta agilis. Classification (NCBI taxonomy): domain Eukaryota; kingdom Metazoa; phylum Chordata; class Lepidosauria; order Squamata; family Lacertidae; genus Lacerta; species Lacerta agilis. The sequence continues at coordinate 27,125,477 of NC_046331.1, read as the reverse complement.
TACCATTTTTTGGGATGTTTCTGGATGGAATATACACAGGACGGAAAGTGACTGTTGTTTATTTATAAAACATCTAAAAATTGCTGGGCACTATATGGAAATTAAAACAGAATACAGTCCCTGTTGTCGGGCTTACATTCTAATAGATATGACTTATGAGCCCTTTTTTGATTTTTATAGTTCTCAGGTTGTTGTTTTATTATGGATGTTATGTAATTTTATTAATTGACTTGTTGACTTGTATTTTATCGAGTGTATTTTATCGAGAACCATTGAGTGATGGAAAAATAGTGTAGAAGTGATCCCCCACCCCCCCAAAATAAATCTCAGAGGAGGGGTGTGCAGAGAGAAGTCCTGTACAGATAAGTGCTGTTTTGAAATCTGCTCTTCAGTTTCTGGAAAGTTTAATTGAGGTGAATGGTCAGATATATGGTAAGGGAAAGAAAGATATAAATAAAAAGACTTAAAAATGTACAAAACAGGGCAATTATGGCAGAACTTCAAGGTAAGACATAAACAGTGAATCAAAAACTCATAATCAAAACCAGCAACAGATGAAATGATATTTGGATGGAATTTGACATCTGTGTGATTGTGTTGTTAAATAAGCAGCAGAAAGCCACCAGGCAGCTGTGAAGTCCAGGGGCTCCACTTCTCCCCTGAGAACCTGAAGTGGGTAGGTCAATATCTCTTATGTAGGTATAAAGAAGGCTTTTATAAACCAGTCCTTCCAGCCTTGGGCCATGAGTACATGTGAAGCTGTAGCCATACCCCATCTCCCTAGGTCACTCCGCTCATTGGCCCTGCTTTACACCCTCCTTGAGTGTTTTGCTTGGCTGGAATGTGTCCTTGAACTCTAATCATGCCTTTTGCTTGCTTGGATGGAGGATAGACTGGGCTATTAGGACCATTGCCCCACAAATCTCAGTCTTGATTCATCCAAGCCCACCTCCCTTTTTGTTTCTGTTTTTACTTACAACCACTCCAGCCTATCAGCCTCTTCCTCCTTAGCCACACTGTTATCTGTGTGAAATTCAGCAGGGGAATGGTTAGAATTAGTTAGCTCTGCATGTTGGGCTCCTTGTTTAGCACCTGTTGCTAACCAGCTGCTGGGCCTTTGTTTTCCACCCCTAAGGGGCACCAAACACCACTGGGTGTGCAAATGTGAGTAGAAACTAGCCTATTGTATTAAAAGTTAATTCATTGCTCTGCCCAATTTTGCCTCTGGCCCCATCCACCACTGGCCCCTGGAATGTTGTTTGGAAGGGAATGTAGTCCTTGGTCTGAGAAAGGTTCCCCGCATTTGACTTCTATTTTGGATCACTGTTGACTTGATACTATAAAGCAGGCATGGGGAACCCTTGACCATCCAGATGTTGCTGAATTAAAACTCTCATCAGCCCCCACTTCCGGCGAGGACGCCATCGCGGGCAGTCGTGGGTCGCTTCGGCAGCAAAGCGACTCAGGCCGGCCCGGGGGTAGGAGCCCCGCTACCGCAAAGCGGGGCTCCGCTAAACCGCGGGTCGAGCGTCCCGCGGCATGGGCTCTCCAGTGAGCCCGCTATGGCTCCGAACCCTTCTCCCGTTCCCCCTGTAAAGGGGGAGTGGGGGTGAAGGGACCACGGAGCCGGGCTGTGGAGGCATGCCCCAACCGGACCGGCGAAGCGGCGGCCGCCGCTCGCGATGAGCGAGATCGTTCTACCTGTCAGAAGGAAAACAGAAGAAGCCCGTTGGCCGTGAGTACGTTAACAATTGGATTTATTTTTGACATTTGGCGCTCCGGGAGCTACGATGGAAAGGAAGCCCATTTTTTCCCCTTTGTGTGGAGAGAAAGTAACTGCTTTGATGGCGACTGCTGCTGCAGTGGTGGATACAATGTATCCACCACTGCAGCAGCAGTCACCATCACAATGTATTTGTGTGGAGAGAAAGTAACTGCTTTGATGGCGACTGCTGCTGCAGTGGTGGATACAATGTTTCGAATTTGACAAGTGAGACTGGTTAGACCCCTTTTGGGGGACCTAAGTTGGTGGAAATATTTCTTCTTGAAGTGGATAGAATGTAATCTTTTCGCCCTGACTCCAGGGAAAATGGCTGCAGAGACTTGTGACTGAGATGGAAAAGTACTGTGACTAAGATGGGAAAATACTGAAACCTGATACCCTATCTATGCCCATTTCTACCATGTTGGGTTTCGTTTTCAAGCTGGTTTTAGACTCTGGACTGACTCACGTACAAAGGATTATGTTTTTGAACTTAGAATTGCTGAACCAGAAATTAACTTTGCTGAATCAGGATGACAATTTATATCCCACAGGAAAGACTATTCAGAACATTGTTAAAATGGAAGAAAACCTTGGCAGGGAGCTTAAGGGAATTATCGAAGTACAAAGTACAATGCTTTTGCAACTCCGAGAAGATGAAAAATCCTGTCGGGGTGAGAGACCCAGGATCAGAAGACAATTTATATCCAATTTCTGGGGTGAGAGCCCAGGAATGATGGGAAAAAGATTTATATATCTACAATTAGAAGATGAACGGAATTTTGAAGTGGAGATGCTGGAAGGTGATGATCTGTGTACCCTGATGCTCCCTGTAAGGACTGTTATAGACTACGTCTGGAACTGTGGACTTATAAGAAAAGAGGACATTCTAAAAAATGGTTTTGGTGTAAGATGGAGGAATGTCTGGGGGGAAACCCCGAGATGGCGAAAGAAAATGGTTAGAAAAGGGATAGGGTGAAATATAATAAGGATAAAATTAGGATGGTTTATTATGGTACCCTGAAGCCGGTGTGTTAAGATTTTAAGTTTTTGAACTAGAGAAGAGATATTTGAATTTCTTTATTAGCAGCAGTCTAAGTGAAAGAAGATGTATGATTTGATACAAGAATATGTTGTGTTATGTAATTATATTATTAATTATTATGAAGTTATATTTGGAATAGATTTGATTCAAGCTAAGAAGTGATAGATTATTTTGGAGTAAAAACTAGATTTTAAGAAGTATGTTTAGTTTTGATTATTGAATGATTTAATTTTAGAGATGAGAAGTTATTAAAGTAAAATTAGAATTGGAACCAAAGGAGAGGAAATGGGGGAAGTCACCTAGTATTGATTCGAACAAGAAAAGTTTTTTTTTTGTGTAAACAAGAAAAAGAATTATTGGTGTGATTTGTATTTGTTTTATTATGGTTTGATTGTTGGGTTTGTGTTTGGGTTTGTGTTGGTGTATGTGTTATGTTGTTCTTTGTTTTGTAAAAACCAATAAATTCTTTATAAAAAAATAAAAATAACACTCTCATCAGCCCTAGCAAGCATAGCCAATGGTTGGGGATGATGAGATGATGAGAGTTCAGCAACTACTGGAGGGCAAAATGTTATTCATGTCTGCTCTAATGTGTATTTGGAGGATATGCACACATCTGCTTTCTTAAGCCAATCTTAAGAAAATCAAATCTGTTCTCGTTGCTCTCTTCCAGAGCTGCTATGTCTCTTTAACAGAGCAGCTTCACTTCATTCTTTTCCTCCTCCTCCAACACCTTGCCCAAAGCTAACTTGGAGCTCCATTCTGTGTCAGCTGTGAGATATAGATATATTGTTGTCTTAATTACCAGTATTTCTCCTGTTGCTCATAATTCTCCTTGCTCCACCAAAGAGCTCTTCAGAGAGCAGTAAGGTTTCCTTCCCCCCTTTCTTTAGGGGTTTAAAGGTTGTCAGATGTATAAATGATCTTTGCTGGAGATTTTTTTTTTTTACAATTCTTTTCATTTTTTTTGTGTGTGTATAGGTTGGGTGTTGAAATGTGGGTGGTGTTTTTCACTGGTGCATTAAGGAAGGGAGAGGGGGGAAAAAAGACATAGAATGTGGTCTACAGAATACCAGAGAATGTGAACATGGCAAATTGTAATAGGTTTATGGGGTTCACCACCTGCAGTGGATTACATATTTATATTGCAAAATTTTCTAAATGTAATTGTTAAACATTTTTGCTAAAATATTTGTCAGCACCACTAGCATTTTGTGCACTGATGTTTGCATTTATCAGGAACTGTTCTTTGTCAACAGCTAGTTAAAGACATTTTACTCTCAGATTCTGTGTTCAGGGCCACCTAATTGAATTCAAGGGAGTGCATAACACAATCTGAAGTCAAGGAGGTTAGCACAGAATGGTCCTTTTTAAAAAAAACTCATTCTTGTGCTTGACTGTCCAAGTAATTGTCACCATCCCTGAGGGAAAATAATTACATGTATAAATAAATATTTTCTTCAAAGTCCCAGTTCTCATTTTAAGTTTGCTAAGAGCTAATTCTGCTGCTTTATCCACACGGTAGCTCTTGGAAATTATCCTGTAAGCATATATATATATATATGAGTGAAATGGGGAAATGTTCCACAAAGCACTGCTACATAAACATTATCCAGAAATGTTGGATCTGGTCATCCCTAGATAAGTGATATGTAGTTCTGCCAACAGCCTTCAAGTGAGTGATCCTTCCTAATTTCCTTCATGTCTGATAAGCAGCTTTCTAAGCTGCGCCCATTTCATTTTACCCTTCATACTCTTGACTAGGTCCTTTCTTGCTCTTAGGATCAAAGGAAGACACCTTACACTGAATCTGATTATTGGTCCATCTAGCTCAGTATTGTCTGCATTGACTGCCAGCTGCTGTTCAGGGCTCCATGGAAATGCTGGGGATTGAAATTGGGACCTTCTGAATGCAAAGAAGACCTCCAATCATTGAGCTATGGTCCTTCTTGGGTAGGCCACAATCTCCATACTGCTGACACAGTAGGTATCCTTTTGCTTGTCTACTTCTGGTTTGACTTTTTGGGAAATGTAGTCAATTGCAGCTTCCATGACTAGAGTGCTTCTCCCTTATCTTCTTCACCTCTTTTCCCTGGCATGGACCCTACCCTTGCATGGCCACAGTGTACTGGACACACACCCTGACTCTATCCTATAAGAATCAAATAAGTTAGGAGAGTGCAAGTTTTATGATGGAGTTTTGATTCTGTTGAATATTCTCCATGAGGTATCTTCTGGGTGTGAAACAATAGCTTAGGGTTGTGCTTGGGATCTGGATAAATCCTGAATCTTGAGCCCAATTGGGGTGCACCTCAGAGGGATTTTGAGTTTGTCAGAAATAGAGCAGGATTTGGAACTACTCAGCATGAGCCAAAACGAGGACTTCTGAAGTGCCTTGAGGTGACTTCACAATCCAAATCTATATGCTGTAGGCAAGTGTCTGTTAAAAAAAACTACATTGAGAGAGCAATCCTATAGCAAAATACACTGGGATGAAAGGGTTAGGATACAGCATATCTCCAGCTGAATTGGGAGGTCCCTGGCACAGCTGAACTAGGCTGGCTTAACTGCCTCATCCTTGGCTCATCAGTGTATCTCCATCCATCCTGACTCAGTTGGGAATCAGTTGGCTGAGCTGAGTGCAATGGATCATAAACTGGTTTAAGGTCTGAAAAATGAGTGCTGTAGGGGCATGGTGGGGGAGGAACCAAAGAAGGGAGACCTAGGCTGGATCCTACACTGGTTCAGCTCAGTCATGTGACCTGTAAACTAGGTATGAGTTACGGCAGCAAAAAGTGTGGTGCACCTCAAACATTATGCCAAAGGCTTCTTATCCCTCTGCCAGTCTGAAGCCTGCTCAATCAGCAGTAGGGCCACTGCTGAACAGAGTTTGGATCTGGTGTAACTTTACGCTGTCTTAACTTACACTGGCTTGCTTTACGCCAGCTTCTTGTATATAGGGTTATTCACTAAATGTCTCTAAGATTGCCATATAAGGTAATGGTTTTATCCAGAAAGCGCAAGTTTTTCTAGTTCCCCCCATCAACACAACTTTAAAGGAACCATGTTAGTAACCTTTGTCATTCCATTCCATGAAAGTAATTCCTCAGATGGGCATGAACATTAAAACGTTTCAAGTCAAATTGCTCCCATCCCTAGTCTGTCAATTGTACAATAAGTCACTTCAGGACAAAATATACCAGAATTATTTAACATTCTTGGAAGAGGGTGGGAAAAGGTATTTGAAACTTTATTATTTCTTTGTTTTGGCTTGGGAACTCTCAGCTGCTTATATCCAATGACTTGAATCTGATTTCAGCAGAATGTCCTTTCAGAAGGTTGCGTGATGTCAATAGCTTTGATTTTCCCTTTATAATGGTAATCTCTTATAAAATATTAATCCCTGATCATGATTCCTTCTGTGTCATCCCAGAGTCAACACCCAGGAAAACTGCTCTGGCACATAAAAACTAAAGACATTTGAGTAGTTCCAAGTATACCTCTTTAATGTGCAACGTGAGACCATTTTGGGTGGAGAAACTTACAAACATCCATTCTGGTCTTGTGCACACTCCTCCTTACTCACTCTGCTGTCAAGAAATGGATGAGTCCATATTTTTAAGACAGGCCCAGAAGGTTTCTGCATATTGAGAAAATTCAATGCAGTGCAGTAGTATGGGGTAGCTTCAAGCTTGTTCCCTTGGAGGTTTTGCTTCTCCCACAATCGTTATTACAAATTGTTAGTCGCTTTATCTTGCCCAGATGTACTCAAAGTGACTTTCAAGCAAACAACCGGACAACATCCCCCTCCCCAATGCATTAAAACCAAGGAGAAAAAGAAATATATTACAACCACCCCACCCACTTCTTAGGTCATAGAGGAAAGCTTTTGCCTGGCGCCTATACATGATGGGATGTTGCATTTTGATTAATGCGTCTGACAGAAGTAGCAGAGTGATCCAATTGGCTATGGTGGGGTTGTATGGTGGAGTTGTGATGCACCCATTCCCCTTTTCCTGGATGAAACACAATGGGACATTTCTGTTTATACATAGGCTGAAACCCAGTGGTGCGATTGGGTAATTTTAGCTCTGAACGTAATGGTCTTCTGCTCTCCCCCTATTTAGGTTGTAATAGGTGTTACATGCTTCAAAATGAGGTAAGAAAGGCTTGCTACATTTAGGGGCCCTCATTTTGCTGAGGGGGAGGGGGGCCTGCATGGCTGCCCCAAAGTTCTGCTCTGATGTCACACACCACTGCTGAAACCAGAAAAGCTGTTAACTCATAACCACACAGACACACTTTTATTTTTAAGGTCTCTTCAAAATATTTCTCTGAAAGACAGAACAGGGACAGTGATTTCCTAGGGAAGAAAAAGCTCTCTCTCTCTCTCTCTCTCTCTCTCTCTCTCTCTGGTAAATGGAAACCATTTACTGTACTAGGGATGTCATTTTGGTTGAGATTTTCTTATGTACATTTTTTTAAAAAAGTAATTTCCGAAGGATTTATTTTGTCTTGTAACTAGTCACACACATTAACTGGCACTAAGATAATATCTTTTGACCAGCTTTGCTGGTAAATCACTGGGCTATGTAATTGACTTTTGTGCAAAAATTATGCATTATAATCTCTGGAAGAAATAAAATGGAAACATGTTTAAACACTTCCTTTTCTAAATGCTTTGGAGGCCCCCCCTCCTACTGCTAGGGATAGGAGGATTTGTCAATTTTCTCATTCTCCCATCTTAAATGCAGTTCTCCACATTTCTGGAGCAATTTAATTTTTTTTTTTAAAAAAAATATTCTCATGAAAATTCACCAGCATTTTACTACACATTTTTCCTAATAAACACATTTTTGTATGTAGGTTTGACTAATGTACATTTCTGCAAGCAACCCCCCCCCCAGTATAACACATTTTTGTAGGTTATATTCACTAATAAATTCATTTTTATGCATACTTTTCCATTGTATATGTATTTTTTGCAAACATTAATTGGCTGGAGAACACCACAAAAATTGAATAAGTGCAAATTTTTAAGGATGGTTTTGTTTCAGCTCTTATATTGTTTCAGAAAGTGCAGATTTGATACATTCATTTTAATATATAAGCTTATCCAACTTAATCAAATTTCTCCCCCAACCCTACCTGGTAGTTCATTGTAGTTCAAATGAGGGGAAAATGGAAGCCTCAATTTAATTTTGTAAGTGGCATTCATTTTTTTTCCTTGGTGGAGCTAAAGGCTTTTGAGATGAAGATAGGCAATTGGATTCATACACATTGACCTCACAATTTCAGTGTTCTTAAGAGGAACAGGTATGGACTGGGTTCTGTTTTTTTCTAAAAAAACACATCAATATTGCTGTTCTGAAGCAGAGATGGAAAGCAGAATATTTTCACACCAAGAACAATGATTAGCTCATAGAACTTCTCATCAATTCCCCCCCCTAAGATATCTTCATAAAAAGAAAGAGAATGCAAACATCCTATAAAAGGAACAATCTTTCCTTTAAATGGTCCCCAAAGCACTACATTTAATTTTATACTTCTTGTAGCCTGAGCCAACTCAAGTGCTTCTGTCAGGTAAGAAAGTTAATTTGATTGATTTAAACCCCACCTTGCCCTCTCCTTGGCCACCAAAAGTCACAAAAATATTTTCTGCTACTTCCTGATGACACCCAGCCTTATGGGTCTTTGGTGTGCCATTGTAGAACTGAGCTACTGTATAGACAGTAAGCTTATGAGGGTGTTCCTGGCTATCTTAAATATTGTGATGGAACATAGTCATGGGAAGGGGGAGGTACTTTGAACAGCAGATAAGGGAAGCAGGGGGAACATCCTATATACTGGCACAACAGAGATAACGGCTCTGTCTCAGTCTGTTCCATCCTGTGCTAGTTTTCTACATATGAGGAGAGTTTTGGAGAGAAACATGACACATACAACCAGTTACTATCTGAAGTCCACTCTGTTCAGACCCGTCAGGGTCTGAGTTTCAAGGGATGCAACCTGGGACATTGTAAAGACCGAACAAAGCCTGGCTCCACTTCTGTGGTGACTCACAAGCATGAAATCGCAAAATGCAATTAAATACATTGCTTCTATAGCTATCCTACTGAACACTCTGCTAGACCTTCAACTAGTTGTCTATTATCAGGTGAGAAGCAAGTTTGACATGCAGACTAAAATTTAGAATACTTTCCCTCAACCTGCTGCCTTTTAACTCCCATCAGCCTGTAGTGTAAAACATATGAGGGGCACCTGGTTGAAGAAGGCTGTTTTAGAGGGGGGTCATGTCTTTTGGATAAGTATCTAAAACCAACTCTGATAAGGTTTTTTTTTGGGGGGGGGAGAACATAGCCTGGGCTTGAACGTTTAAATGCCTACTTGATACAGAAACATAACATTATTTTATAGTTGGAAGGGACTGATGGCTTGGCAAATGCCTTTTGAGATATTGCCAATGAAAAGAACAAGATTAATATGATTGTTTGCATTTATCCCGGATTAGTCAGCTGGTTGTTGTTTTTTAAACACCCTCATTGGAAATCAATTTATCACATTCAGAACAACCTACTGACTCTCAAATGTTACAGTACCAGTGGAGAATGAGAGTTGGTATATATTGTTACTTTATCCAGATGGTGCAGTATCCCCTGAAGTTTGGGAAGAGCATTAATTAATTAATATACCACATGATGAAACCTTAAAGTTTTTATAAATGCATTCATTGTATGGGAAGGCCTTGCAACAGGCCTACCCTGAAACCACGAAGCAGAAATTAGCCAGGAAGGCATCAACAGCCATGTTTACTTGTGAACAACAAATCAACAATTCAGCCTAGCAGTATGTGAGGCTAAGGTTCAAGCTGATTCCCATTTATGCAGGGAATCACCCTCAGGGAGGGGTTTGCAATCGACGACGCCCCAGCAACTGGTGTTGTATTTTTAAGCCTTAAAAATTATTTGTTATACGTATTTTCAGAAATTGAAAAATAAAGTTAACAAACAACCACTTTTCAGTTCCTGAAAATGCACATAACAAATAATCACCACATACCCCCTCCCCAGAAATATTCCATGCATGTAAAATGTAACTAATACAGTCAAACATTCACAGGTTTGAATAATAATTTAGAACTGATTGCAGCAGTTTGGGAGCTTCCACTCTCCAGCTTGGGTGGGGGCTTCCATACACATTTGCATCTCCGCAAAGAAACTATCATCTTTGAATATTATGCAAATTGGCGTCCTCATTTGTCCTCTCTTTTCGGTGATACCTAAGTAGCCATTCTACTCTGCTCTCAGCAACAGCTGCTACATCTTGACGACATGATGCAGAATGTTTCCTTACCTTGCCAGCAGACAGTTGTCAAGACATGAGAAAGTTATCATAAGTTATCACCTGAAGCTCAAAGGCCAAATGTGCCTCCCCAGCCTTCTCTGTCCCAGATAGCGGCAGACTTTGGGCTCCCAAATTTTAGTGGCGCCCTGTGCAATTCTAAAATTTGGCACTTCCTGCCTCTTGCACTCCATTCTACATCACTGTTGCAGCTCCCACTGAGGTGCCAGTGCCCAGTGCGGCTGAACTGGTCGTGCTACCCTAAAACCTCCTCTGCCTCAGGTTATCCCCAGGCCACACCCCATATTCTTTTCCCAGGCCACAACCCTCCCCACAGAAGTGGTTTTAGGGTAGCGCAACTGGTTCAGCCACACTGGCTGCCACGCTGCAAGGGGCATCACAACAATGGTGTAGAACCAAGAGGTGGGGCACTGTTAGCATTGCACAGGGCGCCATTGAAATTTGAGAGCCCGAAGTTCATCACTGTTCCATGGCTCTGCTTTGACACTCTTTGAGTGTTTTTGCTGGGCTGGAATGTGTCCTTGAATTTGGACAGTGTTTCTTGTTTGCCTGGATGGAGGACAGAAAAGTGTGTGTGTGTGTGTCTCTGTGTGTGGAGAAACCAAGTTACTTTATGAAGGTAACATTCAGATTCATAGCTTTGCTCACTTTTTCCTCCAGCCTCTCAGAAGTTGCCTAAACGGGAATGAGGCCCTTGGGCTGAAACTTGCTCCTCTTCCCTGCAGTAAGTGATACAAAGTGGGGAGGGGTTGATGAGACACACAGTTGCTTTGGAGGGCAAGGTTATCAGCAACTATTCTCTTGTACTGTTGGAGGCAGTATGTCTTGCTGATCAGCTGTCCCTATTTTTCCAGGGATGTCCTTGATTTAGAGAGGCCTTCCTGGTTTCTGATTTGATCCCACTTTCCCTTGGGATGTCCCTATTTTCACTGGAGAAATGTTGGAGGGCACGGTAGTATGCCCCTGTTTCCACTGGAGAAATTTTAGAGGGTATGGAGTTATCCAACCCCTGAGCCATATGGAGAAGTTTTTTTTTAATGTTTAATGTTTTTGAAGAACCTTTTAATGAGGGTGAAAGAAGAGAGCGCAAAATATGGTCTGAAGCTCAACATCAAAAAAACTAAGATCATGGCCACTGGTCCCATCACCTCCTGGCAAATAGAAGGGGAAGAAATGGAGGCAGTGAGAGATTTCACTTTCTTGGGTTCCATGATCACTGCAGATGGTGACAGCAGTCACGAAATCAGAAGACGCCTGCTTCTTGGGAGAAAAGCAATGACAAACCTAGACAGCATCTTAAAAAGCAAAGACATCACCTTGCCGACAAAGGTCCGTATAGTTAAAGCTATGGTTTTCCCAGTAGTAATGTACGGAAGTGAGAGCTGGACCATAAAGAAGGCTGATCGCCGTAGAATTGATGCTTTTGAATTATGGTGCTGGAGGAGGACTGCAAGAAGATCAAACCTATCCATTGCCGTGGACTGCAAGAAGATCAAACCTATCCATTCTCAAAGAAATCAGCCCTGAGTACTCACTAGAAGGACAGATTCTGAAGTTGAGGCTCCAGTACTTTGGCCACCTCATGAGAAGAGAAGACTCCCTAGAAAAGACCCTGATGTTGGGAAAGATGGAGGGCACAAGGAGAAGGGGACGACAGAGGATGAGATGGTTGGACAGTGTTCTTGAAGCTACTAACATGAGTTTGGCCAAACTGCGAGAGGCAGTGAAGGATAGGCGTGCCTGGCGTACTCTGGTCCATGGGGTCACGAAGAGTCGGACACGACTGAACGACTGAACAACAACAACAATGTTTTTATATATGTTGGAAGCTGCTCAAAGTGCTGGGGCAACCCAGTAAGACGCGTTGGGTATAAATAGTAAAAATATCATTATGGAATGGGACGTCCCTATTATCATCGGAGAAACGTTGGAGAGTATGGACGAGTTGCTGGGAAACACAAGCGGGGAGAGGGCTTCTGTGCTCAGTTCCTTCTTGTGGGCTTCCCATAGGCATCTGGTTGGCCATTATGAGAACAGGATGCTGAACTAGAAGGGGCTTCAGCCTAATCCAGCAGGACTCTTCTTATGTTCTTAAATTCAGAGTCAGATGCATATATAATATCTGGTTCCAGCCTCAGAGGCCACAATGCAACACAGAGCTAAGTGTCTATAAGCCAGCTGATTTCAAAGGGCTTAAGTGTTCCTAACGCCGCATTGGATTGTAGCCAGTGTCCATAGATCTGCTCAGACATTATGGCACAGAGTAAAAGAAAAAGTCAATACTCACCAAGAGAGGTGTATGCATGGGGGAAGGGGGCTTTTCAAATTCCTCGTCCATCCCTATACCCCAAGTAAGCTTCCCTTCTCTGTAGAATTGGCATGGCTTTTTTTACAAGAAGATCCAGTCCCAAATGCTGACAAAACAGCACATCTAAACACAAATGCACATCTTTGTTTCAAAGTTTGCTGCTGCCAGGTGTGCATGGGAGAAATCAATTAGTTTTGAACATTTCTGATTGTATGTTAAAAAGAGTGCATTGGTCTGCATGTTCAAAATCAATTGTCAAAACGATTGAGGATTAATAACTCTGGAATCCTAACCTTTTATGTTCCTGCAAGGCCATGTAATAGGATGATTCAAGATCTGATGCCATATTTCATTAGTACCAGAGAGGGAAACAGATTAGGCTTTACCAGAGCTGTGTAAATAACTTGTAATACTATGGATACTTCTAATAATGAATAATGCATTTGATGTATTTTGCCTCATGGTCTCCTATTTCAGTAGTTGTTCACAACACTGTTTTGCTTTGCTTTGTTTTAATTGAATCTGTGCCTCAGTTTTAACATTTCATGATGGGTTACTTTGTGGTGGTGGATCACAAGCCACATCAGGCTGAAAAACTTTAGTGAACAAAATAAGTGACTTGTTTCTACAGATGACCCTCTGGATATGGCATAAATGGCTATCACATATACTCATTTGCCATTGCCTTTAACTCTTATTTTGGATCACCTAGCCTTTTGCTTTAATGATGAACATCACAAATTCCTATTGTGGAGAAAAAGGTGAATCTATACAACAAAATATATTTTGCCCAAAGGTTGATCCGTTTTGGAAAACTTACATAATAATATTAATAACCACAATAATAATTTTATTATTTATACCCCACCCATCAGGCAAAAGTTGTCCTATATAATTGGCTCCAACTCAAGCAAGTATATTCCTACTCTATAAAGGAGAAGGGCTCTGTTGCTTAACATTTTTAAAATCCCTTTGTTCATATGCAATATCCAGTCAAAGTGGCCTAGCTTCTAATATATACAAATATCTACTCAGTATAGAATCTGGCTCCTCCCATGGACTGGGATTAGTTTGTTAGAGTAACCCAGGTATTCAGATAGAGGAACATGACTGGGAAATAATGTGGTCCAGAGCCCTGTTACAAACCATATCTGCAAGAATACAAGAAGTCACTCTAAAAATGCTATTGAGATGTCATTGGACTCAACTAAAACTGAAAAGGCCGCTCTAGTCTATGCTGGGGAAGCTGTGGTTCCCCTGGAATTCTACTTCATATGTGGTTAAATTGCTGCATCATTCAGAAGTTTTGGTCTTTAGTTTCTGATATATCCATGATCACAACTCAAATGCCAACCCCAGCTTTGGCACTCCACTCCTTGGAAGGGGGCAGAAATCCCTCAATTATTGATAAGTCCTTAATATTCATGCTCCTAGCTGCAGCCAGACTCACAGTTGCTTCTCATTGGAAATCTAACCTACCACCCCTGCTCTCAGGAGGAGTGGCTTGGAAAGATTTTAGAGCACCTAACACAGCAAAGGAGAGCCCTTATAGGCAAGTCAAAAATAGACTGTTTTCATTTGATGTGCCATGAATTCTTTTCCTTTGTCAACTCAGATGCAAAATCCACTGAATCTCCAATTTCCCAGGTTACTATTTGGAGAGTTTTGTAGAAGATAACCTTATTTTCTTATTCCTCTCCCTGCACATTCTATTTATGATCACTAGGTAAAACTTATTATGCTTTATTATTATTCCCCTTACTGTGAAAAGTCTATGTGTAACTTGCGCTTCTTCTCTAATAACAAAATCACAATTTCTTTTTCTTTCTTTTTTTAAAAAGAATGTTAGTGAGTTTGATTCCAGATAATTCTGTACCTACCTACTCAAGATGTAAACTCCATTGAGTTCAAAGGGACTGACTCCCAAATGAAGAACTGCAGCCTGCTAAACCCACAAGCCTAAAATGGGTGGGGTGGGGTGGTGGCACTCATCTCCAAGTATTGACCAGTACCCCCTCCTTTTTAGGCATGCAGATGTTTCAGATTGCAATCCAGTCACACTTCCTAAGGGAACTGAGTTGTTCAGCTGTGTGAAACCCGCATCCAAATCATGATACTACTTTTCATTTAGATATTTTTTTTAATATATATATATATATATATATATATATATATATATATATATATCAGTGTTTGTGTGTGTGTGTGTGTGTGTGTGTGTGTGTGTGTGTAATATGGCTTTCTTCTTTGTTCTGCTTGTTATTTAGGGCTGTGCTGATGGACGTTCTGAAACCAGACATGAAGGTTGTGATGGGGCAGCAGTGAAAATTATGTTTCCTTTTGATCCATTATTTTTGCTTCTGTTTATATATATTTCTTTATGGGAAACCCACAACACATTTTCCAGCGAAATGCACACGTACAGTCTCAGGAGCCCAGAGTACCATTTAACTGTCATTTCCTTTGATTAACCTTCACCTGATCCTAATCCCACTCCCTTAGGCAATTTCCCTTCCCTTTGTCCTGTCATTTAAATACCACTCTCTAGCAGGTGGGCCTATCTGTCATTAGAGGCCTGCCTATGTAATCTATATGTGCATTTTTGGATGCCACAATGCCAACTTAGCTGCCCTGAGGCAAACAGGGAGCTGCTGTGGGCTATAATCACAAAGGGGTGTTTGCAACATACTGAGAGGCAATTCAAACTGGAGGGAGGAATATGGTATAGTCCTCTCCTAGGCTTGTACTGTCTCAGAACCCACATGGATAGCAGTCTTTATATGAGAGCACATTGCCAACATTTCCCCACATATGGAAAGCTTGTGTGACTGGGGGGGGGGGAAGCAACAGAATCTGGGGCTGAAGGTTTTTCAAACTTTACATTTCCCTGCATACATTTTGCTGTGGAAGAGACCTATTGAGAGATGATAAAGCATGCCTTTTTGCTTGTTTGAATAATAATAATAATAATAATAATAATAATAATAATAATAATTATTATTATTATTATTATTTATACCCCGCCCATCTGGCTGGATTTCCCCAGCCACTCTGGGCGGCTTCCAACAAAAATCAAATACATTAAAATATCACACATTAAAACCTTCCCTAAACAGGGCTGCCTTCAGATGTCCTCTAAATGTCTGGTAGTTGTCTATCTATTTGACATCTGAAGGGAGGGAGTTCCACAGGGCGGGCGCCACTACCGAGAAGGCCCTCTGTCTGTTTGAACAAACCCTACAGAATTTGCTCTCAGCAGTTACCCTCTGATAAACTTTTGCTTCTAGAAAATAGCCTTTAGTTACGGCCCAGGGGTACGCATGATGTTGAATCCAGACAAGCAGCGCATTTACTCAGAAATAACCTCCACTATTATCAGTTGGGCTTACTCTCACATAGGTGTGCATCGAATTGCAGTCAAACAGCATTTAAAACTCAGTACAAATAATACGGAGTGGGGTAACAACGTAAGATAAACCTTCAAATAATTACAATTACTTTTATCCATTCAAGCTACATGCACTTAGGTTCCATTGAATTCAATGACTAAGTTCAATGGATCAGAAACACAACTAATAACTCTAGATATAAGTATTTATTTAAATTTCTAGATTGCACTGCTGTCTCTCTTTCATTTGAAACATATTGCTTATGCTGTGCTTTAAATGCTATTATTCTGCTTGCACTGGTTTTTAGGTAGGAAATCAATTTGATTAAAATGTTTAAGTGTTTTAATTATCATTATAATAGTTTAATGATTTAATTGTATATTGTTTGAACTCTCTGTGAATCACCCAGAGGACTGTGTTGATTGAGCAGTCAACAAATGTTCTAAATAAATTTGATTGTCAAGGTTCTTCGCCATATAGAGGGAGTTCATATTCTGATCTCTCCCAATTTTAAGTTAGCTCACATTACCAGTTTCCAAACTCATCCTTGGGAAGGTTCCTCTGGAGAATTTCATTATTCAACACTGATGTACAGATCAGTTTTCAAGTCAATGAAAATTATTTGAAATCCAGATCCTGAGAAGTGGATCACCATTTCAGGGCCTTTTGTGCTTCTGTGCATCCAGTAGGAAACAGATTGTGCAATTTCTTAATTTATAGGTTGACTTGTAGGTCAGGATGGAGGATAATTCCATTCAGTCTGGATTTCAAAGTCAAACTCATCTAATCCATGGTTCCCAGACTTTTATGTGGATCGAAATAAAATTATCATTCAGATAGTGCACTTCTCCAAAATCTGTGATGCCATTTTTATTCAAACATGTGTGCATTGTAAGGGAAATAATACAATTTAGAGATGATGGATGCACAAAAATATATATTTTAGGGGGTAAATATTTTTTAGTGGAAGGTGCATGCAAAATGAGTATACACCTTAATTCTCGAACTTAATCAGTTCTGGGAGTCTGTTCAACTCCCAAAGCCGTTCAAAAACTGAGGCATGGCTTCCGATTGGCAGCAGGAGCTTCCTACACTCAAGCGGAAGCCATGTCAGATGTTCAGCTTCCGAAAAACATTCGCATTTTACTTTTGGAACATTTACTTTTGGGTTTGCGGCATTCGGGAGTCAATTTGTTTGGGAGCCAAGTTGCTCAAGTACCAAAGTACCACTGTATTGGGGAAAATGCAAATGATTTAAATAAAATTTTTTTAATTAAAAATCTACAAAAAACCGGATGGAAAGGAGTTAAGATCAAACATACATATATGAAACTGAAGTGGAGAAAAAAATAAGGCGATTTGTCTGCTACTTGCAGTAACCCATTCTGGGACTTCAGACTTCAACAGGTTATCTGCCATTCAGCTTAATGTGCTTAGGAATTGACAAGTTATATTCACCCATGTAGAAATTATTGCCACATCTGTAGAACAACAGCAACAACCAAAGATTCTACACCCCGCCGGTTTCCAATACACTCAGTAGATAAAACTGAGGATCCATTTGTGGTACCAGCGCAATGTCCTGAAAGTTAACTATTGTTTTTAGAGTGTTTCTGTTCTGAGCTAAACATTTTAGGTTGATTCAGTAAGCAAATTCATTGGTAAGAAAGCTTAGATTCTAATGCCTTTACATCTATTTCATTCATTACACATACCTTGCTTTTCCTCAGCTTAATGATGGTTCCCAGGAGACCTCCTATCCAGTCATCTTATAGGTCAACCCTGCTTTGGTTCAGCAGTAGAACTGCATCATCTATATTCATATAATTCTCTGGGTTTTCTTTGCTGTATTCTGCTGCTCCAAGCTCTTTCAGCAATCATCTTTCATTGACCAGCCATTGCATTTTAACCCACTATTTTGGAATCTCTGAACTGGATACACTGCCTGTTTAAAAGAGAATATCTGACATTTGTGTAGACAGGCGGAGTTTCCCAACCCCCAGGCGACCCACGAGCGGAATAATGACACAAGACAACGTGCTATGGGATTAAAATTGGCCACAACTTTATTAAGATTCAGATGTAGGGAGACCTTGGCTCATGCATTGGGTGTTTATACTCCCCAGCCCCCAGCCGGGGATCTGGGAAACTTCAGGGTTATCCAGAATGTGTGGGGATTGGGCTGGCTCTGGAGAACATATGTTCAAGCAGATAGCCCGCCCCCCATTTGCTGCCACTGGTTGGGGAGAGCAATGACAACCTCTCAGCGTATGGTCAATGCTTCCTCCCAATAAGGGGAACCCTGGTATCGCCGTTGCACTGGGGGCGTGGAGTCACCGCCCCATGACCCTCCATTTAGGAAGATTTCTAAAGGATTCTGCCCAAGGCCTGAAACCGCCTAAGTTGTGATGAATTGCTACGGGGAAGGCAAAACCTGCCAATGCAGGGAAATTCCTTTCCAGCCCTTCAACAGCGGTCTTGACATAGCAGCGCCTGCGTACCCGTGGAGAAGAGGTTAATCTGCAAAAATAAGCGTTAATTGAGGGAGTGGAGGGTGGGAGAAGCTCTGGAGCCCAACTGCTGCTTCCTGGTAAGCTACACCTTCTATTGTGTGGGCTAGGTAGTCCCTCCCCTTACCTGGCCAACCCTCTGTCAATGCCCTCCCAGGCACGATTGGGCACTTAGCTGGGGTAGGCGGAGACCCCAGGTATCCCTCCTGGGGGAAGGCGCAGCCAGTCCGAACTACCAGGTGTCACCTAGCTGCTCAAGGGGCTGTGCACGACCATGCAAACATTGCCCCCCCCATTTGATGTGGGGAGCGATCATTCTGTTTCTTTAAAAATCAAAATACAGTGGCCTATTTTCAGTAGCTATGTGTAATATGCTGGCTGGGGCTGATGAGAGTTGTAGTCCAACAATATATGGAAGGTACCACATTGATTTGCCATGTACATAGGTCTTAGATCTAGTAGCAGACAGCATGGTGGGGCTGCACTGCTCACCTGACCTCCCACTAGTTTCATTCACTGCTGCATACTGGGAAGCGGGGGGGGGGGAGGAGGCATTGATGTATCCAGCATGGTGCAAACATATTGGCAGGTTAGTTTCTTTTTGTACATTTGCATACACAAACCTCACCCCTGCCTCACCTCTCCCTTTATCCATCCTGGTAAAGAGCAGTGATCCACCTGGATGGTAGTCAGGTGTGTGGTGCAGCTCCACCACATCTTCTACAACTGCTTAAAACTGAGAGACCTGATTTCAAATCCCTGCTCAGGCCAAAAGCAAGCAAACAAAAAAGTTTACTAGATGTCCTTGGCCCATTCATTGCCACTCAACCTAGTCTACCTCTGCCTCTGAGAAAGAAAACAACTATCTTCCTGAACTATTAGGACAAGACCAGGATAAAAATAAAATAAATTGATGAAGATTATGATAAACACAACTGTTGAACGACTCTTATGCCTGCAAAACCTGGTGGATAATCATTTGGGCAGATACCCACAGAGAATATGGGTTGATCGGTGGTATTCTAAATCTGGTAATAAATATTATGGATATAAACTCACCACATATTTTGGTTTGGATCCTGATTTAGTATGCTGGTAAACCACCTACCTCAGCTTGAGGTTATTGATAGGTTGCCTGATTCAGCTCATGTCAGTCTCTTTCTCTCCCACCCTCCCCCTGATTAAGCTTGGAGAATTCTCTCCTTCATTACTGGGATTTCCCCCCACCTTTTCAGAGAAGTGGGTGATAATTGGAGCAGCCTCTCCAGTGAAAAACACCTGCCAAATCACAAGCAAATAGACCCAAGGGCATTTATTCTTCACATTTAAAGTCTGATTTTTTTATTTTTAAAAATCTGTTGTTTGCTTGGAGTTGGTGGAAATTTGGTAGACATTCTGAGGGCTCAATTTCTGCCAAATTTCAGAAAGATACATATACAATGGTACCTCTGGTTAAGTACTTAATTCATTCTGGAGGTCCGTTCTTAACCTGAAACTGTTCTTAACCTGAAGCACCACTTTAGCTAATGGGACATCCCGCTGCCGCTGCACCACCAGAGCATGATTTCTGTTCTTATCCTAAAGCAAAGTTCTTAACCCGAAGCATTATTTCTGGGTTAGCGTAGTATGTAACCTGAAGCGTATGTAACCCGAGGTACCACTGTAGTGGTTTTCTGCACAAAGTCTGCTTTTACAATTTGGGGTAAGTAAAAAAGGAATCACTTAATTTTTCCATGTGCTTTTTGGGCAATTGGTCTGAAAACTGTGGCCACAAGAGGAAACTGTGGCCTTGTGTACGAAACCTGCCAAATAGCTCAGATCGGCCCAAGTATTGGGCACTTTTAAAGCTTATTTTGTGGTGGGGAAAACTAAGAGAGATTTACTTTCCATGTAAAATGATCACACTCCTTCATGGATCACTGCCTGAAATGGGAGTGCCGGATCACCTCATTTGTCTCCTGAGAAATCTCTATGTGGGACAAGAAGCTACAGTTAGAACTGGATATGGAACAACTGATTGGTTAAAAATTGGGAAAGGCGTACGACAAGGCTGTATATTGTCTCCCTGCTTATTTAACTTATATGCAGAATTCATCATGCGAAAGGCTGGACTGGATGAATCCCAAGCCGGAATTAAGATTGCCAGAAGAAATATCAACAACCTCAGATATGCTGATGACACAACCTTGATGGCAGAAAGTGAGGAGGAATTAAAGAACCTTTTAATGAGGGTGAAAGAGGAGAGCGCAAAATATGGTCTGAAGCTCAACATCAAAAAAACTAAAATCATGGCCACTGGTCCCATCACCTCCTGGCAAATAGAAGGGGAAGAAATAGAGGCAGTGAGAGATTTTACTTTCTTGAGCTCCATGATCACTGCAGATGGTGACAGCACTCACGAAATTAAAAGACGCCTGCTTCTTGGGAGGAAAGCAATGACAAACCTAGATAGCATCTAAAAAGCAGAGACATCACCTTGCCAACAAAGGTTCATATAGTTAAAGCTATGGTTTTCCCAGTAGTAATGTATGGAAGTGAGTCTCAGTCTCTAAAAGGTTCGCCATCACTGATCTAAGGCATCTCACTTCACCTCAGGATGAGGGGATCATGTCCAAATGTGATGCATATCCCTAAGAAATACTACTTTTAAAAAACTTCTATTAAATATTGTAAGTTGAATGAAGATGGGAATGTCAAGGATGAGCAGTACAGCTCTGGTTGTGAGAATATCAAGAATACCGAGTCTTATGATGCTCTATGCAGCTCAGGACCAAGATACCTGAAAGATTACCTCATCCTTACAGTATATACCCAACCAATTATCATACAGTGGTACCTCGGGTTACATACATAGTACCGAATAATGGGTCTTCCGCTGTCAATACCAAATCATCTGCAAAGGCTTTGACTTTATACTCTTTTCGACTGACTGAAATTCCTTTTATTTTCTCATTTCCCCTTATAGTCTTTAGGAAGACTTCCAGAACCGAGATGAATAATAATGGTGACAATGGACACCCTTGTCTTGTACCTTTCGTAATCTCAATATTTTCTGTTACCACATTATTTACTATCAATTTTGCTTTTTGATTGGAATATATCGCTTTAATTCCTCTTATAAACAATTGTCCAATGTTCATTAATTCCAAATTCTTTACCATAAATTCCCAGGATATATTATCAAAGGCCTTCTCTGCATCCACAAAGATTAATCTCGCTTGCTTTTCATTCCTAGCCATCAAATATTCAATAATATCCACCACATTCCTTATGTTATCTTTCATCTGTCGGCCAGGAAGAAAGCCTGCTTGGTCCCTATGTATTATTTCATTCAATACTTTTTTTCAATCTATTTGCCAAAATACTTGCAAACAATTTATGGACATTATTTAATTATGAAATTGGCCTATAATCTCATCAGATAACCCACCACACACCTCTTTATTCTGGATTTAGACACTTTAGGTGTCTATTTTTGTGATTGCAAGTTGTCTTAAACTGTTTTTGATACTGTGTTTTAATGTTGTAACCCACACTGGGACCTTGGGATGAAGGATGGGTTAATGATGATGATGTGAGTTTGGGGGTGGGGGTGGGGTTAGGCTGTATGCCTAAGCCTCTTCCAATTCTTGGATTCAGCAATGATTCAATTGTTTGAATAGCCAGACTAGCTTCCTGGTGAGGTAATGGCCCCCTAAGTATGGGTTGTTAAGTTAACCAAAGGAAGTAGCTCTGTGCCAGAAGACAAATGGGTGGGCCCCCTTCCTTTACCTGGGCGTTGGCGAGAAGGACAAAGGCCAGACTTGTGTGAGAGAGCTAGAAGCAGGTGGCAGGCTGAAGTCTATGAGGGAGAGCCATGCTTGATTTCTGTTGGACTCCAAGGCTGTGACTACGGGGAAGCAACATCTTCTTGGAGTGTTAATGCTGTGGGGCCCTCCATCACAGCCTAAGTTTGTATATATGTGTAAATAAACCACATATCCTAAAGACTCCACTGTCCCTCATTCACAGAAAACCAAACTCTGGGTAAGTGTCTGGAATCCCTGGTATCTCGCACTGCTTTGAGATTGGGGTGATGTGCAACAATAATGTTGATACTGGACATCCAAAGTGGTGACACCTACCCTTTGGAATTCTCTCCTGCTACATATTAGGCAGGCACAATATTTACTGTCATTAACAGTGTCTGTAGAAGACTTTCTTCTTTCAACAAGCCTTTTACCTGAAAATTTATATTTCAATGGGCATTTGCACTGGATTGAAATTCCTTTTATTTTTGGATTTGTTTTAATTTTTTATATCAATTGTTTAAACTGCATGCAGTTCTTTTTATGCTTTTATTGTGAAAGTGCCTTGAGATGCTTCATAGGAAGTGATTAATAAATGAAAAAACAAAAAACAAAAATGAAATAAATAACAACCCTGTCATATAGGAAAAGGGGGAAGTGCAGAGACTGTGTGGGAGGCAAACAACTTCCTCCCACACTACAGGATTTTTGTGCCTTCAAAGCAATTCTATTTAATTTCAAAATTGTAGGGCCAGATGCTGAAACAGCATCTGTACCCACAAAGGTCAATGATATTGATAGTGTCTGCCTTCTCCCAGGAAGTTCATCAATGAGCAAATTCGAGTGATCTTTCTCCATTGGCCTCAGTTCAGCTTGTAACATCTTTCTCTCTCTTTTGAAAAAGGGAGATGTGTTTCTAATGAAGCTATGCACTGATGGATGGAATAGAAACAAATATATTAGAGATATATGTGGCATTATTCCTGTATTTGTTGCAGCATCAAGTGAAGGGGTTAATTTGAGCCAGAAACTCATTTTTTAATGTCAGTCCTGGGAAATGTGAAATAATAATGAGAATGAAGTGGTAGGTTCAGCACTGACACAAGGAAGTGTTTGCAAAAATTATTTATTTTTATTAAAAGACCAAAGAATGATACCATATTGCAAAAAAAACAAGGTAGCATATAAATGTAATACACAATAAAAAATTGAAAATAATTTTAATGAATTGTACAATGAGCATAATTTTAAATATCAAAAAATGACTTAAATCATTGGCCACAAGGAGTCTAGCAAGGAAAGAATACAAAGCTTGCAGCAAGATGCACCTCAATGGAGATACACTGGTGTGAAGCCGCCACCAAAAAGGTCCTTCTATGAACCTCCCCACTACACACCTCATTTAACATAGGAAACACCAGGACAACTTTTTATGATGAATGCTCCTACTAACTATGGCATTTAATATGTGATGCCACCTTCACACGTGTAAGTTATTGATGTTGTGGTGATCAAATGCTGAACATGCCTGTATAAATATATGAAACAACACACATTTATATGCCACATTTTCTCCAAGGAACTCCTCGCCAAGAAAGCTCACCAAGAATGAAGCAAGAATAACTTGAGCTGGTGAGAACCCATACATCAAATGAACCCAAAGTTGGGTGTCGTTGTTGTTGTTGTTGCTGTTGTTGTTTTAAAAAAGATGCACTTGTATTGTAAAATTGTAAACCACACCGAGTGCCTTGGCTAAAAAGGCGATAAACAAACAAACCTGCTACCAAGAGAACATCCTCTCTGCACAAATGAAGTTCATGACTTAAAAAATATCGTGAATGCCTGAGAATGAATCATACATCCAATTATGATTACATGCACACCTTTTAAACAAAGATAGGGAAATGGAGGCCCTTCAGAAGCTGTAGGACTACAACTCCCATCAGTCCCAGCTAGCATGACAGTGATCAGGAATGTTGGGGTCCATCAACATATGGAGGGCTGCAGCTTCCCCCAATGCTGTGTAAAGGCTTACTGTGGATAAAGGACTGAATTGGACCTCACTTTTTGTGATACATCTATCTAGGAAAATGGCAGTTCTCCTGGGCTTATATATTCTCCAGGCTAAATTGCAGAGTGGGAAAAGAGGAAGGAGATCCACAATCAAAACGGAAGAATCTTCATTTGTTTTCTGAAGCTTTTTCTCTGGATAACCAAATGATCTGCACTGTGTGCAGAAGAAAATTGAGTTAAGTTTCGTAATTTGCTGGTGCTGCTAGAGCTGTGGGCTTTGCTTCATTTTTTTTAAGTAGACAGGGAATCCTTGATTTGGACCATCCTGTTGTTGTTGTTGTTTTTTCATTTGTATTATGTTAAAACACAGTTTGTTAGACAATGGTGGACTTCTGAAAAGATAACCACTCTTGATATTTTGTGTCTATTAGCTTTCGCTCTTTCCTTATAATTCTGAGTCTGGCAATGGCAAGTTCACTGACTCCAGATTTGAAACTTGATTTCCTTGGCATCATAGCATTAGCATTCAGCTGTGAGATGTAACATAATAGTATTATAAGCAACCTTCCATCCTGTTGTCATGGATGCAACACAACACAATATTGATAGCAATGTAACACCAGAACATTATGAAATCTCATTTTTATCTACCAATTTTAATTTAATTACAGTGGAAATTCTTTTCAAATATCAAATGTGCATTTATTTTTTCTAACCTACCCCCATTTAAAGGCATTCATTCCATTAGCATTATGTAGCAGAATTCTCTTTGTCCAATGTTCCTTTTCTTTGTAGTATAAATATATGTCAGTGTTAGTTTTGGAGACTATTTGAAATAAGCTTCCATAAAACGTATTTGTTTCTGAGTCAGGGTGCATGTTATTTATTTATTTGCAAATGAATTTTAAAGAACATTTGCATTTTTGCTACAAGGGCTGCATCAGACTACCTGCAAATAGGGATGGATGGATCAATCTGTTTCCAGTTTATGACAATTTTGCATGTGATTAGCCATAACTCTGTTCCATCCTGTTTCTACATTCATCTGCAATATTTGATTTTAGAAAGGACATCTGTACAGAAATTGGCTTTTAGTCTTTATTTTTTTGGTACGGTATTGCATTTTCCATAACAGAACCATATATGATTACAAAAGGTATGTTTGTCCAAGAGAAATAAATTGCTACAATTTCTGCTTTGAGGTTTTTGTTTTTTTTAACATCCAAGTGGTACATAAATATTATGAAATAGATAATGAAGATTCATAGAGAAGCCGCGTCATCTTTTGAGTCTATTAGGAACAAAAAAGTGAAATACACATTGAAGTATGGATTGAAAGGATCCTTAATTACACAGTTTATCTCAAAAATGTATTTAAATACATATTTTATCCCAATGTATGCATTTAAAAATGCATTTTATCCTAAAATATGTGATTAAAAACACACACACACACACACACACACACACACACTTTGATACTTTTTTGAACTGAGAACTATACTGCAAAATTTGGAGAAGTGCAAAATCCAATGGATATTACATCCATCAGTTTCACTTTCTCTCCACTTCTCTTCTTCCTAATCTTAAGCTTGGTTCGTTCCATTGCAAAAACAAAACAAAACAAAACAGCAACAACCCTGCCCCCCAAATGGTCTGCATGAAAATCAGTATGCATTCTCATGCCTGTTCTCCTAATATATGTATTTTTTAATGTTAGTTTCACTAATATACACTTTTGGTGCACATTTTTTTGGTTTGAGAACTTCATTGCAAAATTCAGAAAAGTGTGAATTTCAAAGGGGAAGCTGCATTTCAGTTTGCATCTTGGTTTGGGATGTATGAAGTTGGCATTAAAATGAATTTCTCTCCCATCCCTAATTTCTGATCTATGTATTAGTTCCAGAAATGTGAATTAGGTCAGTTTGTTTAAAACTGCAAACCAAACCAAATTTTCTTCCAACAATATATTGCAAAAGAACTGAGAGAAAATAATTGTTTGAATAATTAAGATGCTTCCTAAACATCTCTTTAGGATGTTTCAATCTCTCTCTCTCTCTCTCCTGCTCCCTCCCTTCCTCTCTTCTGCCTTTATCAGATGTTCTGATAAAAATTATATGATGCTGTTTCCAAGATGGCAGTTATAGAGCTATGGGTAAGGAATGCCCTGAAGGGTACCATTCCCTGAAGCTACATGAGGCTGGTACTATCCTTGAAGTTGAGGCTATATAGCATTAATGTGCCCAATGTGTGCATCCAGAAGATCTATCCTCTTTGCTAACACAGTTGGATCTGTTGTCATCCCTATACTAATTCTAAGTCTGACAGGTTGTGGTTCTCAAAATTGAAAAGGGATCCAGAGCAAACCTGCTTGAAGTGCTGTTTTAGATAGATAGATGATAGATAGATAGATAGATAGATGATAGATAGATGATAGATAGACAGATGCATGTATACAATGAGACCACTGCTTACACAAGGGTTCAGCTCCAGGGGTCCATGTGCAAAGTCCATGTGCACGGAACCCGACCCCCACAGGTGGAGGGCTGCTTGCTAGGGTCTGGGAAAGTCACAGGAGGGCCATGAGAGCTTTGCAGGACCCACCAGCGATCTTCCCAGACACTAATAAGCAAGGTGGTGCCTTCCCAGAGCCTTCACACCTCCTTCCCAGAGGGAGATAAGGAAGGTGCTGCCTGCTCATCTGGCTTTGGGAAGGTGGTACAAGGGCTATGGGACTCTACCAGAGCCCTCAAACTGCCTTCCCATAGCCAGGTAACTGAGGCACAAGGCTTTGGGATGCAGGGGTGAGGGCTCTGGGTGTGTCTCAGAGCCCTTGTCCCTCCTTCCCAAAATCCCATACCTCACACAGCTCTGGGAAGGTGGCATGAGGGCTCTGGGATGCTGTCAAAGCCCCCTCCCCAATCTTTTGCAAAACCCTAGTAAATGAGGAAGACCTACTGGATGTGTCAGTAGGGAAAATAAATCAACAGAAAGCCAAGATAATTGCAAGTTGTATGTATTAAAATTTTGAAAATGCATAAATAAAAGAGACTGAGCTATGTCTCTTCCCCTTGAAGAGAATGAAGGG
This sequence comes from Lacerta agilis, assembly GCF_009819535.1. Lineage (NCBI taxonomy): Eukaryota > Metazoa > Chordata > Lepidosauria > Squamata > Lacertidae > Lacerta > Lacerta agilis. The sequence continues at coordinate 27,098,212 of NC_046331.1, read as the reverse complement.
CATGGCCTGAAAGGGTCATGGCCTAATGAGAGTCCCAAGGGCTGTATAGAAAAACATGGAGGGCCTGAGGTTCCCCACTCCTAGGTTCCTGTTCAATTTGCAACCTGACAGAGTTAAACATAGGAAACATAAGAAGCTGCTCTTTGTGGAGTTGGACCACTAGTCCATGTTTTATGCAAGTGGGCTTCTCCCTCCAAAAGGACCATCTGCAGCCAAAGTCTTTTGGCTTAGAACAAAATGAGGACTCAAAATGGAATGGGAAAAACTTGCCCTCTCACTCTTGGAACACTAGAACTTGAATGCTATTCAATGTACTGTAGATGGTCAGTGGGAGATTCAGGACAAATGGAAGTATTTTCCCCCACACAGCAATTAGTAAAGTTATGGAATCTGCTGCCACATGATGTGTTGATGATGACCACAGACTTTGATAGCTCTGAAAGGGGGATTAGACAAATGCTTAATGAAATACTTTTATGAATGGTTGGTTGTCATGACGGCTATATACAACCCCCATGTTGAAGGCCAGTATGCCACTGAATACCAATTGCTGGAGAGAAATTACAGGAGAGTGTTGTGACTTTTATGTTTTGTTTGTTGTATTCTGGAGAGCATATGACTGGCTTTTACTAGGTTAGAAGGACATTTGGTATGATCCCACATGTCTCTTGTTATGTTGGGAAAACCCTGTTTCCTTAAAAGGGGGAAAAGCAAAGTCTTTACCATTGACCAGTCTTTTCCAGTGCGGCACAATATCGATTTTATTGAGCTTCAACTCCCATTCAACATGGCCAATAGTCAGGGTGATGGGAGTTGTGGTCCAACAATGTCTGGTGGACAGCAGGTTGGGGAAGTCTGCTATAGATGTTTTTGAATGTTGTTATGACTACATTTTAAATTGTTTTAGCCACCCTTTCATAATTGCACATTGTTTTCTGGTAACTATATTTAATTGTTTTCCCCCCCCCTTTCCTCCCCCCTTTTACACAGAAAAGCAGCTTTTCCTGCCTAGATTCTGTGCACACCCCTAATTAAAACTACTATGAAGGTGCCTGCATCAGTCAGCAAAACCAGGCAGAGAACATTATGGAGTGAAAATTAAAGAAGGAAAACATCAGAGAGTCTACTGTATATGCCTGCTGTTAGACACTCAAGCATGGAGAACAGGATACACTTCCATGGATGGATAGCTTTCCTTATTAAAAAAACCCAGTAGGACGCACAGTAGGGGAACATACTAAAACAAGGCTTTGTAGTAATTTCCTTGAAAGAAATTTCCCAAGATAGCAAGTTGAAAAGCTTTTAATCTTACAGCTGGCTTAAGGAGGGAGTTTTGCTGTAGGTGGTATAAAGACAGACCATTTGATTACAGCTGATCAGGTAGAGCTGGTCCAACAATCCAGACACTTTTGTTCCCCCAAGGGACTTTGAATTTCCACTAATGAAAAAAAAAAAGGTTGAAAAACTTTTGTCTGAAATTTCCAGTATCTTTAAGGACATGAGAATATTTGGGGGTTGGAGGGAGATGTTCTTATTTGAGTTTTTGTTAATAATAATAAAAAAATCATGTTAAGCGCCAGTTGAAAAATCTCTTTGCAAGATGACAGACAGCTATGGTAGTGTTTGCTTCCTTTTTAGACTTTTAACTCATTCCTTGGATGACCTAGATGTTTCCGCAGGTGAACGTGAAAGACAATGTCATGTCATTTCTGCTGTCATTCTGAACTTCCGATTTCCTCCCGAATAATGGCGCTATAAATAGCACCCTCTTAGCAATGGAAGCTGCCCAATTTAACCATCCCCGTTTTGAAAAGGGGAATGAAAAGGCTTCCTGTGAATATTTGCCAATTCAAAGAGAATGACTTGGATAGCACACCCTGTATTATTACCATAGACTGCCCTATATTATTACTCATATTCCTGCTCATAAACTTTGTCTGAGGACTGCTAGCCAATTCAGTCATTAGCCTTTGCCTAAATTCCAAATATGAAAAGAAATAAAGGAAACCACGAACCAGAATTATTTGTGTTTTAGGCCACTAGTAGATTGAAACAAGCTGTATGGTGGCGGTGGCGGAACAGAACGGGAGGCTAAACAGATGGGTTTGTATCTAATGAAGTTGAAGTCACTCAGCAGTGGACTTGCCAAACTAGTGAAAAGTTTAGTGCTGCTGGAACATTATTGTGCAAAAGAACATATAATCAAACTGGTGGTAACTTTGTTGTGGAATAGATGGCACAATTTATTGTGCAGTGTGTTTCTGCTAGCACAACTGTTGCATTGAATTCCTGTTGTGCAACATTAAGACTCACCCCCTCCATTAGCTCAAGAGCCCTTGTGCTAGAGGACAAAGAATGTTGGAACTAAGCCTCATTTGTGCTCTTCTCTAAGCACAACCAACAGAGGTCCTGCCTTTGGCATATGAAATATGATAGACCAGGGGTCAGCAAACTTACCGTGCCTCGGGCCGGTGTCTCCAGCGCCAATTGCGCGGTGGGCTGGAAGGCGGGGGAGCACGTGCCCATACGCATGTGCACACGCTATTTCCGGCACACTTCCGAGTCAGAGGAGCAGCAGAAATAGCTTGTGCACATGTGCACAGGCCTCCTCCGACCCAGATGTGCACTGGAAATAATGCTTGCACATGCGCACAAGCTATTTCTGGTGCTCCTCTGACCCACAAGTGGGCAGCCGTGCAGCGCAGTGCCAGTAAGAGGGAGGTGGCAGTGGGCAGCGGGGGTAGCCATGGGCTGGATAAACAAGTCCCTTGGGCCTTATCTGGCCCACGGGCCTTAGTTTGGGGACCCCTGTGATAGACAGTAGAGAAAGGGACTGGCAGCAGTATGGCAAGACACAGTGCATGAGATGAAGTTCAGTTTTAGCCTGTGACTAGAACTGCTGTGGGAAAGGATATTGTAGACCCGGGAAAGGTTCAGAAAATGGAATTAAAAATAATCAAATAATTGGGGTAACTCACCTATGACAAATGGTTGCATTTGGAAAACAGGAATATTCTACCTACAGACCTGTTTCTCAATTCCGCCCCCTGCTGTGGACTGCCGAAAGGCCTTATATGGCCCACATGGGCTGGAAGTTCCCTAGAGTGATGCTATTCCAGGGGTACTTGTGGGGGGGTATAGTTAAAATGGGAGCCACCTGGCACCAATCAGAGGAGCACTGTGGTTAGGTGAGCCAACCAGAGCATCCACTGGCATGGAAGCAGTTCCAGTGTCAAGGTGTCCATCAGATTTGGAGCTCTAGCCCTGATCCCTAGTTCAACTCAGAGCTGGAAATAAAGGAGAACAGGCATTGCTACTCCAGTATCTGATAACTCTGTAGAAAAGTGAACCTGAAGAAAAAATTGAGCAACAGAAACAGAATTGTTAAGATACAGTGCCTTCTCTTCCCATTCTTTCCCCACCTCATTTTCTTTGACTTCCAATAGAAGTTTGCACCTCTGTTTCCTGTCACAGGTGCATGATGCCTGTAGTACAGTGAGGGGCAAACCACAGAAATAAACACAGGAAATTTGTGTTGAAATAGGCTGTGAATTTTATTGTTTACAGATGTACAGATGGCGAAGGCATTGGGAATGTATCTGGTATCAAGCAGCCCATCTGTTGGTTGATGAATAGGGTGCAGTTGACTCAGAGCAGGGGAGTCACCCCTGACGTGGACTAGGCGCTATGATCCCACTTGGGTGTTGTGGCCCATCACCCCTGTGTGGACCCCTTTAACCTGACTAGCTAAGGATCCAACTCAATGGCTTATCCACCCAAATTGTGACTGTTACTATGAGGTAGGTGAAAAACTGCAGACCGGCCAATTCGTCTGCAGGAAAAAAATTCCTCCCTGGCCCTGAATACGGCAACTGAATCAGCCATAGCAAGGTCCTGTTGGTCTGCCCGCTCACCTTCAGGCTGACCAATTACAGCCTAGGTGGGAGAGTCTAGGTGAATCTAACAAAAGAGTGCGAACTACACAAGCCAGCCCTTTTACATACTACAGAGGCAGGCCTAGTTCAGCCTCCTCTCCTGTAACCTGATTGGCCCATTCAACCAGATCATCCCCATCAGGCCAGCACAGCCAGAGGAGGAGGCACTAAACATCCCCTCCATTGTGTAGGAAGGAGTTGGCCCCTGGGACCAGGCTGTAGCCGTGCCACGCCACACCAAACAGCAAATGCCGCTCCCCTGGAGTCCCAGATGAGAGGATATTTCTGCATTTAGAGCTGAATAACCTATAATAGCAACACTTAATGTTTTTGCATGAAAAAAAATGCTAATCAGCTCAATTTCTTGCTTAGGCATGAGCTCTGTGGCTATTGTATATAAATATGTTAGAAATCAGTTGGAAGGGGTTTAAATTACAGTCCCCTTGGCACAGAACTTCTAGGTCATGTTTTGCCCAACACGATGAGGTACCAGTGGTGGCCTGATTAAGTTCAAGCTATGTTCATGAGACCTGAGAGTGTTTTCAGCACCTTGTAAACTTGACTAACCCAGAGCTGAGAAACACTCTCCGTGTCCTGAATATCTCATGTCGGCCACCAAGGGCTGAGAACAGGAAACAAACACGCTTTATAATGCGTTTCACATTGAAATAATTAAAGAGAATTGTTGCTGGAGGGAAACGTGTCTTTAAAAATTAACCCTGATTTTTTCACTGACACATTTCATTTACTTAGAGCGGTCCTTGGCGTTTCCCTCCCCTCCCCTCCCCAATAGAAACAAGCTTAACATTGGCCAGAAAAGGAAATCAGGGAGTGGGGTGTGAAAGAGAAAAGAAAACTTGGGATCAGGAGGAATAGAAAATCTATTCCTACAATTCTTACTTGCTCAAGCAGTTCTTATGAGGACTGTGTTTGTGACTTTGGATAATAGGCTTAAATCTGGATTAAGAACCCAAATTCACAAAATAACAACTTTAAGGATTCATATCCCTTTCCTGCTGCATCCCTGGGGCCTCCTATATTTCAAAGTGTTACGAAGCGAGTAGAGCTGTATAGTAGATTTGACCAGGGCCTGAATCCAGGGCCAGATAAGACCTTTTCAGAGGGATCTGGGCATTATTCGACTTGGGTTGAGAGAGCCCCAGATCACTATAGGTTGGGTTGAGCAACCCAGAGCCATACAGGGCAGGAAGGAGAGGTAGGCACGAGCAAGAAGAATGGGGAAGCTGTGAACAGTTTCTGGGTAGCTGCATGTTTGTGGGAGAAGGTAGGGAGACGCATTTCCTGCCCCCCCATCAGCTCTACATAGGATCAGAATCTTCAATTTAACAGCTGGAGGATCTGAGTCTGTGCATGCTGCTGCTTCATAAGAGATTTTGCTTGCATGCAGGGGATCCACTCACGAAAGAGCAGCACAATGCAAATTTGGATCCTCCTACTAAACAGCAGTTAAGCCGGAGGATCCAGTCTTGCACAGTGCCAGTTGCTGCTCCTTTGTAAGCGGCAATTTGAAGGATCAGATTATCTCATGGATCCAATCCACAGTGGCACCATACAGGACCAAATTCTCCCATATTTTAAAATGCTATTTTAATGGTGTTTTTTGTGAGTTGGGTGTAGGTGGGTGGGTGTTTAGGCTGCATGCCTGGGCCCCTTCTAACTCCTGGATCCAGGAAGGATTCAATGGTTGGAATAGCCATGCCAGGTCCTCGGCAAGCTAATGATCTTCTAAGTATGGTCTGTTAGGATAACAAAGGAAGTGGCTCTGTGCCATTTGGAGCCCTGAGTTTTGTGTGTGAGCTAGAAGCAGGCAGCAGGCTGAAGTCTGTGAGAGGGAGACATGCATGATTTCTGCTGAAATCCAATGCTGTGGCTATGGGAGAAACAAGACCTTCTGGGGTGTAAACACCGTGAGCCTCTCCACCCCTGTACCTCACCCCTGCTTTAAAACAATCTACTTTCCACACTCTTCTTATGAATTTAGAACATTCTTCACCATGCCAGAGATCTAGGAAAAGGGCTCAGTTGACTTCACCGAGAAAACCAAATACAACATTCCTTACCACAGCCACCCTTTCATTACTTGCAGGATGTTAAAATATGTGAAGTAAACATGGGTGTTTGGTGATGATTATTTTATTTCAGGATTTACACAACATGATCTTTAATTTAGTTAAACTAACAGTAGACAGCCATAGTCTCATGTGGTAATAACTTTTGAAATTCAGTCCTGCTTGTTTGATCAAAATTTGGGAAATCCAACATGGAGAAGTTGGGTCTCTCCCCCCCTTTTTTTATTTGATCATTCTTCTTGAACCAATCAAATATTGCAGTATGTATTTAATGAGAGAGAAAAGTCTTGGGTGAAAAGCTTTTACATATGAATTCTGTCTCCTTTTATCATTTGACGTTGTTTTGGTTGTCTAGAATTCTAAAAGAAAAACATACACATTCCAGTGTGTCTGTCTGTCAATGTTGAGTTTAAATCATTTCTTTTAGTCAAAAGGCTGTTCTGTTCTAAGGAGTACATGAAAAATATTCACAGGTGGGGTTATATATATATATATATAGAGAGAGAGAGAGAGAGAGAGAATATGCCATAAAAGCTGATTTCTAGTTATAAGTGAGAAACTGACTTATCTTCCAATTTGTATTAGGGGTGGACATTGGCCCCAAGATTGCTTTGTATTTGCATCTGTGCAATCTTTAAAATTTTGATGCTTCTTAGCTACTCTGTGCTCTCTCTCTCTCTCTCTCTCTCTCTCTCTCTCTCTCTCTCTCTCTCTCTACTTTGGTCCATAATTTGGTCTCCAATACATTCTGTGAAGCTCCAGGTTGCCCATTCATTATAATGGACAATCTAAACATGGCAATAGTCCACCTCCCCTTTTGGTCAATGAAATTTACAGGCACAGAGTAACAGACCCTTCAAGTGTCTCTATTTTCCTGGGACAGTCCTGGATTTACAGAAGCTGCCCCGGTTTCTGATTTAATCCTAGAATGTCCCACTTTTCCTTAGGTCATCCCTATTTTCATCAGATAAATGTTGGAGGGTATGGGGTAATCCTGCCAAATTGCAGACAAATCGGTCTGGAGGCTTTTTGTGGGAGAAGTACAAACAACTCAGTTTCCTTCATAATCTGCATTAGTTCAAAATAATTGAGGGGTGGAGTGGGGTTGGTCTCTTGCTCTTTCTTACCTGAAATTAAAAGGTGGCTGAGTAGTGTGTATTCTTGCTTATACACTGATGTTCTAGTGCTAGGCTTTCATACCTCTGATAGGTCTTAAGTTTGAGACTGTCTAGAACACCATACCGCCCAATGTTTTGGGACAGGAAAGCGGGACATCCACGCAGTCTTTCTGCCCCACCCACTCACAATGCATGGTATTTATCCCATCCCCTGCCTGATCCGTGTGCTCTTTTTACCATCACCTGTTCTCCTGATCCATGCCTTCTTTCTCTCACCCCACACCTGATCCCCACACTCTTCCCCCACATACCCTGCCTGATCCACACACTGTTTTTAGCACCACCTCTCCCCCAATCCAAACACTCTTTCTCCCTCCCACCCCCAAAACTGCTATCAACTCTGGGAGAAAGCTAGGTGACAACACATCTTCCTGACATGCCAGTTTTCTATGCACAAGGCATTTATTTGGATGAAGGTGCATTCTGTCATGTAGTGCATCTGCCGCTTTAAGTGGTAGGTCAGTGGTGGAGTGCATGTTCTGTATGCTGAGTTCAGTCTTCGGTACCTCCAGGTAGCTCTGGGAAGGGCCTCCATTGGAAAACATTGAGAGGCACATTGAGTAGGCAACACTGAACTAGATGGAAGAACAATCTGACTCAGTATAAGGCAGCTTCATATGTTCACCCTACATCAGGGAAAGGACCTCAGCTGAGTGACCATGCACAGTTTGCAAGCAGAAGGTATTAGGTTCAGTTCCTAGCATTGGTTCCAGATGAGGTGGGAAACAGTTTGTCTAAAACTCCAAAGAGCTGCTGCCAGACATGTAGATAATTCTGAGCTAGAAGGACCAATAGTCTGAACTGGTATAATAAAGTTCCTTGTGTCTCCTGAAATAGATTTACTACCTCTTCTTCCAACTAGACTTAAAAGAAAAACACAAATTTGGACGAGCTCAATTGTAGCTGTGCCTCAGCCTTTGTTGACCTCAGGAGCCTATTTGAACAATTCAAACCAAAACCAAATGCATCAGAAATAGCCTGATTTTCTGCAGCAATTGTTCCAAAGCTGCTGCTATTGTTGGCTCATGCTATATTTTTAGTTATTTCTTTCTCTCTCTCCTTTGCTTTCTGTGCTGTATATTATTTTCCACTCAAATAGCATGATACAACATTTCTTTAACCAGAATGTTAAATGTCAAGGAAAAAGGCAATTAATCTACTATATGCATATATTAGTATGGGGAGGAAATCCTTGGATAACATGCAATTTTATTTGTTTAATATACTGTATAGGGTTTCTTTTTTTCTCTTTTCTTTTTTTGGCAGAAGGAATTCCTGCAGGGAAATGGTTAATCTATTTTTAACTAAAGCTTACTTTTGTAATCTATCCAGTGCTTAGAGTTCTGTCATTGATCTATGATTTATGTGTTTTAAACCACCTCTTGGCTGCAACATTGGTTTCTATCCAGGATGCTGAGCTGAATACTAATTGCGAGATCAAATTTATGCTGTTGGGCTAAGCAGCTGACGGGAGTTCTCTTTGCAGGGCTCCCATAAAGCATGCCATGGCGCTGGAACCTTAGTGAAATACTTTTTGAGGAAGGGCAGAAATACAGCAAATGTTTGCTGGGGGGGGGGCAGGAGAGAAGGGAAGTGTGTCCTTTTCAAAGGGGTATTTAAAAAAACAACAACAAAAAACAGGGCATGCTGAGGATGTGCTGGATTTTGGCTCAATGCATTGCAGAGATGCACTGGCAAGAGAGTGCAACACATTGATATGAGCCAAAGATTCAATTGGTTGCTCTGAATCAATATGGGAAGGTCAGACCTTCTTACCTCTCTGCATCCCTTTGTGTGAACAGCAAAAGCCCCCACCTATCCCTTTAGAGTGCTCAGATTATCAGGGAGAGGAGGGGGCTTAATGATGCACACAAACCCCACTCTCTGACTACTCCAAATTGCAGCCAAATCATACTCCTGTTAGCCTTTTAAAACCATATCTAGGAGGGGAGTCACCACAGAAAGTAAGAGGCCCCAGCTTCCCCTCTGTCCCCTATAAACTTTGAGCATGGAGTGTTGCCCAATACTCCTACCAGGGCCAGTTCTACAATGAGGCAGAGTGAGGCAGCTGCCTCAGGTGGCAGATGGTGAGGTTTGGGGAGGGAACACAGTTGTGAGTGTCATGTGCCTGTGCACTGTACCCTATACACTAGCCTGCTGCCCTCCAGTGTGGTGGAAGACGCTGGCCTTTCACCAGTTTTGGAGTAAGATTCCATTGCCAGTCCAATCAGCTTCTGTGTGTTCCTTGGGAGAGGGTGCTGTCTTATCCTTTGCCTCAGGCAGCAAAATGTCTTGAGCTGGCCCTGGCTCATCCTTGCTTTTGATACTGATTCACCTGCCCTCTACCAGCTGACAAGCAGTGCCTTCCGAGTCTCTGTAGCACACAGCCTTCCACTCCTTGACTATACCCTATGGATTCCCCCTCCCCCTCCCATCTACTTCAAATGTGTGATATAATAATAATAATAATAATAATAATAATAATAATAATAATAATAATAATAATAATCTGTTGCTCTCCAGATATTGCTGGACTGCAACTCCCACCACCCCTGACTATTGGCCATGCTGTCTGGAAATGATGGGAACTGGAGTTCAACAACATCTGCAGGATTACAGATTCCACACCACTAATGAATATAAACAGGTATATTTAGCAACCACGAATCTTTCTGGCTTGCAGTAATGATCAGAAGAGTCATCTACCATAAGCCAATGACACAAGTGGACAAATACACAGGACTGGGAGTATTTTCCCCTGTTTTGTATTATGTGACTTTATTTTGACACATGTCGAGCAGGCAATGTGATTTATGAAGACTTCATAGTATACTAGTGAACGCGCTGTAGTGTGTTTTATTAAGTGTAATAAAGTCTTAGTAACATGAACATCATCTGTGCTCTGTCTCTCTTTGCTTTGTCTCTCTTCTCCCTCTCCCTGAACATCAAAGCAAGCAGGGATTACTGTTTCCCCCATCAGCAGTGTAATTCTTAACAGCTTTGCACAGATCCTCTGTGTGTGTGTGTGTGTGCGTGTGTGCGTGCTCGTGTATGCGCGCATGCATGGATGCATTTAAAAGAGAGAGACAGTGCACAAGCAGAATAATCCATGTATATATGGCAGCCTCCACTCCCAACCATAGCAAACGTTCAGCATGTGTGAATACTCCTTGTTGGCTATTCCCTCCTTTCTCTGGTTACATCCATATTGAAAAGCACAATGTAAAGCATATGACTTCCCTAAAGAATCATGGGACATGTATTTATTTTGAGGGTGCTGGCAATTGTAGCTCTGTGAGGGGTAAGCTACAGTTCCCAGCTGTCCTGGCCCAACCATGAGGTGGAGTGAAGCATCAGCAGCATCAGGTGGCAGAAGCCCTCAAGCTGGTGTCCCCTTGGATGCACCTTGCTGCCTCCAGCAGTGGTGGCTGCAGGGTGAGGTGGATGGTGTGGCAGCAGCAGGGTGGAACAGCACTTCCCATTTCACCTCAAGCGGCAAAATTTGATGTACTGGCCCTGGTTCCTAGAATTTGTTGGGGGGAAGCCATGTGCTTTAAGTATGTTCTTAAATGCTCAATGTGGGTATAAGCTCTACCACTGGAGGTATTTAAGCAAAGGTTGCAGGGCCATTCGCTGGAGATGCTGAAGCTGCCTCCTCTGCTACTAATCCTGCATTAAGCAGATGGCTTACACTATATGACCCACAAGGTCCCTTCAAGTTTTAGGATTCTCTTCTTTCTTCTGCCTGCCTCTCTCTCCCAACCCCTCTTTCAGTTCTCTTTCCCACTATTGAAACTTCGATTGTAAGCTTCTATGTAGCTGCATAGATATAGTTAGATATGGATTGTGCTAAATAGCTGACTCATGGTATCCATGGTAATGAAGCCACAATAACTGAATGGAACTTCCAGTTTCAGAGGCAGTAGGCCACTGAATAGTGGGCTATTGCCTTCATATCCTGCTTGCAGGCTTCCCAGAGACATCTGATTCATTGCATTGAGAAACAGGATGCTAGACTTGATAGAACTTTGGCCTGGGTCAGCAGGAAGGTTCTGATGTTCTAATTAAGGACAAAACTAGTTAATAAGTCTGCTGTCACCTATCTTGCTTTTCTTCCCTGCACCCCCGGTAACATCTTGTTGAAGCAGATGAGTGGTGTGATTCCATCACAAAACAAAACAACAGCACCACAAACTGGCTATGACTATACAACCAAATTTACTGGAATAGAAATGAACTGATAACCATTGGATTCACAAACATGCTAAAGTGCCAAGTGAAAATACTGAAAACAAAAGGTAAAAATACAGCGATGTGGTGTGAGTCCAAATACAGGATAATGACCCCATGTCACCACAATGGTGAGGGTGGCACATAGGAGAATGGAGAATGGAGAAAGTTCAAAAACCATTGTTGGTGTCGAACTAGATGGAATGTTTCTCAAAGGGTCTCAAGTTGGAAACTCCAAGCCGTGTATATGGAAAAGCCACCACCCAGATGGGGATGAAGACCTGCTTTCCGGATACATATCAGGTTTTGCAAAGTGCTTCATCAGTCCAAACCTGCATAGTACAAATAACACTCAAATTACAATGTACGATAAACCAGAAAAAATTATAAAACAAATATCTCACACTGTATCTTACCAAATAGTGCAACACAGGTTACTCCACATAGAAAAGATAATCTAAGGCACCTTCATCATTGTGGCGGCACGGGGTCATTATCCTGTATTTGGAATCATGCCACTTGTTATAGTAACCACCAATCCAATTTGTTCAGATATTGCTGTATTTTTACCTTTTGTTTTCAGTATTTTCACTTGGCACTTTAGCATGTTTGTGAATCCAATGGTTACCAGCTCATTTCTATTCCAGTAAATTTGGTTTTATACTCATAGCCAGTTTGTGGTGTTGTTTTGTTTTGTTGTATTATTTTCACCACAATTGATACTTGTGTATATTATCTGTGATTCCATCACATTCAATGAACCCTTGCCATGTTGTTGGCTGCTGCACATGGCAAAACCCTGACTGTTATAATGCCACAAGTGGGTCCTTCAACAAACGTTGCAGCATGTGGAATGCTTCCTCTTCAGCACCTCAGTTACTTAGGGATGGGAAGACTCTCAGTTTCTCATATTCCCAGTCTTAAGTACAACTCTTTCTTTTAAGCCTGTGAAAATTCATCAGTCTTTTACTGCAAATTTATCCTAATATACACACACCTGTAAGCAATTTTGCCTAATATACACTTTTTTTTTTTGCAAAGCAATGTTCCTTAATGGAATGCATTCCTGTATGCCATTTTCACCAGCCCATGCATTTTTATGCACACTTTACCCTAGCATGTGCATTTTTGTACATATTACTTCGCTGAAAAGCTGCATTGCAAAATTTGGAGAAGTGGGAATTTTACAGGATGTTTGTTTTTCATTTTTCATATTGTTTCAGAAAGTGAGGATTAGGCAGAGTCACCATTATATCCCATCCATAGTCACTCCATTCCATTCAGTTTCCCACCACGCCCACTATCAGTCAGAATTCTGTGACTTGAGAGCAAACCTCAAGTCCCCTCCTCCAACACTGCTGATATTTTGGCTACATAAGTGACAGCACTCACAGCCTGAACTTCAGAAATAAAGAGAATGATGTCCCAGCTCCAACTTGGACATACGGGTGCAGATGGTGACAACTGGGTGTTGCAGGCGAGGCAAAAGATGAACTATCACTCTGTGATAACAAAGATGCATTGCATGTAGAAGATCCTAGATCCAGTTATTGGTTTCTCTCATTTCATAAAGCACCATGTAGTAGTTGCTTGTGAAAGACTTCTGTCTATATTCCTGGAGACCTCTTGTCGCCAAAATAGTCTGACCTGATATGAGGCAGCTCCTGCCATTCCTGTGTCTTCTTTCCCTCTCACTAACCAATGCTGGGCTGAATCTTTCACACTGATCAGCCTGAGCTTCCCCAGGGATACAGCCACATGGAACAAACAAATTGGACCCAGGGCATCCTTGGTTACAGCTGCTGCTTCCCAGTAGCAATTTGGGGGACTGTAGTGGCTCGTTTTTCAGCTTGTTGCACTTGCACAAAGGATATTTGCATTTTTACCCAATTTGGACTTCCCGTCTGTCTGTCTGTCTGTCTGTCCATCTGGCTGGCTGGCTGTTGCAGGGTAGAACAACATTACGATAAATGTAACAGCACATTCTATGTGGACTACTTCTTCTCTACCATGGAGCAGCTAGTTTAGCAAATTTGGCACGCTGAAATGATATCCATATAAGCAGTTGTGAAGGGTTCCCAACCTTCCTGCAAGATGGTCTTATCTGATCTGCCTTGCTCATAGGCAGGGTGGGTTCCAGGTATGAGGGTACCCTAGGCAATGAGCCCTCTGGTGTATCTCCTCCTCCTCCACTGATGAGTCCTGGTGATCAGTGTTCCAAACAGCATTAAGCTTCTGGGTCTAGTTGCTTTACACAATGCCCCTGGATGCAGTACATTGTGGGAAATTAAAAAGGCAGCTACACCCAGGCACATGTGTCTCTGATCAGTGCACCAGAAAAATGTGCAATGGGGAACCCTAGGTAGATATTAAAGTTGGGCCTTTCTGAGGAACTGCTCAAGGGTACCAGTCTCTAGTGCTGGCCATGTTTATAGGATTCACTCCCACTGAATTGGTGCAAGCTATTTTTTGGTCATATTCTTATGTTTTGGATAAAGGCTGCTGCTGTATGTTCAGAATACAGTTGAGTGCTGAATTGAGACTTGATCTGCTCTCACACAATGCCAACTGTGAAGGGCTAGCATATTTCGTCTGAAGTCAGCAGGCTATCAAGTCTCGACTGCGGGAGGCTTTGCAGTGCAGAACTCACTTCCCTCTGTTGTAGGCCTTATTTAATCTATCCCCAGTGTATTCTTTGCTTTAAAAGGGGAAGTCTTCTGGTTTCATGCAAGGATCTTTTGCTTGTGTGTGTATGTCCGTGTGTGTGTGTGTGTTTGTGTGTGTGCGCGTGCGTGCGTGCGTGCGTGCATGCATGATTCTTACCCTATCCCCCAACCCCTCCACAAGCCAACTAGTGGGTTCATGTGGGTATGAGTATGTGGGTGAGGCAAAAGGATCACATCCATCTACTTCATCCATTTAATCACCTATGTGCTTTATTGTATGTAATGCATACTATAGCTCAGACGATGGGGGAAATTAAACCCACAAGTGGGGAATTAAACCCACAAGGTGGACTCTCTGATTAACCCTCATTATAGTCACATTATAATCCCCAAGGATCCCCAATAGCTAAGGGTTTAGAATCCCAAGTAAGGGAGTTGGGCCCCTATAATTTGAAAACTGGGTTCATTTATGTTCGTGTATGTGATTGGCATGCATGTTACTTGTGTGAGCACACACACACTGCATGGTTCTTTCCCTCAGAGAAGCCTCTTGCGATGAAGCACCCTGCAGAATCGACACCCCCCTACTTTAGGGAAGGAGACACCCATGTTTAATTAGGATCCTCCCTAATTAAACATTAGCCCCACCCCAAATTAATTTGGGACAAGTTTGGTGTGGTGGGTGACCCCCCTGGTTGGTGCAGGGTGGGTTGGCTTGATGGGGGGAACTCAGCTCAAAGCCAGAGGGTGAATCTGGAGGGTTGTGCATAGCCCTGCTAGAAGACAGTCAAACTGGCACAGAAAAAGGTGGCTATGTGCAGATGTCAGCACACAGTATAACAGTTTGGTTGATGATTTCATGGAGTTCCCAGGTCACAGTCCAATTCATATTTACTATGCTACTACAAAGTGGCTGAAAATGAGTTTGAGCAATAAGGTTTTAAATATTAACACAGAAACCAATGCTCCACCAGGTCAGGTATTGTGCAGCAAAGTTTCATCAAGTCACAGTGTGGTTTAAAGAGACACCCAGTGCCATTCTCACCAAAGTAATGTGACATGGTGACCCTTACCCTAATGTTCCTCAGCTTCCAAGTAAGTGGGAAGTGGGAATTTTATAGAATGACTGTGTTCCAGTTAAGCATAGTGTTTCAGAAATTGGTAGGTTTGCCTTTGAATGCAAACTGGATTTGAATTCTCTCCTGTCCTAGTTGTAGAGAAGCCACTCCAATTCCCTTATCATTTTGGTTGCCCTATCCAATTCTACAGAGTTCTTTACTGCACCCTATCCTATACTTCACCATTCTTTTTGAGATGGATAACCAGAACTGAACACAGTACTGAATTCCAAATGTGGGTGCAACACAGAGACTTTGGTCCCCATCTGCACCATGCGTTTCAAGCAGTGTCATACCAGCTTGAACAGCCATGGCTTCCTGAAAGAATCCTGGGAGCTGCAGTTTGTTAAGGGTGCTGAGAGTTGCTAGGAGACCCTATTTTCCTTACTGTGCTACTGTTTCATAAGTTCCCTTGGAACAGGGATCGCTCTGATAATTGTAGGTCTGCAAGAGCAATATGAGTCTCCTATGAAATCTCAGAACCTTTAAGTAGAGTTCCCAGGATTCCTTCAGGGAAGCCATGAGCATTTAAAGGGGTATCATAGTGCTTTAAATTTATAGTGCAGATAGGGCATATGTTGTAAATTGAACAACATCCACCATCTTTACCATGTCTTAATTTTTCACTGCTCTGCTGCTCAGCCCACCTTCTCAATGAAACAGGTTTTGATCTCACTTAAGTAACATTCTTGCTGCTACATTTTAGGTAGTTCTGTCCCTATAATTCCCATCTAATCCAGCATCCTGTTCTCATAGTGGCCAATCAGATGCTTGTGGGAAACCCATAAGCAGGATTCAAGCCAAACAAGCACTCCCTTCTCCTGTGGTTCCCAGAAACTGGTATTCAGAAGTATTGCAGCTTCCACTTGTGAAGGCACAGTATGGCCATCATGGCTAGCAGCCATCAAGAACCCTCTTCTCCACGAGCTTATCTAATGCTTTTTTTAAAAAGCCATCTAGGTTGGTGCCCATCACTGCTTCCTGTTGGAGAGAGTTCCATAATTTTAACTATGCATGGTGAAATACTTCTTTATAAAAGTAGATTTTGTTTTCCTTTTACATAGTTTATAGTTAAGTGTATCTTATTTTCATGTATGTTTAAAAATCAACAAAAACAGTTTGTTTGTTTTTTAAGCAAAGTGTGGGGCTTGTATTCGAAGGGTGAAAGTGCTTGATTAGGATCAGGCCATCTGAAGGGTCATGCAAAAAAAAATGAAACACTAATAATAATAAAAAACCCACCAGTCATCTGACAAATGGTTTACTGCTGTAACTGATATGGTGATTTTGTCTAATCTTATATATCTGACATGAGTTTTCTTGCCTTAGCAAAGAAATAATTTGCTCTTTCAACAGTCCTGTTTATCATGAATTAAGAAAAGAAAGAGGGGAAAGGAAAGGAAACAAGAAAAAAAAGATGAAATTTAATATTTATTGCTACACTTTGTTTCCCTTTGGGAAATTTCAGAGAAAATGATCTCCCCTTTATTTTTGTCTATTTACTGGGGCATTTTCCATACTATGAGAAAAAATGGCTCATGTGATTCCATTATATGATATGAACCATTTTATTTGGATAAGTATTTCTATGGTAGTTGCTTCCTTTGGCACATTTTGGTCAGCTTTTTATTTTATGACCCTGTTTTAATATATCTTGCTTTTCTCTCCACACTGCATATGAGCATTTAAAACTTCAGAGGGATACATATCCAGACAAATGTAGTTCTACGTTTGTTCATATATTGGTAAAGGGGACTGGAGCACATAATTATATTGTTAAGAGCTGGAAGCATAGCATCATAGAATTGTAGAGTTTGAAGGGACCCCTGGGGTCATCTAGCCCAGCCTCCTGCAATGAGGGAATCTCAGCTAAAGCATCCATGACAGGTGGCCATCCAACCTCTGCTTAAAAACCCCAATTGAAGGAGAAATGAAGGAGGTCTTCTAACAACTCATAGCACTCTTAACAAATTACAGTTCCCAGCCCATGAGGTGAGGTGAGGTGAGGTGAGGTGAGGTGAGGTGAGGCACCTGCCTTGGGCAGCAGAAACTCAAAAGGTGGCACTTCCAGCAACGATGACAGCTTCCAGCAACATCTTGCTGGATGTTGCTGCCACTTTGCCGGCTGCTTTTGATTCTCTGTATACTTTGATGGAAGCTATGACTTTTAAAGTAGGATACTGTGTTATAATATGCGGTATGATACTGTGTTAAATGTATAGCACAGATGGGGCCTGTGTTTGTATAGGATAGCAGACCCAACTGGCTTAGCCAAAATGCTATGAAGGCTTTATGCTGTACAACAGCTTTCAGAAATATGAAAACCAAAAGCTCAAAATTGAGGAGCCAGTCATTGTGTGTTTCATCCTAAGTGCAACCTGCGTAGTATATAATTGAACCTAATATGGTTAAGTCTGGTTTTCTCCTACACTCTATCTTAAGGCTATGTCTTAAGACAATCTTTTAGGCTCAGCATCCAGCCAGTTTCCCCTTCTTCCCCTCCCGTTTCTTAACTTTGAGCCTGATGAAGAATTCTGGGAAACTCAAAAACTTGCTCACTATCATATGTCATTTGGATTGCTCAAATGTGGCTTTTGGAATTTCTCTGATGCAAAAAGCTTCATTCATTTCTTGGTTTAAGCTGGTATATATTGCAGTGCCACAACCTGGCCTCTTGAATGGTGAAAGGATAGACAGTGTGTGTAGGAGGAACATTAGCAAAGTAATGATTTCTTTTTCTCCTTACTAGGTAACTAGCTCTGAGGAACAGGCAAGGAAGGCCCAAGGAAGTTTGCTGTTCAATAAAGGATGCTGGGTTGCTTGGCAACCAATCGTTAGGCCCAATGGTGCAACCAGCCAGCCAGGCATTCCAAACTGGCTGCTTCCATCGTCTTACATCCTAACACAGGTGTTTCTCCTCGGCTGATTTTAATGCCTTTTTGTAACCCCTGGAGTCATGCATCCAGAACATCCTGAGCAGGAACTACAGCCGTATATAACCCCAAACTTTTGCCCCCTTTCCTAGAATGACTATTAAGATATTTTGTCCACAAACTGGAATGGTCTTTTGTATATTGAAAATGTGATTCTCATTCCCAGTTACACATGAATGCCCTTATACTGCTGAAGTTTGTCAGCATGAACAAATATAAAACATACAGTGGTGCCCCGCTAGACGAAAATAATTCGTCCCGCGAAAATTTTCGTCTAGCGGGGTTTTCGTCTTGCGGAGCGGCAATGGGAGCCGCGCTCCGCAAAACGAAAAAAAAAAGACGAAATTTTTTCGTCTTGCGAGGCAGCCCCATAGACTTTTTCGTCTAGCGGGGCAGCCTCCCGCTAGACGAATGCTTTCGTCTAGCGAGTTTTTCGTCTAGCGAAGCATTCGTCTAGCGGGGTACCACTGTATAAGGATGCTGAAAGTGTATTTTCAAGTTCAGGTGGAGCCTGAACTTGAAAATACACTTTCAGCATCACAACAAACTTTCAATTCTTGGAAGTTTGTTGTGATGGCATCACAAATGAATACCAAATTGGACTAAGTAAAAACAACATGCCCAGTGTAGATGAGAAGACAGGGCAGGTTATTTGCCCACCAGTGAAAGGTCAGAAGTACTTCTGAAGAGCATTCACGTATTTTTTCACATTTTCTTTCTCTTTCTCCAATGAGTTGAGGACAATGAGCATGGGGTTGTTTACATTTTTATCCTCACAGCAGCCCTGTGAAGTAAATGTATATGCTGCAAACTGCATTTTTCTGGATATTATATGGTTTTACTATTATACTGGACATTAAACCCGTTAAATTAATGGGCGCTAGAACATATGTGGTCAAACATTTTTAAAAACAGAGTTTGGGCAATGTTTGTTTATGGTATAGATCACACCAGTGGTCCCCCCCCCAAAAAAAAATGTTTGTCCTACAGAATTTCGGAGGCGACCCTGCCTCAATGTTAGTTATAGAAACTTTGTTAGCTCTGCGTCCCTGTTGCCCTAGCAACATCGGGAACACGCACAGAGCTGACCGAGCAGCTCTCGCTTGACATCGCTCACCCGCCGCCACTTGTAACGGCCACTGCTGCTTAGAAGTGCACGCGAGTGTGCACCCGCCGTGTGCCCACGCACACCCGCCGCTTCAACAGTTTCGCCCAGCCACCCGAAGTCTCTGCACTCCAAGTCCCAACGGCTGTCCGTGGGGCACATGCGCAGTAGCACAATCCCACGGACACAGGGACTGGATGCAGAGACACTTGTACTTTATTACAAAGGATCACATGCCGCTCTGGGTACTTTTAGTAGATGAGTGGGATATTACACACGAGCAACATGTGATTTTAATTATCTTTTGAATGTTTCTAAATACCTGTTTTTGACCTTCTTTTATTTATGCTTCCAGTGTTGTTTGTAAATTGCTTAGAGGGCTTATGACAATCAATTGATATATACATTTGTTGTTGTTGTTGTTGTTGTTGTTGTTGTTGTTGTTGTTGTTGTTAGATGTGACTGTGGCAGCATGCAAATGCAACAATCATTCTGCCAGTGGGACCCCTTTCCGAATATAGCAAGTCCACCAAGTGGCTTGGGGTGACAAAAGTGTTGCAGTGTTGACCTATTGTATATATTTTTTCTACTTTTACAAGACCTGCACCTATTTTTCTGCTTGCACAATTAAAATAGCTTGAGCAGCAATACCAACCTATCCCAGTTCTTGTGCTGATGCTACATTGGATCTCACCCATCATCATCATCATCATTATTAAGCTGAGAGAGAGCACCATGATGCAGGTGGCTCCATTGCAGGTACTTGCCACCATTTTTTTATTTCTGATATGCATTTGCTCTTTTTCCAAGCACCTCCAGATGATGTATACAGAGAGTTTCCTTCCCCTTTCTTATTCTCAGAAAACTCTGTGAGGTAGGGACTATGGCTAGCCAAAGGTCACACATTGAGACAAAACTGCAGCTGAGATGTCAAATGAAATTTTGGCTGCCATACCAAAACATGGCAAGGATTCAAAAAACAAAACAAAACACCAAACCAAGCATTTAATGTCAATTAAATTTTTTTAACTTGAAGGGGCATTTAAAAATAAAACCTAAATATTAATTTGGGGTGATAAAAAGTAGCCTGTAAGTCCAGTAATTTATAAGCATGTTGTCCACTTAAAACAACCCATAACAGTCTCTAAATTCTAAAGCATCTTTAGAAGAAACAATTATACAAAATTCAAAGTTCTGTGCAATGGAAGGGCCTTTTCAGTTGTGGCACTTAAGATGTGGAGCTCCCTCCCTTCTGAGGTGTATCTTGTCCATCTCTTTATAGTTTCAGCAAATGTTTAGAGGTGGAGAGACCTGATTCTACAAATGGACTACTGGCTGCTCCTATTGATAATAATTGCTATTTAGTGATTGGTACAAGCTGCTGTTTTTTTAAGAACTGGGTTACTTTCTATGCTTTTATTTTATTTTCCTGTAAACCGTGGTTTGTGGAAAGGGTGGTATATACACCATCTTAATAAGAAATAAAGACCCTATACAACCAGATACTCCTTGCAGTAATTTCCCTTCCAATTGGTTCTGGCTCTAATTTGGACCTTTCTGCCATGTCATTTTCCATGTGTCACCAAAAGCAGCAGCATTTACATAGCAGAGAGAGAAAGAGGCAGGCAGGCAGGCAGATGTGATGGGCTTCCATTGGCTAATTTGTTTAAGCTCAGGAACTGTTGTGGGTTTCCAATGGTATGATGTGCAAGAGACCACCAGACAGGAAACAATGTTTCAGAATGAGAAGCCTGATGACAGGGTGGTGGTGGGGGGAGCCCTCTTTCTGACTTTCTCAGTGGTTATGCCAGAGTAGTTTAAATGAACAAGTGATGAGTGCATTTGTTTTTAGAAACTTGAGGCCAGCTTTGGCAAACAGCTTATTCTGGAAAGCACACTCCCCCACCCGTGTTGCTAGACGTTGTTCCTCTCAGCACTGATGATACCAATATGTGAGCAATTGGAGTCATCTCTCCCTCTCTCAGGACAAAAGGTATTTAGATTTCCTGCTGACTTTTCAGCAACTTCAGAAGCAATTATCTAAAATACTTGGGACCAGCACATGTCAACCCCAGCATGTGGTGTTGCTTAATACAAAACATCCCATGCATTTCATTGAAATACATGGGACTTAGCATATGCAACTGGATGCAAGGCTGCTTTTTTCCGCACGCACCCCCACAACAACAAAAATAGAAAAATTGGGGAGCTAGAGTGATCCACCTGAAGTGAAGGTCTCATTGCTTTCCCAGCTTCTCAAAACAATGGATCACTGACACTTATGCAGAAAGATACAGGGAAGGAAAGGTGTGGGGGGCTCAGCGCATCGTGTTGTGGTGGAGTCAATGTGATACTCCTGCCAGAACAAACCAAAGCTCCCTTCCCTTCACTCCTTTTGGTAAATACCAGTGACCGGCTGCATTGGAATGTTGGGAGAGCAATTGTGCTGCATCTGCCCCACCTCACTGACTGCTACCGATTACACCTCTAAGTTGGGTTGGGAAAGCCATTCCATCAAGCTGCCTCAGTGGAAGAACTGTGAAGAGCTCTGGCTCACTCCATCAGAGTTTTCAAAGCATTCTAAAACCCTTCAGCATAATAACATGGTGCAGGCTTGGTAGGAGGGAATTCCATAAGTGTGGAGTCACCACAAAGAAGGATCTCACTCTCACGACCACCCACCTGACTCATCTTGGAAGGCAACTCCACATAGAGCTCTTTGCTGTAGTCTAGTCTGGATATGATTAGATCAGGGATCCCTGTGGCAAGGTCAACCCCCTCCAGGAAGGCACATGTACCAGCTGAAACTGGTAAAAAAGCACTTTTGGACACTGAGTCTGCTGGGCTTCCCCAGGACATGTATTTTAAGATAAGTGAGATTAAAGGAGTTCATGGAAGGATAATTTCTCAACCCACCTGCCACAAACCTCTCCTAAAACATATCCTACCTGTTGAAAACACTGCTGAATAATGATGGATAATGCACAAGGGGCTGGTGCAGCAGGGGGAAGTCTGCTGAATTTTGGGTAATCCTCCCCTACCTTAGCAGCTCCTCACAGGCCATCCTACATGGTCCAGGAGGGCCTCCTGAGCATCCCGATGAAGTTTTGTTTGGGGGCATATGTGCAGGTGGCTGATGTGTGAGCGAACAGAAGACTTTCCTTCTGTCAGCTTCTTTAAGTTTACATTGCAGGCTCCAACCCAATGTGTGTACAGTAGGGAAAGGAAAACAAAGAAAAGGAATTCCAAATCCAGAGGATAGCAGTCCCTTTATTAGAATTAAGAATGCCACAAAATTTCAACCAAGCTTTTGAGATCTCCCGAATTCTTCCTGAGGTTGTAGGTTAAGCAAAACATGTGTGTAGAGGGACCTGACTTAGTGTTAAAGCCATGAAGTCTGCACTGGTCCTAGTCTTAAAATTGAGTGTTAGAAATGGCTGATTCCTCATATTTGAGAATATAATATGCAGTGGTTGTTGGATCTGTTGCAGATAACATCTTAAATCTGCTATCTTTCGACCACTTCACTCCTTTATATTACACCCGTAAAACAACAAAACAAGTGTGTTAAAATTCTTTAAAAATTAGAAGAATGATTCAGGGGAACATGTGTAATTTCAAAAGAAGCAACTCAGTGAAGCATTTCCTTGGATATGTTCAAATTTCATGCAGAATCAGTGGATAACTCTTTAAGAGATACCTTTGATTTCAAAGAGCAAAGCTATTCTCATGAGGCAGAGATGTGCATTGGTTTAGGTCTACCAGTAAAAGTCAGAGGTTGTGATGAGAATTGTTCATAACAGGTAGAAGCTGGTGATTAGAATCATTCATATCAGCCTCATCAGTAAGATGACGATTGCCGCACTTATATTCCCTGGGTGCATAGTAAATCAATCACTAGCATCTCACTGTCCGCAAAAACTGTATTTTCCTTCTGTCATTTCATGGATGACATGATGTGCCAATCTTCTGTTCTCTGATGAGGGTTAGGAATGGACAGATTAGTCAATTTCCAGTCTAGCATGCCTTCATTCATAAATCCATTCCTTCCTATTTCTGCATTAATCTGTAAAAAAAAAAAAGTGCATGAAAAATCATATTTCAAAATGTGTTTTTCATTCCAGACACATGTTTTCAAATGTGCTTTCTTTCAAAGTACACTTATGTAAATATACATTACTTTAAAATGCAAATTTTTATATGCATTCTGGTCCGATTTTTTTAGAGCCACAAATCGCATGGCAAAATTCAGGGAAGTGTAAAAATCCAAATGACACCTGCATTTTGATCTACATGTTAGACTAGGAGTTGCAGATCAGGCAATTTTGTACTAAAAATTTTTTTTGGGGGGGGACGAAACGAAAACCCAAACAGTTCTTCAAACACAGCTTCTTGAAGGAGAAATGAACTTATTACAGCAGTGAGAATTCCAATCTTTTTGTTTTACAGGTTTACCAAACAGGGGTCTTAAATGTAGAGATTGAGATTTTTCAAAGGGCTCCCTCTATTGACAATCAATACAATTTGCATCTCAGAGAAGTGAAATCTAAGCATTAAAAATAAAATTAAAAAAATCAAGTGTAATTGGGATAGGATTGGTCCATGTTTGTAGTTTAGCAGTGGTATCCATAGACTAGATTTCCATAGATAAGCTGTATGTACAGGAAAATCATGTGATATGGCCTTCCTGAAGATGTACCATTTCAGAATGCAGGGGTGAGTGCTGGAGTCTGCGGCATATCTGAATTCATGTAATAAATTCTACACTTATAAGGATTCAGCTAGAAAGGATTATACACTTATAAAAAGGGTTCAGCCCAGCCTTTCCTGTGATATAATGTTTCCCCAGTTACCAGCAATTATCCACTTTGCAGGAGCCTTCTACATCCTGCTACCTTCTTTCTCTAAACTGGGGTGTGTGTGTGTCTGTGTGTGTGGTGGGGGTTCCTTTGCTCAGGGGCATCGCTGGGGAGGGTCGGTGGGGGAGGTATGCCCCCAGTGACAGGGTGAGCAGCGGCGGGTGGGGGTGACAAGCGGCGGCCCCTCCCGCCACTCCCACGCGCCGCTGCGCCCTCCGTCACCCCAGGAGCAGCAGCACACGGATGCGGTGCTGCCGCCGCTTTTTTTCAGCGGGGGGGTCGACCAGCGAGGGGGGGTGTCACGCTTGTCACCCCCTCATCGCTGGTCACCACCCCCCGCCGAAAAAAACCGCGGGGGGGCGGGAAAGGAAGCAGAGCAGGCGCGTTTAAGCGCCGCTCTGCTTCCTTTTCCCCTTTCCGCTGCTTTTTTTCGGTGGGGGGGGCCCCCGACCAGCGAGGGGGGGTGTCGCGCTTGTCACCCCCTCCTCGCTGGTCACCCCCCCCGCCGAAAAAAACCAGGGGGGGCGGGGAAAGCCTGGAAAGGAAGCAGAGCAGGCGCGTTTAAGCGCAGCTCTGCTTCTTTTCCAGGCTTTCCGCCCGCTTTTTTTCGGCGGGGGGGGGCCCGACCAGCGAGGGGGGGTCACGCTTCTCACCCCCTCCTTGCTGGTCACCACCCCCTGCCGAAAAAAAACCGCGGGGGGGGGGGCGGGGAAAGCCTGGAAAGGAAGCAGAGCAGCCGCGTTTAAGCGCCGCTCTGCTTCTTTTCCAGGCTTTCCGCCCGCTTTTTTTCGGCGGGGGGGGCCGACCAGCGGGGGGGGGTCACGCTTGTCACCCCCTCCTCGCTGGTCACCCCCCACCGAAAAAAAACCGCGGGGGGGGGCGGGGAAAGCCTGGAAAGGAAGCAGAGCAGCCGCGTTTAAGCGCCGCTCTGCTTCTTTTCCAGGCTTTCCGCCCGCTTTTTTTCGGCGGGGGGGGCCGACCAGCGGGGGGGGGTCACGCTTGTCACCCCCTCCTCGCTGGTCACCCCCCCACCGAAAAAAACCGCAGGGGGGGCGGGGAAAGCCTGGAAAGGAAGCAGAGCAGGCGCGTTTAAGCGCCGCTCTGCTTCTTTTCCAGGCTTTCCGCCCGCTTTTTTTCAGCGGGGGGGGGCGACCAGCGAGGGGGGGTCACGCTTCTCACCCCCTCCTCGCTGGTCACCACCCCCTGCCGAAAAAAAGCCTCGGAAAGGGGGAAATCCCCCCTTTCTGCATACATGTGCGTCGTGACGTCATGATGACGTCACGACGCACGCGTCGTGCCCCTCCCCCAGGGGGGTGCCTCTGCGCTGCCGCCGCCCCCAGCAGCACAGAGGCTAGCGACGCCACTGCCTTTGCTGGAAAGACAGCAGCCCGTAGACAACAGGACTGTACTGGAAGGCCTGCAACACAATGGCAGAAACCCCGGAGAACTACTGCCGGTCAGTGCAGACAATACTGAGCTAGATGGACCAAATGGCCTGGCTGCCCCTGTTCCTATCACCCTAGCCCTTTGAGCATTCCTTTCGAGAACTTGGCCTCCTTGCACTCTGAGAGTTTTCAAGTTATTTGACAGGTACTCCCAAAAGGTCCCACTGATTTTCAGGGCTAGCACCAGACTACCAGTTCCTAGATGAAACTGGGCCAGTATTCTCAGGGTAATAGCCAGGTTGGGGCTAAGGTTGTATTGTACCACTTGGAGGATGGGTGAACGAATGCGGCCCTCTGGGCCTTCCTGCCCGGCCCTTGGAACCCTTCCACAAACTCTCTCCTTAGGCCACCAGCTTTGCTCGCAAGCCTCCTCAGGTGTTTCAGCCTGGCTGAAATGTGCCTTTGAACTGCAACAATGCCTCCTGCACATCAGGATGGAGAATACGTAGGAGTGCGTAGAAACAAGCGTACTGTACAAATGTAACATTTACATGTTGATTCACCCAGTTTTGCCTCTGCCCTCACCCACCACTCGTGCTTGGAATGGTTGTCCAGATGGGAATGTGTCCCTCAGGGCTGAAAAGGGTTTCCCCGTTCCCAAGAGTGTAGTCCATGTTGTTCCTTTTAACCACTCTTCCATTTTAACAATCCTAGTGGCTAACCTCACATCTCATGTTCTGCAAATGCTAAAAGCTTACTCTCTCTTTTTCTAAATGAAAGCTGGGGATATAGCAATTATGCTTCATGCAGGAGCGGGGGGGGGGGGAGAGACTGTGTCCCTTGCCTCTTGCTCCTATATTACAGTGGTACCTCGGGTTAAGAACTTAATTCGTTCTGGAGGTATGTTCTTAACCTGAAACTGTTCTTAACCTGAGGTACCACTTTAGCTAATGGGGCCTCCTGCTGCCACCACACTGCCGCCACGCAATTTCTGTTCTCATCCTGAAGCAAAGTTCTTAACCTGAGGTACTATTTCTGGGTTAGCAGAGCCTGTAACCTGAAGCGTCTGTAACCTGAAGCGTCTGTAACGCGAGGTACCACTGTACTTTATGTTTATTTATTTATTCACTACCTTTCCATACATGCTTAAGGTGTTTTACATCAAACTGGTGAAAAATGCCAAACAAACAAAACAACAACATAAACATCAACAATTAGCTTACACTCTTTTCAGCAGTCAAAACACAAATTCAGAATAAGGCAGATTCATACTAAGGATGCCCATGCATGGAAATATAAAGGGTGGGGATAAAATTAAAGTACTTATGATGTAGCCCAAGGATCATTTAACAGCTGTTCCCACCCTGCCTTTAAAAAAACCCAAACCCTGGTGACCCAGCTGTTCACACCCTGCAGTCTCCAGTATGTGGTGCTCCTTAGACTTCTGCAAATCTCCTCCCAATCCCTGGTA
The DNA here is from genome assembly GCF_009819535.1 of Lacerta agilis. Taxonomy (NCBI): domain Eukaryota; kingdom Metazoa; phylum Chordata; class Lepidosauria; order Squamata; family Lacertidae; genus Lacerta; species Lacerta agilis. The sequence continues at coordinate 27,071,242 of NC_046331.1, read as the reverse complement.
TTACCCTGTGCTTCCTGGAAGAAAGTGTGAGAGAAAATTGTAATGAATATATATATATATATATATATATATATATATATATATATGCGCACGCACACACATTTGTGGCAAAGGTCTCTTGCCTCATTCCCCGCATTCAAGAGTTCAGTGTTACTGTATAGAAGCAAAAACAACCCCCCCAAAAAATCTGAAAAATAAAAATAAAAATGTGATGTTCTTGTTAAAAGGACACAGCAGGGGGAAAGTAACTGCTCTAAACAGACAATGTAAAGGAGGAGAAAATAGCTCCCATGGACGCATTTGGATTGTTGATTCAGGTACCTTGAGGTAATTTGCAAGACCGTAGTTTTACAGAGTAGGAGCAGCTTTCTGGCTTCATTGCACACAGTGGGGAGGGAAACAGCAAGCCAGGCTCTTCATTTGTGCTTTTTTATGTTGCTTCACAACCCAGGAACCATATGGGGTATAAACGGATCACTCCCTCTGAGCAGGCTGTGGAAGGGTTGCAGGGCAGGGGCTTAGCAAGGCAGTGGGAAGCAGTGAGACAGAAGCAGGGATGAAATATGGATTGAAATCTTGCCATCGGGTACAATATTCCTTGTAGCGGCGAGAGGTTTAATAAAATCCAAAAAAGATATTTAGGCGGCACAGTGTGTATCTGAGCAAGGTTGTAAGGAACATACATCCCCCTGTATTTCTGTACTGAGCAGTCCTGTACTGAGCAGTATTTGGAGGTGGTCAGATTTGGGCTCCCCAAGTTTCAGAGCACAGGGAATATAGTTGCTTTATACTGAATTTAGGTCACTGGTTCAGTTGACTGATACGGACTGCATCCAGACAGCACCTTATTCCATTTCCCTGACGTTTCCTTATCTGATAATCTCCACATTTTATGTGGTCTTTCACACAATACGAAAGCCACTTCTTGAAAACTGGCAGAATCTGGCGCTCTTTTCTGTGTTACTCAATTCCAGGGGGGGGGGGGAACAAAGGAAAACACCATTTGCAAACCCAGTTAGCCTAGAAAATTGTGGGAGTTTTGCATTGCAATTTCGTGTGGAGTGTTATTCCAGCATATAAAGTTCTTTCCTGCTATTTAAAGTGTAGCATGGCATGGCAGTATATCAATAAAAAAGCAACAGTTCCATAATGCAACATGTAATGCAGTGTAAAAGGAACATGAGAAAATGGGACAGAAGTACTAGCATTTTAAGCAGGAAAACTAATGCAATAATCCTTACATCTGAATGCACCCATAGTATGCTCCGGCTGGCAGGGACCCAGAAAGTGTTTCCCTCCACATCACTCACTATGTGATCATTTTTACCAGAGAAGCCCAGGACTGAATCTGGTGAACTTTTCGAATGTGAAGCACGTTCTCTGTCATTGCACTTTGCACTCTGTCCATAGCTCTCCAACTTCACTGGGTCAGATGCCCGTGACCTTAGTTTGGTGCAGCTGATTTATGTTAAGCAAATATCAGGGCCCTGAGCCAGATTAGGACAGCAGCACGGAGGGCAAGGAGCAGAAATACTAAGAGATTTGAATATTAAGCAATTGGCAAATGCTTTTAAATAAGTAAACCATTTGCCACCCACAGTCCCTATTAGAATCCCCTCCAAATTTGATTTTCACAATAGGAAGAATGTTCTCTTTGGAACCAGGGCATTAGGATTCTGATCAGTAGTGAAGCAGGGGCAAAGGGTTAAAGCTCCTTCTGTTTATAGTTGTCCTGACTCTTCTCAACTTATTTGCTTCACACACACACACACACACACACACACACACACAATCAGGAATGCAGTGCCAAATTACATGACCCATGTTACCTCTTGTTGACCCTCAATACCATTTTGAGGACAGAGTCTCGGAGACTTATGTCCTTTCTTCCACTCCCTATAAAGGCAACTATATATACTGGAGTCCCTTCAGACTGGTTTCTCAGAGCCACCTTCCAAACCTCAAACTCTGTCAGGAGACAGACCATAAGTCTCCCTCCCCAAAGAACCCCCCTGAATTAAGCCAATAGTGTAGGGATGGGAAACGCATTTTGGGGCCAAATGACACTCTCCTGGCAGTCACCTGATGCTATATGACATTATCTCTCATCTAAGCACTATGAAAAAAGGTAAAGGTGAAGGACCCCTGACAGTTAAGCCCAGTCACGAACGACTCTGGGGTTGCGGCACTCATCTCGCTTTACTGGCTGAGGGAGCCAACATTTGTCTGCAGACAGTTTTTCCAGGTCATGTGGCCAGCATGACTAAGCTGCTTCTGGCAAAAACCAGAGCAGCACACGGAAACGCCGTTTACCTTCCCGCCGGAGCGGTACCTATTTATCTACTTGCACTTTGTGCTTTCAAACTGCTAGGTTGGCAGGAGCTGGGATGAAACAACGGGAGCTCACCCCGTCGTGGGGAATTGAACCACCAACCTTCTGATTGGCAAGCCACAGCACTATGTACTCAGTCTCTTTACACCACAGCACCACCTGTGTCCCACACAGGCACTATGTACTCAGCCTCTTTACTCCTGATCTTAGCAGTATGCAGAGCCAGCTGACCTGTGAGGTGGGGGCAAAGCAGCTTCTCAGGTGTCAGAAGCACAGGAGGCAGTGACATACTTGATCCGTGGCTTCTGCTGCCAGCAGAACACCTTGTGCTGCTGAATTTTGGCAAAAGGGAGACTTTGCAAAAGGGAGATGCCAATCACCACCCCTGCCCTTGGGGCAGAGAAAATAAGCACCAAGGTCTTGTAGAATGGCCCCCTTCACTGAGTTTTGAGGGGGCATTGCAGCGGTGTCAGTGGTGCAACGGACAGGGGGTGGGGCATATGGGGGGCAGGAGGTGGCACATTCCCATTTAGCTACAGATGGCAAAATAGAATGGGCATCCCCTGGCACTAAGCACCACAGCAATAAGATCAAGAAAAAGCCTCTGTTTTGTTTTGTGTGGTTTTTTTTTTAAAGCAGGCTGTGATCCCACATTGCTAAGATCAAACATAAACCTCTGCCTGCTCTTTGACAGTAGACTACAGTGCTAAGGTTGGATATAAGCTTCTGCCTGTTCCCACTTTGACATTTGAATCCTTAATTGAGAGTTGGGTGGTCAGAAGTGGGCCAGTTCTAGATGTGGCCCTTAGGATTAAAAAGGTTCCCTACTGCTGCAATAGTCCATGTAGCCAAGCATCCTGTTCCTCCAAGTGGTCGACCAACTGCTCCCTCAGAGACCCACAATCAGAGTTTGAAGGCAATAGCTCCTTCCCCCTGTTGGATCCTAGCAACTGAGACTCAAAAGGATTGTAGCCTCTGAACCTGGAAGTTGCACATAGCAGCATGACTATTGACTAGCCATTGATAGTCTTTTTGTCCATGAATTTGTCTAATCCCCTTTTAAATGCCTCTCTTTTTTTGCAAATATGTTTTTTATTTTCATCATCTTACAGAACACAAATGTACATGTCAAATAAAGTTTTACAATATTACCAAACTCTGCCGAGTTTTTATTGACTTCCTCCCCTCTCTTCTCTGGCTTTCTAATTTTTCCTCTTTCCTACGCTTTATCTTCTTTTCTCTTTTCTTCTTTCACATGTTTTGTTGTCTTCATATTTTCATTACTCATTTGTCCTGTTACAAGAATTCCATTATACCCCGTAAGTGCTTACACCTCCTTATAATCCTTTATATATTCCAGAAATTTACCCCATTCCAATTGAAACCTTTGATCCTTTTTTTCTCTTATTTTCCCAGTTAATTTCGCCAACTCTGAATATTCCAATACCTTCCTTCTCCAATCATTTATTGTTGGTACCTCTTTTAATTTCCACTTTTGCGCCAATAATACTCTCGCAGCCGTGGTGGCATATAAGAAAATTTTTTGATCTTTTCTTTCAATCTCTTCCCCTACTAACCCAATCAGGAAAGCCTCTTGTTTTTTTGGGAATGTATACTTAAGAATTTTCTTTAATTCATTATAGATAGCTTCCCAAAAAGGTTTGACTTTTTCACATGTCCATCACATATGGTAAAATTCACCATCCTTCTTCTCGCATTTCCAGCATTTCTTATCATATTTTTTATACATTTTTGCCAATCTTACTGGTGTGAGGTACCATCGGTACATCATTTTCATGATGTTTTCCTTTAGAAGTATACATGCCGTAAATTTCATATGTTTCTTCCATAAATTTTCTCACATTTCTAATTGTATATTGTGACCAACATCTATCACCCATTTTATCATTACCTCTTTAACTTCTTCATCTTTAGTATGCCAATCTAATAAATAATCGTACATTTTAGATAATAATTTCTCTTTACCCTCTAAAATATCTACTTGGAATTTTGATTTTTTACTGTCAAAATTACATTTTCTTTTATCTTCATTGAATAGATTATATATCTGATGATATTGAATCCATCCTGTCAATTTTTCTGCTATCTGGTCATAAGCCTTAATTTTCCAACCTTTATCTGATTCAATTAACAATTCTTCATATGTTACCCAATTTTCTTCTTCCATATTAATTTTCTTTATTGTTAATATCTCTGTGGGTGAGAGCCATCTGGGCGTTTTTCTCTCCACCAAGTCCTTGTATCTTACCCACACTTCATATAAAGGTTTCCTAAATACATGTGCCAGGAATTCCCTGTGCACTTTCACTTTACCTTGCCAAAGGTAGGAGTGCCAGCCGTACCTATTATTAAAGCCCTCCAAGTCTAGCAACTCCTTATCCTTCAGCACCATCCACTCTTTAAGCCAGATCATGCACGAAGCCTCATAATAAATTTTCAAATCCGGCAATCCAAAGCCCCCCCTCTCTTTTTTATCTATTAATAGTTTATGTTTAATTCTTGGGCGCTTGCATTGCCAGATGTATTTTGACAAATTTTTCTGCCATCCTTTTAACTGGCTTATTCCCTTTATTACCGGTAACATTTGGAAGAGAAACAGGATCCTTGGTAGGACGCTCATTTTTACACTTGCTATCCTTCCCCACAATGACAAACTTAATTTACTCCAGATTTCTAAATCTCTTTTGATTTCTTTCCAGATAGGTTCGTAATTATCGCTAAACAAATTTATATTTTTGGGTGACAGCCAAATTCCCAAGTATTTAACCTTTTTTACCACCATAATGCCATATTTATTTTGTAATTCTTCCATTTCCTTCCCATTTAGATTTTTAACCAACATTTTCGTTTTTTCCTTATTTAGCTTGAAACCTGCTAGTTTTCCAAATTCTTCTATTGCTGTCAACATCTCTCCCACACTTTGCATTGGATCTTCTAGAGTCATAACAATGTCGTCCGCAAACGCTTTCAGTTTGAGCTCCCTCTTACCGATCTTGATTCCTTTAATATCTTTTGTGGCTCTTAATTTATCTGCCAAGACTTCCAATACGACGATAAAAAGCAGTGGTGATATCGGGCAGCCCTGTCTTGTGCCTTTTGTAATTTCAAATTTATCTGTTAGAGCACCATTAATCACTAATTTTGCCGACTGTTCTTTATAGATGGCTTTGATTCCATTTAAAAAATATTCCCCCACCTCCATCTTTTTTAGGATCTTCATCATAAATTGCCATGACACATTATCGAAGGCTTTTTCGGCATCGATAAAGATTAGAGCCGCTTTCTTATCTATTTTCAGATCCAAATATTCAATTAAGTCCACAATTGTTCTGATGTTATTTTTCATCTGACGGCCCGGAAGGAACCCCGCCTGATCCCTGTGAATTATTTTGTTTAAGACCTTTTTCAATCTCTCTGCTAAAATGTCCGTAAATAATTTGTAATCTAGGTTCAATAATGAAATCGGCCGGTAATTTTTTACATTTAACAAATTTGTGCCCTGTTTTGGAATTAAAGTGATGAAGGCCTCTTTCCATGAATCCGGGACCTTTCCATTAATTAAAATTCTATTCATCACCTCCAGCAATTTTGGTATTAGCTGCGATGCCAATTCCTTGTAATATTTTGCTGATAAGCCGTCGGGACCCGGTGCCTTCCCTCCCTTCAGCTTTTTTATTGCACCTTTGAGTTCTTCCTCTGATATTGGACTGTTCAGTTGTTCTTGGTCTTCCTTTGATATTCCCTTTGATTTGTTCTTATCCAGGTATATATCCATTTCTTCTTCCTTCTCTTGATTTTTCTGGTATAAATTTTTATAAAATTCTTGGAATATATTTTTAATATCTTTTGGATTTTCTATTAATACTTCATTTTTTCTAATTTTATTTATTATACTCTGCTCTTTTCTTTTTTTCAGCTGCCACGCGAGTAGCTTACCCGACTTATTAGCATATTCAAAATTCTTTTGTCTCAGCCATTTTAATTTCCATTCTATTTCCTGATTAGTTAATATTTCAAATTGGTTTTTTAACCCCTTAATACTTTGCTTTAAATCTTGATTCTTTGGATTTGAAATTAATTGTTTTTCCTTATCTTCTAATGCCTTTAATATTTCTTCTTTCTTCTTCTCTCTTTCTTTCCTTTTGCCAATATCTTGGGATATCATAAAACCCCTTAACACCGCCTTGCTGGCATCCCAGACCACGTTTAAATCCGTTTCTTCATTTGAGTTCAATTCAAAATAATCACTTAAAACCTTTTTTGCCTTTTCTGTTATTTTCTCGTCATTAAATAGGCTCTCATTCATTCTCCACCTAGTTCTGGCGCCTTTTAAATGCCTCTCAGCTCATTTCAAACACCACACCTGTTTTGGAAGAAGGATCACTGTTTGTGAATGTGTACAACTGTCACCCTGCTTTCACCTGGTGGTCAAGACGTTTTTGTGCTGTTTCCCAAGCCTGCAAAGCTATTTGAGTGGAGATGACAGTGAGACAAAAGAAATAAATGTGTACACCATAGGAAGGGAAGTTTCTCTCAACCAAAAGGCCTTATCTTAAAAAATGACGGGTCTGACTCCAGCCGGTATCTCTCTGGGCACTTCTAGATGGCAGATGATTGTGGACTCAGCGCAGCTCAAGCATGTCTGTTTTGTACAGTGTCCACACAATGTCACCCGTATCAAAATCCTGCTCTGTATTCTACCCCCTCCCCATTCAATCCATATTTACAATATTTACTATTTTTACTTATTTTTCCCTTTGCAGAAATCGTAAATTTTAATTAAATGAGAATTTATCCATGCCTGGATCACTCAGTTGGTTAGAACATGGTGCTTATAATGCTAAGCTTGCAGGTTTGATCCCTGCATGAGATATGCCTGCATTGCAGGGGGTTGGACTACATGATGCTCATGGTGCCTTGTGCCTCATTTTGGGAGGCAAAGACAGAACAGGGAACTTTTTATACTGGCCATCCCACTGCCCAACCACCATCCTGATTATGCTGGTGGAGGTGGTCTCTGGTGTGGTGCTGGATAATTCTTATTCTTATTCTTATTATTTAAACCAATTAAGCAATGGAAAATGGGAAGGAGATGCTGTAGCTACTTCCCCACTCCAGCAACTGGCTGGTGAGTGGGAGATTCAATCCTGCTGGAGTCTGTTTCCCCGTGGGAAACACGCTGGCAAAGCAGATTCCTGCCTGTAGCCTTCTCATCTAACTCCCTGCCATAACAACCCCAGATTGCTACCGCCTGACTTGGCTGAAGCCCAGGGCCCCTCAATTCAGCCTGATTTGTTTCAGGATTTGGCTAAATCCATTGCTCAGCTCTAATATGCAACATGCATTGCAGTTACCGGCAGAATTAGGAGGCTAGCTTTAGAGTTTTGCTGCTGGTCTGCTGTTTCTGTTTTACTGCTGGATGTGTCCCTACACTGGGATTGTACAACATGTGGCCCAAAGCTATAGATGTCTAACAAGATGCTTAATAAATCCCACTTTTATGGCCACATACAGACTGGAAGGAAAGGGGAGTTCATCAGGTATATGGGAGGCTTCAATTCAACTTGAAACCACAAGGTGGAAGGAAATAATAGGAAGAGTGGGGAACCTTTGCTCCCCGCAGATGTTCCTGAACTCCCATCATCTCTTGCCTTTGGCCATGCTTGCTATGGCTCATGGGAGTTGTAGTTCAGCAACATCTGAAGGGCCAAGGCTTTCCCTCTAGTGATCCATGGAATAAATATATAAAACATTATTGTTTTGATTTTTGCTTCCTCCAAGAAACTCTGGCAAATGTATCAGTGTGGCATGTAATTGTGGCTCACCTGAACACCCCCCCCCCCTGCACACACACAAAAGAGTGAGGATAAAAAGGACACAGGTTTTTGCTTTTTAAATGAAATATGAATGTGCTAATTCATGTTGCCTACACTGAGTGCCAGTGGCTCTCCATAGTTTCAGGCAGGAATCTTTCCCAGCCCTAATTGGAGGTGCTAGGGATTGAACCTGGAACCTTTTTGCGCAATGTATGTGTTCTCGCACTGAGCTGCACATCAAATCATCAGTAACTATGATGGGACTATGGGCAGGTCCTTTGAAGCCCATCTAAGCTCTAGGACAGTTCCATAAAGGAGAGATAAGGCATTTCTTGAGGTAGTCCTAATCACTGTATTTGCAGAAACAGTGCTAAGCAATATTCAATATCCTATTTAGTTTCAAGCTGTTAAATTAGATTAGTCTATTTGTATCATCTTATACGTTACATTGATTTGTTGTTCTCTTTTTGCATTTATCTAATGACATTGTTATTATCTATAATTGTTCCAAATGTGTATTTTTTTGGGGAGGGGGGGTGTTATTATATTTGTTGTTCATTTTGTTTCATAAGTCGGGATGGGGAAGAATTTCAGTTCAGTTCTATCTAATCCGCCCTTTCTGAAACAATACGCCAGCTAAAAGTTCAACATTTTTGCTTCTCTGAATTTTGCAATGCAGGTAGCCAGCCAAGTAATATTTACAAAAATGTTTATATTAGAGTATGCACAACAATGCATATATTAATAAAAATGACATACAAGGGGAAATTGCTTTGCAAAGTTGTGCATAATGGCGGGAATCACATAAAAGCAAGGAGATACTTGCACTAAATGCTGGTGAATATTCACAAAGAGGTAAAAAAATAAATCATAAACTGATGTGTAAATATGGTAAACTGAACTCATGATTGGAAAGATGGAAAGCAAAAGAAACCAAAATTAACAGTTGTGAACTGAACCCTAGTTGTGAACTGCTTTCAACACATTTTTGTAGAAAAACGTTTTACAAATATGAGTGAATTCCTCATCCTGGTACACTCAGAAAGAAGCTATTTCAGCTTTCTGGGATGATGGCACTCCAGCTTCCTGGTCTTTATGGTGAAAAGATGCTCTAAGGTGGAGGTGCAACTGTGAAGGAACATTGCCTCAGGGCCATTGTGCCTCCAGTTTTCATAGCTTTTCTTCTACCAAGTATAGATGTGTGTGTGTGTGTGTGTGTGTGTGTGAGAGAGAGAGAGAGAGAGAGAGAGAGAGAGAGAGAGAGAGAGAGAGAGAGAGAGAGAGTGTCTGTGTGAGCAAGAGGAAGAACATAGCCTAGAGGTCTTGGCCACCAGTCTATCCATTATTTTTAGTTGGAGTCACCTGAAAATCAGACCGCACACTCCAGTGTGGTGTGATGACCTTTGGGGTTTTTGAATTACGCTCCTTTTCTGGTAAGATGCAAGTGGGTGACTTTGAAGGGGGACCTCCTCCTGTGCCATGCAAAAGTCTTTGAATTGTTCCTGATCTGCTTCTGAGGCTCCCCACTTATATGTAAGGTGCTTTGAAGATGAATATGCCCATCACAAAAGGGGGGGTATAGAGGGAGGAGAAGAAGCCAGCACTATTCCCTTAGGTGAGCTAAAGCTGCAGATTTCACAAAGATGTTCACTATAATGGCTGCTGCTTTTTGGGTGGGACTTAGGAGGCAATCTTGGTAGTTCTGTAGAAACCCAAAGTAGCAGATTATTCGGTATATTTCTTGAACGCTTACAAGAACCTCATTTCAAGTCAGCAATGTCTTCTTAGACTTCCTTTTTCTTTTCGTTTTGCAACACCTGCATTCTCATAGCATAGAAACTCTTCACTCATGAGTACCACCATCTCATCTGTTTCTGATGTTCAGGCCTGAGTGCTGATACTTAGGTAGCCAAGTACAAAACCACCACAAACATACATTAAATCAAGGTATCAGTAGTCTGAAGGCTTGCAGAAATACAAAACACAAAAACCCACCCACAAACAAACAAACAAACAAACAAAAAGGGGGAGGGACACCTTTAAACAGGCAACAGGACACTCACTGGACTAGCCACAGAATACTGACTGTTGGGAGAACAAAAGTTGAAACTGAGGGGAATGGGGAATGGGGTATCCTGGAGTAGGGCATTTTGTTGCAGGTCCCACTTGTTCCTAATTTCGATTGTACTGCTCAGGATACAAAGCACTTGGCAGTTCTTATCTTTTTGAATCCATACATAGACCATTACATAAATTGTGACTTTTCCTGGTGAAGTTCAAGTGTGAGGGTCATGGCTGAAGAAAATACATGTTCTCTGAAAAACAGCCAGTGGAATGGCTGTTGTGCTACTGTAAGAGCCAGAATCATGGTTGTATATGTGGGAACGGGGATAGAAAGGCCCCAGTAATGACTCCCCCCCCCAAATATCCCTGGAAAGTGTAGTTTGTCAAGAGTTGTGATAATTGTTAGGAGAGTGCTATTCCCACCATAGAGCCACAATTCTCAGAGTTCCCTGGGAAGAGGAACTGGTTATTAAAATGCTTTGGGGATTATTAGCTCTATGAGGGGAATGTGGGGGCCTTCTAATGAATCTTAGAACCATTAACCAATGAAAGCTCCCAGGGTTCCTTGGGGTAAGCCATCATAAGTGGTCTGATACTGCTTTAAATGTACATGGTAGATGGGGCCAAGTCAGTTAAGTCCACACTTCTTGAACCAATAGGAGAACCAAACAACCACAGCTCTCCTTTGAAATTCCCATTTTTCCCAATTTTGCATTGCAGTTTGCTATCAAAACAGTGTGCTCAAAAATATGTGCATATAGGGTTGGCATATTTTGAAGAGCAAAGAAGAGGACACATTTGCTGACTTCTGCTTTTAACTATGGATCACTATGATGACTCTACTCATGAAAAAGAGGATGTGTCCCGGAAAAAAAAGGAGAAAGTGTGCCTAAGAATGCATATAACTGTGATAATAACATGCAAAAGTGCATTATATTAGGGAGAACACATGCTAAAAATAGTATATCAGGAGAGACAAGCACTAAAATGATGAAGTTTAATGAGGACTTTTTTAGAATTAAAAAAATCCAGAAACTGACATGGGAATGTGGAGAATTGACCTTAAGATTGGCAAAATAAGTGACTTGGAGAAATCAAAATTGATGGATTCATCCATTCCTAGTATGTAACCTGCCCTGGGACTGTATGGTGAAGGGCAATCTATGACTATGTCATATTTTTCAAATAGAGAGCAGATAATGTAGAAAAATAAAAGCAGCAGAACAAATAATGAAAGCCAATTTTTGCAATTTGGTAGAGGAAGAAGCTAAGAAATGGAATTCCACCAAATGGCATACAAGCAGAGGTTTAATTCCTGTATTGTCTTCCTTTTCTGGGCCAAAGTAGTTGTCGCTGAAGCATCTCTGTAAGAAATTCATTAGATTGGAACATTGCTGTTTGATCATCCCACAAGTTCAAAAGGGTAAGTTGTGGAAAGGCTTGGATAGTGTGTGTGTGTGTGTGTGTGTGTGTGTGTGTGTGTGTATCTTTAGATATCTGGCTTTAATTATGTGTTTTGCTGCTTTTATTCCCCCCCCCTAAATAAACCACTCTATAGATTTGGAAAATAAAACCCCTGTGCTGCTCCTAAAAAAAAAAATAAGTCAATAAATAAATGATATAAGTAGCTGCATGGTATACATACATATATATATATTTAATCCACTTTTAGTATTCAAGAGAGAAATATTGATGAGGTAAAACAATGTGTTCTTTTGCAGGTACCGGTAGATGGGGGGGACAAGTTACATTTAATCTAGTAATGTTTTGACTTCCCAACTGGCATCTTTTTTGTTCTGTTCTTGCCACAATATAGGACTTCAGAGTATATTACTAATTCTAGGGGACTCAGGAGGATGTGCAGGGGGGGAAGGTGATGCAGTGTTTTGATTTGCTGTGCAAGTCATATAGAACTAACTGTAGCACTGCTCTGTTTATCTTTTCTAGTATAAATATCACAGTTGAAACTGGCTATATTTAGCAGTTGAACTCAATTTCTCTCTCTTTCTCCCCCCTCCTTCTTCCTTGTTTCAGTTATTTTCTGTCGGTCCCAAATTTCCATAGCTGCTGCAACAGAATGCTAGGAATAAATGCAAACAAATCCACTACTGCCTTCCTGGTTTACACATGTACTACTGATCATTCTTTAAAGCCTAACTCTTAATTCAACTAAATAATCACTGCTTCACAGCAATAATTGCATTTGAATGGGGCTCTTCTTCCATTTTATTGCACATATAATATTTCTAAATGCCTACGTCTTGGTATTTAATTTTCTCCTAATTGGCACAAGAGAGTTGTTCGCATGCCAGATTCAAAGTTCCTCCTAAAATCCCTTGATTCATTTATGGCGAATGTGTTTTCCCAATGGAAGTTCAAGGATGAAGCAACAGGAACTCTTTCCTTTCTTGGGAAATGTGACACTCTGATGAAGGGCCTAAGCTTTATACTGTATGTTCCACCTTTATGTTAAATTACTGAAATGAACTTTTCCACGATATTCTATTTTTTTGAGTTTCACCTGTAGGTTTGAATTAGCACAAATATAGTGGTTTGCTATTGACTGTAGAGAGGGACTGAGCTAACCAATATGATAAAACTGATGATATAGTACAGATGTAAGGGAAGAGATGTGAACAACAACAACAAAAATATCCAGGTGTGTGGAAAGTTGCCTCAGAATGATGCATAATTCAACACTTCTGTCACTCCTTTAGACTATAGAATGTCGTGGCCAGGATTATCAGCTCAAATAAGCTGAATTTAAAAACTGAGCAAGTTATTACTGAACAAGGCAATAATACCAATGATCTTACATTGATTACTGATGGTAAAGGGTTTTTAACCTGCCAATACCTATCAGTTGAACATCACTAGTTGCCCAATACAGCTAATTAGAGTTAAACTCTAAAGCTAATTGGAGTTAAACATCTGATTATTGTTAAACAGTATTGTTGCATTCCACCTCAATTTCTGAGTTATGCAAGATTCCAAGGGTTCCAGGCAAGCTTACCCAGGGTCTATATTTCCTTTTGTGATGTCTTTATGGTATATGGTTTGTTTACACATGTATACAACCTGAGCCTGCGATGGAGGGGCTCACTGGATCAACACACCAAGAGGGTCTTATTTCTCCCATAGGCATAGCCTAGGGGTCGGATGCAATCAGAGATCCAGCATCATGTTCTGCCTCTTTCTCTCTAGTTCACACTACAACAACTCTAACACTAATCTCTCTGACTTTATCTGTTAAGGGAGGGAGGAGCCCCATCCATTTGCCATCTTAGGCCCCTGGTCTTTTGTTCTTCTTAATGGCACATCACCCTCACAAGGATGTTACTTACGCTTTTAAAACTTGGCTTAATTAAAATATCAATAGTGTCTAGCACGCAACTTAAAACACATGGGTCTGGTTTAATGCACACTGGCTTAATACTCCAAGCATTTATTAAATTCTAACTCCTACTAGATGCAAGAATTTAGGGGTGTCTAGCACCCACAAACTCATAACAGTATACAGAGAGCAGTTGATACCTACATATCAGTGCTACATAATTGCAGCACAACCAGCACTAATTTGATGAGTTATTCAGCCAAATAAGCATGCTTTTTGGAAGAAAGTTCTTGTGAGTTCAGCATGACCTACCCCCCAAAAAGTGTGCTTAAGACTACAGATTTTAAAGTGCTTGACTCTAGCTGCAACCAGGTTATTGAGATTTGAAACCAAGAGCTGAAGCAGTATAGGTTAAGGTGTTATTTAGATTAGTGCATATATTTCAATAAACATGTGCTAGATTGAGATTTATTATATCTAACCATTTTGTAAATAATTCAAGGGTGTCCTTACGTAACATTTACAAGCCTCAGGTAATTCTGCTAAGTAAATATTGTCTGCTCAATGGGTGGGTTTAATTTTTACCAATACTGTAAAGAAGTCAATTCTCATGATATAACAGGGCGTCCCTCATCATAAACCAAACTGAAATACTTCTAGGAACTTCCACTGAAGCTATGTCAAAAATCAAGTAATATTTTTACTACTTTAAAGGGGTGGAAACATCACAATGTTGGAAATGGCTTAGTAAATTAATTGCAAATTACTTATTAATGAAACACAAATACTCAGCTGTCACTTGAAGCCAAATACTGGGTTCACTTAATGATTATTTTTTGAGAAAACACATTAGTGCTTGTTTGATCCTAAAAGTGTTAACAGCAGCGGGGGGGGGGGAGTGAAGCATTTGGTCTTTGAATGGAAACCTAACACAGGGAGAAAAATGTGAAGTGAGGAAAGCTACATAAAATACCAAATGTCTGACAGGATTGTGAATAGATTTAGCAAACAGGAAGAAAAAGAAAAATCCTAGCCAGAGTAATTACAAAAATAAATACATAAGGCTTTGCATTTGCAAAGCCCAGTGTAGACATTGCATCCTGCTCCATTTCAGTTCCATTTTCCTGATCTTGAAAAGGAGCAATCCAGCTTCCTATTTAATAAATAATGTTCTGGTTCTGAGTGTAGTTTCACTGAACATTATCCATTCTTTCTTCTAAGGAAAAGCTCCAGATGCATCTGCTCATACTTTGTCACTTCTGGTTGCTTCTGGTTGCCCTGTCACATCTGGTTTTAAGGCTGCACAATGACACAAGATGGTGACATGAGACATGGAATTCACACAGGCGGTGTTCCATTTACCAAATCCCTTTCTTACTGTACAGAAGGACTGTAGGTCATTTGTAGAGTATTTGCTTTCCATGCAGAATGTCACAGGTTCAACCCCCAGCATCTCTAGGTAGGCTGGGAAAGAACCCTAACTAAAATCCCAGTCAGTTAGATAATACTGAGCTAAATGGATCAGTGATCCAACTCAGGTCTTTTTCACACTTATATTGGAATAGTTGCTGTTTGATCTGATGCTTTTAACATTGAATTCATAGCTTATTGCCTGCAGTTTTATTCACATGTTGCTATGATTAGAAAGTGAGCCCAGGGTTTTCCTTTCTGCACTAAGGGTGGGTTGTCCCCAAATTGAGAAAAGTTCCATGGCTGTACTCACACCCAGAATGTACCCCCATGTAGCTTCCGCCAGTAAATGTTGGACGTATGAGCATGCACACAGGGACAGCCCTTTCATAGCTTTGGGGAGGGAGCAGTTTTTAATGCCTTGCATTTCAGAATACTGTGTGAGTACAGGGGATTAGAAGAGAATCATAGAATTGTAAAATTTGAATGGACCATAAGGGTCATCTAGTCCTACCGCCTGTAATGCAGGAATCTTTTGCCCAACGTGGGGCTCGAACCCGCTACTCTGAGATTAAGAGCCTCATGCTCTGCCAACTGAGCTATCCCAGCAGACTATGTGTCTTTCTGAGCTATAGTGAACTTGGTTATTGTGGTGGAATTTAACCTGCAGCTAATGATTACTATAAAGAGCAGTACTTTGACTCAGTACCATCATCGCTACCTGTCATATCTCGCCTCTGAACTGTGTTTGCAGACTGACAGTTCACACTCATCAGAGGGAAGAAGTTGAAAAACAGATGTCTCCCAAACCATGGCCCCACCCCACCCCACAAAAACCAAGATGGCGCATGTATACATGCCATACAACTGAAAATATTGAGGATCCATTCCAAATCATTCATAAAAGATGGATTTTTTCAGGTGTAAGGAAAAGCAGGATTGAATACATAATTCTGGAATATTAGCTGGATGAGGCCGATGTCAAGTGGCAACATGCCAAAAAATCTTGTAAAACCCAGAAACTATTCCACTATAAAATGGTAAGCGTGGAAGGCAGATCCTTGTCCCTATGACATATGACAACCCTCCACATTAGCTATATTTAGACAACAGGTAAAATATATACTTATTAGTCCAGGCCTTTGGAATCTGATGGTGTTGGTTTAGTATTGCTGTTTTTATAATAGATGTATGATTTCATTTCATTTTGCTTTATATTGCTGTTTATATGTTGTGTTTGTAAGCCACTGTTGTTTTTATGTGTTCTGATATGGGGAGGGAGGAGTATAAAACATTGAACTAAATGAATAAATAATCAATTAGCCACCCTCAACCATTCTTTTTGTATGTTATATGAATTCAACACACAGCCATGTTTGTTAGGAAAACACTCCTAATCTCAGCTTCAAATTTATGCATATGTCTTGACTGGACTGGACTGGCAGGTGGAATAGTTTCCTCCCTAAGATAGGTGAGATGCTTCCAAGAACCCTTTCCACCTGAATTTCTTCTGAGTTTTGAATTTCCTAATTACCTGGTCTTATTTCGGAAGTGGAACTGATTGGATTGTAGCCAACTAAGTTTTACTCATAATAGACCCATTGAAACTAATGGTCCTAAGTGAGTCGTGTTCATTAATTTCAGTGGATACTAGCATTGGATACAGCCCATTATTGCTTATTATCTTCACCATCTTCTCTACAGCAAAGTAAGAAGGCACCATTTTCTGTTCTGCTCTTCATTCATCACATGCAGTGCCATTTCCATTCTGCTACCTAAAAACTATGTTATTTATCTCACTGTCCGCTGTGGCAAAATTATATAACTTACATAGTTAATTACATAATTTTAATAAAATATGTTGCTATTACATTATTCCACTGCATTCATTTCAATAGCAATGAAACAATGAAATTTGGGTGTGGGGCATAATCCATTATGTATCATTCACAGACTGAAAGTAACAACAACAGTGAATACCTATTATATTCATTGGATTTATTTCTGTTCCAAACAAGGGATAACTAAGTGAACATCTGCAATTTCCACCCTCCCCCCCATTTTTGTTGGGTGGGGCTTTCCAAACTAGGAGAGCTCTGCTTCATGTGCCTCCATTCTGAATTTTCACTTTTACTAATCGACACAAGGATTACCTCCTCTGTCAGAGGCAGTATGTTTCTGAATGCCCCCCAGCCATGCCACAGTTAAATCTCCCATGGCCACGCCCACTACCAGTGCTGATTGCCTAGTGGGACAACACTGGGCATGGCCTCACCTAGCACTGGTGCCATGACCGGGACAACATGTGGGGGGGGGGCGTCAATTCTCCACCCCACGCTGGATCACTATCGAGTCCTGGATACCCAGCCACAACGCTGCCCACCAGAAAAGGTGAGCGGACTTGCTGGAAACTGCAGGGGTTTGGGAGGGTTCTGTTGCACTCAGGTCCTTCTGGCTGGCTTCCCCTAGGCCACTGTAAGAACATGATGCTGGACTGCATGGTCCACAGGTCCATGATCCAGCAGCTTTATTTATGTGTTCTTACGTTAAGGATTTTCTTTAAAACAAAGCTGAACAGAATAAAAAGCAAAAGAGCTTTCTGAAGATCAGTCACACTTTTAAGACGATTTCCACTCTGGTGAGTAACTAAGCAAGTAATGCTTTGCCTTTTAAAAGGAAGAGTTGCTTAGTCACAAATGACAATTGATAAATCATCTTAGTTGCAACAAAACCATAATTCTACAGATTAACATGAGCTGACTTTGCTGGGAACAGTGAAGATGTTTCATGGCACATTTCTCCCCCTCTTTTAATGCTTCCGCTTTCATCTTTAGCTGTAAATACACTTAGCGAGCAAAAATGAAATATAAGCACACACTGGAGGTGTATATATATATATATATATATATATATATATATATATATGGATGATGATCACTCTTGGCTGTTAAAAGAGATTGCAATGAAGTGTTTCTGGGAAAAGAAGCAATAAGTAAAGCCAAATCAGAGAACAAAATCAAACCTCGTTGTTTAATCAGCGTTTAAAAGGACGACTTTTGCATGTCAAAATCCTTCTTGTTAAAATTCTTCACTTTCCCCATGCTTTCCCCCATACAATTTCATTGTATGCCTTATAAAAGGTCTGATCTATGTAAGAAGCATATGAATAACACAGTAAGTTGTATTTTATTAAGTCAGCCCATTGACCCACGAACTCAGGAATGTCTACAATGACTGGCAGAGGCTCTCCAGGGTCTCGGATAGGGATCCTCCCCTAGCCCTACCAGGAGATGCCTGGGATTGAACCTGGGACCTTTCACATGCAAAAAGGTCCTTCACCACTGTCAATTTCTCATTCTTCCAATCTTCAGTTCAACTGACCACATTTCCATGTTGGATCAGGCTTTTTAAAAAAACAAGTCCTGACCAAAATTCAACATCAGTTTCGTGCACATTTTTGTGTGCCCACCACTGTACATGTTTGTGTACACAGTTTTTGTGAACAGTCGCCCCAAATCTCAGCACATGTTTTGGGTGAGTTGGAATCGTGCATCACAAAATCCAGAGAACTTGTGAATTTCAATGGGTAGCTGTGCTTCAGCTTATGTATGCAGTTTGGGGATGTGTGAATTAGTTGGGTTTGCATTATTATGAACTGAAATGGATTTCTCTTCCCTCCTCCATCTTCACTCTTTTGAGGTTGGGATATTGAAAGTAGAACGAACATTTAAACATAAATAAATACATAAACAAATGTTGAACATTCTTAATTTTGCATGGTTGCTCCCACACCCCATGCACTGCTTGACTTCTTGGTTTGGTTAGAAAGGCAACAAGGTCCTCGGAGAAGGTATGTGTTTCTGTTTGGCAACACAAGATAAAAGTCATTTGCTCTTTGTAACAGAAAGAAAGAAAGAAAGAAAGAAAGAAAGAAAGAAAGAAAGAAAGAAAGAAAGAAAGATTCTTAACATGGCAGAAATCACCAGTTGTATATTGGGGGATGGGGAGAAAGCTGAGCTTAAATATTGAAAGAAATCCACAAAGATAAAAAGATTTCATTTTGGTACTTCTTCACTGTTTTTGCAGTTTGGCAGCTGTCAACATCTCAAAATATCATCCCCCCCACCCCTCCCAAACCGCTGAAAGAAAGAAAGTCTTTGATTTTCCCCTTGAGACTCTGAAGCCGAAAATGGACTCTTTGTAGTCTCTACTTCATTTCAGATGTGGAGTCTCCTCCGCCCGCCCCCCCGGGCGGACACCAACCGCCCCCCTCTTAGTAGTACAGAAACAACTAATTCATGAGCAGAAATCTCGGTTAATTAAATAAGTTTGATAGTTTTAACTCCACTTTTAAAATAAAAATAAATACGTACATGGAGTAAATCTCAAAAATATTTTCCTCTTTGTTACAAATCTCCAGAGGTTCCCCATCTTGCATTTCTTGCATCATTAATAATGCAAATTAGGTTTTGTTTGGCTCCTCCATAAGTTTATAATTAGAAGTAAATATTTAATACGCGGATCAGGAAATCAAATTGTGTGTGACTATATGTATGACAATGATTGTATTATCTTGTTGCTAGGAGCTAATGTAATACATACATACATACATACATACATACATACATACATACATACATACAGTGAGTCTTGCTCATGTGAGCTTTCCTGGAGTTTGTTTTTGTCACCAACATGGTTTGTAGCATGTTATTAAATATACTATCAGAAACTGAACACAACTGCTGTGGCTATTTTGATTGAGCAAAACAGACATGATGTGGAAGCTCTGTTGCTAATAGATCTCTACATTTTGCTTTAAATTTAAAGCAGTGGCAGGAATTTGGGAAGGGATCAGTTTTGATCAGAGCAGTTTTGACCCTTTACATCCTTGGCATATTCCTGATCTAAATCCCCTCTCTGCTCCTCCTCTCCCCACTCCCTACTCCCATAATTGGGGAAAAAAGCAGGTTCCTGTCTTCTGCGTCTATGTAACAGGCAGCTTTTTTGTGAGGTGGGGTGACAAAGATCAGCAAAGGAGCACAAAGGAAAGGTTAAGCTACCCCCACTACCCTACAATACTGTTGTAGCAATAAAAATTAGAGTCCCTCCACATTTTTGTTTTTCTGGGTTCTTTCTTTCTTTCTGGTGGTGGCATGACACTTGTTCCAATTATTGACTCATTTCTGCTAAGCAAGTGAATGGGCTCTTGGTGAGCCAAGCTTCATGTCTGGCCCTTGAGTCCTATGGATCGCCAACTAAGCTGTGATGAAAATGAGAGTCCTCCTCAAATCTGTTTCATTAGTCCCATTTGTTTTTCATTTCTTTTTAACTATTTATTTTCGTCAGGGACCGAACCTAGGCCCTTCTGCAGGCACAGCATGCCCTATGTAACTGGAGGGAGGGAAGGCAGAGCAAGAATGGAGCTTGCAGTCCAGAATGGTAGCTGACATCAGTGCCATAATTCTGACAGTAGGAGGCAACAAGACAAACCACTCCAGGGAACAGAATAGTAGACTGTTGCAAGTGACAGAAAGCAGTAGAGAGGAAGACAGAGGGTCAGTCTTGAAGAAATAGAACAAAAGAGGAAGCCAAAAGAGGGCACCTATTTACATATTATGATGACATATTCACATATGTCACATATATTGCTCAGGACTGCAATACCTCAAGGACCGCCTCTTTCCATATGAGCCTACCCGGACCCTGAGATCATTTCTGAGGCCCTTCTTCATGTACCTGCTCATCAAGAGGTTTGGAGGGTGGCAACATGAGAACGGACCTTCTCTGCAGTGGCTCCCCATCGTTGGAATGCTCTCCCCAGGGAGGTTTGCCTGGCACCTTCATTATACACCTTTAGGTGCCAGGCAAAAATGTTCCTTTTTTAACCAGGCCTTTAGTTGATCCAATTTACATCCCATGCCCTTTTTAAATGTGACTTTTTTTTGTCACAGGGGGGAGGGTTTTAATTTTTATTAGGTATTTTGTGGTTTTATATCTTGATTTTATTTTGTGAACTGCCCTGAGACCCCCAGGTATAGGGTGGTATATAATAATAATAATAATAATAATAATAATAATAATAATAATAATAAATACTATAGATGTAAATTACTATGGGTTGTATCCACTCTTTGTTCTGCTCAGAATACTCACTGATATTAAAGATATTAATGTCCCAACCCAATAGCAACAATTTAAATAATAATACTATTTATTTATTTATTTGATAAGCTTTCTTATTTTGGAAAAAAAAAACCATTGCTTTTCTTCTTACAGCTTAAACAACAGTACATATACAACAAAACAGACCCTCCATTCTTAGTAAGTATGATGCCCAAAGAACAGAAAGATTCGATTGCTGGAACCTGTAGGAGGAGAGAATGCTCCTGTGTTCAGACCCTGCATGTGGGCATGTCATGAGCATTTGGTTGGCCACTGTGAAAACTGGATGCTGATCTAAATGGGTGATTGGGCAGGTGCTTCAAGCTATATTGCAGGATCATTGGACCTCAGAATGATTCAGGTCTATGATTTATATCTGAAGACTGGCACGCTTCCAGGATTAGCATTTTCAAATCGGCAAATGTGAGTTTCAATGACATCGCTAGAAACGTCTGAGTATCTCTCTTGCTCATTCTTTATGGTTTCTATATCATTGCTGGTACAATTCTGGTAAATACAGAAAGCAACCTAATGAAGCTTCTGAATTTCTTTTTATGGTGCATTCCACACAGTTGCTTGAACAATTTGCTTTGCCCAACTCAGTTCTTCAGTTGGAATAAAGTTGTACAGCTTAGACTATATCCTTGCTTGTGTTAGTAATAAATATAAAAGCACTATAATCAATCAGTGCCATGATTCCTCTTCAGCTGAGATCTGCAAACCAAACACAGTGAAGGAATGGCAACATTTGTGCTTTGTATGGGGGAACTCAATCTATATTTATTACAGCAGATAACATAAAAATAATAAGGGACCTATTATCTTGCAGGAAAAATCTGATAGTGAAAAAATACACAAGGCAGAGAGTTTTCCAGTGATAAAAAAATTAAATTAATTCATTTATCAACCTGACATTGATGGAGCTGATTTGACCTGGGAGTTAAAACACATGAAAGTTGAACGAGCAGTTTTAAAGAAAGTTGGGGAAGGTCCGTAGACATCATATACAGAAATGCCAGTAGCTGTCAAAGAGAAATCCCAACGCACAAAATCCATGATTGGGTAGGATCAATTATGTGATGAATTCAGAGAGACTGAAGGAGCAGCCAAGGGACACAGTGTTACTCAACACTTTCTTTAAAGCAGTCTTCCCCAATCTGTCACCCTCTAGAAGTTTTAGACCAACATTTTCAGCAGGGGGCAGGTCCACTGTCCCTCACACCTTGTGGGAGGCCAGACTATATTTTGATTTTTTTTTAAAAAAATGAACGAATTCCTATGCCCCACAAATAACCCAGAGATGCATTTTAAATAAAAGGACAGATTCTACTCATGTAAAAACACGTTGATTCCTGGACTGTCCACGGGCCAGATTTAGAAGGCAATTGGGTCAGATCCGGCTCCCAGGTCTTTGTTTGCCTACCCATGTTTTAGACTAAAAATGCCATAACCCATGACCATTTGCAGTGCTGACTGGGGTTGCTTACTATATCAAGGGCATGAGCTTGGAGGAAGCTGCTTTAAAAGATGAAAATGTGTAGCATGAAAGTAATTTTTTTTAACTAGCTCTGCCAAAATAGCTAGTTTTAATCCCATTCAGGAGTGCTGATTTCTCTTTGACAGCTATTTCCAATAAGCGACAATGCTTCCAATAAATTATCTAAGCCAGTGGGGGTTAATAATAATAATAATAATAATAATAATAATAATAATAATAATAAAGACCCAGTTCTCTGAGTGCATGTTCCGGAAGTTGGGCAATAGGGGCAGTACAGGATTCCTCTTAATGTACCAACCTCCTCACTGCACCAAGGATTCCCTGCCCGAGCTGCTTCAGGTCATTGTGGATGTTCTCCTGGAGACACCTAGTTTGGTTGTCCTAGGGGATTTTAACGTCCATGCCGACATGAACTTACAAGGTGCCGCTCAGGACTTCGTGGAAAGCATGGCCTCCATGGGGCTGTCCCTGAATAAGTGTGGCCCAACTCATAGCCGGGGACATGCCTTGGACCTGGTGCTCACCTCTATGGTGATCTGACACTAAGTAAAAGCAAAACTAAAGAAGTGCCATGGTCAGATCACTTCCTGCTGCAACTGGACTTCTCTGCGACCTTTCCCCTCTGCAGGGAGGTGGGACCAATTCGGATGGTCCACCCCCACCACTTAATGGATCCAATTGGCATCCAGAGAGTGGTAGGGGATGCGTTATCCCATGTTGATGGCTTTTCAGCTGATTCCCTGGTGACCCGCTGGAATGTGGAGTTAACCAGGGCTATTGACTGCTTGGTTCTGAAGCCCCCTCCCCAATTGCCTGGAGCCCGGACAGCCCTGAGGTTTTCCCCGGATCTGAGGGCAATGAAACAAACACTGAGATTGCTAGAGCACCGGTGGTGGATAACTCATTCTGAATCTGACCGGACATGGGTTAGAGCTCAATGCCGAGACCCAGCCAGATGGGCGGGGTACAAATAATAAATTACAACCATGTGTATGCAAAATGCAAATTATATGCAAATCTCTGCCTTTCATCTTTTTGTTGTCTGTTTTTGGTGATGCATTTCCACTTTGGGGTGACTATAAGTGTCCACCCTGTACATTTTGCTCAAACATTCAATGACATTTGATTAATTGAATTAAGCTGGCTTGCGTTTACACTTGTACTTGCTGTGTTATGTCTTTGCATTGCTTTTTATAGGAGTTCTTATTTTCAGTTTTGATAGCTTATGTTACAGTTATGGTAATGTTCCTAGGTGGTGAGTTGTAAGCCACCTTGGGGATCATATGATTGAGATGAGAGGCAAAAACATGATAAACAAACCATATTAATAAAATTGCAGAGCCATGATAAGAGACAAGATAGGGAACAGGAGGGACAGAGATAGCCAGTTTCTTCATCCTGTTCTAAAGGTGTATCCACAATAAGATAATAGTCTGAGTAAAATGCAAGAATATATAGCATATTGGCTTATATTAAAATAGCCCCAATTATTATCTACCTCTTCTAAATATTTTCATCTGTGCCCAAAACTACTCCTAATTTTGGTGATTTTTGACACTCCTTCTGAAAATATTGGCTCTCATGTAATTGTTCTCAGCCACATCTTCATCAGCAACCAAATTGGGTGGTATGTGTCAATCCACATCATTTTATTTACTAATGTCTGGTGGTGTCACCATGCCAGGCACAGTTACTTTGTGACATTGTCCTTGATTGGGTGGGATCACTGTGTTGGAATTTGGTGTGGTCACTGCAGTGGAGTGGAGAATTGAGTGGCCTCATAAGACTGCCAGTTGAAAGCATAAAGAAACCCAGGGCTAATTATTCCTCCTGGCAAACAAAGTGATTCTGTGTATAAGCGTATAAAGAGTTGTAAAGTTAGAGTCCTAACATTGGACATACTAAGAAAGACTGAATGGAGGAGAAGAAGGAAGAAAAGCCTGAGAACACAATATACATGGCAACATGTAATAATCATAATAATTTTATTATTTGTACCCCACTCATCTTCCTGGGTTGCCCTAGCCACTCTGGACAGCTTTCAACAAATATAAAAGCATGAGTCCACTCTGTGTATAACCAACAGGTTCATTAATTTTCAATGAGTCTACTCTGAGTAGGGCATAGTTGGATACAACTCAAACATTAAGAAATAATTAGATAGAAATGGGATATATGTCACCATTGTGAGGAAGACTGTGACAAGGTGACCTATGTGCCTACACAGTCTGTTGTCCAGTTGGTAAATGTTGATGGGCAACTTCAAGGCTCCTTGCTATCCTTTCTTGTAGTTCTTTAACTTTAGACTTGGAGTAGACACCCTCTGGAATTACTTTGAGGTTTTCCACAATCAAGTGGTATAAAAATTTATAAATAAATAATAAAGTAAGATACACAACCACCAAAAGCCCCTGCCACCCAGTGGTTTTTAACATGATGCCTAAATGCTAATTTGGCAAATGGTAAGGGACATCCCTGTAGAAAAGGTCTTTTCTCTGTAAGCTTCATGGTGGAACACTCAGAGCAGTGCTTCCATCTTGGCAAATGGATCCAGTGGTCCAGCTTTGGAATTCACTCCTAGGGGATACCTACGGGTGTCCTTAAAACCATTTTAAAACATTCCTGTTTGTCGAGGTGTTTGGTTCTTAAACGTTCTGTGTCACAGTGCGCAGTCCCTTGGTGAATAGTGAATTATGCTGTGTTTTATTTATTAACGAGTGATTTTTATGGATGAAGGGTGGTAAAGAAATAACAACAACAACAACAACAACAACAACAACAACAACAACAACAACAACAACAACAACAACATTGACTGCCAGGAGCTCTCCAGGGTTTTAGACAATAGGTTTTTTGAGACCTACCTGGAGATGCTAGGGATTGGACCTGGGACCTTCGACATGCAAAGCTTATGCTCTCCCACTAAGTTATGATCCTTCCCCTCTGCTTTGCCTGTATGCATATTTAATAGACAAATAGAAACAAGCAGGCACTGCACCGATTGAGATATAGCTGGGGTATATGAAGCATGAAGGAGTTTCTCCCCACGCGATCCCTTCTACTTTTCATGAGTTCTCAGTGCTCCAGCTTCCCTGCAGAGTGGAGAATGGGACCAGTTTTCTCTTGCTTGGCATCTATACAGGATTATTTTCCCTTCCAATAGCCTTTTCCGTGGAGAGAAGACATTACTATTTATAGAGCACAGTATGTGTACACAGCATGAGTCCCACTGGCAGATCAGGCAAGAATATCTCTAGTTTAGAGGAAGCTGGGGAAGCTGGGTTTCACTTCACTAGCTGTGGCTTAAGCGGAGGTCTGCCTGCACCTTGTGTGCAGAGGCCCAGTGCATCAAGATAAAATCACACCTGTCTGATTGAAAAGCAGCAAACCAACACTACCCCCCCCCAAAGAAAAGAAAAACATAGGGAGCTGTTTAGTCACAACATTGCTCCATTTAGCTCAGTATTCTCTACACTAACTGGCAGCAATTCTTCAGGATTTTAGGCAGGGGTCTTTCTCAATCCTACCTGGAGATGCCACAGATTGAACCTGGGATGTTCTTTGTGCAAAACAGAGGCTCTACAGCTGTGTTGTGCTATCTGTGGTGGGTAGATTGAAGGGATGTGGGATAAATGTAATTTTCACATTTCCTAAAACAATATGCAACTGAAACACATCTATCCTTCAAAATTCACACTCCTCTGAATTTTGCAATGTAGTACTCAAACCAAAAAACATTATATAAAAAAAAATCACATAGATTATGGGGAAATGTAGTAATAATGAATGTGATGGTGAAAATAATGTACCAATCTTCCATTATTTGGGCAAATCGACAATAGTTTTTTGTTTTTTGTTTGTAAATACTTCTCTGATAGTTAAGTTCACATTTTTATAATTAGTTGTTCCAAACATTTACAATGTTTTATCTTATTTTTAAATGTAACTTTAATTTTATGAGACCTACCTACTCCTACCTCCATCACGTTCCAGCTTCAGTATTAGTACAAGTGAATTTAATGCATTAAAAAAACAAAACCCCAGTGTAATTCATTTGGGAGGAATCTTCAGCAGGTGAGAGATTGTCACAACCTCCCAAGCCATTCCTTTTGCACTTTAGAAGAAGAGGTATAAAAACCACACAGCTGGATTGTATATTCTACATTGGTAAAAGGTAAAGGTAAAGGGACCCCTGACCGTTAGGTCCATTCACGGACGACTCTGGGGTTGCGGCGCTCATCTCGCTTTATTGGTCGAGAGAGCCGGCGTACAGCTTCCGGGTCATGTGGCCAGCATGACTAAGCCGCTTCTGGTGAACCAGAGCAGAATACGAAAACACCATTTACCTTCTTGCTGGAGCGGTACCTATTTATCTACTTGCACTTTGTGCTTTTGAGCTGCTAGGTTGGCAGGAGCTGGGACCGAACAACGGGAGCTCACCCCGTCGCAGGAATTCAAACAGCTCACCTTCTGATTGGCAAGCCCTAGGCTCTGTGGTTTAACCCACAGTGCCACCCGCGTCCCTTTGGTAGAAATGGCATTATTAAAGCTTTGGCTATTGGGGAATTCTTCCTAGATTTTTGATGTCTCAATTTTGATGACTTGAAGTTCCAAGTTTTGAACTGGAATGGATGCACTAACCATACTTAGTTGTTTCATTTCTTCTTCTTCTTCTTCTTCTTCTTCTTCTTCTTCTTCTTCTTCTTCTTCTTCTTCTTCAGACAGACAAGTCAGGTTGTGTATCCATGACAGTGACCAGTGGAGAAATGACTGCTGGGAGCAGCAGAGAGAAGAAATGCCATGGTGCATCTGCCACAGGACAATCAGATGCCTTCATCTGCCCCAGCTGCAACAAAACATGTCTCACCTTTATTGGTCTCTACAGCCACAGCTATTAGCTCAACATACACCAAAATGGAAGCCAGAGAAGGAGGGGCTTGATATAATTGTGAATCTAAAACAGTCACCCATACTGGATTGTACATCATTAAATGGAAATGATGCAATTATCACACTCAATAGAGAGAAAGAGAGAAAACAGATACAAGAGAGAAAGAGAGAAAACAGATACATGCAATGGTGTGTGCACAGTTTGTTTGTAGGTTGATGCCTATGAAACCATCAGCTCATATATATTACCTAGCATTTTAACTGTGCTCAATCACTAGACAGGACATTATCTTGTCTATTTGCATAGGACAGCAAATCTATCCATTGCACTAGTTTGCAAATTCCTACTGTTTATTTTCAATGCCTCTTTCATCTGCATTTAAAGTGCTCTGGGCTCTGCAGTTTCTAGTACCAATAGGAATTGCATGAGAAGTACCCTAGTTTGTTAAGCCCTCTTGAGTCCTCCCCCTCTTTTTTAAGCATCTTTAGTTATCCAATGCAAACGGTTCCTCAAATCTATTCAATGTGTTCTGAGCACTGTGCTCCCCACTCCACAAAGCATTCAGGGATCCTGCATCCGAACAGTTAATTTGCACTATGCTCTGTTTCAAGAAAAAGGAAAACTGTCACCCTGTCATTTTAGAGTCTGACACTAAGCTTGTCAAAAGAGACAGCTGTTAAAATGAATTACTGTTGACATGCAGAGAAATGGCCCCAGCCAGATGTAAAGGACATCTGCGGCAATGAAGTGGTACAGGGTGGCTTTTAAAATGTGGTCATACTGGTATTTGAATAGACCGTCTATGGCGTTAAAACATGGCCTTGACTCAGACTGTTTAAAGCAGTGAACCAGAGCCAATGAAAAATGGCCAAGAAGTGCTGATCTGTTGCCGTATCCATAACTTATGCCTGAATATGAAAACAGCTCAGAATTGGAGCTATTAAGCCCTTATCTTGTATCTGGGAGGATGTAGACTTAAAAACGCAGCAGGGAAGATTGTATGTTTCCAGGCTCTCGAATCTGGGGAGAGGCGAGGCATAAATTCATGAGGTGGATTATGCTGCCAAATAAGTTGGTTTGTCTTCTCTGAACGAATGCCCAGGCTGGAATTGCAAGGGCATTAAAAAGGTGGGCTGATTGCATCTAGGAACATCCGCAGATAAGTCCTGCTTTCATTGCCTTTCTCTTCCCCTCCCCTCTCTTTTTCTGTATGTGTGTAAGGCTTGATAGAGAAAGAGCTTGAGCTTAATGTATTTACTTGGGGGTTAGTGCTATCAGATTTGGAGCTTAGGATCACAGACAAAAATCAAATTAAAAAATCGAAATCCCTTGTATATGGGAAGCCTAGTTCCTTTGGTCTACACTTTGGTCTGCATAGTTAACAAGTTCTGTGGAGGAAAGAAAATTCAGATAGATAGATACAGTAGATAGATGATAGATAAATAGATGATAAATAGAGATAGATAGATAGATAGATAGATAGATAGATAGATGATAGACAGACAAAAATACACATAAAGACCTATACCAAACAGTAAGAACACATATGAAACAGCAGCCCTTGTGGTTATTTTCTCTTATCTATATGGCAGGAGCAAGGAAGTTTTTATTCATTCCAAGGGCAACAGTCACTTCTTAGGTTACCTTCCATGTACCACAGGGCTTGAAGCAAAAGTGGACAGAGAGATGAATATCATTGTATGTTACATTCTGCTGCCATCATTTCCCTGACCATGTCTTCAGTCAGGGTACAAAGGGGCATGTAGGGGCACCCTCATGTTCAACGAAGGTGCTGCCTGGCCCCAAGGTGTATTGTTGTAATCCTTTAGTTATTGGGGCAGCAGCCCAGAGTTGGGAAACACCTTTTTTTCCAGCCTAAAGGCCACATTCCATTTTTGGGTAACCTTCCAGTGGCCACCTGCCATTAGTGGGTGGAGCCAGAGACAAAAGTGGAAAGAGCAGACAATCTGAATTTTATCTAAGCATAGTAGGTTAGTTTCTACATGCTCTCAATGCTCTCTAGCCTTCATCCAGGCATCCCCCATAAAGGTTCCCCATTCTGTACAGCCGCATTTTATTTATTTTCTTCATAGCGTGTGTGTGTGTGTGTGTGTAGGCTTTTTTCCATATTCGGTGTGCACAAGGAGGGTCTCCTATCCAGGCGATGACCAGACCCAGACTTGCTTATCTTTAGAAAAATTCCTGTATTGTGTGCCCTCAAACCATGCCCTGGGATGGTCATACCTGTGCATGATGTGTTAGGTAGGAAGCTGGTGGTGCTGTCTATGCTTGCGGAAAATTCCCAGGGACGTGTGATCACTGATGAAGCAAATTCCTTCCTTTTCCAACATCTAATTCTCCACAAAGCAGTGATGTGTACCATGCTCCATTTCTCTTAATGCCAGGAGCCACATCCACACTGGGATATATGGGGTGTTGCGGGAGGGACCCTCTGGTGGGGGACATGTCATGCTCCTTCTGCAGTAATTTGTCCACCTTGCACTCAGCTCTCAACTGGGGCCAGTGCCGGATTAAGCCCTGTGAGGCCACTAGGCAGTGGAAATCTTGGGGAGGGGGGGGCCTCACAAATTATCTCAAAGCTTCTACTGGGCTGCTTGTGAATATTCTACTAGGATCTGGAGTCAGTGGGAACACGTGACACAATAACCCACAGAAAGCTTCGTATCTGGAGGTTTCACATGTGCACGCTCTAGTGGGATAACATTGAACTAAGAAAGCTTGATTGTAATTTCTAAATCAAATCAATATTATTTTGATCTGTTGTCATGGGGCCCTTAAAAGGTATGGAGCCCATAGGCCAGTGCCTACTCTGCCTATTTGGTAATCCATCACTGCCTGTGGCTCCCAGAAGCAGTCAGCATGCAACTGTGGCCACAATCCAGAAACTGCTTCGACTGACTGCTTAAACCAGGTCAGGATAGCCGATGGGTCTCAAACCCTTAGTGAGATAGGAACGTCCCCTGCATGCGGAGACAGGATCTGGCAGATTGAGCAGACGAGACCAACAGTGGGTCCAAGAGTCAAGAAGGCAGGTTCTGCACGTGCTGTAGAGGGAAGTGAGGGGCAGATGGGGCTCATCAACCTGGAAAGGTAGCCCATCTAGGAGAAGGAAAACTCTGACCCTAAACCTCTGCTGCCTTGTGGGATATCTTTGGGAGAATAAAAGGCTATGGAGTAAACCCTACACAAATCTGGAGTGGAGTCCCTAAGATGTCTGGGTGGCGCCTTGTACGCCTACTTCCTTCAGCCAAGCTTGTGCCAAACGCATTGCTCTGATTTCCTTTGGACCACATCAGTGAGGCCAAGATTGGAGTCTTGTCATCTGGGCAGCCCATGGAAGTCACTTCGGTGCTGCTAACACAGCGATTTGATTTCATCCCTGGAGGGCAGAAGCATACTCCATAGTTTCTTGAGACAGATGTATGCCACAAACCAAAAACACCCACACTATACATTCAAAGCACTATCACTCCACTTCGAACAATCATGGATTTCCCCAAAACAATCATGGGAACTGTAGTTTGTTAAGGGTGCTGATAGTTGCTAGGCAACCCCTATTCCCCTCATAGAATTATAATTTCCACAGTCCATTAAGAAGAGGGGTTGATTGTTAAACCACTTTGAGAATTATAGCTTGGGTGGGTGTATCTTCTACCATCTTTCAGCATCTTGCCACACTATAGTTCCCAGGATTCTTTGAGGGGGCAAGCCACAACTGTTAAAATGGTATCGTAGTGCTTTAAATGTATGGTGTGGATGTGGCCATGGGTTGTTCTGCATTGTCAGCACATTGTCCAGCATGGAAAGGCTAACACAGACTTCTGGATAGTGGTCGACAGGCAGAGCAATCTTCCTCCCTCCCCCCTGGCCTGTTTCACTGTAGCTTGAATTGCTGAATAAATGCAGGATTTTTGCATTGCATAATCTTCCAAAAACAAAAGTGGGTAAAATCACTGTTCCTCATGGGATCACTCACAGGCAGCAGACCCTCTTGGGGCATCCAGTGTTGTACACACATCCTCCCTTTTAATAGCCAAACCTTTCATGGTTTGTGGAAACCATTCACTTAGAGTACTGTATGAAGAAAAGATCGACAACTTCAACACAAACTCTGATTATATTAGAGTAACTGATTTACAGAAGCAAGACTCCCTGTGGGTAGCCTTTCAGTAAGGAAACCCAAGCAGGGTCTCTTTTTTTTTAAGGAAGGGAGACAGAGTTTGCTTATTTATCTTGCTACTTAGCACATCATGCAATTTCTTTGACATGAATTAATTTCCTCTGTAAAATGTCCCCTGTAATAACTAACTCTGTCACCACATTGACCAACTGGAGGAAGGATTAATTAAATGAAAAGGGGCCAAGAGGAAGTTCTAACTTCTGATTACTTGTGACCCAGATATTTAGTACTCTCCTTATGCTGAGGCCTCAGATGTTCCAGGAAGGATGTTTCTTCCACCCCCCTTTAACCTTGAAACAAGGCAAGTTCAGACATCTCTGAGGGCGGTCATTTTTCTTATTTGCTCCAGATCCCCTTCAATTCATCATCAATATCCACAGGAAATAATCATCTCTTTATACTTCATATTCCTCTAAGCTCTGCAAGGCTCTTGTTATGATTGCTTTCCAGCTGTTTTTCCTCCCTTTCTCCTACAGAAAAAAAATCCCATGTGAAGAATTTCTGGTCACTTATCAGTTGCTGATTGATACCTGCCAGTAAATGCCAACTTTGACCACTTTGAATGGAGATTTTGGTTTAGATAGTCCTTGATGCTCTAAATTATCACCCTTCTTTCTTTGGGAAGGTCTTGAGGTTCTCCAGCTTAAACACTTGACATGAGCAGTTTTTAGCTCCCAGGAAGGGCAGAGGTTAACAACAGTGAATCAGTTCAATGCTCTCTTGTTCTGAGTTGCTCTGTGAAGCTGGTCTGTGGTTAGATTTTAACAAGTTTTGCGTCCCAATTAGGTTGCAACATTTGTAGCACAAACCATCTTTGCATAATATATTAAAGGGCATTTTGTTGTTGTTTTGCAAGGCTGGAAAGTGAGAAAGCAAATGCCGTTGATGGTAAGACTCATAGTTCTTCACCCTGATATTGGAACTCTATCAAACCAAACGCCCCTCCCCTGCTAGAAAAACAAAGAAATATGTACTTTGGGCACTCCTCAGTTTATGGACACACACATGGCTACTGCACTTCATTAGTCCTCAAGGCAAAGCTCCCATTTTTGTTATTGCAGTTTTGCATTCATGCAAAGGGGAGCAGGAGGGCTGATCTAGTTGACCTGGATAGAAAATAGCTCAGTGATGTGACTGCCCTATTCAACTCAACTCAACCTTCTCTATCCATATTATTATTAATTAGATTTATTACTCATTCATCACCATGAGGTCTTAAGGTCCTAGGGCAAGCTTAATAATAATAAGATGACCATAACAGATTGGAGAACTGGGCCCAAACTAGTTTCCTTTTAGGGAAAATGTTATGTACTGAGTTGAATAGGATAAAAAATGCAGCAGTCTGATTGGTCCTAGAACAATAGGATTCAGAATGCAGCAGTCTGATTGGTTCTAGAACAATAGGATTCAGAATGCAGTAGTCTGATTGGTCCTAGAACAATAGGATCCAGAATGTAGCAGTCTGATTGGTCCGCAGGAGCCACCCAATCCAGCTCCAGGAAGTGAATCTGCAACCCGATTGGCATACAGGAGTATCCCGTAATTAGCCAATCACATGGGGCCCATTGTGTAAATAGTGTATATAAAGCAGCCGTTTTGGGGAAACTGCATTCCTCGCTACAATGAGCTGAATAAAAAGCATGAAATCCACACTTGACTCAGAGTATATTTCAGAAAATGTATAGAAAGTTCAGTTAAGTAAGAAGTTGGCCTATCAGCAATAGGAGCACTGTTGGCAGCTCTGTTGTGTAAGAGAGTTTTCCTTACTGCCTTTTCAATTTGATAAAAGAATTTCAGTGGGGACAAACATAAGTTTCTACCCTTATGCAGGAATAACCACCTGCAGAAATATACACCTGGCTTACTAGTGGCAGGGGTCTTAGTAGACCACAAGCTGAACATGGGTCAACAGCGTGACACAGCAGCAAAAACAGCTAATGGTTCAGGATCTGAACTTATGGCTTCAAGTTACAAGAAATGAAATTCTGACTAAACATCAAGAAGAGCTGTTTGACAGTGGAACAGACTCCTTCGGAATGTGCTGGACTCTCCTCCATTGGAAGTTTTAAGCAGAGGTTGGATGGTCATCTGTCATGTGTGATGTAGTTGAGATTCCTGCAATGCAGGGGGTTGGACCAGCTTGACCCCTGGGATCCCTTGCAACTCTACAATTCTATTGAAAAAAGTTAAATCACAGTCAAGAGAATAGGGCTGTGAATCCCGGAAGACCTGCTTCCTGCCTTGTAGGTTTTTTCCCACCTGGCCTGGGTAAAGTTGCTTAACAGAATCTTGGGCTAGGGTATTGTTTGGGTAGTTTTGTTGGGAAGGGGGTTGTTGCTCCTGTTAGTTTTTGTATCTTTATGTTAGATTGTTCAATTTTGTTGTGCCTTTTAATGTTTTATTTACTATTACTACTGTTCTTACATTGTAGTTGTGTATTTTTTCATGTTGTTAACCATCTTGAGCATGGTTTGAACTGAGGAAAGGTAGCAAAGAAATACAATTATGTATGTGCATATGTATGTATGTATGTATGTATGTATGTATGTATGTAGAATATATATAAGGCATTGCACACTGGGGTTGCATTTTCCTGAGCTGCTTCATTACTCCAGCACAGCAGTCTTTGCCTTAGTAAGATGACCATCAAATCACACTGTTGGAGAAATAAAGAGCTTCCAAAATGTTGTGCAGCATAAATTGGGGGGTGGGGAGCTGAACATTTCAGGAGAGCCAGAGCCTGAGAAATTGGCCAGGCAATGTCAAAAAAGCCAGTAATTTTCCACTGAGTCATCATACATCTCAAGAAGGTTTTTGAACAGAAGGCTGCCAGAGTCAGAAATGATGTCACTTAAGATGGAGGATTGTCATAGTCTAACACTGGATGATGCAGGTAAATTATTGATGACAACCAGGGCAGCTGGAAGAAAGCAATGCAGTCACTTTAGCAATGCAGCAGCAGAAAAATGAATAAATTGGTGGGCAGGTGGAAGCAGTAGTGGAGCTTCATGCTCCAGCACAGGAGGGCGGAGAGCAGGGGGGATGGGGCTGGTGTGCTGCCTGGGGGCGTGGCATGGCGCCTGCAGGGGCGTGGTGCCCAGCACGGGTGGGGGGCAGCCACGATGGCACCCCACCGAGATTGCACTGCCGGGAGCAGTGCTCTCCCCCCTTCACACCTCTTCCTCTGCCAATGGGTGGAAGTACTGTACAGGAAGCCCATGAGCCTGCCAGCTGAGAAAAACACAGGCAACAGAGGAATTCCTTAGCTGGCATTTATTTGTGTAGATTGGGTGTACAGAATTCTGTGGGAGCCCCAAAGCATCTGATAGTACTGTTATATAATTCAAGTAATATCCAGTGTGCTTTGTAGCATAACATTATCACACATAGAAAGAAAACACAAAACACACAAATTTTAATTTCTACAGTACAGAAAACAAAATAGAGGGAGGAAATTGTAGAGTGGAAGGGGAGGTAAATGTTTACTAAAATGCACATATTAGGCAGAAATGTGCATAGAAAATGCATACATCAGTGAAAACAGCATACAAAAATGCATTATACCTGTATTAAGAGAAATTGCTTGCAAAATCATGCACATTAGTCAGACTGCAGGCAAAAATGGGTTTGTTTGTTTTTAAGAAATCCACAAAAAAATATTGAAGAAATTTCATGAGGATTTTTTTTTAAAAAAAAATATGCAAATCTGGAGGACTGTATTTAAGACCGGAAAAAACAAGAAACAGGGAGAACCAAATTTGACAGATCCTTCCACCATGGTAATGCTACTGAAGTTGGTTTCCTTTGTCATTCTAATATTTACTTTATCTACTTTCATACAGTGGGCAAGATAAACCCCCAGCAGGTAGGACACACACACCCAGCAAAGCTGGCCCAATATATTTTGCTGTTTGTGGTGGCAACTGCCACCCACTATAAGACAAGGAACATGGTACCCAAGGCCAGCTGAGACAGAAGATCCCAGAAGTGTTCTTCCTCATCTCTAGCAGGGAAGAACACACACTACAGTATAATAAATTAAAGGAAGTAAAGAATTTGCTGCATTTCTTGACACCCAAAACCATTGCCTCACTTTGTCTAATGGTAGGGTGGGTTTTGTTCCCCCAGACAGATGCACTCCAATTAGAAGCCCTCTTTCTGCACAAAAGGCGAACGGAACAAGACCAGTTCAGGTTGGTTGCATGGCTCATTAGAGATTTACAATTTCTTTGCCTCCTATCTCTCCTGGTTAATGCCACGGGACTGGGAGCCCCTGTGGTGGAGAGGTTGGTGTTTGCTACCTCAATAGCAATAGAGGCTTTGAGAAGGATTTTAGCAATATGAGTGGAAAAATTCCCCATGCAGTGTCTTTAATGCTGCTATCCCTTGCTGAGCTGGAGCTGGTATAATTCTTCATCTGTGCAAATAGGGAGGGAAACTGGGGCATTAAGCTGTGATTGTTTGATGAATTCCTGCAAGCAAAGATGAATAAATTGCATAACATTCCCTTTGAATTGTTATGATCAGAAAGCTGAAATTAAGTTATATTATTCGGCTCAGAGAGGCAAGGATACCAACTTGCTTGTAGATGTGAGGATTTAAAAATGTG
This sequence comes from Lacerta agilis, assembly GCF_009819535.1. Taxonomy (NCBI): domain Eukaryota; kingdom Metazoa; phylum Chordata; class Lepidosauria; order Squamata; family Lacertidae; genus Lacerta; species Lacerta agilis. Next base: position 27,034,904 of record NC_046331.1, on the reverse strand, counting down.
CTAAATGGCCATCAGAGGGAATTTTGCCATTGCTTTTATGTTTGGAGAATCACTGCTGCCACTGGCTTTGCAGAGACAAGGGAATAGACCCAAAGGTTCCCCTCCTCTGAAAATACAAATCCTTCTATAGGTGAAAGATTCCTGCTCTTGGGGATAGGGAACCTTTAGATCCAGTTTATTGAAAAGCTTCATTAAGTTGAATTCTACAAACCACAGAGTTCATGAGGTTTAGTGTCGGCATGAACCAACTCATATGTAAACCACTTGCCATCTATACCCATCCTCCATTAATACCACCCCCTTTCTTTCAAAGGTCTTATCATTGCTTCTTCTTTTTTTAAGGGGGAAAGAGCATGCCCAACAATGAAAAGTTGAAAGCAAATGGGAAGAAAACAGCACAATTTGCCAAATGCGAACACACACTTAACCACCCCACCCCACCTGCTAGAAGTTACACCAGTACAAGCAAACACAAAATAAACAGAAATAAAATCAGTAGAGAGAGTTCACTGAAGCACAGTCTTTGGGTTTTTTTTTTTTTTTTTTTTGTTTCTTTGCAAGGCTGGAACTGCAAAATCAGGATTGTTCAGTTGTCAATAACAGTGGTACCTCGGGTTACATACGCTTCAGGTTACAGACTCCGCTGACCCAGAAATAATACTTCAGGTTAAGAACTTTGCTTCAGGATAAGAACAGAAATCATGCTCTGGTGGCGCAGCGGCAGTGGGAGGTCCCATTAGCTAAAGTGGTGCTTCAGGTTAAGAACAGTTTCAGGTTAAGAACGGACCTCCGGAACGAATTAAGTATGTAACCAGAGGTACAACTGTACTAGGTGTGGGCTCAAGCTTCTGTTGCCTCATGGGGAGGGGGAGTTTCACAAATTATGTGGGCCTGACATACTGAGCTGTAGTATCTTGAGGTTGGATCCAAAAAAGCTGTGGGCAGAAGGAAAATATCTGACCTTTGTGGACCCAGCTGTAGTCATACATGAACCAGTTATTACTGGACCAGACTACTGTAGTGCCCTCTCTGCCGGACAGTCTTTGAAGATAGTGCACCAAAATTCTTCTCATCCTTTGTTGTTGTTTCTGCTGTTCTTATTTTATATAGCACCATCAAACTTTGCCCAGAAGGCTTGTAGTCTGTCATTCAGCACAGAGGAAACAAGAAAGAAAGGTAAGGGAACTGTATGCCAATTCCCTTCTGCACTCATGCTTTTGACCCAGTGGTAAAACACCATGTAAAGTAGAAGCTTGGTATAGTCATATGTACATTCATGTCCAGATAAACATGCAATGGGGGGGGGGCTGGAGCAGGCCCCCACCCCACCTCCAGTCCAATGTCACTGCACTGACCATCTCATGAGTTGAGTAGGGATGAAGGAGAAATATGGTTTGGCTCGCATGTTAATGCAAACTTACCTTTTCTGTAACAATATGTGTTCTGAAGTTCAGAAATCCTTTGAACTTTTCATTTCCACGGATTTTGCAATTTAGTTCTCCAATCAAATACAAAAGGTGCAAAAATAGATATGTATTATGGGAAAGTATGCATTAAAATGCATATAATATACAAATATGCATTATTAGGAGAAATTGTTTGGGGAAATATGTGCATCAGGCAAAATTGCATACAGAAGTATGCATATTAGGATAAATATACACAAATATGCTGATGAGGGCTCTTTTTCTTTTAAGCAGACTGTTGAAGAAATGTGGTGAACTGAAAATAAGAATGTGAAAATGTGTAACAGAGAAAAATCAGAATTGATAGGCTTGGCTATCTCTGGTGTTGAGTGGAATATGGAAAACTAGTGTCCATGCACCTGTTTAAGCACTCCACATAACTGAGACAGACCACTTATTATGGTCTAATATTGTAGAGCAGCTGCTTGTGTATAACTGGACACCCATGAATGAAATTTTATTGCTGACTTGATGCTGTTCACCACCAACATCCCCCATCTCTGATCCTTAACTTTTAGATATCTCAATAGTGCCTCCCACCCCACCCCACCCCACCCCAGCTTTGAAATGCTCTCTCCTCTCAAGTGTAAGTTGCCCCAATATTGCTGGGAGTTTCAGCACCTGGTAAACCTGTCACTATTCATCAAATATTTTGATGAAAGTGGTACCCATTGCTGAGCTGATGTAGTTATGCTGTTAGTATAGTATCGGTTTCACATTAGTTTGTATTTAATTGAAACATTGCTTTATTGTATTGTTTCAATGTTATTTCTTACTCTGAGATTGTGAATAGTGGGTTATAAATAATGTAAATAAAATAAATAAATTTGTAAGGTGCTCTTACATTCCTGTCCTAAATTTTGTTATGAAGTACTAATGTTGGTGACTCACTGAGATGCAACCATTTGGCCACTTCATTCATACCTGGTACGGATAACACCTACTATGTTCATTTAAAATGTGGTAGTTTTCTCTTCAGTATATTGAACTTATTCCATATAAGTATTCATCTCCCGACAAGAATCCAGGCAAAGAGGCAGAGCTAGGATAAAGAAATGCAGATGGCTCTTAATTGCAAAGGTGAAATGCCAAATTAAATTTGAGGCTCCCCCCAATCACTTTAAAAATAGGACAGTGACTTGATTTACTTAGTAGGCAAAGGTGAACATTTCTTGAATTATAATCTTCCAGTGGAAACATTCTTGCTTCCATTGTTCAGAAAGAGATTATTTTAAAACATTAGTGAGACTTTCAATATTTGGAATGAGAAGGAAGTACAGTCAAACCTCGGGTTACAGACGCTTCGGGTTGCGCACTGCACCAAACCTGGAAGTACCGGAATGGGTTACTTCCAGGTTTCGGGACTTGTGCATGTGCAGAAGTGTTAAATCACCCTTTGCGGAAATGCTGAATCGTGATCCGCACATGCGCAGACGCGGCACTGCGGGTTGCAAACGCTGTGGGTTGCTAACGTCCCTCCCTCACGGATTACGTTCGCAACCCGAGTATCCTCAGTTTTCTTGTTTGTTTGTTTACTTTAAAAAACCACAGATTTGTATTGAACAGAATTGAAAAACACCAGTTAATGTTTAATTTTAATTTTAATCAAAAGACTTCATATAAACACTTAGGTTCCATCTGCACTATACATCTAAAGCAGTATACAGTCGTACCTTGTTTTGCGGCTGGGATCTGTTCCGGAGCCCCAGCCGCTAGCCGAAAAGGACGCAGGGCAAAGTGCTGCATCTGCACACGCGGCAGAGCAGTTTTTGCTTCTGCGCATGCGTGAAGCGCGATTTATCGCTTCTGCGCATGCGTGAACGGCAAACCTGGAAGTAACCCATTCCAGTACTTCCGGGTTTGCCACGGACGTTGGCCAGAATGGATGCTAGACAAGGTGGACATTTGTGGAGGTATTACTGTAATACCATTTTAAACCATTATAGCTTCTCCCAATGAATCCTGGGAACTTTGTTATGTTAAGGTTGCTGTGAATCGTTAGGAAACTCCCATTCCCCTCACAGAGCTACAGTTCTAAGTGTAGGTTAACAGTTGATCCCTCTGGAAGTTGTAGCTCTGTGAGGGAAATACAGGTCTCCTAACAACTCTCAGCACCTGTAACACACTACATCTCCCAGAATTCTTTGGGGGAAGCCAAGTCTATTTAAAGTGGGATCATTGTATTTTAAATGTATAATGCAGATGCAGCACGTGTGAAGAAAATAGCCTACTTTGCAAAGGTGAAATTTGCATGTGTTGTTTTGCCCACTTTTACCTATGTCCTCACCTACCATGGCATATGGACCCCGAAAGGAATGCGACCCTCTGACTAAAATAGTTTCCCTATCCTTGGTCTAAACTTTCAGGGCAAGTAGTTTCACATACATATTTTGTAGATCTCAAAAAATGAATCGCAGAATCGTTAGCTGGAAGGGACCCAGAGGTGGGGTTGTCATATGTCCAGGTCTCCCTGGACACATCCGAGATTCGTCCATCAGAAATAGCCAGCGATATGGCAACCCTTGTCAGAAGTGTTTATTTTTTCAAGAATTTCCTTAAAGATGGCTCAAATACAATTTTTGTGTCCAGGCTTTTTGAAATATGGCAACCCCACCCAGAGGGTCATCTAGTCCAACCCTTTGCAATACAGGAATCCTCTTCACAGCTATTCCTGGGTTGGCTTGAAACACCAACCTTCTAGTTAACAGCCAGGCATGCTAATCCACTGCACAACCTGAGGTTCATAGAGGAGAAGGCAGCCTTACAAATCCCAGTCTTCTTAGGGCTTTCAAAGTTCACGTTTGTCAGAATCTTGAATTGCACTCCATGCCAATAGATGCTTGTTTCCATGTGTGACTTTGTTGCAGGAGTGGTTCACATGGAAGGGCAGAATCACAGAGTTGCCCTCTCAACAGTGGTGTCCCTGCTGCTTACCTGAGTGGTGCAGGGGAGGGCAGTGGTGAAATTGAAGTTGTGTGAGTACACTGCCCAAAACAATCTGGCACAATTGCTGGTGTGCCAACACAGCCTCAACCTCACCACCACCCTACACACACACACACACACACACGCACACACCAACATCTAGCTAAGCAGCAGTGAGCCACTGTTGGGACAGCGGCTCTGTGGCACCACCTTCCCAAGCTGGCCACTCCTGCTTGCATTGTGTGATGAACCACAGAAATGCAGGTGACAACCTTCTTAGTGAATAATTTTCAAGACTCACTCCACCTTAGGGGAAGAGCCAAAGCTTAGTGGTTGAGTGTCTGTTTTCCATTCAGAAGCTCCTAAGTTCCATCCCTGGCATTTCCAGGAAGGGCTGGGAATATCCTCTGCCTGAAATCCTGGAGAGCTGCTGACAGTCAGTGTAAACAATATTGACCTAGGTGGAGCAATGGTCGGACTTGCTATGAGGCAGCTTCCTACAGTGACCCACCCAGGCTGATCAGTAGCTCCTTATGAACAGAAAGAATATAAAGGGTTTCCTTTTCCAGACTTGCTTCAGCAACATGATTTTCATGAGCACTGGTGTGCTTTTTTATTTATCTTCTTGTTCTTTGCCCTGACTCTTGGCTTATTCTCTGATCTTGTTGTCTAGATTTTCCTTCAGCCCTTTCTTCTGGAGTGCTCATTGTCTTTGCCTCCTGGTTAGCCCTTCGCTTTGACTTGCTCTATGGATTTTCTTCATTGGCTCCTCCTTCATTTCTTACAGCCACCCATGGCCCAAACCTGACACCCTGTTTGTCCATCACCCACCCCCCAACTGATGTTGTTGTTAGATTGAATTACACTGAATGCATCTACAAGGTGCTTCTATACATATACTAGTGTTTGTGTATAGCTGCTTGATTTATATAGCTCAACTATTGTGTATATGGGTACATGGACTGTATAGTTCTTGAATACTACATGTGATTAACTATACAGACATACAGTTCCACTATTTGTGTACACAGGTACACAGATTATACCTCCTGTTGCTGTTCATCAAGGTTAAGAATGCATGGAATTCAAAATTGATATGAATGTTGACATAAATAAATGCCTGCTTGTCACAGTTATAAAAGCAAGTATTGTATCTGTTTGCCTGCCTGCCTACCTGCCTACTTAAACACATAAACACACACACACACACACACACACACACACACACACTTTCCTTCCCTCCAAAGAAGGAAATGAATATCATGGAAGACATACACACAAAACTCAGGACATTTTGTTCTTATGCACAGCAATGCACCTATATCGCTTCTCATCAGAAATCATTCTTAATGATGTCAGTGACAGTTTTACCTGAGAAACGACTGTTGGTGAATTTTAATTCAGAAAGGGCATGCTTTCTGGAAGAAGGGCTCTGTGGCAAATTGATTTTTCCAAGTTTAAGAAGAGACTGTGCTACATATCCAGGTGATGAGGACTGTCTCTGTGTTACTGAAACAGATGCACATTGCTCTTTCACATGTAACATCATGGGGATAGGCAACAAGCAAGCCAAGGGTTCATTCTGAAGTTCACAGTCCTCCTGCATGGCCCCCAGCATGTTACTAAAGATTCTCCTCTTTCTTCTGTACACTGGCTTCATTGACTCTCAAATTTCCTATATTGCATTGGCTTCTGAAGCAGGTATGGCTGGGGCCAAGCCAGGTGTGATTAATAGTGTGGTTAGCAACAACATCAGGTTTTTGCAAATTAAATCCCAGGTACCCCAACTCCGATTAAATTAAATTCCAGGTACCCCAATGAACACACACAAAGCAACACACACAGAGAGCATGGCTGTGAGGCTTAGGGGATGGGAAGTATATTTGGAGCCAACGGGGTTCAGTATCCTTTAAGGTGTCTTAATGTACCTAATTTGCACTACCCCAAACAACATGGAAATAGAAACACAGCTATCCTTCACAATCAATGCTGCTCTGAATTTTACAATGCAGTTCTCCAACCAATAATTTATAATTTAAACAAAAATGTCTATAGTAAGCAAAAGTGAGCATGAAAATGCATATATTCATGTAAGTAGCATACAACAATTCATTATACCGAGGAAAGTGCCTTGCAAAAATGGGCACAGTATTCTAAATGGCATACAAAAATGTGTGTAAAATTAAAATGAATTTTCATGAGAATTTCCCCCCTACCCTCACAAACTGATGTGTAAATGTGAACTGAAGTTAAGACTGGAAAAAAATAGAAACTGAGACAAACCAAGTGACAGATTTGTCCATCCTCACTACAAATTACCTTGTAGGGTCCCCTCAATGTGCCTTCAGCCAATTCAGATCTCTCTCTCTCTCTCTCTCTCTCTCTCTCACTCACACACACACACACACACACACCTGCCATTTAACTGGGGTGTATAGTTGGCACTCTCCCAAGTTCTGATGGGTATCTCATTCAAACACACACACAGAGATTCCTGGCTTTTAACCAACCTAACAAGAGAATAGTCAGCCAGAAATCAGTGACATCTGCTGAGCAGGTCTTGTAGAGCAGTGTGCAGAGTGCTAGGGTCCAGTGATCAGCTGTGAGGTCGTGCAAAGCCCTGTCACAAGTGCTAACAACCAGCTGATTGTTGCCACTTGCAGAGCTCTTTGCACACAGCTTGAGATTGCCCTATATGTAATCAGCTGATCATCACACATTGTAGGCTGTGCTTTTCTCCACATGGCTTTAAACCATGTGGGCAAAAGTGGGTTACCTACCATGATTGTGATATCAGGTAACTGACAGGTAGGTGGCCACACATACCTCTCAAACTTTGCTCATAGGAGATACAAGAGGTAACGATTGTGCCCACTGGCTGGATCCAGTTCCTTACATCCTGGCCTATGCATTTGGCTTCATGGGTCACAAGTTTTAGGAGCCTGAAGCAAACAAGGCAATGTCTTCCATGAGTTTGTTTCCATTCTAGAGCTTCTGCATTGCTTGTCAGCGTAGTCTTATTTCCCCACCTAATTTAGGAAGACAGTGAAATTCTCATATGGCTGAAATCCAATATCTATTTTATTTCATTTTTGGCCTGGCCTGCAAACATGACCACACTTAAAACTTTTCTGCACGGAGTCCAAATGTTTGCGTTGTTTAGAACTGCCAAGCGGACTGCCATCTCTTCTTGGAATCGAATGTCAGTGAACCAAGTACATTTACCAGGCTCTGTCAACCTGTCAGCATCTGTTAAAGCTTCTGCCTAGATGTATGCCCAGGAGGGAGTGAAGAAAGGGATGGGAGAGTGAAAGAGCCAGTGCACGTCCCAAAGGCAGAAATCATGTGATGCCTTCCTGTTTCCTTTCCTTTCCTTTCTTTTCCTTTCCAGTCATTCATTCACTGAAAATGAGGACTATTCACAAATTAAGGCTGCCTCATTCCAAATTGAAATTAGCACCTCTCCAGTTGCTTGAAACTGCAGGAGTGGAGAGCACTGTTGTGTTCAAGCCCTGCTTTCAGGCTTCCCATGAACATCTGGCTGGCCACTTTGAGAAGAGAACCAGCTGTGCTGGTTGCCAATTTGTATCTGGGCCCAATTCAAAGTGCTAATGTTAGTGTTTAAAGCCCTAAACAACTCAGGCCCCAAATACCTGAAATAATGCCTGCTTACCCACAGACCACCCTCGGGCGCTAAGATTAGCAGAGGAGGCCCTCTTGGTTGTCCTGTCAGTCTCAGAAGGTTGGGGTGGGGGGTGGCTCAGGAGAGGACATTTTCAGCAGCATTCCCTAAATGGTGGCACTGCCTTCCCACAGAGTTCTAGACATCTCATAGCTCTTTTGACTTAGCATTAAAAACGTCACCCTCATTATGCAGCTTTCATTGAATGTTGAAGATGCACCTCTTTAATCTGCGTTTTGACACTTGAGACATATGCTTTTAGAACCCACCTCATTTCTGTGGTTGTAAGTTGTCTTAAACTGCTTTTAATGTTGCAACCTGCCCTGGGACCTTGGGCCAAAGTCTGCAAAAACCTCTAAGCATAAAGCAATACCAAAAAAAATAAAAATAAAAAATATGTTCATTTAAAAATACCAATTAAAACAAATTGGCAGAACACTTATCAAATGATAATAAATATAGGTAGTTTTGAAGTAAATATACATAATAAAGTTGCGTTAAAAATTGCATGTCTGGGTTAGGGTTTCCTGAACAGGCATCAAAAACAAAACATTGGAGGTGATGCCCTTTAAACAATCGTCCACTAGAACTGGACTTGTTTTAAATTTGTGTCAGTCCTCTCTTTCTGAAGGGCCATCAGAGGAGATTCCTCTGTTAGAAGGCATCTACCATTTGAAGATAAAGGAACAGAATGGAAAGCAGAGCCTTTGTCCACTAACAGCACGTGGGCAGCAGACAGGGCACCTGGGGCAGTAGTATTCAATGCCATCAGCGCAATGACATTTGGCTCTGCAATAGATGTTCCCTCTTATCCTTTCCCCATGTGCCCCCAAAGTCTGTTCTTGGTTCCCCTCCCTACCAACATCCCGGAGCAGATTTAGGGAGGGCATAGGATACGCATGTAAGAAATTGTACTTTTTCCAAAAGTAAAAAAAAAAAAAACCCACAACCCAGCTACAACAAAGAGGTAACTACTGGGGAGAGGGGAGGAGAGGAGGAGAGATGCCTAGTGTCAATATATCCTTGATAACACCGAGGAAAGAAAACTGCAGCTTGGGTAAACTTTCTCTCAGACTCCATCAACACACACATATAACCCGCTGAGAGTTATAGATGTGATTATTTACTGCGCTTACAAGGTTACACGGCATCATTCTGTGCATTATATTTTCAGCAATGAGTCCCAGGGGAAAACAAAATTCCCATTTTTATTTTTATTTTTTTGTAAAGGAAACACGCTACGAACCATTTGGAGATGATGTTCTTTTATTTTTGTATGGGGAATGGGATTTGCATTTTAATTAAAATTTGCATAAAATCTCTCTTCCTGGGTCATAGTGCTGGTTTTCGTTTTCATTCAGATGCTCAGAAAATGTAAATTTGTTTACATGGCCTTAAAAAAAAAAGTGTTGCCAGGGAAGAATAATGAGACCCGCGGCACACCATTGCAGTCACAATAAATCTAACAGTGCCACAGCTAATGTCTCAGTGCAAGGACCTCAGCAACAAGGAAAGATGGGGGTATATACATTTCTTTCATTATACGTACCAAAGTAATCCAAACTGTAGGAGCAAGTTACATATACTATTTGGTGAGTGGGGGCTGGGGGATATTAACCTAAAAGATAGACAATTCACCACCACCACCCCTTTCCTGAGATAAGAAAGGATGCAGTGACATTTAGAGCAAGGCTTTTATTAGAAAATAAAGTCCTCCGTGTTTATTAGGCCTTGCAAGGCTCAGCTGTGTGCCTGTGTGTTTTGTAGAAATAAAGATATCAGTATTCATGTGGCAGGCAGAGGTTTACAGCTGCAGTGGGTACGAATACTAATAATAGGATAAAAAGCGGATGTCATATTAAGAGGTCTTGAATGTGGCACTCCAGACATGCCTTGTTTTATATTTTTACGAATCGTGCTGGGCTGACATCCGTCCTGGAAAGGGAAACAGAAGGACTGCAGTGGGGAGATCTTCTGAAGCCAAAATGAGAGATGGAGAAAGCAGCTTTCTGCTCACCCTGAGGAAGGAATCAGGCCCTTGGAGCATTCTGTTTGAATACTCAAAAATCCCTGAGGTTTCATTTGTTTTTGTTTTTAAAAAGGGACTGATTCTTCAGTGCCACCTGCTACCCCAGGGGTCAGGAAACTCAGGCCTAGAGGATGAATGTGGCTATCTATCTGGGCTTTGAAACTCTCCTCGGCCATACCTCCCAAGGGCCTGGCATGTCTTTGCCCAGCTGGGATGTGTCCTTGGACTCTGGTAATGCCTCTTGCTTGTCTGTATGAAGACCAAGGATTTGGGTGGGGGTTAGAAACCAACCTACTGTATGAAAAAACAAAATCGAAAATTCTTTCTAGTAGCACCTTAGAGACCAACTGAGTTTGTTCCTGGTATGAGCTTTCGTGTGCATGCACACTTCTTCAGATACACTGAAACAGAAGTCACCAGATCCTTAAATATAGTGGGGGAGTGGGGAGGGGTATTACTCAGAAGGGTGGTGGGAATGGGTGATAGGCTGATAAGTGTGGAAAACCTGTTGACGACTCTAAACGGCTGCAATTAGTCTTGCAGGGAAAGGCAAGGGGTGAGATGGCTAAAGATGGCTTTGTTATGTATAATGAGATAAGAATCCAATGTCTTTGTTCAAACCAGGTTTCTCCATGGTTTTAAGTTTGGTGATTAGTTGCAATTCAGCCACTTCTCTTTCCAGTCTATTTCTGAAATTTCTTTGTATTAAGACAGCTACTTTGAGATCTTTTATAGAATGTCCTGGGAGATTGAAGTGTTCTCCTACTGGTTTCTCTGTCTTGTGATTCCTGATATCAGATTTATGTCCATTTATCCTTTGGCGTAGGGTTTGGCCTGTTTGTCCAATATAGAGAGCTGAAGGGCACTGTTGGCATTTGATTGCATACACAATGTTGGAAGATGAGCAATTAAATAGTCCTGAGATGGTGTGTTTGATGTTGTTGGGACCAGTTGTTGGGACTGTATGAAGGTAGAATTAACATTAGCTGTTCCAGCCACTTTTGCCTCTAGCCCCACCTGCTGCCAGCATGTGGCCCCCCTTATCCTAAAGGGAATGTAGGCTTTGGGCTAAAAAAAAAAAAAAATCCCCACCCCATTCTGTTACCTTGTGGTCTAAATCACTGAGCTTCTTGGACTTGCTGATCGGAAGGTCGGCAGTTTGAATCCATACGATGGGGTGAGCTCCCATTGCTCTGACCGAGCTTCTGACAACCTAGCAGTTTGAAAGCATACCAGTGCATGCTGTGGCAGGAAGGTAAATGATGTTTCCGTGTGCTCTGGCTTCAGTCATGGTGTTCTCTTGTGCCAGAAGCGGTTAGTCATGCTGGCCCCATGACCCGGAAATCTGTGTGTGGACAAACGCCAGCTCCCTTGGCCTGAAAGCGAGATGAGTGCCGCAACCCCATAGTCGCCTTTGACTGGACTGAACCGTCCAGGGGTCCTTTACCTTTACCTTTTTATTAACCAAAGGATTAGAGCAATTCACCTTGGGGTCAGAATGGAGCAGCACCCTTGAACTACATCAAGACACAGCCAACATTCCAGTTCAGGCCATGTGGCTTTTAATCCCCCTGATGGAGATTCAGGATAGTAGATGTGGCTAGGGCTCCCCTAAAACCAAGAATGGCTAACCTGTAGCCCTTCAGATGTTGTTGGACTCCCAGATTTCATCAGCCCCACTCAGCATGACCAATAATCAGGGATGGTGGGAGTTGTAATCTACCAACATCTGGTGAGCAGCACATTGTCCTGCTACTTAGTCCCTTGAGAAGGGTCCATTGCTTCTTTGAAGATGAGCTAGCACCAGGTAGTGGAGATTAGTTTCATATGTACATCCACATTGTCTGTTTAATATGTCCTGCTTTATGAGTTCACCATAATAAAACAATTCCCATCACCTGAGTTGTCCTGCAACTACCCTTTGCACAATAGAATTCAAACAAAGCAAAGCAAAGAAATCATGTTGCCATCACCACAGGACAAGGAAACAATGAAAATGCTATGAACTTCTTGCAGCAATATAGATATAGGTAGATATATTCAGTAATTTAGAAGCAGCCAAATGGCGCCTGTTTGAAAAATAGACAAAACAAGGAAATTGGTCCTATAGACTGATTGTATGACAGAAGGCCCTATGAGAAGTGCAGATTTTGTGCCTGAGCTGTAAAAACAGGGGAGATACAGTGTGAAAGCTGACACAGCATTAACAAAATAATGCTCCAGTACATGCAGCCATAATTATTTGCTCATTAATAACAATTTTTTTTGCAAGTCACAGGAGTAACACAAATTGGAAAACAGAAATAATTATTAGCAATAATGCTGCAGAAGCCAGACAGATTGGGAGTCTCTTCCCCTTTAAATTTAATAATAGTAAGATAACCAGGAAATTAATAAGAAATACATAATTGAAAATTAACCTTGCAAATCTGTTGTTAATGACCCATGGTACTCCTGCAGCACAATCATTTTACAGAGGCCCTGATTTGCATCTGATGCTATGCCAGGTAATATTCTGTTGGAGGCCAAATTAGCAATGTTTAAATAAATAAGATTTTCCTTTTTTATAAAAAAAAATGCAAAGGAACAGAGAGAAAAGGCACACCTTCTTAGGAATTTCTAGGAAATCTTGATAGAAAATAAGGACATAAGAAGAATCCCACTGGATCAGGCCAGAAACCTACCCAGTCCAGCATCCAGTTCTCACAGTGTCCTACAAGATGTCTCTAGGAAGCAGGACCTGAGTTCTCTTTCCCTACCAGTGATTCCCAGCAACTCAGCAGCATACTAGTTGTAAGAAGAGTATTGCTGTACTATAAAAAATCCCATTCATCTCAAAATGCCATGCACCTGGGGTGTTTCCCGTAGCTTGCCATACACGTGGGTTGTTCAGTGCATGAAACACAATTTGTGCTGAAAGATGTATCATAGCATGCCACACTCAGTAAGCCTTCCGATGCTGTCTGCTCATTAACATCCCTCCGTGTGGAGTGGGTCATTTACTCTCCTGCACCTGGGGGAGTGGGGACTTCATATTCACACTGGGTTCCAGAGAGCCACTCTAGGCAGTTTGGGAGCGAGATGCCACTTCTGGGTGGTACAATGAGGACCCAGGACAAAAGAGGGGGGGGGGGTTCTCTGAAACTGGATCTCTATTCAGTGAAATCAGGGGTTTTATGGGCCTAAACTGAGTAGAGCCCAGGGGATGACATACCTTCCCACATGTTGCAGCAGAAAACCGGGGTGTCCATCTACCGGGGATGTGTTCTCACATGTTTTGGGGTGCTGTGTTCTCGCATGAGGGCACAGCCCCCCCCCATGGGATCAGGACAGTTGAGGGATATGGGGTGATGTTAAGATGATTCGATCGTTACCTTTCATTACCTGCACAAACTTTGCAGCAATCAGAACCCTGCCTTTTAATTTGGTTATCTGGGATTTTTGAGGGCCATGTCACACACAGTGGGCAGGCATGTGCCTTAACAAATCCATGCCTCTTACAGCTATGTTACATCTGGGTTTGCTCCTGAATAATGTGTGAAACAGAACTGCAGTTAGTGATCTGACCCTGACCTTGCTTCTGTTGCAGTGCATGCTGCCTCTCTATCCAGACAAAAATGAGGCTTTATTGCAGTTCAATGACATATTCCCGCCAGGCAAAAGCACTTGAGGGTGGCAGCAGGAAAAGGGGCATGCAACAGAGGGCAGTGAAATGGAAAATGGTTTGCATGCTTCCAGAGGCAGAAAGTATAAATAAAGTCAGAACAATAGATGTAAGCTTTAATTTTGTACACTTGATTAGTTCTGTATGTGTGTGCATGCACACCTCTCTATCCGAACAAGGAAGAAGTATCAGAGTTTAAGGACACATTTCAGCCAGGCAAAAACACATTTTGGGGGGGGGGGGTTGAAGCAAGACCAGGGAGGAGGTGTAGCCTTATGGAGAAAGGGTGTGGCTTGGCTTGGGGGAGAATTCCAAGGGCCAGTTGGAGAAGCTTGGAGGGCCGCATTCAGAGCCCAGGTCTAAGGTTCTCCACCCCAGTCTAGAGCTTGCCAAGCTGATATTGCAGTGCTGGAATGAAAGGAAGGGAAGACGGAATAATTTAGATGTTATGATCTCACTTCACGTTTCATGCTTTAAAACGCAGCCCAACCTGTAACTCAGGTTTATGTGAAGTGCATCTTGTTTGAAACTTTGCAATTAAAAGAGATGCTTGTGAATGGCATGTTTACTGTATCCCCCATATAACTTCGCCAGGCTGACGGGAAGTAGAAACCCTTTTACAATGAAATATTACCCTGGTGGAGGTGCTGTTATATTCACAACAGGAATGTTTCTTTAATGCTTTCTTGTACGAAAACATTGCTTTAAAAGCACAGTGGTTGCCACAGAGAAAATTGCAGTTTCTAAAGGCATGAGTAACAATTTTAATGTAAAAAGTAAAAAGAAACCACTCTGCAGCAAATATTTAATGTGGGTTTTAGCTGATCAAGCAATGCAGGGGGGGGGGGAGAGTGGGAATTTCTTAACCCCAACGGTACATCAAGATTGAACCAGTGTGGTGTAGTGGACAGAGTGCCAAACTAGGGCTTCAGAGACCAAGGCCCTGCAACTCACTGGGTGACCTTGAGCCAGTCACTGTCTTTTAGCCTAACCTACCTCAAAGGGTTGTGACGAGGATAAAATGAGGAGAACAACCATGCATACCACTTTGAGCTCCTTTGAGGAAAGGTGGGGTGTAAATGTAAATAACAAAGACGGGGTGACCCTCAACTGCCTGCACCTTATTATTTTTTAGCAAAAGGAAGGAAGTTATCCACAACCTCCATTAAAGAGGTAGGAATATACTTTATTGTCTTATTTAGAAGACGAGTCATAGAATTGAAGAGTTGGAAGGGACCACAGGGGGCATCTAGTCCAGACCCCTGCAAGGCAGGAATCGTTTGCCCAATGTGAGGCCTAAATCAATGACCCTGAGATCTTGGAGGATCTTCGCCAACTGAGTGTACATCCATCGACCCCAGCCAACATGGCCAATGGTCAGGGTTGGTGGGAGCTGTAGTCAGAAACAACTGGTGGCCATTGTGTTGGGAAGGCTGAAGTAGTGGAGTAGGCTTTACTAGGCTAGACAAGGCCATGGCTCATCTCTTTATATAGCACTTCATATATGGATTCCAGATGTAGGTAAGCTACAGGGTTGCATTCCTCTGGTCATGGAACAGCTCCATCTGAAGTAAATAGAGACTTGGAAAGGTGGAAATTTTGCAAGGTGTCACTGGATTTGGGCATTTACATGGAGATGGGCTAATAAAATCTTTACACCATATTTATATGCAAAAAATAATAATCAGGTTTTTTGCCATAGAAGTTTCATATTCTTTTCCCCACTTATATACTGGCAGGTCTAGACTTCTGATTTCCAATCCACCACATTCCATAGTCTTGAACTGGAAAGCATCTCTAATGCTAACAGCCCAATAAACCCCAGGACAAATGAAATGCCTTTTAAAGTGCTAAAGTTCCACACTGATTTAAAATTATTCCGCAGTCACTATTGTTGTAATTAGAAGCCATCCCAAACAAAATTGACCCCAAGTCTTCTTATAATCACAAGTCTGCTGAGAAAAAGCAGGATAGAATGCAGGAAATCCAAATAACAGATTTGTCCCTCTAGTGGCTACAAATAATAATAATAATAATAATAATAATAATAATAATAATAATAATAATCTACAGTAGAAGGCTCTTCGAAAGCATCCTATGATTATTGTTATTAGTCTGCAAAATTCTCAGCTTTTCTGTGTTTTTACAGTTGTGACATACAAACGTTGAATTAACAGAACTCAGAATCATCCTCCCATTTTTCTTTGTTTTTTAAAAACTGTTATCAAATTTCTAGCCCTTAATATATTGCATGAGGGGTTTTTTATCCCTCACAAAACTTCAGTCTCTTCAAAAGCCTCATTTATTTCCTAGATGAATCAATGTGCTGTGAATTTAATGTGGGAATGTTGATTTTAATAAATCTGGTGGCTCTTTTAGAAAACTATTTCACTTCCATAGAACAGTAACAAAGGCTTAGGAGCCTCTCCTGTTTGGACCAGGACCAGGCAAATTGAGCTGTTCTGGCTAAGAATTGGCTAGGAATTATGCATTCCTCAATGAACCTAGAGTAAAATGCAGATTTTCTGTCTGGCTGGTCCCAGAAAAGTTCCAAAAGAAAAGAAAAGAAAAGAAAAGAAAAGAAAAGAAAAGAAAAGAAAAGGGGGAAGGAAACATAATGCAACAATGACGATGACGATTTGCCAATTTTTTGGTGTCACCTTGCTCATTGCATTTCCAAATGAGCCCAAGATTCATCATTGATCTATAGCATAACCCCACTCCTGAGCATCTAACATTGCATCAATGTATTCTTTCTTCTATACGTATCAGAATTCTACAATCCGCTTGACTGGATGCTTGTCTAAGGGGAAACAAGGGTGATTTGGTGGGAGAGAAGAAATCCGGTACTTCATTTTATTGTCTTCTGAAAGTTCTCTCCATTCTGTGCCTTTGCTATTCTTATCCCCTTTCATGCTCCCTTAAACTTCATTATGCAATCAGTCCAACACTGCTTTGCATCTGATGCTTTATAACTCATGCCTGCCTCTTTCTCACCCTTGATTACTTTTACACTTCTCTGTTCCTTCATGCTGGCCCTGAAAAGCAGTGCTTGTGCAATTATTGCTAGATGGCATGTATAACCCTTGGGCACGCATTAATTTGTCTTTGAACACATTCCATTTCCCCTCGGTGTCCTTTCCCTTCATTGCTTTGTCCTCTTCAATTTCACCTTGCACTTCCTGCTCTATTTTCCTTTCCAAATTTTGCTTTGCTGAAATCCCATCTACTTGTGTTGTTACCCCTCCCCGCCCCCCCTCCTTCTCAGTTGAACATTAATCCCAATTAGGAACTCGACGACATGGCAGTTTCGAACTGTTTAAGAGATTTATTTTCCCATTTTGGAATCATGATAGCTAACAACAAAAGTGGTTTAACTTGTGTCTGTTGTAAGTGATGACCCTGCACATCAAAGAAAAGAAATATTAGCATTCCATCTATTGCTGATATTCAGGCTGTGTCATTCCTTCTGTAACCAGACCTTATCACCCACACATAGAGATGCAGGAGAAATTGAAATCTGCTTGCATTTTCATGAGAAACTTCCTAACTCAAACCGATTTCCAAACTGAAGCAAAACTATACTTAGAATTTTACACTCCTCCGAATTTTGCAATGCAGTTCTCCAACCAAACAATGGGTACAAAATGCATCTGTTGTGGGAAATGTGCATAAAACTGCATATATTAGTGAAAATGGCATACAAAAAAAATTATATCGGGGAAATTGTTTGCAAATGTGTATATTAAACTGCACATAACATGTACGGTGTATTTTTCTGAAGAAATTCACACTCAAATGCTGATTAATTTTCATATGGATTTTTTTTTAAAGACACTAAAATTACGAATTGCTGCAGAAATGTGGAAAAAAGGATTTAAGACTGGAAAAATAAGAAACAGAGGGGGGGGGAATGAAACTGACAGTTTCACCTATCCCTAAACACACACAAGAGGAGGGTATAAAATAAGATGGGAAGAACCCTGAGGTTTATATAAGTACGATTTATTTAGAAAACCCCTATATAGAGGGATGTCCAATAACTCACTGATGAGAATTATGTTGGCTGTTTGGCCATTATATTAAACATTGATTCATTCATGCACCAGTTAGAACTGTGCATGCTCAGTGGCTATGGAATGCTGCCTAGTTATTGGGAGGACACCCTGAAAAACTGAAGGAGGAGGGAAATGGGATTGTGCTGGCCCCAAGGGTTTGCCCATGAAGCGAGGTCCAAGTCCAGTCCTGGGTCTAGGGGTCCAAAGGAGGTCAGTCCAGCGGGGAGCGAGGCAGGGAGCAGGTCAAGGTCCAAGGCAGGTTCAGGCACAAGGTTGCAGGTTGAGCACACGCTTGCAACTAAGTTGCTCACGCAACTTGGGCTGGGTCTGGCTGGCTTTTATCTGGCCCTATGCTTAGGGCGGTCCCGATCCTCCGGAGACTCGCCTCTCCTCCGGGCCTGGAGGCGAGCACTCCTCCTGCAGACACTTAACTCCCTTCGCCTCTCTGCCCTGAGCCTCTGTAGCTCAGGAGAGGATGGTGGGTTACAGGACCCAGGGGAAGCCTCAGCTTCCTCTGAAGAGGCTGGGAGTGGAGCACCTGCAGGCAATGGGTCCTCCCTCCCATCAGGAGCCAGAGCAGACTCTGCTGATGCCTGCACCTGGGGATCCAGCACAGGTGGGGATCCTTCAGGCTCAAGCCCTGGCCCCGGCTCAGCTGGTTCTGGAGGCGGGGAATCCTGTGCAGGCTGGGATCCCTCAGGTTCAGCATCAGAGTCTGACTCCCAGGCCATCACAGGGATGCAGTGGCTAGAATCACAGGAGCACTCCAAACTGCAACATCTCATTGCAAGAGAGTCACTGATACACTATGAATGTGTTCCAGCTTTAGTTACAGGCAACAATATATGAACAATATATCAAGTTCCATGTGTAGGGTGGGGGTGGGGGTGAGCACTGTGTTGACGACGTGCATCAACAGTGATGTCAACTGCACACACAACTCTCCATATGGCAAGTAGTTTCAGGTGCAGATCTCCCTTGCTTCAAACTTGTGACTGCAGGTTTGAAAGCTCCATATATAGCTTTCCTCAAATATCTCCCTGTCTATACACATTTCTTAGTTGGAGAACTGCATTGCAAAATTCAGATCTCTCGTATAAGATGAATTAGTGGCACCTTCTGAAACCTGATGAGTCTCCCCATTATGTGTGTTTGGGTGAAGGGGATTCTCAGGGCAGCTGGGGGGAGGAGATGCCAGAGAGGAGGTGTATGTGCAGCTGATCCATCCCAGATTCACCCCATACCAAGATGCTGCAGTTGCTTACACATTCCTAATTTGTCCAGAAGTTTGAAACACTAAAAAGGGAGACATTTATGTAACCCCAAACTAAAAAATCTAAATACCTTAAAATGAACATTTGAATACCCCATATCATACACTTGCACAATTGCAACAATAATGGTTCTTCCTGAATACTCATAAATGCATGATGACATTGAATAGTCTCCGCACGCGCACACCCACACCCACACTTAGTTGTATTTATGTATTCAAAGATTTCTGTGCTTAAAATACTGCAATTTCGTGTTTCCTCTAATAACTTTAGTACTTGACCAGGAACAAATCCTCAAGCAGTGATACTGCTATAGAATAGAATGTCTCTATTTTCATCTGAGGAATGTTGGAGGGTACCCATTACTCACCACCAGGCCCAGGAAATGGATCCTGATTCTGTCTTCTGAGGCATTAGCTACCACTCCCAGTTTGGTGTCATCTGCAATTTGGATGAGCATCTCCCCATTTCCTTCATTCAAGTCATTTATAAAGATGATGAACAACAGTCAGCTTTTATGCCTCAGCAGCAGACCTGAGTGAAGACTGGCTCTGTTAGGAAATTAAAAAGTAGGACATAATGAGTGACCACTATGTTCAACCCCCACTTTTTCCTGAGCCCCACAGCACCAAAAATTGGGAAGTTTACACCCCTGATCCTATGTTAGGTGCAGCTCCATGATTCATTCATTCATTTCTCTCTCCCTCCCTCCCTCCCCCTTTTCCTATTTTCATTTTTCTCCTCTTTCTTTCATTTCACATCTCATGAAGACTTCCATTGATGCTTGTATATCCTATTCTAATGTTTTGATCCCCTGACACATATATAATACTGCTATTTATTATCTAGAACAAGCCACCAGTACTTCCTTTCACTTTCCTTTCCCTCAGGCATATCATATAGCTGACCCTTCTTAACCGTTTGGCTCCAGAAGAAGGCAGGGGAGCGGGGAGTGAAGCTATTTGAACTATACAAAGCCAAGTGCAATTGGGCAAAGAGATTTATATTGCCAGGATTTCCTAAGTTGTGCAATGCCACATTTACCCCTGTGCAATGTGCATGGCATTTGCTACAGCTGGATTTCAAAAGATCATGGCATGGTCTTTTCCATGTCATCTGGATGCACATATTAATGTTGTGCTCTACTCCTACCCAGGGCAACAAATCATCTGACAAGGACCCAGACCTCCAAATGACTGTTAGCAGACAGACCTAGCTGATTCCAGAGCTAAAGGTGCTGGTATAGTGAGAAGCAGCTCCTCTGGCCCACCTCCAGGGGACAACCTGGCCTGGAAGAATTCTCAATGTGGGTTCATGGCCCACTTCTAGTGAGAGAACCTGGCCAAATCAGATGAGGAGGTTGCATCAATGCATGTCACTGTTGTTTGTGAAAAGAATAAATTACTATATATGGTAAAACAGGAGAATTTCCTGGGTGCCTAGCCCCAGCTTTGGGGTAAGTATTCTTCAGTGAGAGCCACAGCAAAGATTTAAAATCAGAAAACATGCAGCAAAGTAAAGCATGGAAATATGGGCTGCTAGACCTATACAATCTCCCCTTCTAAATTTATTCAAAACTTCCCCACTTCCCTTAGTATGAGACCACACATTTCATTAGTTAAAAATGGTTTACTTACTAGCTCTTCAAAGGTCATATTCATGTGCTTTTCCATGCAGCAGCAAGAAAAGACAGGCAGTATAACATAGTTTCAAGATGTTAAATGTTTCTAAGTTATTTGTATAGAAACACAAAGATAGCTTGCTTAAGCCATGTGGTCTGGGCTTCGAGCAACCAACCCAGACTTCCTTTCTGGTAGGCTTACATGGTGGAAAATAAGAGAGAACAAAGAGTTTGGAAACCCTTGCTTCCAAGTTGAGGGGGTGTGAACTTGCTAAGCCCAGCAGAGCAGCTTACTCTATGATTTTAACTCCTTCATGCATTAATTAGAGTATACTGGCTATAAAGGGACGTGGGTGGTGCTGTGGGTTAAACCACTGAGCCTAGGGCTTGCTGATCAGAAGGTCGGCAGTTCGATTGCCCTCGACAGGGTGAGCTCCTGTTGCTCAGTCCCAGCTCCTGCCCACCTAGCAGTTCAAAAGCATGTCAAAGTGCAAGTAGCTAAATATGTACTGCTCTGGTGGGAAAGTAAACGGCATTTCTGTGCGCTGCTCTGGTTCGCCAGAAGCGGCTTTGTCATGCTGGCCACATGACCCAGAAGCTGTACGCCGGCTCCCTCGGCCAGTAATGCGAGGTGAGTGCTGCAACCTCAGAGTCGGACACAACTGGACCTAATGGTCAGGGGTCCATTTACCTTTATACTGGCTATATGAGGCTGGATATATCACAAAGTCACTTAGCTTTCTACTTCTGAAAGGGACTCCTTTGCCTTGCCTTGTCCAGCTATCTACTGGACCCCTGGACTTCTACTTAGTAATGTTGTCCCTAAATTATATTTCAACTCAGACTGGATCTCTTGTGTAACCCAATCTTGAGGTTACCGATGCATAGACTACAGTGGCTAAGATATGGCCAAAGCTGACTGACCAGACAAAGCTGGTAAAAGGCACTTCTAATCACAGAGGTCACTTGGGCCTCTAGTGACAAAGGTGCACCCAGGGGTACCCACAAGCTACATGCCTAGATGGCGTGCAACCACCTGATTTACTTCAATGGCCTTCCCCCACAAAGCACTGCAATTGGAGTGGTTTCAGAAAATAATTTACTGCAATTTAATGATAGCCCTGCCCATCAAAACAAAAGATTCCCTTATCCTCCCTTCTTCACCCCGTCCCCTCTTGAGTTCTGGGGATTTTCCCAGTCCACTTGAGTTTGCTTCTTCTTGGAAAAGAAAAAGAAAAAAAAAGAGGCAGGAAACTTGTGCTTCCAACTTTTTGGAGAAACCAAGAACAGAGTGAGTCAGAAGCTTAGTGGGTCCCTGATCTGCTTTGAGACACCTTGTTAATGCAATCCAGCTTGGGAACATAAGATCCAGACCCAAATCACCCCAATTCACTGATGCACATTGAACATCAACAATCACAATAATATTTTTTAAAAGATAGATGGCACAGGGGGTAGGATTGAATATGTGGCCTTACAGCCCTATTGTATTCCTTTTCCCTCTTCACTTCAGCAATGAATGAAGAGGGCTCTTTTCTCATTTTGGTCCCATCTGTAAAATGGCTGTATTGTAAAGGAATGTGTTTAAGGTGGCGTGAAGACTCTCTCTGTGGTTTTTCACCTGGCATAACTGTTTGTCACATGCAAATCCTCACTTACTGATTTAGCAACATGAATGCTCATGTCAGCTGCCTGTTAATCAGCTTAAATCCAAACCCTCCTGTTTTAATGAGCTTTTGGCTGGGACTGTAGAGAACTGCATGATCTTAGCCGTTGTAATATCGAGGTTTTCTGGCACTCCTGTTGGCAAAGTGGTTGTCTCCTCCTCCTCCTCCTCCTCCTCCTCCTCCTCCTCCTCCTCCTCCTCTTCCTCATATTCTTCTTCCCCACCATCAGCAATGTTTCTTTTTTCATGCTGGCAAGTTCTGAATGATGGCACCTGTAAGAATGTGCTAAAAGGCACCCAGAAGGGGAAAGTGACGGCTATAAAGCAGTGGGGCATTTCTAATATTTTAATAGATCTATGACACACTCAGCATGCCCTCCCCCCACATGCATTAAAAGGAAGGAAAATGAAATCAGGGATTTGTACATTTTGATGTGCCATTTTGGGAATGCAGAAATAATTATTCCTGGGCATAGTAGGGAATTCTCCCTAAATGATCTTCATTTATCAAGAGAACAATTAACGAAAGTGCACGGGCGGTTGAAATGTTTTATTTTCTATTTTCAGTAACATGCACACATTTAGTTTCCTGAGGATCTGGTCCTCCCACTGCACGCTCAATTACTTTGGCAAGAGCATGCTGCAGGGACCTCCCATGGCTTTCCCCCTGCAAATGAAATTCTCAGCCAAGGATGGGTCTGGAAATTCTTGGCACTGGCACAGTATAGCAGTAGCTGTGGGTAGCAGGAAAGCACTTGACACATCCAGCAGACAAATGACAGTTGTTTATAACTAGCTAATTAATTGCCATGGATGGGAGGTAAAGCAGGAGCAGAGAGAAGGTGATGCAGCATTTTAATTCCCAAGCACGTAATTCAGGCCCCATCTGCACTATGCATTTAAAGCAATATCATACCACTTTAAACATTCATGGCTCCCCCCCCCCCCAAAGAAACCTGGGAGCTGTGGTTTTTATTGGTGCTGAGAGTTGGCGGGAGGCTCCTTATTCCTGTCACACAGCTACAATTCTCAGAATGGTTTGGCAGTTAATCCCAGGATACTCTGAGAATTGGAGCTCTGTGAGGTGACTAGAGACCTCCTAAGAGGTCTCAGCACTTTTAACACACTACGGTTCCCAGGTTTCTTTCTTTTCTTTTTTTTTGAGAGGCGGGGAGAATCTATAGTGCAGATAAGGCCATAGACATAGGAAAACATAGAGGAATGCAGGAGTCTTTTGCCCAATGTGGGGCTCAAAACCACGACCCCCAAGATTAAGAATCTCGTGTGTACTGTCTGAGACCTCATAAGGCCCCACAAGGTGTCTTGATGGGCCTAGCTTTTTCTTACTTGTTTATACAGTAATTAGGGAAAGTAGACAATCACATTTTAAATTTTAAAATTTTATGAAATTTATTTGTAGTTTTCCGCAGAAAAGTCATAAAGCAGCCCAAAGTTTAGAATACAAAGATCCCATAAAATAGCCAACAGCAATAAAACCACACCTGAGACCAAAACATCAATACTAATACTTCTTGTAAACATTCTCTGTCTGCTAGTACAAAGGCTCTTGCACTAATGGATGGTTGAGTTTTAATGTTGCACAACAGAGGAACCTAACGCAACAGTTGCACTAGTGTACTATGTACTGTACTATGTGTTGTGTAGCAAATCTACCAGCAACCTGCTTATGTATTCTCTTGCAGAACAATGTTCCTCTGGTGCAATACACGTTGTCAGCGGAAAAATATATACTGCTAAGTGACTTTAACTTAGCGCTACACTGGATACAACAAGATGATGGTGATCCTTATCTCCCACCCCCTGTGGACCAAGTACGATAAATCAGAAGGGCCACACACCTGTCAATCCTCTGATGTCACAGCGACAGCAGGTGACCCATTTTCATCTGCAAGGTTTGGAATTAAACCTTGTGGGCACAAGCACATCATGCACAGTGCTTTGAAGCACTGATGGTCAGCTGATGGTTGGGGCTTCAAAGCTCCATGCATTGTCCTAGGCAAATCCTGGACTTTGCAGAGGGCTTTGTGGGTGCAACTGTGCCTTTTCATGCCCAACAACTGATATCATATAGAGTCTTGGTGACAGGGCAAGAGGGTGTGGCTTGGTCAGAATGGCCTTATGAGCCAAATGAGGACAGCTGGCAGGCCTAATTATGCCCAGGAGTCAGAGGTTCCACAGCACTGCTGCACAGTGCTGAATGAATGAATCAATATTAATCAACAGAGAGTCACCTGAAGCTACCTGCATGGCTGGTATCCCTCCCCAAATGTTTCTCATTAAAATAAAACGTAAATGATGCAGCAAATAACTAGTTATTTGCATCACATTTTGGAAAACAAGCAGCAGCAGGAGAAATGCTGGCAGATCAGGCATGTCTGCTTGGACCGCTATTTTGTAAATGTATCTTTTAACATGATTTAATTACATTTTAAAAGCCGTAACCCAGAGAGAGAACCGAATGCCCCAATGTTTACATTACTCGTGCACTAGGAAACATCCCAAGTTGGCTTGTAGCTTGAAATGAATTAACATCTTATTATTTTCTGGGCTAGAGGCTGGTAGAGGATGCTGTGACTGGAGCTGATCTTTGGAGACGTGACTGAGCATCTCCAGGTGGAAGAGGAGGCCCTAAGTTCTCTTTTGTGTTTTATCTACACATTAATGAAATGTGACCATTGAGAACAGAGGAGATGTTTCGATGCACCAAGGGGTTGTTATTGTGCCTTATGCAATCCTGTTTCTTCCTAAGGAAAGTGTCTTCGAGGGCAAAAGTTTTCAGTGACATGGCAAACATTTGCCCATCATGGGTTGTGGCCAACTAGTGTGGTGTCACAGTTAGAGCATTAAACTAGGATCTGGGAGGCCAGGATTACCCACTCAGGAGGCCTGGAATCCCCACTCTGCCATGAAACACTCTGGATGGCCTTAGGCAAGTCACTACTTCTCAGCCTGCTCTACCTCACAGGGCTATTGTGAGGATAAAAAATGGAGGAGGGGAGAAGCATGCACATCACCTTGAGTTGCTTGGAGGAAAAGTGGGATATAAATGTAATAATAAAACAAATAACAAATCAGGTCTCCTGATCTGATCCATTAAAATACCTGAGTTAGCCATGCCTGTTGATTTCAATGAGTTGTAGCCAACTGCCTTGTAGAATAGGATATTCAGAGGTCTATTCTAAATATGTTTAATATTACTACAATTCCCTGCTTCCTGCTCATTGAACATCCATTTATTAGATGGTGTTTATTGTTACTTTAGAGCACCTCCTTTGCAAGTAAACGGCCCAGGCTGAATTCCAAGCATCCGAGGCCAGTACGGGGGTCGGAATCACTGGGCATTTGCCAACACTCACATTGCTCCATGGGGCCCACTGCTTCTCATCCTCCTTGCTGTTCTGGCCTGTTCACTTGCCGCCTCTTGCCACAAATGCTCTCTCCAAGCAAATGACACTGTTCAGAGATGGAGCGTCCTGTTCCATTTGTGACACACTCCCTATCTGGGCAGTTGCATGGATTGAGAACAAGGGGGAAAGCCCCAGGAAGCTTCTAACCTTGGTTAGAATTTTTCTTCATATGCTTTTCCTTTTTTAGTGTGTTTTCTGGGACCATGTACACACAGAGAGACACACAGAGAGAGTCATTACACACAGGCGTCAACCATTTTGTGCACTTCCAAATGATGTGAGACTGCCAACACGTGGATCTTTTTGGACCCAGAAGAGGGGAGAGTGGGGGCAGGATGGGGTGGAGCATGCAGGGGCCAGGAACTGGACCTCTACACAAAATGGGGCTGTTTGACTTCTGTTGGTAACATAGAGTTGGATGAAATGTGGACCTTGCTATGGCAATCGGTTGGTATATTCAGAGCCAGGGAGGAACTTTCATTGCAGCCTAATGGGGCCTGTCTGCAGGTTTTGCCTGCCTCATAACAACCATAACAACTTTCTGGTGGATGAGGCATTGGTTTGCATTCCTGGTCCAGGCAGGCAAGAGGTTGGGGGCTCTGCCATAAGCAGGTATCCCCTTAATAGAGTGGGTGGGATGCCTTCTGTCCAGATGACCAACTCAGGGGCAGAAGGGCCTTAGCACCTCCTGCTGGTGGCTATGGGGGTGTGTTGATCAACCAGCAAGCAGACTGGCTGACTACTGTATATATATGCTAAAACTTGCATGCACCTGTAATTAACAAAGTTGTGTCCTTATTTGACCCCAGCACTGGTGTCTTGTGCTTATTTTATGTCTTAACTGTGTGTTCAACACCCGCCCCTCATGGCTTCACTGCACATGGGTCCACAAAATTACTACTTTACACTTAGAAATATGACAAAATAGGGACGATAGAACAGCAGCAATAAGTATATATAACGGGGCCTGTACAGTGGTGCCTCGCTAGACGAAAATAATTCGTTCTGCGAGTATTTTCGTCTAGCGATTTTTTCGTCTAGCGAAGCACCAATGCAAACCACGGTTTTCGCTAGACGAATTTTTTTCCCCCGTCTTGCGAGGCAGCCCCATTGACAAATTCGTCTTGCGGGGCAGCCTTCCGCTAGACGAATGCCTTTGTCTAGCAAGTTTTTCATCTAACGGGGCACCACTGTACCTCCAGTATAAAATCAAGAAACCCTCTACCTTTCCTCGCTTGCTTCAAACACTGTTATATTGATTTTTATAAAGCATATTTTTAAACTGTCAAGTTTATCAATATTTCGATCACTTTGTTACATCTACTTGTTTCAAAAGCCTGTTTATTTTATCGGCATTTCCTTTTGAATGCTTTATGTAAACTGCTTAGAAGTATATATCTATATAATGTTTATATACATATGTACATCAGGGAAGGGCCATATCTCAGTGGCAGAGCATCTGTTTCGGTTGCAGAAGGTCTCAGGTTCAATCCTCAGCATCTCAAGGTAGGTCAAGGAATGCTCTCTGTCTGAAACTCTGGACAGCTGCTGCCAGTCAGTTTAGAGGCAAAACTGCACTATATGAACCAGTGGTCAGTACAAGGCAGTTCCTATGTTCCTATCTTGATAGATTAATGAATAAAGTGAATGATAGTTACTGAATTTTTAAATATGCTCTCAAAATGCACTGCTGCTCCCCTCATTTTATTTTTTAGCAATTTCATTTGGAACACCCAGGAGCACATTTTGAAACCTGTTGTCTCACCCACTCCCATCTGAAAGAAGTAGCCCAGGAATCCAGTTGTTTTCAAGCTACAGCATCTGGATGAAGTAGGCACAGAATTTCAATGCTGGCTGGAGCACACCCTTTCTTTTCCCTTGCCTCCTTTCCTCTGAAACTAATCTCACCTCCCTTGCCATGACGAGGTACCATAGTGTCAAGCCCTGGTGGGGCAAAATGAGTGCCAATTATCTGCTTGCCTAAGCTGAAAATGCACCAGGTACTGTAAACGTCACAGGTGACGGTGTGTTTATCAGGGAGAAGGAGGAAACAAATGGTAGCCATTACAAAGGTGCATAATTTGGCAATTATGACAATTTGTTTTGCTGACACTGCCAGCAAACAGTTATTAGAAAAGCCAAATATGACTGGGTTATATATGTCTACACCCATGCCGTACATAAACAAAGCAACGGAGGGGTGGGGGAGGGGGGAGGGAAGCACTGTGATCCCTTGCAATAAAGAAAAAAAAAGAAACAGTGGCAAACTATTAATGCTCTTTTGAAAAGAGGAGTTTTAACAAAGTAAGCAAGAATCATTTTCTTTGGTTGAGTGTTGATTCCCCAGCGTGCTCTCAGTAAGTAATTAGAATCGCCCAGTGAATGTCAGCATCAGCTTGTTTATTCTCATTATTTTATCATTTTAAAAACCCTCTAGGTGATGAGACATGCAGTATAGAACATAATTACCATTATTAGCATACTAATTGGACACAAAAATAGGCCAACTACAAGGTAGCCAACTGAATAATTTCACATTAATCAAACACCAGAGTGAATAAGCCCATTGTTGAATTGACAGCTCCCATAATTGGCAATATTTTTTTTCCCCCCACGAAAAAATATCAGAATTTCTCTGTACCGGTTGCAGCACGATGCTCTGTAATTTAGTCATTTCTCCACGTCCCAATCTTTACATTTCTACACCTAGTTCAAGTTCAAGGAAACATCACGATAAGAATGCGAAGTCTATTAGCAAGTGGACTTAAGCATATAAAAGGCCTGACTGTTAACAACCGATTCACTTGATAAGCAAACAAAAGAGCCACCAATGAATTCAGATACTTGTTACTTCCCGCATTCCATTTAGCCTCAGATGCGCTTAAAACTCATAATAACATTGGGGAAGTAGGGGTAAACACTTTACCTAGCAATGTAATTCACTATCTTAGAAAAATCCATTAGAAAATTGCAATCCTTATTTTTATATTTGTTTTACGAAGGACAGCACTGATGTTTGGATGTTTCTCTTTTCTCTCTTCCCACCCCCTTTGGACTCATCCCATTCTGAACATAAAAACATAATATGAGCTCTTCTGGATCAAACCAAAGGTCCATCTAAACCAGCATCTTTTTATCACAGTGACCAACCAGATGCTGATAGGAAGTCAGAAAGCAGCAGCGGTGGAGGAAGCCACTCAGGTGCCTGGGGTGGCATGCCCAGGGGTGGGACAGGACACACCGTGGGGCCTCCGGAGTCTGCCTTCCTCCTTCCACTCGGCCGCCCCACAGCTGGGGGAGAGGCAGTAGACAGACCATTTGGGCAGCACAGAGCCTGTGTGAGCCCAAGCCACTGCATCTCTCCCAGGAGAGACACGTGGCTTGGATGCACTGCAGGCCCCGTGGTGAGCGCCGCCCGGCATTTTGTCACCCCCCTCAGTGGTGACGCCCAGGGCGTACCACACCCACCACACACCCCTTCCTCCACTCCTGGCAAGCAGGATTTGTGCTCTGTCTGCCTGCGACTCCCAACAATTGGGTGCCCTAATTTTGAGCAGAGTAATTATAGTATTGGTGAGTTATTGGCGCAAAACTATTTCATTGGCTGTAGAACTGACCAACCATAAATTAGTGGGTTGCACCTCAAAGAAAGAATTATTCTTCTTCTTTTTTAATGTTTTCAGTGGGTGCCAAACATAATCACAGTGGGTGCCTCTCTGATTACAACTGGTAATTAATTTCAGAGAGCTGGAGTTGCAACTCTAAAAGCTTGGTTTTTAGTATAGGCCAAGCACACCTCCAGGGCATATGAGTGTCTTTGGAGTGCCCCATATGAGGCTGGGCAGGGATATACAGTAGAGGATGAGGCAGTCCCTTAGATATCCTGTTCCCAGCTGTTTGGGGCTTTAAATGCTAAAAGGCAAACCTTAAACTGAGCCTGGCAGCATGTTGACAGCCAGTGCAGTTCCATCAGCAGTTATATGGTGTTGATGGGGTGCCCTGGTTAATTTGTGGCTGCATGCTGCACCAGCTGCATCTTGAGGGTTAAGCCCAAGGGAGTTCCACATCGAGCACTGCAGTAATCCAACTTTTGCAGCATTGTGGCAAAAACTGTTGATGACCACAGGGCACTTTATGAAGGGTAATCTTGAACTGGCAAAGACAAATACATAGAGTGGTGGTGGTAGGAATGTAGAAGAGTTCACAGGAAAATAAAATAAAAAAACAGGCAGCGGCAATTATCTGAAAGTAAAATAGTAGGAGTGACCAATTAACAAGGCAGCACTGTTGACAACACAAACAACCTGGTGTTTGGTAAGTTAATTAACACATGTTGAATATTGAAAACCCATAACCCTTGTTCAAGCCACTGGTGACAGAATTGATAATTGCCTGATAATTGCACACACACCCCCTTCAAGAGGTTTGGAGGGTGACAACATGAAAAAGGGTCTTTTCTGTGGTGGCTCCCTGTTTGTGGCATTTACATAACTAAGTATAATGCCAGTTACATTGCTGTTACATTATTCCATTATTATTTCTATGTACATTTCCAATAATAATAATAATAATAATAATAATAATACATTATTATTATTATTATTATTATTATTATTATTATTATTATTATCATCATCATCTACCCCCGCCTATCTGGCTGGGTTTTCCCAGCCACTCTGGGTGGCTTTCAACAGAACATTAAAAACAGAATAAAATTTCAAACATTAAAAACTTCCCTAAACAGGGGTGCCTTCAGATATGTTCTGAAAGTCAGATGGTTGTTTAATTCCCTGACATCTGGCAGTAGGGCGTTCCACAGGGTGGGCACCACTACCGAGAAGGCCCTCTGCCTGGTTCCCTGTAACCTCACTTCTCACAGTGAGGGAACTGCCAGAAGGCCCTTGGCGCTGGACCTCAGTGTGCAGGCAGAATGATAGGGGTGGAGACACTCCTTCAGGTGTACTGGGCCAAGGCCGTTTAGAGCTTTAAAGGTCAACACCAACACTTTAATTGTGCTTGGAAACGTACTGGGAGCCAATGTAGGTCTTTCAAGAATGGTGTTATATGGTCTCGGCGACCACTCCCAGTCACCAGTCTAGCTGGCGCATTCTGGATTAGTTGCAGTTTCTGGGTGCCCTTCAAAGGTAGCCCTACATAGAGCATGTTGCAGTAGTCCAAGTGGGAGATAACCAGAGCATGCACCACTCTGGTGAGACAGTCTGCGGGCAGATAGGGTCTCAGCTGGTAGACAGCTGCCCTGGACACAGAATTGACCTGCACCTCCATGGACAGCTGTGAGTCTGAAATGACTCCCAATAATGTCTGAAGCTGCTTTCTATTGTTCCTTGGCTGGAATGGGTGAAGAGTACATCAAGAGAGCTAGGATATATCAGAAAGCATATAAAAAAAAATGAAGCAATGAGATGAAATACAGGGGCAGAGAAAGGAGAGTCAGTTAATAGCAAGGATGAAAGGGACAGCCACAAAGAGTACATTAAAAGCAAGCATGTTGTAAAGGTTAGGTAGGGGAAAGAGATTTGCATGGTATAGACAGAAAGCATTCCAAGACAGAGAAAAAGAGTAGGCTTGGAAGCATACCAAACAACACTGCTCCTTTCACCTTGTGGCCACAGGAAAGACAATCTATCATGAAACTGATATGGCATCCCTCCTCAGGGCATTCAAAAATGTAGCATTGGAAAGACAAGAGGTTCAGCAGTATTGTGTTTGTATTGTGTTTCCCTTATTTTGAATTGTTAAACAAGGGCGTACGGTTGAGTTGTTGACAAGGCATCTTGAATTTTTAACCGAGTTACTTCTCCCCATGAGTTCCAGAACTCTGGGTCCTTGATCAACCAGGGCAGGTCTAAAATGGTGACACCTGGAGTCCAGAATTTGCCCTGAGGTCATACAGGTGAGGGCCACTCCCATATAGGCTCAGTGGTAGAGTCCACCTGCTTTGCATGTAGAAGGTCCCTGATTCAATCCCTGGCATCTCCAAGTACCCCTGAAAAAGATTCCTATCTAAAACCCTGGAGAGTTGCTGCCAGTCTGTGTATACAATACCAGACTGCTACTTGTGTGGCAAAAATTCTACAGAACAGACAAGTCTATTTATGTTCATAACTGTGGGCTCATATGGGCAGTTTCTTGACATTCCAGACATTTACATTTATTGCTGGGAAATCCAGCTGCACCCCTAAGATGTGTGAAAGAGGCAGGGGGGAATAGATTTTGAACAACTTCTGTCCTCCTAGGCAGGGAGAGTTGGGCAAATTGGACTTCTGAAAGGCCAGGATGCTCTGTTGCTCTCCACATGAGACTATAGCAGGGGTGGAGAGCTTCACCATTGGCCATGCTGTGTCCAAAATATGTGAAGGGCACAAGGTTGGGGATGGTTAGTGTGTACTGACTAGCAGTAGCTCTCCAGGGATTCAGGCAAGAGTCTTTTCCAGCCCTGCCTGGAGATGCTAGGGGTTGAACCTGAAACCTTTTGCATGCAAAGCATGTATTCTGCCACTGAACCCTAGCCATGGGGGATCTGGAATTAATCCAATATTTATAGGCAGCCGGGTGGGGGTGGGGGAATGTTTAGCAGACTGCAAAAAAGATGTAGCTGTTGATTGATAAATAATTGTCAGAACTAGCATATTAAAATTCTGTTTGTTGATTTTTCAAATAAATTTTATTTATTTTGAATATATGGATAGAACAATAAACATACTAAAAATCTGTTTTGCTGGTGGTGAGGGGTATCACAAGTTGTGTTACATTAAGTGAGGTCAAAATAGATGTCTATAGATTATTTTTTGGGGGGAAGGGAAATGTGATCTTTAAATTTGTTTTGGAGAACACATAATATGGTTTTCACACTGCTATTGTTGGTGTTGATAGTCCTCTTGAATTACTATGTAAATTCTGTTTGTATTTCCTCCTAAAATAACCCTCCCCCAAAACTTTATTATATATATACTTGGTGGGATTAATAAACTTCTTCTTCTTCTTCTTCTTTTTAAAAAAGGATAACATCAACCCATATTGTACCCTACCATACCATAGCCTCTTTCTGCTTGTTTGTTTGTTTGTTTAAAAGGCGAAAGGAAACACATTATTTTTCTATATTTAGCTTTAAGGGTCTGAAATCCTTAGTGAGGCTTCTTGCCTCAGAACTGTAGGCTGGATTTTAATGAGATCCGTGAATCCTACTGGTATATCAGTGACCAAAACAACAAGCATGCTGTTGCAGTTTCTATTTGCCCTGTGGCGTCCATTTCTCTGAGTGCTACCACTCCTGTGCTTTGCATTTGATTAGCCTTCCATAAAATTTATGACCAGCAAGTGATTCCGTAAACAATGCTAGGAATATAGATCTTGATCTGGCATGCAGCTTGCCTGTGGGCATGCAACCTGATTTTGAGGGGTGGGGATGACTTTTAAATGGTCCACGTGGAGTGAAACAGAAACGGAGGAAACAGAAAAGACCACTACATTGCAATTCTGTTGATGGATACTCAGAAATAAGAAGAGCCCTGCTAAAAATGCCTGTCTAGTCCAGCATCCCGTTCTCTCATTGAGCAGGAAATGTCGACTGGAAGCCTGCATGCAGAACCCCAGCACAGCAGCACTCTCACCACTTGCAATTCCCAGCTGTTGGTATTCAGAGCTGTACTGTAAATTCCATTGAATTCAGTGGAGCTTACTCCCAGGTAAATATGTTCAGCATGATGGGGATCCTTTCTTCTGTCAAAAGCTTGCATTTCCTATGGGATTATCTGTCACCAAATGCTCACCAAGAATGCTTCTAAATAATGAGCTGGTTCCAAACTCAAGCAATGAGAGTTTTCCTAGCACTAGTAGCAACCATCTGAGTCAAGCATAATTTGTGATAGAGCATTTTTCCTTAAAGAGGGCAGTGTATGTTTACAACCAGGTCCAACAATTTTAGCACAGTAAGAAATTCAAGCAAATCTCCTGGTGGATGCTGCCCTTAGCTTCAGACTTGCTGAAGGAAGATAAAATCAGCCATATAGAATTTGGTCCAAAAATTGCTTTCTACCATGTAGGGCAGGTGTAGTCAATGTGACTCATTTCAGAAGTTAATGTACTACAACTCCCATCATCTCTGGCCATTGGCCATGCTGGGTGGGTCTCATGGGATGTCAAATGACATTTTGAGGGCACTACATTGGCTGCCCCCTGTCTCGAAAACAAAGGAAGAGGTCCAGCCAGACTGTGGTCTCACATCTGATGGTTGCCAAAGTTCCAGCTTTCTTTTGAAGGAGCTAGTGATAAGAACATGAGCAATAGCAAACAGCAAGAGAGATACAGATCAAGGATTCTGGAAAGTATTCCTGGAGTGGCTCGTTGTTGTTGTTGTTCAGTCGTTCAGTCGTGTCCGACTCTTCGTGACCCCATAGACCAGAGCACGCCAGGCACGCCTATCCTTCACTGCCTCTCACAGTTTGGCCAAACTCATGTTAGTAGCGTCGAGAACACTGTCCAACCATCTCATCCTCTGTCGTCCCCTTCTCCTTGTGCCCTCCATCTTTCCCAACATCAGGGTCTTTTCCAGGGAGTCTTCCCTTCTCATGAGGTGGCCAAAGTACTGGAGCCTCAACTTCAGGATCTATCCTTCTAGTGAGCACTCAGGGCTAATTTCTTTAAGAATGGATAGGTTTGATCTTCTTGCAGTCCATGGGACTCTCAAGAGTCTCCTTCAGCACCATAATTCAAAAGCATCAATTCTTCGGCGATCAGCCTTCTTGATGGTCCAGCTCTCGCTTCCGTACATTACTACAGTGGTACCCCGCAAGACGAAATTAATTCGTTCCGCAAGACTTTTCGTCTTGCGGAAATTTCGTCTTGCGAGGCACCGTTTCCCATAGGAACGCATTAAAATTTAATTAATGCGTTCCTATGGGGGGAAAAGTCCGGGGGCCCCTTCCGACCGTCACCGGAGCCTCGCCGCGCCGTGTTTTAAAGCTACAGGGAGCGAACAGCAGCACTGCTGTTCGCTCCTTGCAGCTTTAAAACGTGGCGCGATGAGGCTCCGGTGGGGAGAGGCGGCGTCGGATCGCGCACGGCCATCCAAAATGGCGGCGCGATCCCACTCCGCCCCCCCGCGCACCGGAGCCTCGCCGCGCCGTGTTTTAAAGCTAGAGGGAGCGAACAGAAGCATTGCTGTTCGCTCCCTGCAGCTTTAAAACGCGGCGCGATGAGGCTCCGGTGCGCGGGGGGCGGCGTCGGATCGCGCACGGCCATCCAAAATGGCGGCGCGATCCCACTCCGCCCCCCCGCGCACCGGAGCCTCGTCGCGCCGTGTTTTTTTTTTTTTTTTTTATAAGATTTTATTATTTTCCAATAAAAAAAAGAAAACAAAATATAACAACAACACATAGCATAAACATCAATAAAAACACAATAAACATTAAACATAATCAACAATAAACAATAAACATAATCAACATTGAAAACAATAACAACAATAAAACCATAAAAATGACATATACAAACCTTAACCAATATCATTCTTTGAATATTTCTTGTTTCTAACTTCTCTGTTTGGGGACTTCCCCCGTTCCCTCCACTGTCTTCAGAAAACATATACTTCTTCAAGGTAGCTTTATATATTATTCAATTCACTTTTACCCAAATTTTCATATACTTAACTTTCACTTAGTCAAATATCTCAATCACTATGTATCTTATCTTAACAGCCTATCTTAACATATTTTGACATATACATCTTTCACATAACAACAATTCCCCTTACCATTCATATCTAACACATATCTACCAAAGCCGATGTTCTATTTAATTCTGCTCAAATATTCAGTTTAACTGATTTAACCAAATAGTCTTTGAATTTTTTCCACTCCTGCGACGCCTTCCCCTCCCTCTGGTCTCGGATTCTGACGGTCAGTTCAGCGAGTTCCATATATTCCATCATCTTCATCTGCCATCCCTCCACCGTTGGTATCTCTTCACCTTTCCATGTTCTTGCCAATAAAATTCTAGCTGCTGTTGTGGCATACATAAAAAACACTCTATCCTGACTGGGTATCTCTTCATTGGTTATGCTCAGGAGAAATGCCTCTGGTTTCTTACAAAAGGTAACTTTCATTACCTTCTTAAGCTCATTATAAATCTTGTCCCAGAAGGCACTTACCACTGGGCACAACCACCACATATGAAAGAAGGTACCTTTCGCATGTTTACACTTCCAACATACATCTGACATTTTGGTATTCATCTTAGCAATCTTAACTGGTGTCAAGTACCATCTATAAACCATTTTCATTATATTCTCTCTTAAACCATGACAAGCAGTAAATTTGATACCTTTTTGCCACAATCTCTCCCAGTCATCCATCATAATATTATGTCCGACATCTTTTGCCCAATCTATCATTGAAGATTTGACCAGTTCATCTTTTGTATGCCACTCTAGCAAAAGATTATACATTTTGGAAAGGTTTTTAAAGTTCGATTCTATCAGTTCTGTTTCCAGTTTTGATTTTTCTACTTGAAAACCAATTTTTTTGTCCATTTTAAATGTTTCATAAACCTGATAGTAGTGCAGCCAGTCGGGGACCTGACTTTTTACTTGATCATAGCTTTTTAGCTTAAAGGAGTCCCCTTCCTGCTGCAATATGTCCATATATCTTAACCAGTTTGCAGACATATTCGGTCTCTTATATGCCTTGGCCTCCACTGGAGAGATCCATCTAGGAGTCTTTCTCTCAAATAAGTCTTTGTATCTAGTCCAAACCTGATATAGGGATTTTCTCACAATATGAGACTTAAAAGTTCTGTGGATTTTAGCCTTGTCATACCAAAGGTATGCATGCCAACCAAACATATTATCGTGTCCCTCCAAGTCCAACACATCCACGTTCTCTAGTTTAAACCAATCCTTTAACCAGCAAAAGGCCGCGGCTTCAAAATAAAGCCTTAAGTCCGGCAGGGCAAAGCCTCCTCTGTCTTTAGAGTCTGTTAAAATCTTGAATTTTATTCTTGGCTTTTTGCCCTGCCATATAAATTTCGATAGGTCCTTTTGCCATTTTTTGAAACAGTCTAATTTGTCCAAAATTGGTATGGCTTGGAATAAAAACAGCATCCTTGGTAGGACATTCATTTTAACCACTGCTATTCTTCCCATTAACGACAGTTTGAGTCTTGTCCAAATCTCCATGTCTTTTTTTATCTCCATCCACAGTTTTTCATAATTGTCCTTATACAGGTTCAAATTCTTACTTGTGAGATTGATACCTAGATATTTTACGGATTTGACAAAATTGAGGCCTGTGGCTTCTTGAATTCTTTGGATCTGTTCTGCACTCATATTTTTACCTAAAACTTTGGTTTTCTGCTTATTTAGTTTAAAGCCAGCTACAAGTCCGAATTGTTCAATTAATTCCAAGGCTCTGGGGACACTGCCTTCTGGTTCTTGCAGGGATAGCATCAAATCGTCCGCGAAGGCACGTAATTTGTATTCCTTCTCTCCCACTTTAATTCCTTTTGTCTGTTTATCTTTCCGAATCATATTCAGAAGGACTTCCAGGACCGTAATAAAGAGTAAAGGGGAGATAGGGCACCCTTGTCTTGTTCCTTTCTCTACTTCGATCTCCTCCGATATCACACTGTTTACAATAACTTTTGCTCTTTGTTCTGTATAAATGGCCTTTATGCCATTTAAAAATTTTTCTCCAACTCCCATCTTTTCCAAATTCTTTTTCATAAATGTCCAGGATACTTTATCAAAAGCTTTCTCTGCATCAACAAACAATAGTGCTGCATCTGTGTTTATGTCTCTCTCCAGTTTTTCTAAAATGTCCACAATGATCCTCGTATTATTACTTATTTGCCTTCCTGGCAAGAAACCTGCTTGGTCTCTATGTATATAATCTTTCAACACTCTTTTCAACCTTGTAGCCAAAACATTTGCAAAGATTTTATAATCCACATTCAAAAGGGATATTGGACGATAGTTTTTCATTAGAGTCTTGTCAGTGTCTGGTTTTAAAATCAGTGTGATAAAGGCTTCTTTCCACGTTTCTGGTGCCCTATCTCCTTCTAGTATTCTATTGCAAGTTTCTCTTAACGGCTGTGATAGCCAATCTTTCAATATCTTGTAATATTTTGC